>NC_064559.1:125541139-126166139 GCF_937001465.1 Orcinus orca
TATTTCTTCCCAGCTTCACTGGAGACACCTTGGGGAAACTATATAAGAGAAATGTTGGGGTGTTTCAAATTAATACAGTCTCATGAAACACTTGCCAGAATTTTGACGTGTAGGTAAATAGGGGAAGACAGCCATATACTCAATATTCTCTGTGGAAATAGGCTTATTTCTATATTTAGGGAGAGAGATTTGTTTAATGTGGTGAAGGTGTTATAAATGTATGTAAACACATAAATAAAAATAAATGAGCCCTAGGAGGAACTATGTGAATAAGAACTGAAGAATATTTTCCTGCTGCTTCTCTTTGTGGATTAGTAAATAAAATTAAGGAACTTGAACTCTCCCTTAGCATCTGACTTTAATTAAGGCTTTGGAGATAATTTGGTCACAGAGTTGTTCTCTTTTGCTTTACTGAGAACTTTCAGGAAAAAAGAAAATCCTATGCCTAGCTTTGCAAATGCTGTCGGTTTCCCAGGAAAAAATTCTAAAGGTTATTTAACCCTCAACCATTACATTTATAATTCAGTGTTAAGTTGCATTAGAATAATATTTAAATTTAGCTGTGTGGTATTCCTTTTCATATAAAATGGATAAAGCTTTTTTTGATTAAAGTCAAATGAACTCCAGAGTTGAGAACGAGACATAATATTTGGTGACTTTCCAGTTAACCTCATAAACCATTGAAAGAAAAAGTCGTAGAATGGTCTCTTTAGGTCACTTCCAATTCTGGCCTTAGATTTTCTGAAAATCTTTTTTTTTTTTTTTTGCGGTACGCGGGCCTCTCACTGTTGTGGCCTCTCCCGTTGCAGAGCACAGGCTCCGGACGCGCAGGCCCAGCGGCCACGGCTCGCCCGCCCAGCCGCTCCGCGGTATGTGGAATCTTCCCGGACCGGGGCACGAACCCGCATTCCCTGCATCAGCAGGCGGACTCTCAACCACTGCGCCACCAGGGAAGCCCTGAAAATCTTTTTTAAAAATGGGAAGGGTCAGCTACATTTATTGAATATTAGTCTTTTCCCACTGTCTGTTGCCACGTAACAAACCACCCTTAACCTCAAAACAAGAATTTATTATCCTCAGGACTCTGTAGGCTGACCTGTGGTTTTCTTGGTAGTCAATCCTCTTTGCTTCTCTCGTGGGTGGCATTCAGCTGACCAGTCAGCTGGGGGTGGACTGAGCTGGGACAGCCCCAATAGCTGGGCTCTCTCATTCTCAAGAGGCCTTTCTCACAGGTTGTTTTCCCTGACAGAATCTTAGAGCAGCCTACCAAAAGGGCAGAGGTCCAAGCTGTAAGGCATCCTGAGGCATAGGTTCCAAAACTTGTTCAACATCCCCATCTCTGTATTCTCTTGATCCAATCACATCACAAGGCCAGCCCAGATTGATGGGGATGGAGAAACAGTCTCCACCTAGAGATGGGAGGCACAGCAAAGTCAGATTATAAAGAGTGAATATGCTGGGAAAGGAGGAATTTGTGGACATTAAACAATTTACTACAGTCTTTTCCCAGAATATTAGTAGAAAGCTCTAAAATATCATTTTCTTCTCTTCTTCCTCCTCGTTGTCGACAGATCATTCGTATCATCCTACTGTCACTTCCCACATGGCCATCTTTTATAATAAGTTCACAAGGTCCCACGTGCAGCAATGACTGCTTGCAGGCTGCCAAGACCAGAGTTAAATAAACACAGCCCACTGGTGTGTCTGCCCCTCCTTTTGTGATGTTTTACCTAATTCTGCACAGGGGCACGAGCAGGGCTTCATTCTGGGGTACAGGAACTTGGCGGAGCATGCCTATTACTTGCAGCAGTTGGCTCCATGAGACTGACTGGTCGGGGACTGTGTTTGGAGAAGAAGGGTTGGGGTGGGTAAAAAGAAAAGCTCTGGGCTGCCTTCGCAAATTGGTCTTCACTGGCTGGTGAGACCTGGCTGCCCTCAGAAAGCCATTCCTCTAAATCTTCTCTGCTCAGGAGTCATTTAACACTGAAATGTGTAAGGTCCCTGTGCTCTAGATTTCAAATGAGCAAATTTTATTCTACTAGATAATATATCAAAAAGTATTTACTGAGCACCCACTCATAATGTGGCTGCTGTGCTATTACTTGACTACCTGTGCCACAACCACTGATATTAGCCGGCTGACGGTTCTGCTGTCCGCCTTCAGCTATGTGTTATTGGTAACAGGTGGGGAAGGTACGAAAGGTATCCGCAAAGTACCCATGGGGTTCCAGTATTTTCACTACCATAGACCCCTTTTGTAGTTTATCTTTCCCCTCCCCCCCACTCCTCCATGAACTCCATGTCTTTAAGTTTTCTATTAACACATTAACACTTTTCCTTCTCGCAACTTAGGCCCAGATATTAAACAATGGTCCATAATAATAAAACTATAATATGCTGCTTTGAAACTGCACAATACAGTTATTAAAACTGCACACATACAATTATTAAATAACAAGCAGTAAATGATTAAAGACACATGGATACTCTGCCTCTTCACCTTAATTTTACCTGGCTTCTGTAAGTGACACTTATATCTGGGTATTCGGTGATTGACCTGTGGCTTTGTAGTGGCATCTGGTTTTCTGGTCACATCACAAAAATTCCTGTGCATTCCACAACATATGAGAACCACTCAGCAGCATGAGATCACCAGTGTCGCCAACTGACTTAATATAGTTCCAGCCAAAAGCAAAGAGTTACTGACATTTTACTTAGTGCGTGTGGGCTTATTATGGGTAAATATACTGTTCTGTTAGGTTCGTTGAAATATTGAAAAATATGTCGTGGCATTCCATTCATACATCTGGGGTTTCTTAGGTGTTAGCAAACTCCAGCTTGGGGATTGCTGGCAGCACTTGCACATTCTAATTAGGAAAAGGGGACTTACTATCATTGGGCAATATAATATAAGATAGCCAGGGCTGCATTATGACTTTTGGAGGCCCTAGGCACTTACATGTGCCTTCATAGGCCCCTTCTGCCATTGAAACAAAATGACCTCAGTACTATAAAAACAAATTTGTAAATAATATACATTCAACATTTTCTTTAATATTCACTTTTTCCTTCTGATTTTAAAAGATATTAAGACAGTTTCATGGGTCCCTAGAAGTATCATGGGCCCTAGAAGTATCACTGTGCCTACTGGAGAAGTTTGTCCTGAGGATGGTACCTAATAAAGCTCTAAGTGATATATGATTGTTAGTGTAGCAGGTAATGACAGTGGGAGCCACTGAGTGTCCAGGAGGGAAGAGATTACTTCTGACAAGCACCATGGGGAGAGCTTCAGAAGTAAGTGGTCCTTGGGATGGGTCTTGGGAGATGAATATGATTTGAATAGGTAAAGAAGAGGCATTCCAGGTAAGGGGACAGGGAGAGCAAAGGCCAGGAGCAAGAAACAGCAGACACAATTAGGATGGACTAAGGTGGGGAAGCTCACATTAGGAGTATATGGTGTGTGTGTGTGTTGTGGGGGGATTGTGAGGTTTAAGGATTAGCAGGAATAAATAAATCAGAAAGACCTTGTAAACCAATCTGAGGCCATATGCTTGAGTTAATAAGCAATACAGAGTAAAATAACGTTGCAGAAGCAGTTCTTTAGAATGATTTTATTTACTTCAGTTTCATTAAATATATTTTGAGTACTTAGAATGCATCCAGCCTGTACCTACTGATATCAACTCCTCCTGAAGTTTAAAATGGCCTGATAGAGACTAAAGAGGGAGTTAAAAAGGAAAGAAGCTAAACGCTTAGGGAATATTTTAAGGTTGTCAATCTCAGACATGAAACGATAGGGATTTAAATTCAGCTGGTTTCCTTAAGATTGAAAGCCCTAGTGCTGAGGAGACCAGAGTCAGACGATATGAAATGTATAGATTCAAGCAGCTGAGGGATCCCTAAGCAGTTTCTCTTAGAGCACAGGAATAGGAGTCAGACCTAGACCTAGAGCCAATGCTCTGCTGTGCACCTCAGGGTTTATACACCGCCACCAGATTACTTAGGTGCTATGGCTAAACGGAGCCAAGTCCCTGGGCCCAATTTTTGTATTTCATACTGTTTCTGTATTCCATCCTCCTGTTCCCCAGCTTCCATTTGTTAAAAAGTAACTGTCTAGCATCATACGAACTACTCTCTATGCCTTAATCTTCACAATGGCTGGAATGAGTTTGGCTGTCTTCATTTTAAAGGTAACAAAGCTGAGGATACAAGAGGCTAATTAACGTGATTAAAGGTATTCAGCTAGTTTTTGTTAGAGCTGGTACTGTGACCCAGGTCGGTGTGACTCCAAAGCCAGTATTTGGTCTCTTATATTGCACAACCTCCTGAGATGTGCCCCAGTGAACAGAAGGCAGCTACATTCTGAGTTATCTTCAGAGTCCAGTACCTTACATATAGTAGGTGAAGAAAACTACTTAGTTGATTTTAATTGAAATGTTCCACAATATGAATTAGGAAGGTTGTCAAAAAAGTATGCATTCCATAAGTTCCTGTTTTGTGTCCTATTTTCCAGGCAGCCAGGTAGCTCAAACACTAAAAGTTACACAAATGGTCATTATTACTGGACTTTAATTGTACTTTGATTTTAAGCGAATACGTATTTTATTCTTATGAACCTTAATTTTGAATATCTGTGTTCTGCACATTGTTTGAGATGTTAAAAGAACTTCAATTGCTTTTAAAATGACAATTTCTAAGTTATCTTCAACTTCTTTACAATGTACAATAATTGGCGACATAATAACCTAACTACCACTGGCCATGCTTAATGCTGATTAGGCCTCTGTGGTAGGCAATATTACTTTGATGTTATGGGCCAGAACTGTATTCATAAGTGTGGAATGTGTCTTCCCAAGGCTCCAGTGTGCTAACCACCTCTTGTTTATCTTGCCTGATCAGAATGATGTCTTGGATGTAAGGATCAGTATGGTGGTCTGTGAGATGTTCAGAATGTCCACCTCACTTCAGACTATGATGTGGCAAAGAGTAGGAGAGTTAACATAGCACTGACATAAACTGTGATGTAAGGAGTTGCTCGTTCCATGTGAATGTGAACCGTTTCTCATCCTCTTTCTTGAATGAGATAGAAAAGAACACATTTAACAAATCAATGGTCACCACTACTTGGTTGAAGATTCAGTAGTCTACATTCATTCTCCAGGATCTGTCCAGACCGGTGAATTAAATAGAGACGAGGAGACCTACCACCCCTGCATTCTTAAGATCCTAATCGGTGGCATTAAATCCTCACCATCTTCCCTTTCCTAATGCAATATTATTTTTTATTTATTATCTTGGCAGGACTGGGAGAATATAGTTTCATAAGCTTCCAACTGAATTACCCAATACTCCAACTGCCCAGGGGAAAATGACCACTAGGTGTGCTCTCAGACCTAGTACATCCACTGTGAGCCACTTTGGCCTGGACTCATTTATTTAGTCCCTATGTGACCCTACTCTACCATGAGGCCATGATGATGTTAATTCAGGTGTCCAGGTAACAATGTCCATTGGGATCCTATGTCCAATAGTCCTCAAAATATCTGGATATTCTCTTTTCCCTAGTGTAGTCACCTGAATGCATGGTCACAGGTCCTTCTGGGGCAGGACTGGGAAAATCATTACAATGTATACTTTCTATAGTTTTGGAGGTCCTTCCCTCTGGAGACCAGCTGCCTCTTCAGTCAGTGAGTTTGATTCAGGTCTAATAACTGCACAAAGGAGTAAAAGTTTTTATTGCAGCATCCACTCTCAGCTCTGCATTCTTGCTTTCTTGTGATTATATATTAAGTAGTCTCATTGGCTCCCCATCTGTTTTGCCCCTAGGGAAGACTATGAGCTATAAATCATCTTTGAAACTTGCTGCTGGTCAAGTCTGCTTGGCTGTCACTCAGGCCTTCTGCATTATTATGATAATTGAGACACTCCCTCCCACCCCACCCCTCTTCTGATGGTTAAGCACCCATAATGATAATTGGCTTCTCTTTCTTCAGGCTCTCATCATCTGCATAGATATCAAGGAACCCAGCTCTGTGATAGGCTCTCCTACCATCAACCCTGGCCTGCACAGGAGAAGCGCCACTGAACTTCTGTATCACGCTGGTGCCCCTCCCACTTAGCACACTCCTGATGCCTCAAGGAATAGCTCCTAGGTCCTCCCATGGTACACAATACTCTGGTGCGCCTTTGAGATCATGTTGTATGTCCATTCCAGCAGCACCCACTTCTCTGAGACTTTTCATTTGTTCCCCCACCAACTGCCAAGGCAATTCAGGCATGCCAGCTTCATTAAGAGAAAGGAACCATTTGCTCTAGGCTTTCAGGAGCCAGCCCAGCAAGGTGCTTGTACTGTCCCCTGGGGCCTTGCAAGAGTGTTAAATCCTACATCCCCAGGGAAAGTGTCCTGGTATCAACAAACACTCCCTTACCGTGTTTCGGTTTCATCTTCCTTGATAAAGCCCCCTCAAAATCCAGCCCTGTAGGTCTGTCCTGGCTCCAGCCAGTGTGTACTGGCTAATTCTTGCAGCTCTTTGGGAGTGAAATCTATCTGCTTCTCATCAGGTTCATCACATCCTGGGCAACTGAGTCCTAGTTATTTGCCTGGCAGCCAGGAGGGGAGGTGGGGGCAGATCATGAGGGGTCCCCTGGTGCACTGGGGGACAGAGACTTCTCATTCCGCCACAATCATGTGTCCTGGTATGGGTGGACTGGGGGAGTACCAGCACTTTGTAGGTAGAGGTGGGCCGATTCTGAAGGCTCCGAGGGTTTAGAGGAGTCTTCGTGAACCAAAGTCTTCAGGCACATCCAGCCAGATGTCCCCATCCTTTGTGTTAAGGTCTTAGATTTTCCAAACCAGGGTCCTGACCTTGGCACAATAGACCTGCCTTAGCTGAGCACTCAGTCATCTTTGAAGGCCCCCTGACTCTTAGCTAGTAAGTCGTAAATTAGGCCTTCAGCTTTTTCTACCCTCTCACTGCAGAATAAACAGCCTCTTTCTAAGTTACCAAAGAGGCTCTCTGGCCGACACACTCAGTTTTCATTTGTTTGTTAACTACCCTCAGCTTTTCATTTTCTCTGTGTAGGGCACCAACACGACTTAATAAGAGTCAGCCAGTTTTATTATCCCTGAAGGCAGCGTTTCCCCAATTTCTCAACTGGATCATCAACCTGGTTAGCATCTTCCTCCCACCTAGTGTGACCAACTATCAGACTTCAGACTTTCAGTGGTAAAATCGGGAAAGTTTGTGTAAACCAGGATGAATTGGTTACCCTACTCCTACCGGAGCATTCTCCCAAGCCACTACTGATGGCTTTTAGCAATTGCATTGCTATCTGGCAGACTGTCTGTGCCTCACACACCACATAGAATTGGGTCCTTATTTCCAGCCAGGATTTGTTCCCAAACCCTGTCTTACCACCTGCTTTCTTAGACCAGCCCTGGTACCAACTCCATTAGTTAGGATCCTCCAAGAAGTGGACGAGATTTATTAGCAGCTTGGAGGGGAGGCAGTCCTTTCAAAAGTTAGAGGAAAGTAGCAAGGTTGGATAGGGAGAGTCTCAGCCAGTCTTGAGCAGAGGTGGTCCATTAGAAGAGCCCCACATTGGGCATAAATGGCCAAGCCTTAGGTCCCCTGCCATTCTTAGTTGCTGGTGGGGGTCTGGCCAGGAAGATTGTGGCCTCTTTTCAAACACTGTGGAGAATCCAAATGCTTTACAGGTGGAGATTCTCAGCTCACTGCTCTCCTAACAGCAAAAGAGCTTGATCTTTTCTGAGGGGAGATCAGAGCAACTTACCTCTGTGGCTGCCACACAGCTTTCATCTAGTTCTAACTCAGAGAGGATCTAATAAGATAAGGGCTTAGTAGTGTGATGTATTATCTTCTGTGATCCTCCCTGTGTCAAATATATTTGCATTTGAATTGCCTTAATGTATAGGAAAAAAATGATAACACGGTAATTTCAGTCATCAAGCTCCTCCTAAACTGACGATATAGTTTAAATCCAGATTTCCTGTCACATCCTCCACTGTATTACAAAAGACATCACCTTTTCCTATGAACACAGTCTGCTTTGAGCCTTTCGTTTGTTTACGCCATGTAAAGAAAATCTTGGAAGAACAAAGGACTTCAAATAACAAATAGAAATTCTTTTATAATAATATAGAAATTTAGAGTATAAAAATAATTATTACTGAGCGCTCACTGTGCGAAGCGTTTTACATACAGTTTATTTACTGCTTCCTCTCCTTCCTCAAACATATTAATCAGGCCTCTTTCTATATATAGGGATGTGTGCCATTAGCTACGTACAATGGAGGGAAATATGATTTCCTTAGACATGCTAAAGTTTCCACCACCAAAAAATAAAACCAGCAATCACACAGAAACCATCCATTAATTTGAACTACCATCCCATTTCTGAAAGAAGCTTCTAGAAAGACTAGTTTATACTTCCTCACCTTCTAAACTAGTTACAGTGTGGGTTTTGTCCTTCTCCACCCCGCATACACTCTACCTACCTCCACCAGAGGTCTTAATCAGAAGCCTCTTCAGATCCTTGTCTTTCTGACCATTTCAACATCACTGAGACTCCTGATCACCCCCTCCTATCTGAACTTTTCTCTTTTTTTAACCTTTGAGAACATTATATTTTCCAAATTGGCCTTCTGTCTCATTAAGTGCTTTACTGCAATGTCAGAAAACCACCTACCAGCATTTACCAGGTTTCTGTTCTTGACCTCCTTTTCTTCCCTCTGTTATCCCTCCCAAGGGTGATCTCATTCATCGCCATTGCCATGTCTTTTGAAGTGAACCCTCAAACTCCTTCCCTGGCCTTATCCTCTCTCCTGAACTCCAGAGTTTATTCCTAACTTGAACATAAATATGTTGTGTTTCATCAGCTCCTTAAACTCAGCATTTCAAAAATGAAAATCATGACCTTGCCATTGCTCCAAACTAGCTACTGCTTTTGTATCTTCTGATTTGATTATTGGCATTCCTACCCTCCCAGTTACCCAAGTGAAACCTGTGTCTTCCTCAACTCCTCCTACTTCCACACCCCCACGTCAGATGTCTGATGAATTATGTTGGTTCCACATATGAAATCTCTCAAATCCAGACTCTTCTTCTCCACCCTGCCCCCCACACTTCTGCTTGAACATGGGTCCTTTAAATCACTTGCCTTGACTATTGCAGGAGCCTCCCAAAACAGTTTCCTAAGAAAGTTCTTCCTTACCCCATCCATTTTACCCTGTGCCACTAGAGTAACACTCCTAAAGCATGAGTGTAAGCAAGTCTGTCTTTGCACAAAAGCTTTTCGTAGTCTCCCCTCACCAACCCCTCAAGGGTCACACTCCTACACGTGATATACGAGAGCCTCTTTGTCCTGTCTTCCCTTCTGCTATAGACTGAATTGTGTCCCCTGCAAAATTCATATTAATATATTGAAGCCCTGACTTCCAATTGATGGCATTTGGAAGTGGGACCTTTGGGGGTTAATTAGGTTTAGAGGAGGTCCTTATGATGGGATTAGTGCCCTTATAAGAAAAAACATCAGAGAGCTTGCTCTCTCTCTCAGCCATGTGAGGACACCAAAATAAGGCAGCTCTCTGTAAACCAGGAAGAAGACTCTCAGCAGAACCCAACCATACTGGTCCCTGATCTCAGACTTCCAGCCTTCAGAGCTGTGAGAAAATAAATATCTGTTGTTTAAGTCATCCAGTCTATGGTATTTTATTATGGCAGCTTGAGCTAAGACACCTCCCTAAGTTCATAACACCGTCTTTCATGAGCTCGGTTCCCAGGTCACATGAACTCAGTTCACACTAGATCATCACCACAATTACTGACCACAGTATTTTTTTCCACTTTAATACTTTTACTTTTGCTGTTCTCTCTCAACCTACAGTATCTGCAGTACCTCCTACCTCCATATTCACCTAATCAAAATTCTAGTCACCTTTTCATGTATCAGCCAAAGTTCTCTACTACACATAATAGAAAGTGAATCTGGCTGATTTAGCCCAAATGAGGTGAAAGGACCGGCTGAAAAACTAGGTTCAGGGAATGAGCAGGAACCGATGGAACCTGAGCAGCCAGAACTCAGCCAGAATCTGACCACAGGAAGGGCTTGGTGAGGATACACTGCTGTGACCACAGGACCCGTTCACCACATTGCCACCCTCTTGCCATGCCTCTACGAGCACGGCTTCCACTGCAGCTCCCGGTGGAATGAACATTTCACTTTATCCGCTTCTTTGTGTCACTTGCAGGCCTGCAGGTACATCTGATTGAGTGTGGGTCACGTGCCAGCAGCTGGCTTGCCAGGGCTTTGAGGAAGGCACTGTCCAGCTCTTGTTGGCTTTATTGGTGGGATAGAGTCTGTGCTTCCCATATGGGAGGTGTACTGTAAGGAAAGGGGTTCAAACATTTTGTAGTAAAAAGAAACACGCTCTTTACCTTTATAACCTAGAGCAAGGTTGATCTCCTTTTTGAAGTTTAGTCACATCTTTTTAATTGAAATTACTCTACCCGTCTTCAGTGGCACACCTAGCCTATTTGACACCAAAGCATATCATTCTTTAGCATCCCTTCCTTTAAATGGAAAAATTACTTTCAGTAATAGTTATATGATAACAGTAATAATCATTATTTTATTGATTCATTTTTTCAGGTTTAAGATAAATAAGAATGTTTTAATTTTAAAGCCATTAAAATTTGGTAAAGTGTTTCATGTATGAACTAAAGTTTGCACTTACCCAATAAAAACACTATACTCTGCTTTTCCATTATTTTATGATTTTATTATGCTGAAGTATCTTATTATTTCATTACATCATTTCATTAAGTTAAACATAAAAACTCCAAGTAGTCACATAGATTGGCAGAATCAAAATAATTCAAGGTCTTTTTCTTCATCTTTACAGTTACTAAGCTTCATTTTTTTTCCCTCTCAAATCTACTGTTTAAATGTGGCACCATAGGGGTTTGAGACACTCCATGACCAAAGTGTGCTTGAATGGTTCCCAACCTTTACAGACTTACTCTCCAGATGAGTATGTGTGGCTGAGTCCACATGCCAGAAGTCGAAAGTATAGCTGGGAGTTCAAGTTAACTTCCATGTACAATGCAATATTTATTAGAGATTATGTAGTCAAAATGTGCTGATTTGAAGACCATATATATATATATATATATATATATATATATATATAAACACTCATCAGTAACAGCATCAATTATTTCAGCTTAAACCAATGTTCCACTTACTATTGCTCCTTAACAAACCATCCCAGACTTGGAATAAAACAATTTACTGTGCTCACAGATTCTGTAGGTCAGATATTAAAAAAAGACGCAGCATGGCTGTCTTGTCTCTTCTACATGATGTTTTTGGCCTCAGTTGACAAGACTCAAAGGCTGGCTCCAAGGGCGCCTTGATATCTAGGGCATGGAATCATCTGAAGGATTGTTCATTCAGATGCTGCATCAGGGCTGGGAGGACTTGAAGACTAGGGCTACTTATATATGACTTTTCCATAGGTCTTGGCTTCCTCAGAGCATGGGTGCCCCAGATGGTCAGGTTTCCTACAAGACTCCAAGCACGAGTGTTCCAGTGAACAAAGCAGAAGTTCATTGGCTTTTATGAGTTCATAGTGTCACACCTGCTGCATTTTGTTGTTTACAAGCAAGTCATAAGACTGCCCAGATTCAAAGGGAGGAGAATTTGACTTCACCACTAAATGAGGGAATGGCAAGGGAGCAAGGGGATGGCGGGACTGTTGCAGCCATCTTTGAAGAATACAATCTGCCACAACCAACAAAAGATCCTGGGGGGCAGAAGTCCCTATTCACTGACGTTGTTTAGAATTGCCTGGCAATTATAGAAAGCAGTTAGACAGTTGGTTTTATTATTGTATTCCCTTTATTGCCTGCACCTGGGGCAGACTGCTGTTCCCACTCTGCCCTTAGTATGCCACCGCTCATGTTCTGATCTGGGAAGGCCTTGGTAAATTAGCACTTTAAAAGGGTAAAGGTTCTCCCAGTTGTTTTATTATTTATGTATTTCTGCCTCCAGTAGATTATAAATTCACTGAGGTTAGAGACCATTTCTTTATAGCCACCACAATGCCAGCAGTAGCATGAGTATAATACAGACTAGAAACATATGTTGATTGGTTCAAACAACTACACCCTATTTTAAATGCTCATTATTTGTAACTACGAAGTTTAAATAGATGTTTTCCTCTTGCCCCCTAATAAATCTATAATCTCTAATTATAGTGATCTAGAAAATGATACACAGAGGTTGTTCCTATACAAAGCACTGGATTGATCCTTCTGAATAAACAGGTCAAATTCCTTTTTTTTTTTACGTTTAAATTTTATTTCATTTGTTGGTACAGACTCTTTTTTCTAACATCTTTATTGGAGTATAATTGCTTTACAATGGTGTGTTAGTTTCTGCTTTATAACAAAGTGAATCAGCTATACATATACATATATCCCCATATCTCTTCCCTCTTGCGTCTTCCTCCCTCCCACCCTCCCTATCCCATCCCTGTAGATGGTCACAAAGCACTGAGCTGGTCTCCCTGTGCTATGCCGCTGCTTCCCAGTAGCTATCTATTTTACATTTGGTAGTGTATATATGTCCATGCCACTCTCTCACTTTGTCCCAGCTTACCCTTCCCCCTCCCCATGTCCTCAAGTCCATTCTCTATTAGGTCTGCATCTTTATTCCCATCCTACCCCTAGGTTCTTCATGACCATTTTTTTTTTTTTTAGATTCCATATATATGTGTTAGCATACTGTACTTGTTTTTCTCTTTCTGACTTACTTCAGACAAGACTCTAGGTCTTGTATGACAGACTCTAGGTCCATCCACCTCACCTCACAAATAACTCAATTTCGTTTCTTTATATGGCTGAGTAATATTCCATTGTATATATGTGCCACATCTTCTTTATCCATTCATCTGTCAATGGACACTTAGAATGCTTCCATGTCCTGCCTATTGTAAATAGAGCTGCAGTGAACATTGTGGTACATGACTCTTTTTGAATTATGGTTTTCTCACGGTATATGCCCAGTAGTGGGATTGCTGGGTCGTATGGTAGTTCTACTGTTAGTTATTTAAGGAACCTCCATACTGTTCTCCATAGTGGCTGTATCAATTTACATTCCCACCAACAGTGCCAGAGGATTCCCTTTTCTCCACACCCTCTCCAGCATTTATTGTTTGTAGATTTTTTGATGATGGCCATTCTGACTGGTGTGAGATATCTCATTGTAGTTTTTCTTTTTTTTTTTTTTTGCGGTGCAAGAGCCTCTCACTGTTGTGGCCTCTCCCGTTGCGGAGCACAGGCTCCGGACGTGCAGGCTCAGCGGCCATGGCTCACGCGCCTAGCCGCTCCATGGCATGTGGGATCTTCCTGGACCGGGGCACGAACCCATGTCCCCTGCATCAGCAGGTGGACTCTCAACCACTGCGCCACCAGGGAAGCCGCTCATTGTAGTTTTTATGCATTTCTCTAATGATTAATGATGTTGAGCGTTCCTTCATGTGTTTGTTGGCAGTCTGTATATCTTCTTTGGAGAAATGTCTATTTAGGTCTTCTGCCCATTTTTGGATTGGGTTGTTTGTTTTTTTGATATTGAGCTGCATGAACAGCTTGTTAATTTTGGAGATTAATCCTTTGTCAGTTGCTTCATTTGCAAATATTTTCACCCATTCTGAGGGTTGTCTTTTCGTTTTGTTTATGGTTTCCTTTGCTGTGCAAAAGCTTTTAAGTTTCATTAGGTCCCACTTTTAAATTTTTCTTTAATTTCCATTTCTCTAGGAGGTAGGTCAAAAAGAATCTTGCTGTGATTTATGTCATAGAGTGTTCTGCCTATGTTTTCCTCTAAGAGTCTGACCTTACATTTAGGTCTTTAATCCATTTTCAGTTTATTTTTGTGTATGGTGTTAGGGAATGTTCTAATTTCCTTCTTTTACATGTACCTGTCCAGTTTTCCCAGCACCACTTATTGAAGAGGCTGTCTTTTCTCCATTGTATATTCTTGCCTCCATTCTGAAAAAAGTGGTGACCATATGTGCGTGGGTTTATCTCTGGGCTTTCTATCCAGTTCCTATGGTCTACAGTTCTGTTTTTTTTTTTTTTTTTTTTGCTGTATGTGGGCCTCTCACTGTTGTGTCCTCTCCCATTGCAGAGCACAGGCTCCGGACACGCAGGCTCAGTGGCCATGGCTCACGGGCCCAGCTGCTCCGTGGCATGTGGGATCTTTCTGGACGGGGGCACAAACCCGTGTCCCCTGCATCGGCAGGTGGACTCAAACACTGCACCACCAGGGAAGCCCTACAGTTCTGTTTTTGTGCCAGTACCATACTGTCTTGATTACTGTAGCTTTGTAGTGTAGTCTGAATTCAGGGAGCCTGATTCCTCGAGCTCCGTTTTTCTTTCTCAAGATTGCTTTGGCTATTCGGGGTCTTTTGTGTTTCCATACAAATTGTGAAATTTCTTGTTCTAGTTCTGTGAAAAATGCCAGTGGTAGCTTGATAGGGATTGCATTCAATTTGGAGATTGCTTTGTGTAGTATAGTCATTTTCACAATGTTGATTCTTCCAATCCAAGAACATGGTATATCGCTCCATCTGTTTATATCATCTTTAGTTTCTTTCATCACTGTTTTGTACCTGCATACAGGTTTTTTGTCTCCTTAGGTAAGTTTATTCCTAGGTATTTTATTCTTATTTTTGCAATGGAAAATGGGAGTGTTTCCTTAATTTCTCTTTCAGATTTTTCATCATTAGTGTATAGGAATGATAGAGATTTCTGTACATCAATTTTGTATCCTGCTACTTTACCGCATTCATTGATTAGCTCTAGTAGTTTTCTGGTAGCATCTTTAGGATTCTCTATGTATAGTATCACGTCATCTGCAAACAGTGAGAGCTTTATTTCTTCTTTTCTGATTTGTATTCCTTTTACTGTTTTTTCTTCTCTGATTGCTGTGGCTAAAATTTCCAAGACTATATTGAATAATGGTGAGAGTGGGAAACCTTGTCTTGTTCCTGATCTTAGTGGAAATGGTTTCAATTTTTCACCATTGAGGACGATGTTGGCTGTGGGTATGTCATATATGACCTTTATTATGTTGAGGTAAGTTCCCTCTATGCCTACTTTCTGGAGGGTTTTTATCATAAATGGGTGTTGAATTTTGTCGGAAGCTTTCTGTGCATCTATTGAGATGATCATGTGGTTTATATTCTTCACTTTGTTAATATGGTGTATCACATTGATTGATTTGCGTATATTGAAGGATCCTTGCATTCCTGGGATAAACCCCACTTGATCATCGTGTATGATCCATTTAATGTGCTGTTGGATTCTGTTTGCTACTATTTTGTTGAGGATTTTTGCATCTGTGTTCATCAGTGATATTAGCCTATAGCTTTCTTTCCTTGTGACATCTTTGTCTGGTTTTGGTATCAGGGTGATGGTGGCCTCGTAGAATGAGTTTGGGAGCATTCCTCCCTCTGCTGTATTTTGGAAGAGTTTGAGACAGAGAGCTGTGAGCTCTTCTCTAAATGTTTGATAAAATTCGCCTGTGAAGCCATCTGGTCCTGAGCTTTTGTTTGTTGGAAGAGTTTTAATCACAGTTTCAACTTCAGTGCTTGTGATTGGTCTGTTTATATTTTCTGTTTCTTCCTGGTTCTGTCTTAGAAGGTTGTGCTTTTCTAAGAATTTGTCCATTTCTTCCAGGTTGTCCACTTTATTGGCATATAGTTGCTTGTAGTAATCTCTCATGATCCTTTGTATTTCTGCAGTGTCAGTTGTTAATCCTCCTTTTCATTTCTAATTCTATTGATTTGAGTCTTCTCCCTTTTTTCTTGATGAGTCTGGCTAATGATTTATCAATTTTGTTTATCTTTTCAAAGAACCAGCTTTTAGTTTTATTGATCTTTGCTATTGTGTCCTTCATTTCTTTTTCATTTATTTCTGATCTGATCTTTATGATTTCTTTCCTTCTGCTAACTTTGGGGTTTTTTGTTCTTCTTTCTCTAATTGCTTTAGGTGTAAGGTTAGGTTGTTTATTTGAGCTGTTTCTTGTTTGTTAAGGTAGGATTGTATTGCTATAAACTTCCGTTTTAGAACTTCTTTTGCTGCATCACATAAGTTTTGGGTTGTCATGTTTTCATTGTCATTTGTTTGTAGGTATATTTCGATTTCCTCTTTGATTTTTTCAGTGATCTCTTCGTTATTAAGTACTGTGTTGTTTAACCTCCATGTGTTTGTATTTTTTAGTTTTTTTCCTGTAATTGATATCTAGTCTCATAGTGTTTTGGTCAGAAAATATACTTTATATGATTTCAATTTTCTTAAATTTACCAAGGCTTGATATGTGGCCCAAGTCATAATCTATCCTGGAGAATGTTCCATGAGCACTTGAAAGAAAGTGTATTCTGTCATTTTTAGATGGGATGTCCTATAAATATCAATTAAATCTATCTGGTCTATTGTGTTATTTAATCCTTGTGTTTCCTTATTTATTTTCATTTTGGATGATCTGTCCATTGGTGAAAGTGAGGTGTTAAAGTCCCCTACTATGATTGTGTTACTGTTGATTTCCCCTTTTATGGCTGTTAGTATTTGCCTTATGTATTGAGGTGCTCCTATGTTGGGTGCATAATTATTTACAGTTGTTTTATCTTCTTCTTGGATTGATCCCTTGATCATTATGTAGTGCCCTTCTTTGTCTCTTGTAATAGTCTTTGTCTTAAAGTCTATTTTGTCTGATATCAGAATTGCTTCTCCAACTCTCTTTTGATTTCCATTTGCATGGAATGTCTTTCTCCATCCCCTCACTTTCAGTCTGTATGTGTCCCTAGGTCTGAAGTGGGTCTCTTGTAGACAGCATATATACAGGTCTTATTTTTGTATCCGTTCAGCCAGTCTATATCTTTTGGTTGGAGCATTTAATCCATTTACATTTAAGGTAGTTATCGATATGTATGTTCCTTTTAGCATTTTGTTAATTGTTTTTGGTTTTTTATTGTAGGTCTTTTCCTTCTCTTGGGTTTCCTGCCTAGAGAAGTTCCTTTAGCATTTGTTGTAAAGCTGGTTTGGTGGTGCTGAATTCTCTTAGCTTTTGCTTGTCTGTAAATGTTTTAATTTCTCTGTCGAATAAGAATGAGATCCTTGCTGGGTAGGGTAATCTTGGTTGTAGGTTTATCCCTTTCATCACTTTAAATATGTCCTGCCACTCCCTTCTGGCTTGCAGAGTTTCTGCTGAGAGATCAGCTGTTAACCTTATGGGGATTCCCTTGTTTGTTATTTGTTGCTTTTCCCTTGATGCTTTTAATACTTTTTCTTTGTATTTAATTTTTGATAGTTTGATTAATATATGTGTTGGCATGTTTCTCCTTGGATTTATCCTGTATGGGACTCTCTGTGCTTCCTGGCCTTTATTACTATTTCCTTTCCCATATATGGGAAGTTTTCAACTGTAATCTCTTCAGATATTTTCTCAGTCTCTTTCTTTTTCTCTACTTCTTCTGGGACCCCTATAATTCGAATGTTGGTGTGTTTAATGTTGTCCCAGAGGTCTCTGAGACTTTACTCAATTCTTTTCATTCTTTTTTCTTTATTCTACTCTGCAGTTATTATTTCCACTATTGTATCTTCCAGGTCACCTATCCCTTCTTCTGCCTCAGTTATTCTGCTATTGATCTCTTCTAGAGAATTTTCAATATCATTTATTGTGCTGTTCATCATTGTTTGTTTGCTCTTTATTTCTTCTAGATCCTTGTTAAAGATTTCTTGTATTTTCTCCATTCTATTTCCAAGTTGTTGGATCATCTTTACTATCATTATTCTGAATTCTTTTTCAGGTAGACTGCCTATTTCCTCTTCATTTGTTAGGTCTGGTGGGTTTTTCCTTGCTCCTTCATCTGCTATGTGTTTCTCTGTCTTCTCATTTTTCTAAACTTACTCTGTTTGGGGGTCTCATTTTCTCAGGGTGCAGGTTCGTAGTTCCTGTTTTTTTTTTGGTGTCTGTCCCCCAGTGGCTAAGATTGGTTCAGTGGGTTGTGTAGGCTTCCTGGTGGAGGGGACTAGTGCCTGTGTTCTGGTGGATGAGGCTGGATCTTGTCTTTCTGGTGGGCAGGTCCACATCTGGTGGTGTGTTTTGGGGTGTTTGTGGACTTATTATGATTTTAGGCAGCCTCTCTGCTAATGGCTGGGGTTGTGTTCCTGTCTTGCTAGTTGTTTGGCATAGGGTGTCCAGCACTGTAGCTTGTTGGTCATTGAGTGGAGTGGGTCTTGGTGTTGAGATGGAGATCTCTGGGAGATCTTTGCCGTTTGATATTATGTGGGGCTGGGACGTCTCTGTTGGACTAATGTCCCAGACTCAGCTCTCCCACCTCACAGGCACAGGCCTGACGCCTGGCCAGAGCACCAAGACCCTGTCATCCACACAGCTCAGAATAAAAGGGAGAAAGATAGAAAGAAAGAAAGCAAAAAAGAAAATAAAATAAAGTAATATAGAATAAAGTTATTAAAATTAAAAATTAAAAATAATTATTAAAAATAAACAAAAATTTAAAAAGTATTTAAAAAAACGAAAGAAGTGCAACCAAATCAAAAAACAAATCCACCAATGATAAGCACTAAAATCTATAGTTTGGAAAAAACAAAAACAAAACAAAAAACGGAGAGACAGAAACCTAGGACAAATGGTAAAAGCAAAGCTATACAGACAAAATCACACACAGAAGCATACGCATACACACTCACAAAAAGAGAAAAAGGAAAAAAAAATTATATATCGTTGCTCCCAAAGTCCACTGCCTCAGTTTGGGATGATTTGTTGTCTATTCAGGTATTCCACAGACGCAGGGTACATCAAGTTGATTGTGAGATTTAATCCGCTGCTCCTGAGGCTGCTGGGAGAGATTTCCCTTTCTCTTCTTTGTTCTCACAACTCCTGGAGTTCAGCTTTGGATTTGGCCCCGCCTCTGCTTGTAGGTCCCCTGAGGACGTCTGTTCTTGGCTCAGACAGGATGGGGTTAAAGTAGCAGCTGATTCGGGGTCTCTGGCTCACTCAGGCCGGAGGGAGGAGGGGTACGGAATGAGGGGCAAGCCTGCGGCCGCAGAGGCCAGGATGATGTTGCACCGGCCTGAGGTGCTCTGTGTGTTCCCCCGGGGAAGTTGTCCCTGGATCACTGGACCCTGGCAGTGGCAGCTTGCACAGGCTCCTGGGAGTGGAGGTGTGGGTAGTGACCTGTGCTTGCACACAGACTTCTTGGTGGCTACAGCAGCAGCCCTAGCATCTCATGCCCGTCTCTGGGGTCTGCACTGATAGCCATGGCTCGTGCCCATCTCTGGAGCTCGTTTAGGCAGTGCTCTTAATCCCCTCACCTCATGCACCCTGAAACAAAGAGGCAAGAAAAAGCCTCTTGCTTCTTTGGCAGTTCTAGACCTTTTCCCGGGCTCTCTCCCGGCCAGCTATGGCGTACTAGCCCCCTTCAGAGTGTGTTCACGCAGCCAACCCCAGTCCTCTCCCTGGGATCTGACCTCCGAAGCCCGAGCCACAGCTCCCAGCCCCCACCCGTCCCAGCGGGTGAGCAGACAAGCGTCTCGGGCTGGTGAGTGCTGGTCGGCACCGATCCTCTGTGCGGGAATCTCTCTGCTTTGCCCTCTGCACCCCAGTTTCTACGCTCTCCTCCATGGCTCCGAAGCTTCCCCCTGCCGCCACCCGCAGTCTCCACCCGCGAAGTGGCTTCCTAGTGTGTGGAAACCTTTCCTCTTTCACATCTCCCTGCCAGAGGTGCAGGTCCCGTCCCTATTCTTTTGTCTCTGTTTTTTCTTTTGCCCTACCCAGGTACGTGGGGAGTTTCTTGCCTTTTGGGAGGTCTGAGGTCTTCTGCCAGCGTTCAGTAGGTGTTCTGTAGGAGTTGTTCTACATGTAGATGTATTTCTGATGTATTTGTGGGGAGGAAGGTGATCTCCATGTCTTACTCTTCCGCCATCTTGAAGCTCCTCCTAATTCCTTAAATAAATTATTTACACTTTCTATGGCACTTTTATTAGAGCCAAGAGAGGAAATGGGCATACACCTTGGCGTTTATATATTTCCCCCAAAGGCCCTCCTGTGGAGTCTCTTTGCCACTCTCATCTCAACTGGGTAAGCCTTTAATCAATCTCGTAATTGGACATGGTGCCTGCAGTGGGTCCATGCACATCCTGAGGGTGGGGAGGTCCTTTTTATACCCTTCAGTGATCCTAGTTACTTGTCACTGCCTGGGGACGTGAAAGCAGCTGAGTTGGATTCACAGGGATGCTGGCTGGTAGGGTCCCTGTCCGCAGCTGAGCTGTGAGTGGTGATGACCACAGCCTCAGCACCCGGTACAGCACCCCCTTGGACCCTTCAGGAGTCAGCTTTACAATACTTCTTATACACTCAAAGAAGCCCTAAAACTTAAGGCCCTTTTGACTCTTACTTTCCCTAAAAAGGGGTCCAACATTTTTGTGTGAATAGCTGAATAATAAGTGACATGCTTTTACTGTGTGCGCCAGTACTGTGCTAAGTGCTTTCCATAGATTAGCTTGTTCAGTCCTCACACTTGTAAGCCATGGATATATTATAATTCCCAAATTAAAGATGAAAAAACTGAGACTCAGAGAAATATAATAACTTGCCCAGCGTCACACAGCCGGTGTATGCTGGAGCCAGAGTCTGAATCCAGAATGCGCCCCAAGTGTATTTTCTGAGCCACTCCCTTGCACTTCCTCCCCGGTACAGCCAGTAAACTAAGGTGCACACCTGGAGTGCTGACAGTGTAGAATTCCATCCAGGTCCCTTACCTGGGGCCCTTTGTTCTGGGTGGCTGGGTCTCTGTAGTTTCCCAGGAGCGTAGTTTTGACTCCCATGTGCCAATGGTATAATACGGTGTTTCAGCCTGGTTGGTTTCTTAGGGTGAGCCAGAAATCACAGTGCACTTACCAGAATGCTAAAGATAGCCACTGCACGTAAATCAGGCATACTTCTTACACTTAAGTGTTCTTAATGGCCCCAGTGTGCTCATATATTCACAGCTATTAGGTTTAACTAACTTACGGTGACACCCACTAATTCACTTGGGCCATTTTTAACATAGAATCACAGGGTCTTTTAAACTCATTCTGTAATTCATTTTCTTTATTCCATAAAGTTTTCTTAGTGGGTATTTTCATTTCATGAAGGTCTATGGTATTAAGATGATAGCTTTGGGGTTATTTACAAATATAATTAAAATAGGGAAAATTAAATAGTAAAGTTGAACAGTTATTGGAGGTATTACTTCAGCATGAAAAACTTCTCTTCATCCCACCTACAAACATGGTTTAGGCCCTCATCGTAGCATGCCTGGATTACCAATAAAATTTTCCTAATAGCCTCTCCTCCTGCCCATTGTAATCCATTTATTCTTCACGTAGTTTTCCAAGTGACTCTCTAAAATGGAAATCATAACATGCAGGGCCAGTTTCATTGGGTGTGTAACCTGTGCTGTCACACGGGGGCCCATGCCCAGGAGGGCCCCGTGGTTGGTTTTGATGCTCTGCTCTTGACATTCCTAATGATTTTTCCACAAGAGGTCTCGCATTTTCACTTTGCACTGGACCCTGCAATTTAAATAACCAGTCCCGGTAACATATAACCATGTAATCCTCTCATCACACTTCCTCATGAATGATCTAGAAGCCCCTCTTTGAATTTCCTAAGAATTCATGAAATATGATTTAGAAACATCTGGATTTTCTGTAAACTTCCTTATTTTGCAATTCTATAATTCTATGACCGTAAAATGCTTTACAAATATAAATACTAAGGGACGTCAAAGATCCCATATTTACACAAGCACCTTCCAAACTGATCCAGTGCACATAAACCTAAGATGGCAGTAGTTTTTGTTCATTTGTGTTGGTTTCTCTGCTTGCTTGCTTTATCACACTGTTGACTTGTATAGACTTCACGGTCACACAATTCCCAAGGGTTTTCTTTAGCAGTGACCTTTGTCTTTTCCTTTAAACTCACAGGTCTAGATTCAGCTTTTCAGTAATATTCAATGCCATCAATTATCTTAGTGTCTGACAAGAAATGTCTAAAAGGGCTCAAAGTAAAATAATCTTGATTCACTATATTTTTATATGAATTTGCAGCACTTGTACCACATTTTAAAGAAGAAATTTAGATTTAAACAATGAAACAATTATTAGTTGGTTTACTTCCCCAAACACTGACAATAACAATTGATTCAGTTATGTATTCATTAATTTATCAAAAAAATATTGCTCACCCATGATGTTCTAAGGATTCAAAGACAAAGGCATTCAGCCCTTAATCTCATGGTGCTTAATACTTGGATGTAGCTGGGAGGGGGAGGGTTCTATTAATTTGCTAGGGCTGCCGTAATAAAATTGCACAGACTGGGTGGCTTAAACAACAGGAACTGATTTTATCACAGTTTGCAGGCTATAAGTCCAAGATTAAGGTGCTGCCATGGTTGATGTCTGGTGCTGTCTCTCTCCTTGAGTTCCAGTCTGGTATTTTAACTTATTTGTTGAAACTTTACCTGATGGCAAGCATGTCTTACCTGGAGTTTTGGTACCTAGCTCAGCCTTCAAAAGCCTGTTTAACTCATTAATGTTATATACTTAACGGATATTACTAATAATGCTATAGGACTACCATGAAGTACAACGCTTCCATGATGAAACAGGTAGAATGTTTTGATTCTTGGTGAATGTGTGAACATAATTGTCTGTTAAGGTAGGAATATAGATTTCCTCACTGGAACCTTGTGTTGAGGCCTGGGACTAATTATGCTTTACTCCTCATTCACCTTACTTTCTACCCCCACTGACCTGCACTCAGTTCACACTCATCCACATGAATGCACGTGCACACACACACACACACACACACACACATCCAGTTAACCACCACATCTTACCAGTTCAACTTCCTAAATATTTACTTAATCTGTTCTTAATTATAGCCATTACTCTAGTTCAGGATATGACGGTCCAACACCTAGAACCCCTTCAGCCAAAGTGATATTTTAAAACTCAGATCTTGTCCTATCATCTCCTGATGTCCCTTTAATGGCTTTCCATTTTCCTTTTAATAAAACTCCAAACTCCTTCACCTGACACACAAAGCCTTTGTGGTTTTTTTGTTGTTTATTTTTCTTTTTAAAGCCATTTTTATTTCTTTGTTGTTGTGAACAAGCATATGCTAATTTTTTAATGAAGTATAGTAGATTTATAATATTTAGTTTCAGGTGTACAGCATAGTGATTCAATATTTTTACAGGTTATACTCCATTAAAAGTCATTACAAGATAATGGCTGCAATTCCCTGTGCTATACAGTATATCCTTGTTGCTTATTACATAGTCATTTGTATCTCTTAATCCCATATACCTATCTTGCCCCTCCCCATTTCCCTCTCCCCACTGGTAACCACTAGTTAGTTTTCTGTGTCTGTGAGTCTGTTTCTGTCTCACTATATACATTAGTTTGTTTTATGTTTTAGATTCCACATATAAATGATATCATACAGTATTTGTCTTTCTCTGGCTTATTTCACTAAGCATGATATCCTCTAGGTCCATCAACATACAGAGCCTTTGGAAACATGATCCCTGTCGCTCCAGACTGATTTCCCGCCACTCCCCTCTCTGCGGTCACCTCCCAGCCCTCGCCCACACCCCACCAACCAAACCTTCAGTCTGACACACTGATTTTCAGTTCCTCCAGTTTCTCCTTTGTGCATGCTCTCACCTCTGCTTGAAGGACCCCTCAAGCCGTGCCCTCCTCCAAGACAGAGGTAGAGGCTACTGCATATGGCATGGTGGTGGTCAGAGCATGGACTTGGCACCTAACTGCTTGAATTTGGAGCCCTGCTTCATCACTGTTAGCCATAAGTCCACGGGCTACTTAACCTTAACCTAAGTCTTAACCTTTCTGTATCTTAGTTACCTCTGCTGTTAAGTACCAAAGTCGTGGAATTATTTGGATTACATGATTGACACAAGTACTGCATGTAGTATAGTCCTTGACAATAGTAAGCATTCAGGTGATCTTAACTTTTAATGTGATTAATTAGTTATTGAGAGTGAGCCACACACCGTGTTAGCCACTGAGGTGACAAAGAGGAAAGGATATTTCTATCCCTCATAAGCTAGCAAAGAAGAAAAACATATATTGTTTCAATACAAAAATGATGTCTTTTCATAATTGTTATGAACAAAATGCCTAGTAGCAAAACGAGAACGAGTTCACTCCCCACAACCGCTGGACCAGAGACTGGGAATGTGATTTGAGGTGCAGGGCAGGCATCAAGGAGAGAGGGATCTTTTAACATCTAGCCACTCATGTGCCCTAGGCCTAGAGCTTCTTGAGGTACGGGATGAAAGCTGGTGGGGATATGGGAGAAGAGAGGCCACTCATAGGGTTCATCCTCTCCATTTAATCCTTCTTCTTGAGGAGGAGTGAGGTGAGAGTTGGAGATCGGATGGGGGCACAATGGAAATGAATCTAGGCGGCTTTTAGTTGAATGAAAATTGAGGGGTGGGAGGAGAGAAGTCTCAAGACATGAGATGGGGGAACAAAAGGCACCTCCTAAGACCCTTGGGACCATAGAGGAAAACTTATCTGCCTGTGATTTAGCCACAGATGAGGGTTAGTAATGAGGTCAGCAATATCCTGAAAGCACACTCTCAGATTTTAAGATATCCCTTGAAATCTCACACTGTTATATTTAATATTTATTATTTGTGTGAAATGGGTAAAGTACTTTGTTGCTAATTGCAAACATATATATACTGTCTTTTATTATATACACTCAGTAACTATGAGACTCTGTGTGGGGTTGGGGGAGGCCAGGGGAGCATGCCTTCTCTTCACACATTTCTTTTCCTTATTGCATTATTACATTTTCTTTTTAAGTCTTATGAGTCTTTTCCTATTATTGTATAATTTAAGAGAGTATCTCAAGATCTGTACTCCAGTTCTTAGTCTTTAATTTTTTATAATTCATATGATATATAGATTATTATACATAGTGCATATCATACAGCGATCGTGTATTTGGATAATCACTTATCCATTAATTATAGCTTCTTTCCTTAGCTAAGGAAAATCTGAGAAACATTGTGAGTCCTAAGATTTAACCACAAATTTAAACAGTTTTGAGGATTTGTCAGAGATATTTGAGATGTGCTTTTACCATTTTTACCACTAACTTCTTATCCCTGATTTTTTTTTTTTTCCTTTTTCCTTTTTGCGGTACGCAGGCCTCTCACTGTTGTGGCCTCTCCCGTTGCGGAGCACAGGCTCCGGACGCGCAGGCTCAGCGGCCATGGCTCCCGGGCCCAGCCACTCCGCGGCATGTGGGATCTTCCCAGACCGGGGCACGAACCCATGTCCCCTGCATCGGCAGGCGGACTCTCAACCACTGTGCCACCAGGGAAGCCCCTTATCCCTGATATTAAACTTAAATTTCTTATTTGCATATTTTAATAGTTTAGTAGGTTCTACTTTCTTCATTTGCCTTTAAGTTAAACCAAAACGAATTCCTCAATTCATCTAACAGTCTAGTGCACGTTTTGTTGTATTTCAAGGTCTCTAGGTTGGTCTTTGACATATTAATTTCACTTTCTTACTTACCAGTTAGAGAATTTTAAATCTTAGAGATGATGGAATTCTCACAATCACAGGCATCAAATTCCTTTTGCTTGCATGTAACTCCTCACATGTCACATAGCTTTCTTTTCCTTGTATCCCAATCAGAAATAAGACAGAAGCCTATCTTTATCTAAATATTATCTTACTATTTTATCTGGTGAATGGAAACAGCTGTTAGATGATGGAAGTGTTTTTATAGATGACAGAGAAAATGTCAAGTAAAGGAGTTTTTGTTCTTCTGGCTGATGGACGAAGTGCCGTGTGTACAATATATTTATCATGGGGGTCATACTGGAGAGAAATGGCCTCCATGTAAAACCAGCCACGGCTGCATTACAAGGATAAAGTAAATGTGTCAGTGATGAAGGGGCTGCTATTCACAGCCAAACCATCAGTCGGCCATTGTGCTGGGGGCAGCTGAGTCACTGAGGGTATTCTGATCCTAACTGTGTGTACCAGCTGGTCCTGAACACTGAACTTGTTAATTTACATCACATTTGTGACTCCCTAGCGTTACCCATTCAGGGACATCAACTACACGATAAATTTTGTGTCTGTGATTATGTGATCTTTTGTTAGGGACCCATTAAGTATATTGTAAAGAAAATGGATGGCCACCCTTGGTTTTTCAAATGCAATATGTTTAAGGACCTTTATTCCCATGCACATAAGTTAGGCGATTCAATTTATTATTTCTCCCAGCAAAGGTAGTTTTAATCCAAATATATCATTTTAATCCTTTAGGTTTTTTCCTGGCACAGAGCAAACAAAAATCTTCATGGTGCCTTGTGACAGTAATAAAACTTACACTCCTTGTAAGATAACTGTGCTAAATCCTACAGACTGTTATTGTCATTTTCATTTAAAAACTGATCTAACTAAGATTCAGAAAAGTTAAGTAATCTGTCTAAGGTCACAGAAATAATCAGTGGTAGACTGACATTTTAGCCCAGGTTACTAAACTCCTAAAGTTCAGCTTTTCCTCCTGGTTTACACCGACTAAATAAGGAATCCACCAAGTATTTAAAGGGTATCGGGGGGACCTTCAAGTTGACGGAGGAGTAAGACATGGAGATCACCTTCCTCCCCACAAATACATCAGAAATACATCTACTTGTGGAACAACTCCTACAGAACAACTACTGAATGCTGGCAGAAGACCTCAGACTTCCCGAAAGGCAAGAAAATCCCCACATACCTGGGTAGGGCAAAAGAAGAAGAAAAAACGGAGACAAAAGAATAGGGACAGGACATGCACCTCTGGGAGGGAGCTGTGAAGGAGGAAAAGTTTCTGCCCACTAGGAAGCCCCTCCACTGGTGGAAACGGGGCGTGGGCAGGGGGGAAGCTTTGGAACCACAGAGGAGAGCGCAGCGACAGGGGTGCAGAGGGCAAAGCGGAGAGATTCCCACACAGAGGTTCGGTGCCAACCAGCACTTACTAGCCTCAGAGGCTTGTCTGCTCACCCGCTGGGACAGATGGGGGCTGGGATCTGAGGCTTGAGCTTCAGAGGTCAGATCCCAGGGAGAGGACTGGGGTTGGCTGCGTGAACACAGCCTGAAGGGAGCTACTGTGCCACAGCTAGCTGAGAGGGAGTCCGGGAAAAAGTCTGGAGCTGCCAAAGAGGCAAGAGACCATTGTTTCCAGGTGCTCGAGGAGAGGGGATTCAGAGCACCACCTAAGTGAGCTCCAGAGACAGGCGCGAGCCATGGCTATCAGCTCAGATACAAGAAACGGGCATGAGATGCTAAGGCTGCTGCCGCAGCCACCAAGAAGCCTGTGTGCAAGCACAGGTCACTATCCACATCTCCCCTCCCAGGAGCCTATGCAGCCTGCCACTTACAGGGTCCCGTGATCCAGAGATAACTTCCCTGGGAGAGCACACGTCACGCCTCAGGCTGGTGCAAACTCACGCTGGCCTCTGCCGCCGCAGGCTCGCCCCGCATACAAGTTATAACT
Organism: Orcinus orca; assembly: GCF_937001465.1. Taxonomy (NCBI): domain Eukaryota; kingdom Metazoa; phylum Chordata; class Mammalia; order Artiodactyla; family Delphinidae; genus Orcinus; species Orcinus orca. The sequence goes on from NC_064559.1 coordinate 125,568,830, forward strand.
ACTGTACCCCTTCCTCCCCCCGGCATGAGTGAGCCAGAGCCCCCTAATAAGCCACTGTCTTAACCCCGTCCTGTCTGGGCGGGAACAGATGTCTAAGGGCAGCCTACACACAGAGGTGGGGCCAAAACCAAAGCTGAACCCCAGGAGCTGTGTGAACAAAAAAGGGAAAGAGAAATCTCTCCATGTAGACTCAGGAGCAGCGGATTAAATCCCCACAATTCCTTTTTTTTTTTTTTTTTTTTTGGTGGTACGCGGGCCTCTCACTGTTGTGACCTCTCCCATTGCGGAGCACAGGCTCCGGACGCGCGGGCTCAGCGGCCATGGCTCACGGGCCTAGCCGCTCCGCAGCATGTGGGATCTTCCCGGACCGGGTCATGAACCCGTGTCCCCTGCATCGTCGGGCAGACTCTCAACCACTGCGCCACCAGGGAAGCCCCACAATTACTTTTTTTTTTTTTTACTAATTTAAAATTTTTTTTAATTTTAATTATTTTATTTATTTATTTATTTATTTTTCTGTCTTTTTTTTCCTCCCTTTTCTTCTGACCCATGTGGCCGACAGGGTCTTGGTGCTCCACCCTAGTGTCAGGCCTGAGCCTCTGAGGTGGGAGAGGCCAAGTTCAGGACATTGGACTGCCAGAGACCTCCCGGCCCCATGTAATATCAATCGGCGAGAGCTCTCCCAAAGACCTCCATCTCAATGCTAAGGACCACCTCCACCTAAAGACCAGCAACTCCAGTGCTCGATGGTCCATGCCAAACAACTAGCAAGACAGGAACACAACCCCACCCATTAGCAGAGAGGCTGCCTAAAATCATAATAAGATCACAGACACACCAAAACACACCACCAGAAGAACAAGATACAACCCCACCCACAAGAACACAGGCACCAGTCCCCTCCACCAGGAAGCCTCCACAAGCCACTGAACCAGCCTTACCCTCTGGGGGCAGACAACAAAAACAATGGGAACTACGAACCTGTAGCCTGTGAAAAGGAGACCCCAAACACAGTAAGTTAAGCAAAATGAGAAGACAGAAAAATATGCAGTAGATGAAGGAGCAAGGTAAAATCCCACCAGACCAAACGAATGCAGAGGAAATAGACAGTCTACCTGAAAAAAGAATTCAGAGTAATGATAGTAAGGATGACCCGAAATCATGGAAACAGAATGGAGAAAATACAAGAAACATTTAACAGGGACCTAGAAGAACTAAAGAGCAAACAAACAATGATGAACAACACAATAAATGAAATTAAAAATTCTCTAGGAGGAATCAATAGCAGAATAATGGAGGCAGAAGAACAGATAAGTGACCTGGAAGATAAAATAGTGGAAATAACTACTGCAGAGCAGAATAAAGAAAAAAGAATGAAAAGAATTGAGGACAGTCTTGGAGCCCTCTGGGACAATATTAAACGCACCAACATTCGAATTATAGGGGTCCCAGAAGAAGAAGAGAAAAAGAAAGGGACTGAGAAAATATTTGAAGAGATTATAGTTGAAAACTTCCCTAACGTGGGACAGAAGTAGTCAATCAAGTCCAGGAAGCACAGAGAGTCCCATACAGTTAAATCCAAGGAGAAACACACCAAGACACGTATTAATCAAACTATCAAAAATTAAATACAAAGAAAAAATATTAAAAGCAGCAAGGGAAAAGCAACAAATAACATAAAAGGGAATCCCCATAAGGTTAACAGCTGATCTTTCAGCAGAAACTCTACAAGCCAGAAGGGAGTGGCAGGACATATTTAAAGTGATGAAAGGGAAAAACCTACAACCAAGATTACTCTACCCAGCAAGGATCTCATTCATATTCGATGGAGAAATTAAAACCTTTACAGATAAGCAAAAGCTAAGAGAATTCAGCACCACCAAACCAGCTTTACAACAAATGCTAAAAGAACTTCTAGGCAGGAAACCCAAGAAAAGGAAAAGACCTACAATAACAAACCCAAAACAGTGAAGAAAATGGTAGTAGGAACATATGTATCGATAATTACCTTAAATGTGAATGGATTAAATGCTCCAACCAAAAGACATAGACTGGCTGAATGGATACAAAACAAGTCCTGTGTATATGTTGTCTACAAGAGACCCACTTCAGACCTAGGGACAAATACAGCTGAAAGTGAGGCAATGGAAAAAGATATTCCATGCAAATGAAAATCAAAAAAAGCTGGAATAGCAATTCACATATCAGACAAAATAGACTTTAAAGTAAAGACTATTACAGGAGACAAAGAAGGGCACTACATAATGATCAAGGGATCAATCCAAGAAGTAGATATAACAATTGTAAATATTTATGCACCCAACATAGGAGCACCTCAATACATAAGGCAAATGCTAACAGCCATGAAAGGGAAAATCGACAGTAACACAATCATAGTAGGGGACTTTAACACTCCACTTTCACCAATGTACAGATCATCCAAAATGAAAATAAATAAGGAAATACAAGCTTTAAATGACACAATAGACCAGATAGATTTAATTGATATTTATAGGACATTCCATCCCAAAACAACAGAATACACTTTCTTCTCAAGTGCTCATGGAACATTCTCCAGGATAGATCATAACTTGGGCCACAAATCAAGCTTTGGTATGTTTAAGAAAATTGAAATCATATCAAGTATCTTTTCCGACCACAACGCTATGAGACTAGATATCAATTAGAGGAAAAAAAACTTTAAAAAATACAAACCCGTGGAGGCTAAACAGTATGCTACTGAATAACCAAGAGATCACTGAAGATACCAAAGAGGAAATCAAATACCTAGACACAAATGACAATGAAAACACGATGACCCAAAATCGATGGGATGCAGCAAAAGCAGTTCTAAGATGGAAGTTTATAGGAATACAATCCTACCTCAAGAAAAAAGAAAAATCTCAAATAAACAACCTAACCTTACACCTCAAGCAATTAGAGAAAGAAGAACACAAAAACCCCAAAGTTAGCAGAAGGAAAGAAATCATAAAGATCAGATCTGAAATAAATGAAAAAGAAATGAAGGAAACAATAGTAAAGAGCAATAAAACTAAAAGCTGGTTCTTTGAGAAGATAAACAAAATTGAGAAACCACTAGCCAGACTCATCAAGAAAAAAAGGGAGAAGACTCAAATCAACAGAATTAGAAATGAAAAAGGAGAAGTAACAACTGACCCTACAGAAATACAAAGAATCATGAGGGATGACTACAAGCAACTATATGCCCATAAAATGGACAGCCTGGAAGAAATAGTCAAGTTCTTAGAAAAGCACAACCTTCTGAGACTGAACCAGGAAGAAATAGAAAATATAGAGACCAATCACAAGCACTGAAGTTGAAACTGTGATTAAAAATCTTCCAACAAACAAAAGCCTGGGACCAGGTGGCTTCACAGGCTATTTCTATCAAACATTTAGAAAAGAGCTAGCACCTCTCCTTCTCAAACTCTTCCAAAATATAGCAGAAGGAGGAACACTCCCAAACTCATTCTATGAGGCCATCATCACCCTGATACCAAAACCAGACAAAGATGTCTCAAAAAGAGAAAACTGCAGGCCAATATCACTGATGAACATAGATGCAAAAATCCTCAACAAAATACTAGCAAACAGAATCCAACAGCACATTTAAAGGTTCATACAGCATGATCAAGTGGGGTTTATCCCAGGAATGCAAGGATTCTTCAATATACACAAATCAATCAATGTGATACACCATATTAACAAATTGAAGCATAAAAACCATCTGATCATCTCAATAGATGTAGAAAAAGCTTTTGACAAATTTCAACACCCATTTATGATAAAAACTCTCCGGAAAGTAGGCATAGGGGAATTAGCATAATAAAGGCCATATATGACAAACCCACAGCCAACATTGTTCTTACTGGTGAGAAACTGAAACCATTTCCTCTGAGATAGGAACAAGACAAGGTTGCCCACTCTCACCACTCTTATTCAACATAGTTTTGGAAGTTTTAGTTACAGCAGTCAGAGAAGAAAAAGAAATAAAAGGAATCCAAATTGGAAAAGAAGAAGTAAAGCTGTCACTGTTTGCAGATGACATGATACTGTACATAGAGAATCCTAAAGATACTACCAGAAAACTACTAGAGCTAATCAATGAATGCGGTAAAGTAGCAGGATACAAAATTAATGCACAGAAATCTCTTGCATTCCTATACACTAATGATGAAAAATCTGAAAGAGAAATTAAGGAAACACTTCCATTTACTATTGCAACAAAAATAATAAAATGCCTAGAAATAAACCTACCTAAGGAGACAAAGTCCTGTATGCAGAAAACTATAAGACACTGATGAAAGAAACTAAAGATGATACAAACAGATGGAGAGACGTACCATGTTCTTGGATTGGAAGAGTAAAATTGTGAAAATGAGTATACTACCCAAAGCAACCTACAGATTCAATGCAATCCCTATCAAACTACTACTGGCATTTTTCATAGAATTAGAACAAAAAATTTCACAATTTGTATGGAAACAAAAAAGACCCCGAATAGCCAAAGCAATCTTGAGAAAGAAAAAAAAACAGAGCTGGAGGAGTCAGGCTCCCAGACTTCAGACTATACTACAAAACTACAGTAATCAAGACACTATGGTACTGGCACAAAAACAGAAATATAGATCAGTAGAACAGGATAGAAAGCCTAGAGATAAACCCACACACGTATGGTCACCTTATCTTTGATAAAGGAGGCAAGAATATACAATGGAGAAAAGACAGCCTCTTCAATAAGTGGTTCTGGGAAAACTGCACAGCTACATGTGAAAGAATGAAATTAGAACACTTCCTAACACCATACACAAAATAAACTCAAAATGGATTAAAGACCTAAATGTAAGGCCAGACACTATCAAACTCTTAGAGGAAAACATAGGAAGAACACTCTTTGACATAAATCACAGCAAGAACCTTTTGACCTACCTCCTAGAGAAATGGAAATAAAAACAAACATAAACAAATGGGACATAATGAAAATTAAAAGCTTTTGCACAGCAAAGGAAACCATAAACAAAGTGAAAAGATAACCCTCAGAATTGGCAAAAATATTTGCAAACGAAGCAAGTGACAAAGGATTAATCTCGACAATATACAAGCAGCTCATGCAGCTCAATATCAAAAAAAACATTCAACCCAATCCAAAAATGGGCAGAGGAGCTAAATAGACATTTCTCTAAAGAAGATATACAGATTCCCAATAAACACATGAAAGGATGGTCCACATCACTAATCATTAGAGAAATGCAAATCAAAACTACAATAAGGTATCACCTCACACCGGTCAGAATGGCCATCTTCAACAAATCTATAAACAATAAATGCTGGAGAGGATGTGGAGAAAAGGGAACCCTCTTGCACTGTTTGTTGGGAAGGTAAATTTATACAACCACTATGGAGAACAGTATGGAGGTTCCTTAAAAAACTAAAAATAGAACTACCGTAGGACCCAGCAATCCCACTCCTGGGCATGTACCCTGAGAAAACCATAATTCAAAAAGATACATGTACCACTATGTTCATTGCAGCACTATTTACAATAGCTAGGAAATGGAAGCAACCTATACATCCGACAGATGAATGGATAAAGATGTGGCACATATATACAATGGAATATTACTCAGCCATAAAAAGAAATGAAATTGAGTTATTTGTAGTGAGGTGGATGGACCTAGAGACTGTCATACAGAGTGGAATAAGTCAGAAAAAGAAAAACAAATACTATATGCTAACACATATATATGGAACCAAAAAAAAAAAGTGGTTCTGATGAACCTAGGAGCAGGACAGGAATAAAGGCACAGACGTAGAGAATGGGCTTGAGGACACAGGGAGGGGGAAGGGTAAGCTGTGACGAAGTGAGAAAGTAGCATTGACATATATACACTACCAAATGTAAAGTAGATAGCTAGTGGGAAGAAGCTACATAGCACAGGGAGATCAGCTCAGTGCTTTGTGACCACCTAGAGGGGTGGGATAGGGAGGGTGGGAGGGAGACGCAAGATGGAGGGGATATGGGGATATATGTATATGTTCACTTTGTTATACAGCAGAAACTAACACAACATTGATTCACTTTGTTATACAGCAGAAACTAACACAACATTGTAAAGCAAACATACTCCAATAAGATGTTAAAAAAAATAAAATATCAATAAAATACAAAACAATTGATTAACTTTTAGAAGCAAAATGTTTTTTAAAAAGCTGTTTTAGGGCTTCCCTGGTGGCGCAGTGGTTGAGAGTCCGCCTGCCGATGCAGCTGACGCGGGTTCGAGCCCCGGTCTGGGAAGATCCCACATGCCACGGAGCGGCTGGGCCCGTGAGCCATGGCCGCTGAGCCTGCGCGTCCGGAGCCTATGCTCCGCAACAGGAGAGGCCCGCGTACCGCAAAAAAAAAAAAAAAAAAAAAAAAAAAAAAAGCTGTGTTAATAATCAGAACCTGAAAAAATAGACTGTGATAGTTTAACTCTGAAAATTAAAGATAATTCCATAAAATCATTTTATTACTTTATGTGCTGCTTGAAATAGTAATATATTAATAGATGTAAAAGTTAGATATAGTTAAAAGATATAGCTAACTATTGTCTTACAGAACACGAGTGCCCTAATAAATGGTTTTAGGTTCAGTACACAACTCCAACCAATATAATAAATAAAAATAATAAAATAGCAATAAATGCTGAAATAGGAACAATATTTTTGAATATTAACTGATATATTTTTCATTTCCCTTGAATCATATGCTCTTGTCTATGTCTGCAATATCTAGTAGAAATATAAAATGAACCACATATATGATTATTAATTTTCGAAGTCATATTTTTCAAAAGCAAAAACAAAGGTTCAAGTTTTAAAATATATTTTATTTAACCAAGTATGTCTAAATTTTAACATTTCAATATGTGTCAATATAGAAGTTATTAATGAGATATTTTGCATTCCCCTTTTTGCAAAGTTTTCAAAATCCAGTGTCTATTTGTCTTTTGCAATTCAGCTCAGTTCTGATACTACATTTTCATCTCAAGTATTTGATCTCTATTTAGGTTTCATAAAATTTACAGTGTAAAAGTAGAAACATATACCCAGTTTGTTCCAAACATATTTAAAAGTTTTCTAATAATCAAAGCAAGTACCAGTTTTAAAAACTGAATTTAACTAATATTAAAAATGCAGTCCCTTGGTCCCACTGTCTATGTTTCCAGTGCTCAGTAGCTCTAGCTAGTACCTACCATATTGGGCAACGTAGCTCTAGGATTTCTCATCTGTTATTCAGTGCCTCAGAGAAGGACATGCCATAAGAGAAGGGCCAACATCTATCTCCCCATTTCCCTGTCTGCTAGCTTCTGGCAGCCCCCACTCTACTCTCTGCTTGTATGGGGTTGACTATTTTAGATTGCACATATAAGCGAGATCTTGCAGTATTTGTCTTTCCTCACCTGGCATATTTCACTTAGCATAATGTCCTTCAGGTTGATCTGTGTTGTCTCAAATGGCAGGACTTCCTTCTTTTTTGATCCTGAATAGTATTATATCTATACATACCACACAGATATAATGTATAGCAATGTAACTACACTGTATTGTGTACTTGAAATTTGCTAAGAGAATAGGTGGATCTTAAATGTACACATACACACAAAATGGTAACTATGTGGGGTAATGGTTACATTAAATTAGCTTGATTATGGTGATCACAATGTACACATATATAAAAACAGCAAGTTGCATACCTTAAGTATATCGATTTTTTAAATTTGTCAATTATACCTCAGTAAAACTGGAAAAAGGAAAAGAGAGATGGGCCAGTACCAATTAGAAAAGGAAGACAATGTTTGGCTTCAGTAGTCAAATCTCTCTTTGTCAAAAGAGAACAGGAATTTCTAAATTCCAAAGCTACCTTTACATACCAAAAGCAAAATTTGAAGATCTGTGTATTTTATTACAAGGTAATAATAAAGAGTACACAGGATATAGTATAAACAGGGTGGTACCACCAACATATAGGAGGGGAAAGTGTCAGACTTTCTCTCTCCCTCATTCTGTTCCTCTTCAGTGCAGGATGGATGCCCATGATGAAGTTTAGGTCAGTTAGGGGAAAAAAAAGTAGCTGCATGCTCTATACAATCTAGGTTTAGTACATAAAATTTATGGCTTCAATATACCACTGTTTATTGTGCTTCCCCAACACAGCCCTGAAAGGTCTGAATTATGTGAACACAAATCTGGTACAAAGTCCATGGTCTTTCTACCACTGCATTACCTCTCATCACAATTCTATTATATACCCTATCAAATACATTTACATTGCAGTTTGGCAAATTTATGATCACGGATAAGTATGGATATAATAATAAGACTTTCAGGACACTGCACACCTGGCTTAATAAATGTACACTCCAAATTTTGTTCAATGTCTCTGTACCAATTTGCAAATAAATCTCCAGTGGAGTGCCATGGAATTCTACCCTTGACACTGCCTTGTTATTGGTGATCTGTATGGTGCTAAGAAGAAGCTGAGAGAAATGGGACTAATTTGATAGATGTCAACCTCAAAGGTCAAAAGGGTTTTAACAAGGTGGAATGCTATTTTGAAAACAATTAAGAAATTTGATTTTTTAAAAATAACCCCAGGAATCCAAGATAAGAAGAACTTGGTGGGACATCAGTCCATGTGAGGACTACAAACAGTATGACCAGTAGTAATGCTATGTGGTTATTAAAAAAACAAAACCAAAAAAACCTATTTCTTCTTAGGATATATGAATCAAAGTAGTCAAAACCTGGAAATCAGTTTAAAGAATCCATCCTAACCTGATTATGAATTGTAGATTCATGAGTAAGACTATAGGGTGCAATCCGAATAAACCCACACATCATGGTCAATTAATCTATGACAAAGAAGGCAAGAATATACAATGGAGGAAAGACAGTCTCTTCAATAAGTAGTGCTGGGAAAACTGGACGGCTACCATTCTCTAACACCAAACTCAAAATGGATTGAAGACCTAAATGTAAGACTGGATACTATAAAACTCCTAGAGGAAAACATAGGCAGAACACTCTTTGACATAAATCACAGCAATATTTTTTTGGAGCAGTCTCCTAGAGTGATGGAAATAAATACCAAAATAAACAAATGGGACCTAATTAAACTTAAAAGCTTTTGCACAGCAAAGGAAACCATAAACAAAATGAAAAGACAGCCTAAGGAATGGGAGAAAATATTTACAAACGATGCTACAGACAAGGGACTAACTTCCAAAATATGCAAGCAGCTCATACAGCTTAATATCAAAAAAAAAACCAACCCAATCATTTTATACATAAGGAGTTCAAGGCTTAGATAGGTTGAATAACTTGCTTAAGTAAGTGACAGAGCCAGGACTCAAACCCAAATCTCATTGGTTCCAGAGCAGGTAACCTAATCACTTTGCCACAGTTATCCCTTATGGATCATTTTTACAAATTCCAGTCCATTCATTCATTCACGCATGAAGCAGATATTGATTGATTATCATAGTTTTCTTTTGACACCATGACAAAATACCACAAACTTAGGGACTTAAAACAACCCAAGGTTATTATCCTAGAGTTCCATAGATCTGAAGTCCAGCATGGTCTCACTGGGCTAAAATCAAGGTTTCAGCCTGGCTGCATCCCTTCAAGAGGCTCTAGGGAGAATTCATTCCCTGCCTTTTCCAGCTCCCAGAGGCTATCTGAATTCCTTGGTTGGTTGCTCCCTTTCTCCATTGTCAAAGATGGCAGCATAGCATCTTCAGATCTCTCTGACTACAGTTAGGGAAGGTTATCCATTTTTAAAGACTCATGTGATTTGGTGACATATTCACAAGTTCCTAGGATTAGAGCTTCGGCATTGTTAGGGGGCTAATATTCTTTCTATCACAGGTGCCTACCCTGTACCAGGTTTTGATCCAGGCAATATGAGATAGACAAGGAGGAGAAAGACAATAGCAACTAAACACATGCATATGCAAGACAATTTCTGATAGCGATGTGTATTTTCTGACAATAAAAGAGTTCAAAAATTCACTTTTCCCCAAGCATGCCATTCATGCATTCATTAATTCAACATTTTTGAATACTTACTACATAAAAGGAGTTCTATGCATTTCAGGTAGAATGGTGAATGGACAGAGGTTTTATTCTAATGGAATATTCTCGTGGAGGCAACAGATATACCTACACAGAAATGGGGAACATGATTTTAAATAGTGACAAATGCTATGAAGAAAATACTCTATACTCTTTCTCTTGTGCCTTTGCATTTTTCATTTATTCGTTCTTTTATTTAGTAAGTCTAGTAAGTCTTTTGAGTGCTTACTGTGTTTCAGGCAAAGTGCTAAGCTCAGGGCTTACAGTGCAGACTCCAGATTTGCCTTCTGTGTCCTCACTGTAGTGAAGGGAACAACCCAAATGAGTATAAACCACACATTGTGGTAAGTGTTCTGGGAGAGGACGACGCGGGTGCTTGGGGAGCGCATAGCAGGGTTACGGATGCTCTCCCTGGGTCTAGGACACCTTTTACCCCCATTTCCCCTTTGCCGGGAACTCGTACTCATCCTTCTGGATCTAACCTAGATTCCTCCTCTTTGAATAACAGTTTCAGTTGTATAGTAAGTAATTAACAAACACAAACATTTGTGTTTTTATTTTATAATAGTATTGTTTTAAAATTGTACAGTGCTTTCTCATTTACCCAAGAGATAGATTAATATTCTCACAAGTGAGTCCATTCACTTTACTATGTGGGCATTGAGATTATATTTTAGTAAAAGCAAACAAGTAAGCAAAACCCCTTTATATGTGTGTCAATTATTGTATATATTGTATAAGCAAGGAAAAAAATGTGTAGAAGAATATACACCTCGCTGTTAGCAGGTAGCAAATGACTGGTTTTAATCTTCTGTATCTTGGGGCTAATAGATATTCATGGGATTGATGAATAAGAACTGCCTAATAATGGCTAAATGGCTTGGCCTATGAGGTAGTGAGCATTCACTGACCCTTGAGGACTGAGCAGATACCATCCTGCTCAGATTATACACCCTTCTGTTTGTGTTTTATTTTAGCTACATTTTGACATCTGGTTAACCTAGATGGTTTCATAAGTGAATTAAAAACCAAGAGAGCATAAATAATCAATTCCTGTCCTGTGTCCAACTTGCTTAATAGATTCTCATGCTATAATTTCCTCTTCTGCAAATTAGGTATAATAGACCTTCTGTAAGGATAACATAATTAGACTGGTTAAAAGGCACTTACGTTCATAAGTACCAAAAAGTTTCCTAGTACATATAAGTGCAAACTCAAATTTTTCTTTTGTGACATCCATGTCAACTGATTATGGTACAGAAAAATCTGTGCATTATAAAGCACTACGGTGACCCACTTTAAAGTTGAAATTATTTGAAGAAATGTCATCCTTCTCCCATAACGCTTAAAATTCAATTATCTTCTATTCTGGTTCTGGACATTAAGTGGGGATCTGGTGGGGGAAGAGCCAAATCCCAGGCTATTCCTAATATAAAAGCCTTTTCATGAGTTTGCATAGTGGCCAGACTGTGTCTTGGGACGCTTTATAAACAATGCTTAAGTCATAGAGCATCTTAGGAATAAACTCAAATTCAAGAGACACTTCAGAGGATTGTAACCCAAGGTCACAGATTACTATAGGCTTACACAATTTGGATAAGTTAGGGCTGAGCTCTATCTGTGATGGCCTCTGGGGTTGAAGGAGAAGGCAAATGTTTTCCAAAGCCATACAGATTCTGTAGGAGATTTCCCACACAAACCACATATATACTACTTCCTACTTCTTCCTACTAGTAGAGTATAGATGTAGCCTCACTGCTATGTACTATGGTGGCCTTCTTTCCTGTATTTTTCGTTTCATTTCTCTTGCATTCACTGATACTTAGCTTATGCCATTTTCTCTAGGCAAGAAATCAATCAAGAAAGAAACAAAGTTTAAAGGCACCAAAGTGCTTTACCCCTACTTCCCATTGACATCTCTCCTTCTCAAAAGTGCCACCCCCAATAGTTAAGTTGTATATTCTTCATAGTAAGCTTTGTCTTGAGTCAATTTTTTCATCTATAAAATGAAGATAATGATGATTTCTTACTAATATGGTTATTTTGAGGATTTAATAAGTAAAGTAAAATGCTTAGAACATTGCCTTGAACAGCCATCGCTCATTAAATCATAGCTATAATAAGTATTAGTGGTATTAATACTATTCAGTTATCATTTCACGTTCATTTTGTTTTAATAAGGATAGGATGTCTTTAGCGTTCTGACAGATGTGAAGAAATGCAAAGGTAAGAAGTTAGTAATCAGCCGCATAGCTGTGTTACAGAAAATCCCACAAGCAGCTCAAATTTCACTCCCTGTTTATATGCACGAGTCAAATAAGGAATTACTCTATTAGGTACGTCACTGGACACCTGAAGTGGTGTGATATTCTTGCCTTGTTACTCATGTGGGCAAGACTCTTTAATATATTCTCTTAGAATGGCAAAAGCACCATTTTCTCTTTCTCATCTCCTATTTCCCTCTCATGTATACTTATTCTTCTTAACTGAGATTATTTAGCTCTTTCAAGCACAGGCTTAGAATACACAGACATAGCTCTGAAGGTCATAGGCCCAAAATGGAGATAATCCAGCTTTTTTTTCCCCTAGAGTATCGGGACCAGGGATAGATTGCAAAGAGCTAGAACTTGGCTAGGTAGAAGCCTTGTATCAAATGAACTGTTTAAATATTCATACAGTGTGTACTGGCAGCTAACAGGGCTGCAAACTTGCCCAGAAAAAAAAAAAAGAGAGAGAAAAGATAATTACTGAATTTCATAGCATTCTAAAATGGCTGCCATGAACTAAAAGCATAAGTGCTGATTTTGGTTTAATCTCTTAGGCAAATGTATTTTTTATTCAACTGAGGACAATAGGCAAGTGGTTACATACATTTCTAAGTATTTTTCTGATTATATTATCAGTATCAGATTCTGACATTAATATCATAAAAACTGATTGCACTGTCAAAGCCATCTCTTTAATAGTTACTTTACTAGTGACTTGAAATAATAACTGACACATTTCCTTCACAGTCAACAGATTCACTTATATAGGAACACATGGTTTAAGTTATGAGCAATTGAGCTATAGAATAAATCAGATTGGGGGAAAGACTGGGTTTTTTGAGCATGGTGGCTCACAACTTGAAGGCATTTCATTCTGTGCAATCAGCTGACACTTAATTGTTCTTCATTAGCATATGTGAAGATGCCAAAAATGTAGGTGTTTACTAATTGTTTTGTTTTGGCTTTAGCTGACACATTTCCCCCATCATCGTTAATTTTTTGTTGTTGTCCTAATGCTGGTTGATAAAATTTGGTTAAAACAAAGTAATTTCACAATTTCAGGTAACAGCATAAAAGCAAACCTTGGCACTGTATTGAACTTTAAATTCTTTTTTCAAAGTAGTATCTGTTTAGTGGAAATCCACTCCATTTTGTTTTTTATAACTATACTCACAACTTCTAATTTTTATAAAGTATGCATCCTCTCCATATGGTATACAAAAATGTAAGCATTAAAAACATTCATTCATCAGTTTTCCCCTTCTAATAGTATTGATCTAAAATGTAAATTCAGATGAAACAGGAATAAGTACATTAAAAGTTAAAAAAAAGTCACTTGGAATGTCTGCACTCAGTATCTTAGATAATTACTAGTACATAAGAATTGGCCATTAGTCAATATAAGGTAAGTAAAATGAACTAATCACTACTTTTAAACTACTTTTAAGAAACTTCTTTCAAAAAAATTCGTAAACTTCAGTTAATTATTTGAACTATATAGGCATATCTGTGTCAATAAATATATATATGTACAGACACATATATGAGGTGTATATCAAGGAAATACGTTCATGGAAAGTCATGTTTTTCATTTACTATTTCAGATGTACATTACCAACACAATCAAAGCCAAAGGAACAAGACTTGCTAAGCCCGTTCTATGCCTGGGCTTAATGTGTTTGGCCTTTCTTACTGGGCTCAACAGAGTAGCAGAATATCGAAATCATTGGTCCGATGTGATAGCAGGCTTTCTGGTTGGAATATCTATAGCAGTATTTCTGGTAAGTACAAATTTCTTTAAATATAATTTGTTTCTTAATCAACGTGTATAACCACCTATTAGAAAATACAGGTGTGAATCACTGGGTTTAGTTGTCAAAAGGTGGTATAGCAAATAGAAATATTTATGTTTTAAGTCATTCGTTTCTTCCTGCTCCCTCGTTTATTCTGCCCAAAGTCAGGTTTGGGGGTGAAGAAAACACATTGGGTTGACCAAAATGTTCGTTCGGGCTTTTCGTAACATCTTACGGGAAACCTGAACGAACTTTTTGGCCAACCCAATATATTCTACATTTAAAGGTGAACAAAATGTTTTCATGTAAAATGGAACGGGGCTAAAAACACTCATGCCTCCCCAGATGGTTTTTAAAACTGGGTTGTTTGAATATTTTAAAAGTTTCCTCATGGCACTTTGCATCCTGGAGTATGTAGACCATCCCAAAGTGCCCTGGTGCCTCTGCGCAGTACTCTTAGTGAGCCGCCAAGTCTCAGCACCTGATAACAGGTGAACCTCACTTGTGAGATGAACCGGTTCCCTGCAGTGACTAAAAACCCAGGGATAGTTTCCAAGACGACGTCGCGCAAATCAGATTTTGCCAAGGAGTGAAGAGCATACGTAGTGACTTCTGATGAAGTCATCTCTACTCTTATGATAAAATCCCCTTGGAATATGTCTATAGGTTTTAGTTGTTGGAAAATATACTTCAGTCTGGCTGTAGAATTAATCAATCCATTATAAGTATGGATGTTTTACCCAGATGGAAAAAATGTGTAGACGACTGTATAAATCAAAACATATTTTTGGGGCTTCCCTGGTGGCGCAGTGGTTGAGAATCTGCCTGCTAATGCAGGAGACACGGGTTCGAGCCCTGGTCTGGGAGGATCCCACATGCCGCGGAGCAACTAGGCCCGTGAGCCACAACGACTGAGCCTGCACGTCTGGAGCCTGTGCTCCGCAATAGGAGAGGCCGCAATAGTGAGAGGCCCGCGCACCGCGATGAAGAGTGGCCCCCGCTTGCCACAACTAGAGAAAGCCCTCGCACAGAAACGAAGACCCAACACAGCTAAAATAAATAAATAATTTTTAAAAAAAAACAAAAAAACCCATATTTTTGCATTGACACATTATAAGAAACACTTTATTTTAATTATATTTAAATTGTTTCTCCAGAGTAACTTTCCTTCTTCAGTTTATTTTCACTAGTTCATAAGCAGTAAGCAAAAACTTATATGAACCTTTCTTCTACCAAAGCTTTGGGCACTATCTATGTGTCGGGCATTTTAGGAGGTTATTTCTTCTAGAACTTCCTGCGGTAAAGTGGTGACTATCCCCTGATCCCTCTCTAGACCCTGTGCTGCTTTTCTTGCTGATGTCACTCCCTCTGATGTCCAAAGTCCTGAGAGACTTAGGCTCACCCCACTCTGTTTCCCAGAGATATCCTGTAGCCTCAGGAAAACTGGGGCCCACCCACGCTTGGGCCAAAACCTTTCCCTTGCTGTCACTTATCACAATTGAAACAGGTTAACTTTTTATAAAACAGAACAAAACAAAAAGCATCTTACATAAATCCTAAGAAAATAATCATAGGCAGGGCAAAGAGCATACCAAAAGTCAAAGTTTTAAAACACTGCTGTCAGATGTAACTGCGTTTCAGCTCTGCGAGTCCAGAACATCTTTGCTAGCATCTCATCAGGCTTCGTCTTATCCTCCTGTGGCTCTTACGATCTTCCCTTTACTGCCAGTGAATGTCGTGACACCCTGCGTTGTGAAATCTAGAGCCCTCATGTCTTCCCTGTCGCTTCCTTGTCTGAGAACCATGTGGTGAATGATGAGTTGGGCTCTGGATACCCCTTGGGTTCAAGACCCTCCTACTGCACATATTTAGAACATTCCACAGGCCCCTTCAGACATTCCCATGCACCCAGGGAAATGACCTTATAAAAAGGTCATGTGAAAATGCTTTAACCACGTAATGGCTAAACAAGCTTTTATACGTTCATTCCCAACTGTTTATGAATGTGAGTGCCTACAGGTGCCAGGCAAGGTGTCAAGAACTGGGGCTGCAAGGAGGCTCAGATAAGCATGACCTGTCTGCTGTGGGAATTTGTTTCCGGGGTCAGGGAGGAATAGTCAGGTTATTCCCGTAAACGTTCCCTCCCTCTCTTCCTTCATGAAACAAACATTTACTGAGACCCTATTCTAGTCCAGGCACTGTGCTTGGTGCTGGGAATAAATACACGAAAAAGATACAATCCAGGTACTCAAGTAGATCGCAGTCAGGTGGGACAAGGTGGACACAAAGAGTTCTATAGAGGGTAAATGTAATGGTAGAGGTACATATACTCAAGACATCTACCCTGTTGGGATTAGGGACAAATCAGAAAGAGGAGATAATTTATAAACTTGAAAGGTTTGTAAAGCAGGTAGGTCTAGCCTGGGGCATAAGGAATGAGGGGCAAAGAGCACAGAGCACAGAGGCAGTACGAAATGCTTCATAAAATAAGTATGTATGAAGCCTCTCCTATAGTCTAGGCCCAAGGCGCCATGTGCATCTGAGAGAACATGGCCCCCGGAAATGGTACCAGACCTCCAGCGCGAGTGACGAGAAAGGGGAGTGGAAGAGCACACAGGGGAATACCCTGAAAGGCCTTGTATGTTATGACAATAACGTAGACTTTTGTTTAAAAACGTAGGTGTTTTGGGAGCCTCTGTCAGGGTCCAAGTGAGTTGAAACAGAAAAACAGCCTGATTGAATCTGAATCCCAGCTTCTTTATCTACTCAGTTTGTGCCGTTAAGCAACCCTCAGTTTCTTCCTCTTTAAAGGAGGCTATAAACAGCCTCCTTAAGGGATTATTATAAGGATTTATAAAGGTTAAACAAAATGGTGTGTATATTCAGGGCATGGCCACATGGATGACTGAAATAATTTCTGTAAGTGAGAGTTTGTTTCCTGTCAGTCCTTTTACTTTCTGATAAGATTTGTGCTTTGGGGAAAATATGTTTTCTGGAAAATAAAGCTCCAGGTGAAGATAGAGGAGACAAGTTAGGCAGAACCAGGGAAATAAGATGGCACAAATCGGGCCTCTGAGGGCACAGAGAGAGGGGAGGCTATCGGGAGGTATTTGGGAGGTGGAATGTTTTGGAGCTTGATGGAACATTGGAGATGACGAGGATGAAGCAGGCAGCAATCTATGATGATTCTCGGATTTCTCACTTGGGCAACTAAGTAGAATATTTATTTCAAGCAGTGACTGCAGCTCTGGTTTACAATATGCTGGGGTGTTTCCAGTGATCCTTCAGTGTGTGCAGATCACTAAAATGATTCCAAAATAAAATTAACAGTAACCTACTCCAAGACTCTGTGTGTCGGTTGAAGGCATTCACATCCCCCATCACCCACACCTGGTGTCTAGCGTTTGCCTTTGACCCACTCTCCTCCTTCACCCCCACACCCAGTGACTGATCTAGTTCCAGTTCATTTCCACCAGAGTCTTTCTCCCATGTCGTATTTCTGCACTGTTCTGACCATAGCCTCTCGATTTTAGAGATCAAAACTTCTTACCTCTATTATATCAACGGGTTCCTAGCTGCCTGCTCACTTCAGACTCTCCTCCACATACCTCACATTCTGCTTCATACACATGATACCATAATTCATTGCCAATAACAAAGCAAAACAAACAAACAAAACCCTCTTTCCTGCTGCATTAAATCAGACACTTCCATTGAACTTCTGGGATCCTCCATAGTCTGGCTTCACTCTTCCCCACCAAGTTTATGTTTCCCTCGTTGCAGTGGAACTCCTGCACTTGGAATCCAGTCAGTTTTCTTCCTGTCTTACACAGACAGGCTCTGTCTGGCCTGTGCGTTGCCTCAGCTGGAACACCCACTCCTCTGTATAGTTTAGAGAGCAAAACAGGAGTGGGAGTCAGACAAACCTAGGTTGAATCCTTCTGTTGCCACTTTTTCTTTTTGCCACTTTTGCTGGATGTGTGACATCATACAAGTCACTTAGCCCCTCATCATCCCTAAAATAGTGAGGCCTCCCCTGAACTGTATTTAAAGTGATTACCCCTCCCCAAGGACTCCTTTTCTCATTTCCTATTCACTTTTCTCCACTGTGTAATTCAACTTTTAATATACCACATATAATATTTTTGGTTTTGTTTTTTGCTATCAAACCCACTGGAATGTAAGCCACTCACAGAGAAGGTGTTTATTTGTTTTCATCACTGTGTATTCTCAGTATTGGGTCTGGTACATAGGAGGTTCTCAGGAAATATTTGATGAATGAATGAATGAACTGTTTTATTTACTTTCCAGAGCTCTTTTGAGGGTTAAGGGAAATCACATATATAATAAAGGCAGTCGAGTGTGTGGTACAGAGAAGGCTCTAGGTATCATGGTCTTCACCTTTGATGACTGTATTCAAATCCTTTATGCACTTGAGATTTTTCTTAGACAAATCCCAGCTTCCCCAGGAAGTGTCCCTGATTACATCGTTCTCCCATTTTTCCTGAATTTCCACTGCACTTGAAGTCAGTCCTGTTACAGTCTAACGAGTAATTACCTTCAGTAGTAAATTTATTATTCTTATCTCACGTGCCTTTTCTTCAAAGTTAGAGAACACAATCCCCAAGCTTAGGAAAATACAAAGCAAATACTAGTTGAACAATAGGTGTAGATTGACTAATATTGTTTTATAAAAATGTGTGCCTCAAAGCACTTACAACAAAGATGCATATTACTGTCCAGCAGAAAAGTTCAAGTTTACTGAGCCAAAGCAAAAGCTTGTCGGGTTGACATATGTGATATCATAATAATAAAAATAGGAACTATTTGAATACTCTTTACTATATTAACTCAATTAATCCTCATAACAGCATGTTGAGATGTAATTATTATTGTCCTCAGTTTTCAGATAAGAGAAACAAGTCTCGTTATATTAAGTAACTTGCCTGGACTCACAAAGTTAGTAAATGAAAGAGCCCGGGATTAAGCCCCAGGCCTGTTTGACCCCAAAGCCCGTGCACATAGCCCCATAAAACAGAGATGTTTTATTTGCCACAAGCAAGAGAGAAAATGATCACAGATGGATCAGATTAATTTATTATCACTACCGGATAAAGGAAACAAAAATCTATGTGTAACGGTGACTTAGGAGTGTCATTTTTTGGAAGAGAGGGTAGAATTACACTCATGGAAACCACTCATGTAAAAATAGAATGTTTCAAAAGAAAATCACTTTAAATTGTACAGGAACGTTAGAAAATTTGAGAATTTTTAGGCTGGATACATACATGCTCATTCATTAATCTGTTCATTCACGGTGGCACTGAGAATACAATAGTGATCAGAAAAAAAAACATGTCTGCTACCATGGAGCTGACAACCTTGAAAGAGAATCACATCAACCAAAACACTATGCTAACAGATGTATAATTTCATATAGAGATAGGTGCTTGGATGAAAAGAATCACAGGTCCTTGCCTGCAAACAAACAAACAAAAACAGCCTGGGGTCAAGGAAGACTAGTAAGGAAGTGGAGGGGAGATGGTGATACCACAGATGAGTAAGATATGGTGCCCAAAGACAGTGGAGATGAGTATTCCGAGCAAAAGGCAGTGAAAGGGAGCAGAAGGTGTTTAGATAACCAAGAAGGAAGGTTGAAAGGTGGGCCAGAGTTTACACTTGAAGAGAAATGAGAAGCCAAGCCACAAAGTGGTTTTAAGAAGGTTGACATGATACAATTTGCATTTTGGAAAGACCATTCTCACTTCTTTGTAGGAAGGGATCAGAGGGAGGCAAGATTGGATTTAGGGAGACTTTAGAAAGCCATGCAGGAATTCAGGCAAGCGGTGGTGATTGCTTAGTCGATGGAGTCGGTGTCGGAGATAGAACAAAGCAGATATAAGAAATCAAAATCTTTAGGAAGGAAAATTGAGCAAATTGAGTGACTGGTTGAGTATAAGAGGTGTCCAAGTTTTCAGCCTCGTGCAACTGCATTAGGGGAACGGGAATGTGAGGGGTATTGCCTTTCCCTGAGAGAGTCCAGAAAAAGATCCAAGTTTGGGAGTAGGGCCAGGAGATGGGCGCATCTTGGGTTTTATTTTGAACATTTGTTGAATTTTTCATACCTTTGCCAAACAAAGAAATGGAGCTAACTTGCTAATCTATTACAAACTCTTCACTTTCAAATTGAGAAGACTGAGACCTAGAGGACTGTTCAAGAACTTACAGACTCAGGATCAAAAAAACAGGTCAATTGCTTTTCTTGGAGTATTTTTCTAATAGGATATCAGTTTCGTGCTTGTGAACGTTACAAGACTTACTAAATATTTGAATATGATTCTAGGGAAGATTTGGTAATTTCCTTCCTTATGATTTAAATAATAACAGTAATGAAGAGTAATCATTATGTTAATAGATGCTTTAATGAATATCTACTCTGTGTTAGGCATTTAAATATTTCACATGTGAATTCTTAGCTGCTTCAATGGGGTGTTGTCCTGACCCTCAATTAAGGTAAAGAGATAACTGATAATACCTTTCAAAGAGTTTTCCAAACCTAAATAACGTTAAAAGGAATTAAACTAATTTCAGTAGCCCATATTAACTCTAGATGAATGTTTCTTCATCTAGTGACTTCCTTTTGTCTATGTACATAGTTATTTTAGCAAATTTTAATTCAGAAGAATTTGTAGCAATGTTTTTCATCTGCCGATTTTCCATTAATTTATAATATTAATGAAAAGGGAAATGTGCATGTGTGTGTATATATGTCATGAAATGGGTATGAAACTGCTGTTTGTTATGTTGTTGTTGGCTAAAATTCTTGATTATATTCTTTGTGCTCTTGGCAGTAATCAGTTGGCAAACTACAGCCCATAGGCAAAATCTGGCCTGCTGCTTATTTTTTTTTAAACTTTTTATTTTATATTGGAGTATAGTTGATTAACAATGTTGTGACAGTTTCAGGTGTACAGCAAAGTGATTCAGTTATACATATGCATGTATCTATTCTTTTTCAAATTCTTTTCCCAATTAGGTTGTTACAGATTATTGAGCAGAGTTCCCTGTTCTATACAGTAGGTCCTTGTTGGTTATCCATTTTAAATATAGCCGTGTGATAAGTTGTATTGGGACACTGATATGCCTATTCCTATATGAATTGCCTCTGGCTGCTTTCACGCCAAAATGGCAGAGCTGAGTACTTGCTGCAGAGATTGTATGCCTGCAAAATCAAAAATATATACTATCTGCCCATTACAGGCACAACACTATCTATTAGTCCTTTGCAGGGTCAACATTTGATAGAAGGATTATCAAGTACCCATCTCTAAGCCTTTGCCATCCCTTACTTTAAACATCTTGATGGCAGTGATGAAGCTGAGGTATCAAATAATCAGGCTTTGATCTATGCTTCTGAACTGTAATTATTCAAGGAAGTGGAAGGATAATAAGTATATAGCAATTTGCAAGGAAATTTTTTTTCTGAGATAAAGTCTCAGAGTATGTGTTATTTTGTAGATTTGAAAATTTTATTTAAAAACTGGAGAGTAACCAAGATCTAATTGGCCTTTGAAAATATTCAGTAATGAGCCCTACTAAAGGAGAGGCTTTCCAATGGAGGATTTGTGAAAATATATACAGTGTAAATTTATACTTGTATATTAAGCATTTATTTTTTTAAATGAATGTTAGGTTATAAATTGCAAGTAAGTTCTATATTTTGGTTTGATAATAGAATATAAAACCCAGAAAAAGAAGACTCAAGAATAGCTTACCCATTAGTTCAATATAAGCAAATAATAGCAAATAATTTTCCTGAATTGTTTAAATCACTATTACTTTTTTTTTTACATCTTTATTGGAGTATAATTGCTTTACAATGGTGTGTTAGTTTCTGCTTTATAACAAAGTGAATCAGTTATACATATACATATGTTCCCATATCTCTTCCCTCTTGCGTCTCCCTCCCTCCCACCCTCCCTATCCCACTCCTCCAAGCGGTCACAAAGCACGAGCTGATCTCCCTGTGCTATGCGGCCGCTTCCCACTAGCTAGCTACCTTACGTTTGGTAGTGTATATATGTCCATGCCTCTCTCTCACTTTGTCACAGCTTACCTTTCCCCCTCCCCATATCCTCAAGTCCATTCTCTAGTAGGTCTGTGTCTTTATTCCTGTCTTAGTCAGAAAGAGAAAGACAAATACCCTTTGCTAACACATATATATGGAATTTAAGAAAAAAAAATGTCATGAAGAACCTAGGGGTAAGACAGGAATAAATCACTATTTCTTAAAGTTTGACTCACCTACATTTTTTTTTTTTTTTTTTTTTTTTTTGCTGTACGCGGGCCTCTCACTGTTTTGGCCTGTCCCGTTGCGGAGCACAGGCTCCGGACGCGCAGGCTCAGCGGCCATGGCTCAGGGGCCCAGCGGCTCCGCGGTATGTGGGATCCTCCCGGACCGGGGAACGAACCCGTGTCCCCTGCATCGGCAGGCAGACTCTCAACCACTGCGCCACCAGGGAAGACCAGGAATGCCATTTAAAAGTGGCAACTCCTAGGCCTTATCCTTCATCTGTGAAATCAGAAT
This sequence comes from Orcinus orca, assembly GCF_937001465.1. Taxonomy (NCBI): domain Eukaryota; kingdom Metazoa; phylum Chordata; class Mammalia; order Artiodactyla; family Delphinidae; genus Orcinus; species Orcinus orca. The sequence continues at coordinate 125,591,617 of NC_064559.1, forward strand.
TTTTAGGAGAGGGCTTCGGAATGTGCATTTTTAAAAGTGCCAGAACTTTATTTTATGCACACTAGAATATGAGAACTTCTGGTTTAATTCAAATTCTGTCACTTATGGGATATAAGTGGGATAATTGAAACAAGGGCCAGTTTCCTTTATGTAGAAGTTCTTCTATTTCAGTGGTAGCAGTAGTAAGCTATTGTCGAAATGCCAAATATGTGGGATACAATAACAGACAATAACTTAGGTTAATTAAAGGATGCTACTAAATTAGAAAGTGCCAGCTGTAGAAGGTTTATTATGAATGTAATGATCTTAAAGCAATAGGAAATAATTAGCATTTATTAGCCACAAAAGAAAGGTTAGCTTGCTATGAATTTTTAGCCACAATAAGGAAAGGTTAGCTTGCTATGAATTTTTATAGGGTTATGATCTTATTTTTGGATTGATTTGAGCATTGACTATAAGCTAATTTAATGAAAAGTTTGGAATAATAAAATTGTCATTATTAACTGAGCTACATATTAATTGATGAATGTTCTTGAACATGCTTACACTGGATTAACCATTAAAATTTACACAGAATAAATCTGGATGTAAAGGTATAGACATGTAATATTTAAGTAATTCCAATACTTTATTACTGTGATTAGATTTATCAGGCTATCCACAAGGGTCATAGTTATAAGGAGCATGGCTTTGCTTTAACTGTATTTTTTCCCAAAATTTTAGGTCGTGTGTGTGGTAAATAATTTCAAAGGAAGACAACCAGAAAATGAGCATATACACACAGATAATCTGGCACAGATGCCAATGATCAGCATTCCTCGAGTAGAAAGTCCTTTGGAAAAGGTAACATCTGTACAGGTGATTCATAATTTAAATTCTAAATGTGATTGTTAGAGCAAATGAATAATTACTCTTGAGAGTTCCTACACAGTCATTTTTGATTTACTAAAATAAGCTCAGAGTCTAATGTGGTGTTTAGCAAGAATTTAGTCACTGAATACAGCATCTTAGAAAAATGCGTATCACGTGGAAAATATTTCTTCAAATCCCTCACGCTAAATGCTGAGTCTGTACATGGGATGCGTTCTGTAAGTTGCCATAGCTTCAAGATAGGAATGTTATACAGTGGTCCCACACATGGGCAAAATAATAAGATAGTTTTACTTGAGAATATAAGCAGTTTTTCATAGCATATATTCCATTTCTTCCATGTCTCACTTATATGAGAAACTGCTTAGTGTAACAACTGGCACATAATCAGGACTCGGTAAATATTTGTTGAACCTCAGTGTATAAAGTTCTGGCAGCAGGGAATCACCAGTCATGCTCTCCTGCTCAGGGGGGGGAACTGGGGGTCAGCTTGGGCTGAAGGGAGCCTGACTAGGTAGCACTTTGAATGGCAGGTCAAGGCCTCATTGGGCATAGCAATGAACAGAGAAGCAGGTAGATAACAATAACTTTTCTTGAGACTTTAAATGACTGCTCAGAGGGTTACTAATGGCTTCTCCTCAGCCCTGTCCACGTCCAGATTTTGATCAATATCTTAAATGAAGAGTTCAGTTACATGCTAATTGGCGGTTTAGATGGTCTGAGTCTGTGAGGGATAATTAATACATTGGATGAAAGAATAAAAATTCTTGGAAGAGTACAACAAAGATACAACTAACAATTAACTAGAAATAAAGGAAGTGTTTTGTATTTGGACTTTTTAAAAAAGTTCCTGTAGGGTAGGGTATGTCTAGGTTAAGTGCACAAATGAAAAAGGCTCAGAGAGTATAGAAGTCTACCATTCAACTTGGGTCAACAGCATGATATGTCTTCCAGAAGTTAATATGGTTTTAAGTCCCACTTAGGGAAAATGATATCCTGAATGAGGGGTTCAACGGTTTGCTTTGCTCAGACCAACTTGGTGTACTGTGTACTGCCCTTGGCAACATGGTTTAAAGGTGAATATTGATAAAATAGAAAAGTTGACAATAAATATTTGTTAAGTGAGCAAATAGATGTGTCTAAGATGGTGAGTGGACTCAAAATCATGGATTATAAGAGACTGGAAGGAACAAAAATGGTTAGTTTATAGGAAGAGAAAACTCAAGAAAGAAGCAATATCTTCCCATAAATATCTGAAGTACTGCTGTATGGCAGAGGGTTGCGATTTGTTCTGTGGGGCCTCAGAGATCACAATTAGGATGAAAGAAATGAAAGTGTAGAAAGATAAATAATGTCTGGTAAGTAGTAACAACTTTCTGAAAGTGGAATTCCCACCTTAAAAGCAATGAAATTTCTTTTTACTATAGGGATTCAAGAATAGCTAAATAATCACTTATCCATGATACTGTGGAAGCAATTCAAGCATTTAGATGAGGATAGAGACACTAGATGATGATGATGATGATGATGATGATGATGATGATGGTAATAAAATAGCAATGGGCATTTAGTGATCATTCAGAATGTGTCAAATACTATGCTGATTGCTTCCACAAAAACACTTCTGTGCTCTACAAGTAGAATTTTGTTCTTTACAACAATTTTTAAAGCTGAGTATTATTAGTGGCAAAGACTGCTAATAGTTGACCAGTATTCCTTCTCCCCTTCTTCCTTTTAGTTACTGAAATTTCCCACTCCAATTTTAGCTACACTCACAGCTGCCCAGCTGTAGTCTTTTTCCCAGCTTCCCTTGCAGTTAGGTGTGACCATGCAACCAAGTTTAGACCAATACAATGTGAGCAGAAGGGTAGGTGCAACAACATCTGGGTCATCTCTTTGAAAACTCTTGTCCTGGACATTCTGTACTCCTTCTCGCCAAATGGAAAAGGTAAATGACTGGAATAGTCTTTAAGTTTTAAAGACGACCTCCTCTCCTTGACAGCGTAGGTTCTGGATGAGCTCATGGAGCAGTCCACATACATACCCTAGATGGTTCTGAAAAACAAATAAATTTCTTTTCTCTTTGAGTCATTGGATTGTTTTCATCTTTTTTCTACAGTGGTTTAGTTGATGCCCTCTTATAATAAATTTCCTCATTATACAGTTAAGAAAACTGAACTTCCAAGTAGTTAAGCAGTTTGCAAATGTCCATATCACTGATAAACAGCAAAGAAAAATTATACAACATAGTAATCCAAGACACATGCCTATGTGATAAAATATATAAGTGAATAATACATATAAAATTCAATCTTGTTTAATTTTAAATTAAATATAGAAAACAGTAGAATTTAGGAAGAGATCTTGAACATACTTTGAAGAAAATGGTTAGGGTAAAAAATAGAGTCTTTATTTTATATAGCTCTCAATATATTAACTTGAACAAAAATCACAGTCTTCTGCTTTTTAACATATTTATTTGCATAACGGTTCTTTAGTGGTCTACTAGCATTGCCAGATATTCTTATATACCATTACATCATTATGTATATTAAGTTATTAAAATATTTCTGTTCTTGATTTTATGCAAATTTATTTTTATTTATAGTGACTTTTAAGATGTTAGATGGTAAAAGCAAAAATATTCTATTAGAATCCATAGATTGCAAGAGATCCGTGTTTATTAACTTCTTTCTTTCATTAATATTTTTGTTTATGACAAATTCATGTGCCTTGTCTTCACTCCAGTAGTTAGGCAATAAAGATGATTGGAATCTGATTTGATTCTCCCCTTCACACACCTAGCACATTTACGCTCACCCCGCTGAGCTCCAACTTCCCTCTCCGCTCTCTCCATCCCTGTCTGCAAGGCAGAACGCTGTCTGCGCAGTTTGTGGTCTGCTGCCCTCACTCACATAGACCGCAGGAAGAGCATGGGTCTCAGGAGTTTCCGCCAGGAGCTCTGCGGGTGAGAGGACATGTATTTGAGCTCATCAGCCAGAAAGGGAAGAAGACCATCACTTCAGGGAAGCCCACAGTAGCTTTCTCTTCTTTCTGTGATAAGGAATGTTTGGAGTAAATATATTGCTTTTCATCATAGTTCACAGTGGGAAACAAGTGAATGCAAATCGCTCCCCAGTAAGTTGATCTTAATAACCGATAGTTGGAGAATGACATTAAATCCTTAAAGCTGGCCCTCTGAGGAGAGAAAGGAGGCCCAGTGTTAAAGTGTGGTCCACAGGCATGGCCTAATGTTTTAGCATTATTATGCCAAACTATCATTTTCTGGTTGTCGGTTTTACATGGAGAAGGCAAAGGGTTTCTTTTGGAAGTTATGTACTTATATAACCTCATGTTCAAAGTACATGTTTGATAGATGGTACACTACAGAGTAATTACAGCATGCAAACGTTCTTGCTTATAAAATGCCAGCAATTTACCCCTTAATTATAGGGAGTTTGTCATATAGTTAATTACCACAGTTTGAGGAAAAGTCATGATTTTTCTGAAGGCTAAATAAATCTGAACATTCATTACATTTGGTTTTTGAAAAGAATTAATCATCTGTGGAAAGTAGCCCATCATATCTCAATGCCCACTTATTTAAGTTACCAGTAACTTTATTACAGCCATTTGTAATATCAAATCATGGAAGATCTAAATGTATATCTGTCGTGAATTATTAAATCAGTTGTGATACATTCCTACAATGGGATCCAGTACATTATAGTGTGGTACTTCTGCTTACAGTTTCTAGAGGTAGACTAGCTGGCAGTTACGGACAATTTTGATCTTGGGCAGCTTACCTAAATGCTCTGTGACTCAGTTTTCTCCTTCATAGAATGATTCATAGAATGATAGTCGTAAGAGTTCAATAAGATAATAGTCAAGCATTTTAGGGCAGTGTCTGGCACCTCTGAAGCCCTTAATCATTACGAATTATAATTATTATTACTATTCCACAGTTAAAATGGATGAGGTAAATCAAGATGTGGAAAGTTTTCTAGTATGTTGTAAAATTTTTGTAAGTTGATATGTATAAAATGTGTCTGTGTATGATGAAGCCAGTTGTGCAAAACACCACACAAGATATTTCTCTCTAGTAGGAAAGAAAAGAGCATATAGATGAGAGAGAGAAGGGGGCAGGGTACCCACCGACACCAGTCTGAGAGCAACTGACATAGTGGACCTGATTCTCTCCTGTCTCTGTCTTCCTCCCTTTCTTCCCCTCCCTCCCTCCCTCCCTCCCTTCCTTCCTTCCTTTCTTCCTTTTCTCTCTCATTTTCTCTTTATCTTCCTGTAATGAGGCTATATTTATGAAAAATTGTGTAACTAAAATAATTACAGTGTTTTAAAATTATTCAGTTTTCTTCAGCTGCTCTCTGAGGAGGTCTTGGTTATGCTTCCTTGTATTGACTGTTGGTATGTTCTGATTGAGCAAAGTCCCTTGGAAAAATTTCCCTGGAATAATTTAAATTCCTGTGTCCCTTCCTTATGACTCCCACAAACCTTTTGAGAGTGTTTGGTTTATTTTTCTCTGCCAAATTGGTTGTAGCTCGCATGCCTTTATGCATCACGCCCAGGGTCCAGCTGTCCTTGGCACACCTGCAGTCATCTCCATTTCAGGTCCTATCTGTCCTGGGGCCCTGACACGAGCTGTGTGTAGGTGCCTCTCATTTTCAGGAGCCACAAAATCCCACCGACCAAAGGCCTCAGGGAGCCAAGTCACACCACTCCTCCCCTTCAAACTTATCCTTTTCTGGCTCCTGCCTTCAAGGGCCCATGCATCCCAAACAGAATCTTCAGGGGTGCTGGCTTCAGGAGGTCTCCAAAAACACAAAGACACCATTAATTACTCTCAGGAGGCCAAAAACCAAAAGTCTGCCTCTCCTTCTAGGAAATGAAGATGGAAACATTTACATATTCATTAGCTTTACTCTCCTATATTAGCAAGGGCAAAGTAGGAGTTAATATCTTAATAGCTGTGTCACAGAGAGAAAACAAGATAGAGTAAAATTATAGGCATTTCTACTAGATATAGTATAAATAGTTCCAGTTTGATGGATGTCACCAAAGGACAATTAAAATTTTTCTTTGCCAGTAAAGAAGTTCAATGTTGCAGAAGTGGCTAAAATCCTGTACGATCCCAGTAATAGCTCCAAAATTTCAGAGTGAGGACAAGAGATAAGAAAGACCTTTAAGAGAATGAGAAGACTTATTTAGAGCACAATTCAGCACCTTGGACCAACACCATGTTGAAGCAGGGTTAGCAGATAGGCAAGTACACACCAAAAGAAAGCCTTCAGGCAAGAAGCTTTCCTCTGATCAGGCTTCTCATTAATATGGGCACGTGCCAGATGAAAGAACCCTTTCCTGAACTGAATGGGTACCATAAAATGGGTAAAAAAATAAATAAGCTGCCTCCAAGGACTATGCCATCTTCCTGTAGTAGCGTTTAAGCTGAACAGAATAGCAGTCCTGATATTTCAGCAGACATAGCAATAGTTTCATTATAGCTTCTATATAGTTTCATATAGAAATAAAGTGACCTTCCTGGAAATGTCCATGGCCTCAGCTTCTTCTCCCACTCCTGTCAGGCTGGTAAATCATCAAAATGATATTATAAAACTACATTCACCAGCTCTTCAGCTCAAGATCTAGGTGAAGGATTCCCTGACTATTCAAGAAAACAGTTCAGGGGTCTTTGAATCTTCTCCCACTCAGTTTAGGAAGATAAACTGAGCTAAATCTATTCTGATTCAAGTATAAATAATCAGGACAATTACTTAAATCCTTTAAAACGATTTCTTGACACAGAAGAGAGACATATTTTAAGAGATAGAATACGTTTTTGAGGGAAAAAAAGATTACAAGATAATTAAATTCATTGTAGACAATATCTGCTTTCTACTGTCAAGGAAATTAAAGAAAATATGTGAAATGAGAGATGAAAGATAGCTGGAACAATTAGGAAACTAATGTAAGAAAAGAATGTCATGGCAAGATTAAAACCAATACTAGAAACCATAAAGAACAAAATCCACAATGGAGAAAGTGAAATCAGTTATGTTAAGGACAGGTTTCAGAATTCGTAGTACAAGAACAAGAGAATAAAATTGATCTGAGTAAAAATAATAGATATGAAGGATATACCACAGAAATGTAACATGTGAATCACTGTAGATGCTAAAGAAGAGGACAAATGAAGCTATAGCAATATTCAGAGAAATACTATAAGTAAATTTTCCTTCCAAATAAATATCTGAATCTTTAGGCTCCAAGGGTTAACAGGATACAAGGGAAAATTAAAATATATACCAGAATTTAGATATTTCTCAGTGAAATTTTCAAATTTCAATACTGAAGAAAGAATTCTATAAATATTGTGGTAGATGGTATTGTTGTTCCCAATTATTAACTACCCTCTTCTATACGCAGAGTATCCTTCCTGCTCCAGTTATTTTGGACTTGATCAATAACATGTGAGTGAACCTGATAGATAACCCATCAACCAGAAACTTGTAGAACCATCATGAGCTTCTGCCCACCCTGTTGCTCTTGAGCCTTCTTCCAGGAGAAGGCTGTGTTCCAGATACGGGCTGTTCTGACATCCTGAGTCCCAGAATGGGAAGTCATGGGAAGCAGACCAACACCCAACCTGTAGCTTGGGGCAGATCCGTAGAACCTGACCACCAACATGTAGTATGAGGAGGTATATATACACATTTGTTGTTGGAAGCCAACTGAGCTTTTGAGGTTAAAATAGAGTGTGCCTACTGAAAACTAATACACACAAAACTAATATACCACCCAAGACTAACAGCATGTTAGCCTCAGACTTCTCCCTCTATAGGATTATATGCCAGAATAAAATGGAGTAATGTCTTCCGAGTTTCCATGAAAAAGGTGGTGACATACGAATTCTATTCCCACCCAAAAGGTCATTTAAGTGGTAAGATAATCATAAAGCACCACATGCTTAAGAATTCAGGAACTATATTACTCGTGAAAGAAGATACTTGCTCGTACCAGAAGATATTTACCAGTTAACTGAGCAAAACACCAATATCTAGAGCTCTCAAATTGAAAAGTCATATTATGAATGAGTTGGCAGGAAAAATGGAAACCATTTAAATATAGACTTAATTAGAATTGACTGTGGTAAATGCAGTGACAGAAACAGGGCAAAATTATAAAATTCATTTAGAGAGAAGATCTATAACAAAATTAATTAATACAGCAATGACAAAATGAGACAAATCTTAGATAATGCTAATAAAATTGTCAAAGTATGATAATTTGTAGATTTTATAAAGGAGGGACTCAATATTACTGCTTCATTCTTGCGTTACTGACTAGAAAAATTTAGGTTCAAGCATTTTTTAAAATAAAATTTATCAAGAGTAGTTTAAACAGTTTAAAAAGTCCAATGACGAAGTGTAAGATGTAAACTACACACTTGCCAATGGGTTAATGTCTGTAATATATAAAACATCCTAATTGAAAACTGGGCAAAGTTCATGAATAAGCACATCATTAGAGATCAAATGCAAATGAAAAAGAAGTATATGGAAAAGTACTCTCTGTCACGTTTGATGAAAATTTGTGAAGGGTCTTTTACGCAACACTGTGAAGTTGGTCCTTACCCTGTAAGCAAAGGGGAGCCATGAAGGAGTGTAAGGAAGGAAGTGGCGTGTTCAGAATGGAGAATAAATTGAAGGAGAGCAACACTGCAGCAAAACAAAATCAAACAAAAACCAATCTGAGAGGCTGTTTTAAAAATCCAGATAAATGATAAAGATTACATGGACTAGACCTCAGTACAGCCATGTTATGCCATATTGACTGACCAGGCATCATTTGGCAAAGTCTCTCTTGGTCGGGTGCTGATTCTGATCAGAGGAGTTGTATTACTCCATTCAGGCTGCTATAACAAAATACTATAGACTGGTGGCTTATAAATAACAGAAATTTATTTCTCACCATCCTGGAGGCTAGGATGTCTAAGATTAAGGCACTGGCAGATTCAGTCTCTGGTGAGGGCTCACTTCCTGGTTCATAGATGGCCATCTTCTCCCTGTGTCTTCACATGGCAGCAGGGGTGAGGGAGTTCTCTAGGGTCTTTATAAGAGTACTTATCCCATTCATAAAAGACTCTGCCCTTATGAGCTAATCACCTCCCAAAAGCCCCATTTCCTGATATCATGTTGGGGATTAGGTTTCAACATATGAATTTGGGGGCACACAAGCATTCGGTCTATATGCAGGGGTTATCTAACCATACCAGTACTTTACAGTGAAAAAGGGCTAACTGCTGACCCGGGTGTCACTAAGAAAACTATCCCTCCACCCTACCCACCTCAAGAAACCTGCTGACCTTTCATCTATGGAGTTTTCCTGTCCTCTCTTCAGACATTTCTCTTGGCCATAACTAACAGAAAAGGAGCACCTGGACTTCCTTCCTTCCAGGGATCCTCCTGGGTCAAGCTGCATTCATCCCAGAAACAAAACACTAAGTGCTTTTGTTTTTTCCCTCTTGCCCTCTGCTTGTTCTCTCTCTAAGGCAGAATGCTGCTGTTCAGATTTGCATAGGTAAGCACATACACATGATGTGTGCTTATGCATTATCAATTTTAACTGGTACCAAACAGCAAATCTAAAGAAAGGGACACTCACTATCTAGCAAGGGAACAAAAATATTTAAAAATAAATGTAAGGATAGATGGGATTTGATAGAAAATGGAATATTTCCAATAAATCTGAGAGGAGTTGATAATCTACATAGTTTTATTAAGGCAAATAGAACAGGCCACTGTAGCCACTTATGGCTGGCTCATTGGAGATCATTTTGAGAACTCACTTAGTGGATAGGGCCAGGTATAGGCAATGCTTTTTGAGAAAAAATATTTTTTTTCCATCTAAGCCTAAGCATTTTTTCTTAGGTTTATGTGACCTAATCATTTAAACCGAAGGTAATTCCCTCTTGCCAACAACAAGGAAGGGAAGGTAATGCTAGGAATAATTTACAAGATGACAGCTTTGTACATCGGGTCAGGGACTTTTCACTAACCTGTACTACTCAAGAAGCTTCGTTGTATGAAAGCACTTCCTGATTAACAGAAGCATCACCTGAGTGAAAGTGGTAACCAGTGATGGCAGTTCGAAAAATCTAGAAATGGCATAAGGAGTGTGTACTAATACAGATAGAAATTACCATGGTTTGTTTAATTCCCATGGCAACTGCGAAGGAAAACTATATGGATAGGAAAATTCTAAGGGAATTCACGGTGACCCAGGAAAGCCCATGCATTAACATTTACATTGACTGTTTTGCAGATTATAAAATCACAGAAATCAAGGTGAAGCCTGAGCTGAAATTTAGGCAGAGTGGGGGTGGGGTGGAGGTTGGAGAGACAAGCTTCTGCAGCTGGCAGTCCTGAGTCTGAAGCTTGGTTTGTCTACATTAGAACTAGGTGGGGTTAGACAAATTATTCCTCTTCTCCTTTTCCAAAAAGATTGATATAATAATGTTTTCCTTATGGAGTGATTATTGGGATTAACAGATCCCAAATGAACTTCTTGGCACGTGGTAGGTGCTTAACACAAGTTAGTTCCCTCCTGTAACAATAATGATTCCCTTAATAGGATTTTCATTTTATTGCAGGATAGGATACCCTTATAGATATGTTTCACGGATTTAAAAATTTATACAGATCGTCTATGTCATACATAGCACATGTGGCAGAAAATCTTATAGTATAAAATGTTGCATACATTAGTGTCATAGCAACAGCAAAACAATTCTGTGGTTTCTTGCCAAGACAAATATGATTATACGTTACGGTGCTCTCTGTGATAAATTCTTTTGAGGTTTCAAAATGTTGTGCTTGAATAACAATGGCAATCTATTTAAGATTCAGTTACTTTTCTATAATGCAAATCTTTGTTTAACAGAGCTGCTGAACTGTAATGTAAATGTTACATAGGACCTGTCAAAACAACTGTATTAGTGATCAGATATTGGAATAGTTAGTGGAACAAAATATCTTTATATTTTAGGCCTTTTTTCTCAATCTAAGCTTTGAGCACTTATGAAAAATATTTGAAGTGAATCAATGTTTACATGCCGTACTCTGTTCTCATTTGTTAAATTTAATATTGCTTAAAAAAGGCAATTGAAAATGGAAGCTTAAAAATTCCAACCAGGCATCAACGTTTTAGTTTAGAAAAATTAGCATATACTGATATTACTTTGCCATATGTCATTTTTCCTATTTGTACTTACATATATTCATTATTTATTTCTCCACACTATTTATAAATCATAATATACTATACAAAGAATAAAAGCCAAATTTTTTTGTTCAGTCGTATCTAGCAGGCCTTTTATAAAAGCGTCTTTTCAGTACATTACTTTTGAATATAAACAAGCTCTCTCATCTCATTTTATGAAAAATATAGAGTTGATGACTGTATTTTTAAATTATATGATTCGTGCAGTCATTAGTTAAGGACAGAATAAGACAATGACGGATTAAAAAAATCATTCTCAGTGGACACATCGTTAGTTACACATGGAAAACTTCTTCCACCCATTCATCCCCCTCTTCTCTCAGATTGGTTCCCTTTTGGTAGACTGTCCTAGAGACTCTTTTGAAGCTATGGCAGCCTTCAAAATCAGTCCAGAGCACCATGACACTATGAACATTTTTGGTAGAGAAAATACAGTTTTATTTGACTAAAACTAGGAAAATAAACAATGACCCCATTCCCAGTCTTATGAAACAACCACATTTAGTTTTTGTTGTTTGTCGTTTCTGTTAAAGGAGCAACAAGTAACTTATGTATATTATTTAAAATTTGAAAATCTGGGTAAGCAAAACAGTAATGAATAGGAAATATCCATATCCTACCACAGTAATCACTGGACATATTTTCTTAAAATAGCCTTTGAGACCCCATGAGTATGTGTCTGAGTTTGTGTGTGGTACAGGACCGCCCTGGATGCTCCCTTCTGTAGCCAGCTTTTGCCCATGTAACAGTATATCATGAGTATGCTCACAGCTCAATGAATATATCATCATATCAAGCATAACTGTAAAAGCTAATCTTCAGTGAGAACCTAATATGTGTCCAGAATTATGCAAAGAACATCACACATAAAATGCCATTTTAGTTTTTACAGAAATCATTTGAGTGTAGCTTGTTATTCCGATTTTACAGAGGAGACTTAAAGAGGTTAAGTAATTTGCCCAGGGTCACATAACCTGCATTCTGAAATTGGAATACAGAACTGTTTTTTCCATTTTTAATTTATATTCCATGTTTATCACTGCAGAGCTCCAGATCATAATCACTGTGCTGTACACATAGAATTACAATATAGAATTACATTGAAAAGCTTTAATCCATATAAATTAATCATTACCTTTGTTAGGCAGAGGATTGCTTCCACTTCCAATTTTCCACAATTATAAACAATACTAGGGTAAACATCTCTAAAATAGATATATTTGTAAGTTCAATTAATAACTTATTTAAGATACATTTATAGAAGTGGAAATGCTGGAAAAAAAGAGGATGAGTACTCTTTAAGGTTTTTGGTTTGATTCACATCAAACCAAGAATGGAGAATATTGTTCTTAAAAATCTTCACCAATCTTATAGGTCAAAAATAAATGAAGTACCTCATTTTAATTTGCATCTTTTGAATACCTTCCCATACATTTATTTTGTATTTCCCTTTTTGTGACTGAAACAAATATTGAAACAATAGCTCAATAACTGACAAATCAAATTCTAGTCATCACTTGGCCCTTAGACTTAATTCATAGAGTGGCTTAATGGTACTCCTTTTTTTAATTGGGGTTTATTAAAGGCATAATTTACATCCTATAAAATTCCCTTTTTAGCATATAGTTTTATGAGTTTTGACAAATGCCTAGCATCATGTAATCATAACCACAATCAAGTTATAGAACATTTCTATCATCCTAAAATGGTAGCCAACCCCTCCTTTAGCTCCCAACCCCTGGCAACCACTATCTTTTTTCTGTTCCTATAGTTTTACCTTTTCCAGGATGTCATATAAATGGATTCATATAGTATGTAGCCTTTTGAGTCTTCTTTCACCTTGCATAATGCATTTGAAATTCATTCATGTTGTTACCTGTTTTCTTTTTTTCCTTTTTTATTGCTGAGTGGTATTCTGTTGTATAGGATGTACCACCATTTTTTAAAATCCATTTACCAATTGAAGGATATTTGGGCTGTTTCTAATTTTTCCCAATTATGAATAAAGCTGATATAAAAATTCATGCACAGGTTTTTGTGAAAATGTATATTTTTCAATCTCTTGGATAAATACCTAGGAATGGGATTGTTGGTTTGTATGGTAAATATATTCAATATGTTTACCTTTACAAAATTTTTCTGAAGTATCTGTGTCATGCCTAATGGCCCTTATGGGTTTGAATGGTTCTGAAATTACTCTTGATGTAGCTCATCCAGATTTTTATTGACTGGTACCTTTTTCTGAAAATAGGCAAGTTTTTAAGTAAAGAGTTCTAATCAGCTCCTGGTTATACAAGAACTTACCATGCACTTGATTCATTACCCACATCCTCTGATTCTTCTCTGTCAAGTAGCATTGGGCTGCTTATTTAGCAAATATAATGTGTTTTAAAAAGTTAAAGAGAAATTAAATAAGAAGCCATTAGTTAGATTAAAATACTAGTGTAAAAGAAGGCATGGGTACAATTTATGGGTGAGTTACATTTTTTACCATCATTTGTTATGTATAGTAAAATTTTATTTGTTACTAGGTTTGTAATATATGAAACATGTAACAAATATCAAATAAGCAGCACTATGGTACCTTTCCCAGGACTCATGAGTTTACAGTCTCATGAGTCTGTACTTTTATAGATTCTATAAATAATTTTATAAGCAAATTCAGAACAGGGTGATGATAGCTATGCTAGAGGAGCACATAAACGGGGACCCATCCAAACTTAGCGATGCTTACAACATCCTCTAAGTAGAGATCTGAAGGACTGGTGGCCATGGGAGAAGGAGAGAAAAATATTCCAGATAGAGGAACCAGCTTGCACCAAGGTTTTATTTGGCAAGTGAGGTAAGAGCACTGGGACAAGAGACTTGAGGATGCCATTAAAGAGAGTTCAAATGGGGTCCAGAATGAATGTAATAGAAATAGAATTGAAAAGAAGCAAGATGAGCTGGAGCAGATGCACAATTATTGGTTGGGAAATTTCTAAAATGGCCAAAGAAACTTTGTAGTATGAGGGAGGTAGGCCAGGAGGTACATTGAGTTGATGGTTGAGAACATAGTTGTGAATATGGGCTAAATGTATGTTAGACAGGTCATTAGAGTTAGGGAAGTTAAGAAACTTTAGATAGAGTCCAGGGATACCCACATCCACTAAGGACCATAAACACATTAGTATTAATAGACTTACATGGAGTTTCATGTCGGTGCATTGGGAAACACTGAGTTACAGTGAAACCCAAGAGTTTATTACACATCTTCTCAATACCTTATGCCCCATGAAGTTCTAAGCAAGGGAAATAATGTGCAGCTGTTCCCAGAAGTATTTAAACACAGAGATTTTTTTTTTTTTTTTTTGGAGAACCATTCAGGATTACTGCTTTTTTAGGCAATGCTCTTTTTACCAGATACATAATATTTTAAGAATTGATTGTATATACCTGGCAGTGCTCACATTGCTAACTAATCACTTTTCTGTACCTTTTGGCAGTGGTTCTCAAACTGGTGTAAAAGGAAATTCCTGCGAAGAAACAAAACTCTGAACTAATATAAAACTCTGAATTGAAACAGAACCACTATAAAAAAAAGAAATAGTTCCCCAAAAGTCATCTTTCCTGAGAGAACTCTTGTTCTATCACATTTATCTTTTATGTCTTCACATCCCCAACTTTTTAAAACAAGAAATTGCTTAGATGAACTTTACAATGTTTCGTAGTCTCAAGTTTGAAGTTCTCTAATAATTTCTTCTAATATGGACCTAACATCATTTCTCTTTTCTAAAATACTCACCAAGTTCACAACCTACCAGGAGGAAAACAATGTGACAAAGTAGAGTCTAAGAGCACACACTTCATATGCTACTGCTTTTCTTCCTTCTCTCTTCTCCTACCCATTTTGCCTTCATCAAGAGACACAGTGAAGGAAGGAAGGAAGCAAATGCAAAATAAAGATAGCCAATATCTGGGAGTATGACATCCATCCACCTTCCCCTGATAAAATGTAGGTTGTGTCTGTAATAATTGTTGATTATTATAGGACCATGATTCCTTATCCTAAATCATTAGTGCTAGGTGTTTTTCAGGATTAAAATATTTTATATTTTAGGGAAAAGTACTGTGTATTCTGTTACACAAGCAGGATCTTGGGCATCACTTTGTAATCAAAGATGGATATTTCCACAGCATAACAGAGTACAAATTGCCTCACAGCTATTCAGGTTTGTTTTTTACCACCAAATGAATTTGCACCAATTTTACCAGAAACATTTGGGTTTTAAAGTTTGTTTGGATATTAGAATTGTAGACTATAACATTGTGAAATTCCAACCAATTATAAAAATCTTCTTGACTTCATTCTCTCTCTTTTTCTTTCTTTTCTTTTACTTTTTTATCTTGTTTCTCTGGCTTTTACAGACAACTATCGATATAATGATATGTTTGAGTAGAGACAAGGACCTTTGTTCATATCATCTCATTTAATCTTAATAAAAATCTATTCGAATAGGTATTATTATTTCCATTTCACAAATGAGAAAGCTAAGTCTCTGAAAGGTTAAATTGCTTGTGAAAATTTCAGTTGGTACGGAGCCCACCTTCAAACACTTGGCATTCACACTACCTGACTGCAGAGTCCACTGTGCCACCCAGCTTCCTTACCAATAGAGCTGAGTACACAAATCATTGAGTTAGCCATCATATGCACAGATCCCATTTTATGCTTAAGTTTAGCATAAAAGCTGATTGCTGATAACCTCCTGTTAAAAAACAAAAGCTGTTTATAATCATCCAGAAAGAAGGAAACTGGAACAACATTTAGCCTCAGCATTTGGTCCAGCAATATAACAGCGTAGAACTTTAAATAGACTAGCACTTTATCCAAGTAAGTCAGTCAGTATTTAAATAAACACTGAAATAATATATAAAACACATTTTGTAGGTGTCCCAAATCCAACCTATTGAGAGTGGTCAAGAAGAAAATTCACAGGGAAGGTCCTTTAAAGGCTGTCTTGCAAGGCTCTTCAGCTGGATAATGGGAATCAGCCACTGTGAACACCTTCAATTAAGGCAATAAACGTATGTGCGCTAGAGCGCACTGGTGTTGGAATTGGTTGCAAAGCTAAGCCAAATACAGAAACCGTGTCCTTTTGTGCAGGTTTCCATTACAACGAAAAGGGATCTAGATACTAGATTGTTTGGGTTGTTATTGTTACTTTTATTCAATATAAAATTTTGTATATATTTATTCAAATATATTTTGTTTTTTCACTGATTTTTTTCACTCATTAATGGGAAATTAGCGTTCTTCAATGAAATAGCCCTTAATAGTAGTGACTATTTTTTGTTTTCTTACCTGAGGTACTCATTTTGCATCTCCCTCTGTTTTCTCAAAGAGAAATGGCGGGTGGCAGATCTTGTCAGGTGGCAAGTCATCACCAAATTTTCATGTCATAAGTAAATGACAATTTTGTTTTAAGTAACTTTTTAAAATTCCAAAGCATAATTTATACAACTGGGGGTATAGAATAAATAGGAAAACAGAAATTTTCACATAGAACTTAAGGCTTCAAAAATTGATATGCTAGAGACTTAGAGTTTATCAAATTTAAGAATCCAAAACTACTTTTCAGAAACAAGCGCTTGTTTTTCCATGGGACCTCTGCACTCAAGGACTGGATTCAGTATTTTGCTCACTGATTTGCTGTGGACTTGAATGAACACTTTCTAATGGATGTAGCATATTCTAATCTTCAACTCTTTGGACACAAGCTTTGTTATCTCCACTCTAATCCTCTGTATAATTGCACTGATGATTTATATGACCACTTTCTTCTTGTGACTCTGAATTAAGCTTCTATGCATGAGTTTTTGGTTTGCCTGCTGAGTGTTTGCACTATCATCTACTAATATGATTTAGTATTGCATATTAAGAATTCAGCTCGATTAAAAGGGGAAAATCCTTGTCACCTAGTTTGCCTCATAAGGAGTCCATTCCTTAAGACAGGTGATCTGAAAATATTAAGTGCAATTCTGTTTTTTTAAATATTACTGAGAAAAATGCTGATGAAGTGAGCAATGTCATAACTTCCTGCATAGGAATTATACCATTTGAATATTTCAAATCATGCATTTACATGCATGTAATTGTTATAATATAGAATCATAGAGTCTTATAGATGGTAAGGACTTTAAGTAATTAGTTTGCCCTTTCTCTAGATTCTTTCAGGGAAAAACTTCTCCTGTGCTAGACGAGAATTCATCTTATTTCTTAAAGCATACTGAGATATAAGGTCCATCCCTTTCAGTCTGTGGTGTGGGTTTATTTGCTCTTAGTGAAATTAATAAACAGATGGCCCCTGTGCTCTCTGTATACTCCTTTAATGTACTTGGAAACTGTTATTAAATTTCCCCTTTATTTTCTCTTCCTTTTGCATAGTCACTTTGTTATTTATTTTCCTCTGTTTACCTAATGACAATCTTTAAATGATTAGCCCCAAGTAGAACCCTTCTAATTCCAGTCAAATAGGAAAAATCAACTCAGAGATTAGAGCTTAATTGTGATGTGAAAGTGAAAGGGTACTAATTGGAAAAAGCAGGCATTTCCCCAGAGCCCTGGGATCTAAAAGTGGAGTCAGTCTGAAAACAAACTGTTTACCCTTGAAGTTTAACCTGGTAATGACTTAGCATAAAGAAAGGGGTAATATCCTTCAGAATTTATGGGCAGTGAAAGGAAGATCTAGTGGTCACCAAAACGTGCTTTTATTTTATTTATTTTTATTTTTTTGCGGTACGCGGGCCTCTCACTGTTGTGGCCTCTCCCGTTGTGGAGCATAGGCTCCGGACGCGCAGGCTCAGCGGCCATGGCTGACGGGCGCAGCCGCTCCGCGGCATGTGGGATCTTCCCAGACCGGGTCACGAACCCGTGTCCCCTGAATCGGCAGGCAGACTCTCAACCACTGCGCCACCAGGGAAGCCACAAAACGTGCTTTTAAATGGCAAGACTGAATCCAGGATTTCCTGGTTCTCAGTAGCACACTTACAGTTATCCATTCAATGTCTCATTTCTAAGGTGACCTCGTGTCCCTATTTGGGACAGCCCCAGTTTAAGCCTCTCATTCCTATGTATGATTAGCATCCCTTTTCTCCCCCACTATGTCCAGGTTTAGATGATAATTTATATGCTCTTCCTGCAGTCAGTCATTGCACAATCTTTGTCACTCTCTCCAGCTTGTACCTATCCCTTGGTTTTTCTTACTCTGCTTGTGTTCTCCCTTGCACTGATTATCAGTGATTTGTTTCTGATACTTTCTTTGCTTTATTAATGTATTTTAACATTTCAGTTCTATCTTCCAAAGTGATGGCTGTCCCCTTCACTTTGGATCATCTTCAGCAAATTTAATGAGCCTTGTGGACACTTTATTATTTAGGTTAAGGGAACACTGATACCTAGGCCAGTGGCCTTTGGAACAGCATCCATTTTCTCTCCCTTGTTTTTTGTGTGTGTGTGTGTGTGTGTGTGTTTTTGCGGTACGCGGGCCTCTCACTGTTGTGGCCTCTCCCGTTGCGGAGCACAGGCTCCTGATGTGCAGGCTCAGCAGCCATGGCTCACGGGCCCAGCCGCTCCGCAGAATGTGGGATCTTCCCAGACCGGGGCACGAACCCGTGTCCCCTGCATCGGCAGGTGGACTCTCAACCACTGCGCCACCAGAGAAGCCCTCTCCTTTGTTTTAATCTCCTTTCCTTTCTTTTTACTGTCATGTCTTCACCCTTTCCCAAGCCTCCATTTGCCACTGACCGATTAATCTTCAATTTATATCTTAACATCTTTCCAGAAATTACTATGTGCTAGGTCCTGTCCAGAGGAGTGCACTCCTGTCAGTTTTGTACTGAAACACTGTATATCAAATTGTTCACAGATTTCAAGTCCCCATGGGGCCACTGGAAATAAAACTATGATGTACTGTTTCCACAGTTCTTATGGCTTTTACTCAATCATAGTGCATTATATAACTCTGACAAACATTTTTTGTCCTAAAGTCATGCTTGTGCTTTTGGAAGGAAAACTCAAGAAAACTTAGAGATGAACTGTTAAATTTACCAACATTTTCATCATGCATTTTTTTAAATGGGAAATTAAAGTAGCCAAGGTCTTGTCAAGCAGTTAGTAAAAGGGTCCACATGCTCTGCTCACTACTGATTCTTACTGATATTGTTTTTCTCTAGGCTTAAGTGGGTCACACCTAGAAAATAATGCCTTAAGTTGTGGTTAGTAATATGCTTCTAGTGTTTAATATGCCTCAATTCAGTGAAAATGAATTTTAACTTATTCACATACATTCAGAAAATGTTTTAGCTATTTAAAACACCTTAACTTGAAAAGAGCTACACATACATGGAAGAAATCTCATGGCGTGCATTCATTATGTGAAATTCTATTTATGATGTCTTTGACTTATAAAGAGTCCAAGCTACTATGAAAAACATTCCAAACAGGTAATTTGGTGGTAAAACCCTTCCATAATGCTGCTGTTAGTGGTTGGGGCTGTCACTTAAGTTAGCTCTTGACATGACCTATATGTGGCATGATTAATTATGTCATGTCGATTTTCCACTGCAGTATTTCAGCAGCCATGGTATGGCCTGTTGCATGTCTGAAACCATTTAAATATTAGCCATTCCGCAGGGTTCCTTTGTACACAATTCAGTTGCTTAAACAAACAACAACAACAAAAAATTTAAAACCTCCTTAAAGAATTTTCTGGTTGAGGTAAACAACAGAGATTGCAGTCTGTAGTCTGGATTCATGCATCAAAAATGAAATGTTTAAAGGAGATCTTTGTCAACTAGCAAATGCCATTTCAGTCTGAACATTTCACCACTCCTTCTATGCCATCTGTCTCACAGGGAGCAATTAGTCTGAAACTTCAACATGCAGCATTAAAATTCCATTAACACTGAACAGAATATTAACATGCCTGGCATTGCCATTTTTATCTCTCCAAATTTCAGTGTTAATTTTGAATAAGGCAGGTATAACATTTTACTCTATTTGGTTAATTAATAATATTGAATAAAATATATAATTAGCAGCCAAATTTATGTAATAATATGTACAACTCATTTAAATAATGCTGTATACTTTTGCAGTTTAAACATACCTGGGCTACAGCTTTATATGAGGCTAATGATTATTTGTAAAAGCACTGAATCTTTTACAAAGCCAGTTTTCCCAGGGCTCTGACTTTGTAATTCTTTTCTTTTTGCAGAACCACATCACTGCCTTCGCAGAAGTCACATGATATTGAAGCAGATGGTCTTTCACTGCATTGGACATCGTCCCTTTTCACCATCCATTCATAACACCCAAAGTGTGTTTGATGACAAAAACGTTTATCAAGTTGTCTAATCATTTTTATAATTTAAAAATCAGTGTCAACTTATCTGTTTCCCCCACTAGACTGTGAGCTCCTCAAGGGCAGGACTGTGTCTTTCTTCTCTGTCTCCCCAGCACCTATGACAAAGCCTCACACAGAGTAGGTTCAATAAAAAATGATGACCAATGAACAAAAATTAATTCTGAAATAAAACATTCACTTCAGTTTCTCACAGAATCACTGAGACCATGTGAAAAGAAACCTCTACGCGAGTCGTATTTGTGTAAGAAGTCCCTCTATTTTGAGCTAGTCAAGCTTTTTAATTTTTCATGTATCTTCTATTCGGCAGCACACCATGTTTCATTTGAAGTGGACTTTGAAAGTCATGGGGGTTTTTATTTCATTATTCAGCATGACTTATTTCCATTCTAACAGATTTCAGTGTGTGAAATTACTTTACTTTTAGAAAGTATGTTCTGTACTAAAATAATGTTTGCACATAATATTATGCTATATTTCACTTAAAATACCATTCATACTATAAATTCTAAGACTGGTGCTTCTGCTTTTGAAGGGGAAAATGCCAATTTTTACTGTAATAAGTAATGTATCATAATTAAAAATTATTTATTTGGATTTTTGTTCCTGACAGTTGTGGTTTAATTGTTGACTTGTAGTTTTTGAATTCAGGCAGTGTTTAGGAGAGTCAAAGTGACTAAATCCTTAGCAATGATACCTATTTATTGAGCATTTTTCCACTGATAATTGTCTCAAGAGTGGTCTAAGGCTCCATTCTTTTACTAGTCAAGTTTCCAGATAATTTAAATAGCAAAGAACCACACCCTGACAGCGCAGTTTAAATTATATAAAAGTAAGAAATGTAGTTAATGTATTTTACTTTGCGTATGTGTAGTACGTTGTAGTTTACAAAGTACATTTTCATTTATTAGTTCATTTAATCTTCACAGTAACCCTGGGTAAACATTAAGAGATTGGCTTTAGTGTTACAGGTGAGAAAAATAAAGACAACGCAGGTTAAATAATGTGCCCAATTCTACACAACTAGTAAGAGGCAGTTAAAGTTTAAATTTAGATTTTCTGACCCTAGTATTCTTTTTAAATATGCCACAGCTGCCATATCATTTTGGACACATCGAGGCCTTTCAGAGGTCAACGGAGTCTGGGCAACTATCTACACTTCAAAAAATGAAGACATGCCAAAATAAAGTTATAAAAGTTATGCTGTATTTTAAACATTTGTGTTTTAAGAACGAACACTTTTCAAAGCACAACAATATACTAGCCAATTTATAATCCTATTTAAAAATAACGTCAAGAGTCTAGATGTGAGGTCTTTTGTAAAGTCAAAACCTAAATCAGATGTCTGTCCTGCAACCCTCACCCCCATGCCCTAACCCCACCCCTCAGGAGAGGCCCTGAGGGACTTCCCTTACACTGAGCATGTGGAATTAAGGATGAAAATCATAATATAAGGAAAATAAATTGGCCTCTGAGAAAACCATTCAATGTACTGCTCAACAATAACTTTGTGATTTTCAAAGCTACGCAGAGTAGCTTTGTCTTATATGAGAAGTGGTTAATTGACTGAGAAGATTCTTCCCAACCTTGATAGAGCTAAAGGAAATAAACTTTTAATTTTCTCTGTGATTTTAACAGAAATCAGAAAATAAATATAACCAAAGACTTGTCCATTACTCCCAAATTAGATGTTACTTACTCTTTTTCATCACCGTGGGAGTTAAAGCACTTTTAGTAGGGCCAGAAAAACAAACAAACAGAAAATTCACGTTTCTACCTTTCAGACTTCTCTAGAAAATTCAGTTCCGGTAGAAATTTAGAACACAAAAACTTGGAATGCCTTTGACCCTCATTAAAGACTTTTTAGGCAATAACAGTGATGGGGAATTCACTTACTGGCAATGAAAGTGGAGGGAATGATCATAATATCTTAGGAGGCAGGATTACAAGTAAGACTTAAAGAGATCTGTTCTCTTGGTTCTAGCATCAGTCTTCAAGGAATCAATTAGTCACATTTTTCTTGTTGGAAGCCTTAGCTATATATTATATATAAATGTATCTCTGTACCTGGTTAAACCTGGTCTGAATGCAGGAGTTATAAATTCCTCAGAAATCCACATTTAAACCAGGATCAGAGTAAGGTCATCTGTAATATTTAAATGTCGTGGACCCAAGATTGTGCAGTGAATGATCCTGCCATGAAGGAAATTCAGAAGGATAAAAAGGATACACATGTATAAGGCAAAAAGTCAGCAAAGAGCCCTTAATCATGATGCTGTTACTGAGAATAATGATAAAACTCATTTAAGAAAATATTCATTTGTAAATATGTACATAGGTAGTCTAGTGAAAGCAGGCAAACACATGTCTTTCTGATAAAAACATCTTTTTATTCTAGTTACTTGGGGCCCAGGTCAGTATAAATTGGTCAGCCTGAAAATTTCAGTAGTCTCTGTTTGCATGGCAGAAATTCTGCACATGTTTTATCTGATTCCTAAGATTATCTAAAAGGATCTTTTACGTTAAAAGAGAGGTGAACCTTCTTTGACAGACTTTGTCTATTCCACTTCTAACTGGGCCTCTCTTTTCTCAGGATCTATCCTAGCCAAATATCTCAGTTCCATTTACCATACAGTTTCCTTTGTGAAAGAGCAGTAGGGGAGGAAATAATTCTCTGCTGTGTATTGTATTTTTCAAATAAAATTTAAAAACTAAATTAAAAAAACTAAGTTTGATTTTTTTTCCCCAGGTATTAATTCTTTCTTGGGGGTAGAGTAATAAAGAATGCTGGCTATCCTGATGGAAGTCAGATTGCCAGAGAGCGACTGGAGAATATTTGGAAGAGGATCACAGTGGTTCCGATTGGACCAGTACTTTGGGCAGCTAAAAGACCCTCTGCATCCCATGGGCCATCCTGGGATCTCACCAACTTCCTTATTTACAAATCACAACCCCCTGGAGACAATATGGGATACTGAGCAGGTACACAATCTACTACATAATCTGCCTCCTATGTATGAGCAAGATGCTAAAGACTAGTTGTAAATGACCTTGTGATGCTGAAAGCTCAGCTTCTCTGTACACAGTTGCTGAACCAAATCTTGGAGACAGAGTTTTGGGTGAAGTAGAAAAGAGTAGCTTTATTACTTTGCCAGGCAAAGGGGACACAGTGGGCTCCTGCCTCGAAAAATTATGTGCCCCCCCTTGGAGAAGACAGAAGTTTTGTTTGTTTGTTTGTTTTGTTTTATTTTGCGGTACGCGGGCCCCTCACTGTTGTGGCCTCTCCCGTTGTGGGGCACAGGCTCCAGCCGCGCAGGCTCAGCGGCCATGGTTCACGAGCCCAGCTGCTCCGCGGCATGTGGGATCTTCTTGGACCAGGGCACGAACCCGTGTCCCCTGCATCGGCCGGCGGACTCTCAACCATTGCGCTACCAGGGAAGCCCAGTGAGAAGTTTTATAGTAATTGTTCAAAAAGGGTGTGATCAGCTCATGGATATTCTTCTAATGGGTTCGTGGGTAGGTAAGTAGGAGTCAGCATCATCAACCTTCAGGTCCAACTGGTCTGGGGTCTACATGCTTGTGTGCAGCATACCATCGTTAATCGTTAACTTCTCCCACCTGGAGGGGGTTTCAGTATCTGCAAAATAGTTCAAAGATATTGTTGTGTGTATCCGTTAATGGGGAAACAGGACCTTGCCCCAAGGCTGCTCGACTGTTTGTGTCTCCCTGGTCTTGCATCCCCTCCCTTCGCTAATTAACAACTGCTTGGATCTACCCCTTGGAACTCAGGGAAGGTCATGGAGGCTGAATGAAGGCTGTTTCCTGTCATCAAAGAAACGGGGGACACAGAAAGGTTTTGTGCCTAGGAGCCCCACGGGGCCATGCTCAGTATCACTTTTTCCTGCCTCTAGGGTACCAGTTATTAAATTTTTACTTTATACTCTAAAAAGTTTCCCTGGACATATACCAAATGGTTCTATTTACACCTTACAAACATTGATCTCACATTTGGCAGGCATGGTCTTTCTAATGAGTTTTGTGAGTTATGATTCTTTAAAAATATCAATTAAGGAAATTTATTCCAGATTTTAAATGAATGATTCTCTTCCAAGAAGTAAAAATAAAAGTATTCAAATTCTTCTTTCCTGTCTCCTTCACTTTAGATCATAGTTGGCTCTTGGTCTGATAGAGCCTCAGGACATGATCAAGGTGTAGTAAAAATTAAGTTTGCTCTCACCACCCCAAGATTGTGAGCCATGAATGGATTATAGGATCCAAATTCTAAACTCACACTGCCATTTTCAAATCTGTGGACTTGCTCACAAGGACCTCCAGACAAAAAGAAATACAGATGAGTGGGCATGAAACCACCTCCAACAATCAGACAAAAACTGAAAGTTTACGTCTCAAAGATGCCAATATTAACGAGGGTGATTCTTACACCATCCTTTGGCCTGTTGACCTTCATATTACTGCATTTATAAATTCATTTCCATTTTCATTTTGCACTGAAATACTATCACTTGTAGAAAAGGGGAAAAAGTTTTTTTTCTTCCCAGGAGGAAAACAAGAGGTGCATTTTAAAATTGATATTTAAAAAAGGTGTATTTTAAAATTGAGGAAAAGAGGTGTATTTTAAATTTGATATTTAAAAAAGAAAAAGAAAAACTTTCCAAAATACTGATACATTTTGAGTATTAATCAAATTTCCCTAGAGATATTGTTCTTACTCAAAAAGGCCTTTAGGCCTTCACTCATTCAGCAAATATTATAGAGAGATTCTGTACACCAGATAATTTGCAGTGTGTCAACTAAACAGTGGTTAGAAAGGTTGGATAGATCAGCAGCTCTGACACTGATGGTGCCCTAAGAGGTCTGTTTAAAGTTAAGGTAGTAGAATTGGCTTGGAGTTTATCAACTACCTACTCTTGGGACTAAGCAAAAGACATTTTTATAGATTACAGCAACAGCTAAAGTTAATTTAAAAAACCTTTGCCTCTATAAATGACACTGTACTATTTATTGCTGAGCTTTAAAAAAAAGTCAAATGCCATAATAATAAGCAAATACTATTCTCACAAATCTATGGTTTAGCCGAGCCATTTTTCTAGTCTGAGCTGGGTTCATTCATGCATCCGTGACCAAGTTGACAGCTCTGTTGATCTTGGCTGGACGTTCTCCAATGTATGGGGATCATCTGGATGTAGGCTAATCTAGGATGGCTTCACTTGGGACAACTGAAATTTTCTCTGCGTGGTCTCTCCTTCAGACTAGCTAAGCTGCTTCACATAGGGGCCAAGTTAGAGCAGAAACATGCAAGGCTCTGGCACATTATCAATTTCATCTCATTCAGTTGAGATGGGCCAAGGCAACTCCCAAGGCCAGCCATTTTCCAAGGAGTGAGGGAGGAGCTGCAAAGGCACATTGCAGAGGGGTGGACACAAAGATGGGTGGAGAACAAGGGCTATTTGTGCATTCAATCTACCATAGACTTCCTGCAGCTAGACCTTAAAAATGTTCAAGCAGAGCCTAACTGAACTGAGTTCCTCAATGTGCTGAGCACGGATTTATTCTGATAAGCATGAGAAACTCACAAATGACAATAGAGAGCAAGCTCATTGTATCTGACCCAGAATGCACCTCCCCAATCTCCAGCCAAACCCCCAAAATGCCTTTGAAATAAACTGACTAGAGAACTGTCCACCTGGTACTTAGAGCCATGGGGAGCTTGCTGAAGCCCTCCTAGGTTCTCCCAGAAAGCCTTCCTAGCTCTTCTCCTGTAGGCACATAAGAAAGAGAGAGAAGGAGAAAAAAACATCTGAGCAAAAAGAGTAGGGAAGAGATTGAAGCAAAAGAATAAAACCTGAAAAAAAGAAAGAGACTAATTGAAATATAAGACCATGTTCTGATAGATTAATTGTGTGCTTGCGTGAGTGCATGTGTGTGTGCGTGCACGCACTTGCTTTGTGCAACTCTGATGTTTAAAACTTGTTACCATGGTGCTACGGACTTAATATTCATGTCCCCCCAAAATTCATATATAAAAACCTGAATCTCCAACTTGATGGTATTTGGAGATGGAGACTTCGGGAAGTAATTAGATCACAAGGGTGGAGCCCTCTTGATGTTAGTGGCCTTATAAGAGAGCTTGCTCTGTCTCTTGCTGCTCTCCACCATGTGAGGATACGAGAAGACAGCTGTCCACAAACCAGGAAGATGGCTCTCCTCAGATACCAGGTCTGCAGGCACCTTGATCTTGGACTTCACAGCCTCTAGGCTAGTGAGAAATAAATGTCTGCTGTTACCCAGTCTACGGTATTCTGTTATAGCAGCCCAAACTATATAAGACACATGGTTCAAGTAAATAACACCACTTCGCCAACAACAGTGTTCAAATTTTATTTGCTGTGGTGTAACTGAGTATTTGCACAAAGTACCATGTTTCTGCTAACTCTTCAGTTCATAAATTACTAGGTAAATAACACATGCACATAATGATCGATGACCAATCATATCACTTTTTTGAAGTCTGTCAGTGTTCACTGCACGTGTGTTATTCTGTTCACACACAGACATCAAAGCATGCAGTTGTGTTGACCCCTTATCTCCCAGTGACAAATCCATGAGACATTTTCAAAAATACATAAGTAAAACAGGAAACTGGCCAATAAAGACGGAAGGGCAGTAAAGAAGAAAAGGTGATAACGCTGAAAAGGAAATTCAAATCAAACATAAATGGCATAAAAGAAGATATAGCTGACCATGGGAATGTTGAGTGCAGCCAGAGAAATTGAGTAAAAGTGAGTTTATTGACAAAAATAAAGAATGAGATTGTGATGAAAATGAAGGTGTCCCAGAGAAGTGATTCTGACCAAAAACATCACATTAAAGGAACTCTTGGAGATATTTTCACAGCATTGAAAGTTCAAAGGATAAATTTTGGTAAACGTAGAAAGGAGTATGACAATTAGCCAAGGCAGAGAGAAAATAATCACTCTATGCAGTAAGTTATATGACAGGAAGAAAGCAGCAAGCACTGTTCAGGCTGCTATGGATAAATTTTTTAAAAAGAAATAAAACATTTAATTCAAAATGTTTCCATCATTTTAAATTACAGTGTACTAAATAAATATTAGTTTTGCTAATTTTTTCACTTCCCTACATATTTAAAATTGACAGTAAGGGAGCTTTTAATGTTTTGACCAAAAAATAAAGGTAGCAGATTAACTGTAATATTCCCCATCGCTTATTAAGATCTTTTTGCATTGATTCAGTTTGCATGGTCATTTTATGTTTTATGGTCCCACACTACTGTACAAAGACTGCCTATCTATCTATCTATCTATGTATATATATACACACACACATATATCTACAACTGTCTATATAGAGAGACCTAAATAGAGACCTGTATATAAACACAGAGAAAGAGATATATCTAAAATCCCTAATATATATATAACACAAAGTTTTCTTTTTAAAAGAAATGTTATCTATACTTTATTAATACATAAGAACTTTGTAATCTCATAATTGTTCATTATTAGGTCTCTTTTTTTAACTTTTTTACTTTTCTTATTGAAGTATAGTTGATTTACAACATAGTGTTAGTTTCAGGGGTACAGCATAGCGATTCAGTTATGCATATACATATATGTATATATAAATATATATATATTCTTTTTCAGAATCTTTTCCCTTATAGGTTGTTACACAATATTGAGTATAGTTCCCTGTGCTATAAGTAGGTCTTTGTTGGTTATATGTTTTATATATGGTAGTGTGTATAAATTAATAGCAATCTCCTAATTTATCCCTCTCCCACCCCCTTTCCCCTTAGATTTCTTTTTATTGTGATTATAGAGATCCAATGGGAAAGGGAGTTACTTATTTTTATATGACCAAATTAAGAAATACTGGTCACATCAGTGGATAGAAACGTATTTGTATTAGAGTGCTATCTCAGCTATTCAGACTCCTCAGTAGAAGGAGTAGAAGAGAGACCAAGAAAAGTGATTTTTTTTCCAAATAACTCAAGCTTGATAATTTAGGTAATTTTTCTAAATTATATTGTGCACATTCTAGCTCACATATGTAATTTAACCCACCCAGCATTTTCCCACCCAGCCTTTCGAACATGAATCATTTTTGTTGCTCTAATAAAGTAAAGCTCTTGGGAGTTATAAAGAGCTATATAGAGGACTTTGTTCCCTTGAGCTAAAGAAGTTCAGAAGCTATGATTGTTGATATTTTTTCCCTATTCACCTTCTTATGGCTTTCTCTGCACTCTGCTGTTAATTCTCATTATTTCTTGAATTTATCTCTCTTAGCAACCTCCTCACCCATTTTCATTCTGCTATTGTATTGTCAGCTCAGGCTGCCATAACAGAATACCACAGGCTGGATGGCTTAAACCACAGAAATGTATATTCTCACAGTTCTGGAGCCTGGAAGTTCAAGATCAAGATGCCAGCAAGACTGGTGTCTGGTGAGGCCTCTCTTCCTGGGTTGTAGACAGCTGCCTTCTCACTGTGTCTTCATATGGCTTTCCCTTTGTGCACACATAGGGAAAGAGGGAGATCTGATATCTCTTCCTCTTCTCACAAAGACGTCAGTTCTATCAGGTTAGGCCCCATTCTTATGACCTCATTTAACCTTAATTATCTCCCCAAAGATCCTATCTCCAAATACAGTCACATTGGAGATTAGGGCTTCAACATATGAATTTTGGGCAGAACACAATTTAGGTCCTAACAGCTATCCACTGCCTTAAAATTTCATCTCCTGCAGCTGTGTCCTACAGAAGAACTGAAGAATGCCAACAGAACACAGATAATCATAGTGCTATTATATGTAAAATTAAGTCCATTAGGCTAAAGTGGACTCAACTCTCTTATGAAATAAAATGTGAGGGCTTTTTTCACTATTGTTACTCTGACTTATTTGCTGTGCCACCAATCATCAAAAGTGGGGCCATGATTATATATGTGATGTAGATAAGTACATCTTAAATTAGGGTATTTTTTTTCTCACTGCTAAAAGTGAAGAAGTACAACATGAGATTTCTGGATGTTATCCTAAGTCATAATCTGTAAGAACTCAGATGTCAGATCATTATGTTTGCTCTCTTAGAAAATTCTTTTAGCATATGGTTCAATATTAATACATTTTTATTATAAATGAAATTTCAACTTTTGAGAACATAAATTGCAATGACTGAAAGAAAAACTTCAATGCTACGAAAATTTCAAGCTCTCTTGGCTAGCTTGCTTTATCTGTGATATGGTGCTTTGTGCTAGGAAATCAACTTGTATGTTATACCAGATAAGCCAAATGATATAGACTTGGTATTTTGTAAATGGGAAATTCATTATACATATGGTGACAATATCTGGGATCACATCCCTACCATTTTAGATGCTTTTATATTTATTCTGAATACTTGGTCCTAATTTTGAAATGCTAAAGACATAGGGACATAACAGCTGGACCACCATCAATTGAGACTAACACTCTTCACTTTGACAATATATATTTTACAAAGATAATATTGCAATTTCTCATCTCCCATTTTTTTTCATTATTGCTGGCTCTTTCTAATTCAACAGATTTCCAGGAACATTGTAAGGATAACAGAAGCAATAGTAAGGAAAATTATCTTCAATCCAGGTTAATCTAGATGTAGTCATAGAATTGTTATACACTATTTATACCCTTACATAAGCTCATGGCATTTATTTTTGAATTGTGTCCCCCTAAAATTAATATGTTGAAGTCCTAGCCCCAAGCATATCAGAATGTGACTTTATTTGGAAATAGAGTAGTTGTAGATATCATTAGTTAAGATGAGGTCAAACTGGAGTAGAATGGGCCCCCAATCCAATAAGACTGGTGTCCTTATAGGAAGGGGAAATTTGGACACAGCCAAACACGCATAGGGAGAATGCTATGTTAAGATGAAAGCAGAGAGCTAAACCAACTATACTTCAATAAAAAGAAAAACAAGATGAAAACAGAGACTGAGGTGATGCTTCTACTTGCCAGGGAACTCCAAAAACTGCCAGCAAACAGACAGAAGCTGGTGAGAGGCATGGAACAAATTCTTCCTCACAGCCTTCAGAAGGAACCAACTTTGCAGACATCTTGATTTCAGATTTCTAGCCCCCAGAACTGTAAAACAATAAATTGTTCTTGTTTATGCCACCCAGATTGTAGTACACAGCCGTAACAAAATAATACACCTATTTACTATCTATAGTACTCTGGGCTAGTGGAAAAGACACAGGCAGAACCAGGTTTGAATCTTGGCCTCTCCACTGCCAGCCCTGTGATTCAGACCACACTATGTACACATACTAAACTCTGCATTAGTTAGGTTACACTAGATTTTACTACAGTAACAGTCAGCCCTCAAATATCAGCCCAAAGTAATTATTGTTTATTTCCTGTTTACACAGTATATCTACCAAGGACTACTTGGAGGCTCTAATCTATTTCATAGCCCTCCTAAATTTGAGACCTAGGCTGGCAGAGAAGACACTATTTGGAACTTAGGCATTAACTCTGGCAGAGGGGAAGAAAAAACAGTGAGGAGTGTGCCTGGCTCTTAAACAGTCTACCCCACTAAGACATACATCACTTCTGCTCACCTTTCATTGACCAAAGCAGATAGACCATGCTTGACCAAATTTTAATGCAACAGAGTGTATCCAGAAAGGACAAGACAGCACCATATATCTCTAAACAGTCTTAATGGCAAGCCAATAGAAGTGACATGATTATGAACTGAGACTAATTAATTAAACCTTTCATATTTTCATTCAACAATGTTTATACAGACTCTACTGTGTGTCAAGTACTATCCCAGATAATAACACACAAGACAAAACCCCTCTGTCCAGCGAGTTTTCATTTATTGGAGGAATTGGTAAAATAAAGAAGAATGTAAATGTGTAATATAATTTTAGATATTTATAAGTGTTACAAAGGAAAGTGAAGCAGATGAGGGCTATTGAGAAACACTGGAGTGGGGAGACAGTGCTAGGGTCAATATTTCAGGCAATGAGTATAAATTTCCTAGCATGGTGCATAGCAAGTGTAGGTACCCAGAAAATGTTTCTTTCCTTTCCCTAACACCCTAGATCATTAGCATCAACAACAGAGGACAAAGTGAATTTCGTGCCTATTAAATTATACAACATAGAAAAAAGGATTAAAATGCCTAATTCTGGCAAGGATGTAATATAACTGATACAAGCATATATTTCTGCTGGCAGTGTAAATCCCTTTGGAGAGCAATTTGGCAATATGTTTCAT
Organism: Orcinus orca; assembly: GCF_937001465.1. NCBI lineage: Eukaryota > Metazoa > Chordata > Mammalia > Artiodactyla > Delphinidae > Orcinus > Orcinus orca. The sequence goes on from NC_064559.1 coordinate 125,623,500, forward strand.
GATCCACTAAAATGCTCATAACCCTGACTCAATTTCATTCCTGTGAATCTGTCTCCAAAAGTAATATAATTTAATAATCACAAAGATGATTGTTGCAGTATTATTTGTGATATCAAAAACAACCTGAATATATAGCAATAGGGGAATGCTTAGATGGATTATGGCTTAGCAACTATACAGAATATTATGTAGTCATTAAAATGATAATTATGCACATTATGTAAGCAACAGGAAAAATGTTTATGATATAATTTTAAGTTAAAAAGGATGCAAATTATACCCTGTAATTACTGTGATATAAAAATCATATATGTAAATGCATAAGATTAAAGAGAACAGAGAAAAGTGAAGTCTAGAATGAGCAAATTCTTAGCAGTTAAAAAATATATTTCAGTCACCTTGTTACCTTTATCAAATGTTTAACAAGCACTTTCACAGTGGTATTGTTTATGTAATTGTACTGAGTCCAGGCTTGTACTGCTTGCTGCACGACAGGCCAATAAATCGAGAGAGGAGTTGCTGGGACAAGGAATAGAGACTTCCTTTGGAAAGCCAGCAGGCCAAGAAGATGGTGGACTAGTGTCCCAAAGAATCTTCTTCCCTGAGTTAGAATTCAGGCTTCTATTATACTAAAAAGGGAGGGGGTAAAGTCCTGCTTCCAGTCAGACTCTGGAAGGGATGTGTTAATTTCTTCCTTACTGCTGTCATTCACAGGTGAGCCTGGTCAGGAGGCTTCCTGTGAGCTAAACAAAGGTATTTTAGCTTAATGTTCATTGCACTGGAGACAGTGTTCCCAGAGATGGGCCATTATGTATAATTTAAGCTTATAGGCCACATCCCTTTAGCAATTAACTTGTAGCAAAAGCAATAGAATACAAAGGGTAAAGTAATTTGTTCTTCCCTCTTATATAATGAATTCAAAATTATAATTAAAAGGGCCATGGAGAACAATGCCTCCGCACTCCATGGATCTAATCTTGAATGAAATCCTAACACGTATGTGCTCTAATCTGACCAAATGTTACCCTTTCCTAATTTATAATCCTCAAATTAGCATTTTTATTATTTCTATATTAAATTACTATTGTAAATGATGTCCTATATATTAAACAAATATAATTCTTAAATTTGGTGAATGATGCAATCACCCAGAGCTTATTTCTAATACATTACAATAAAATGTGGATTTTAAATTTTAAGATATTTGAGATCTTAATTGTTGAAGTTTGGGGGGGAAAGAAATGTCTATTGCTTAAAAGCAGATTATTAACTAAGGCCAGTAGTTCTCTAACAGGAGGTCAATTTTGTCCCCAGAGAATGTTTGACAATGTCTAGAGAAATGGTCACAACTTGGGGGAGGGGAGTGTGCTACTGGCATCCAGGGACTAGAGACCAGGGATGTGGATAAACATTCTACTATGTACAGGACAGCTCCCACAACAAAGAATTATCTGGCCCAAAATGTCATTAGTGCCCAGGTTGAGAAACCCTGGGGTAAGCAGTGGGAAGAATACAAGCTGAACAGTACAGAAACCCAACTTTTAGTTTTATTTCCACTGCTAAAAGAATGACCTTGAGCTAGCTACTTAAACTCAATCCCTCAATTTACTTATTTGTAAAAAGGAGATAATTTTTTTAACATCTTTATTGGGGTATAATTGCTTTACAATGGGGTGTTAGTTTCTGCTTTATAACAAAGTGAATCAGTTATACAGATACATATGTTCCCATACCTTTTCCCTCTTGCATCTCCCTCCCTCTCACCCTCCCTATCCCACCCCTCCAGGTGGTCACAAAGCACCAGAGCTGATATCCCTGTGCTATGTGGCTGCTTCCCACTAGCTATCTACCTTACATTTGGTAGTGTATATATGTCCATGTCTCTCAAAAGGAGATGAATAATATTTATCCTATCTCATGGGATGGTTCTGAGGGTAAAATGGGAGACATAATGTGACTGTGTTCTGAGGAGCTAAAATGTACCATATAAATGTTACCATCTCATGTATTTGAAATATCTCTTAAAGTTGATTACCAAAAAGAAGAAGAAAAACTGAAGGTAGAAACAATTATTCAATAGTTTATGAGTAATTGCATCTGACATTTTTTATATAAATTTATTTATTTATTTACTTTTGGCTGTGTTGGGTCTTCATTGTTGCACGTGGGCTTTCTATAGCTGTGGTGAGCAGGGGCTACTCTTCGTTGTGGTGCGCGGGCTTCTCACTGTGGTGGCTTCTCTTGTTGCAGGGCACAAGCTTTAAGTGCGTGGGCTTCGGTAGTTGTGGCGCATGGACTCAGTTGCTCCGTGGCATGTGGGATCTTACTGGACCAGGGCTTGAACCCGTGCCCCCTGCATTGGCAGGCGAATTCTTAACAACTGTGCCACCAGGGAAGTCCCGCTTTTGACATTTTTAATCTGTTGTGTTTCCCTGGAAAATATTGATGAAAACCATGACAAAATATTGCTACCTTACTGATATTTTCCAGATAGAATAATCTAGCTTCTTTAATCAATTATCTGCCCTGTCCTGTGTCTTGAATTTCTTCTTTCATTGTCATTGGATCCTTGCCTTTAGATACAAACATTCCCAGGATCCTTTGGATGGTCACCATCCAGGCTCCACCTCAAGCCAGCACTTCCCCTCTACCATTTTTTTACTTGTTACCGAAAATTTCTTATCTCCCATTCACTCCACTGCCAACTGGCATATAACCCATGCATGTCTTCATTGCAACTGCTCAAATTAATCTAAACCTCCCTCTGACTTCACAGCAGCTGAAGAGACTGGCCTAGAAGCAATGACACTCCAATAGCAACAAGCACACTCAGTGCCTACATCTTGGTTTTAATATCATTCTTCAGTGAGAGGAAGCAGGGCATCTCAGGAAAATGGCTGATTCTAGGACTGGGGCAGGAAAGATGAGCCTGGGACATCATCTTGTAGTGCCGGAAAGAAAGGAAATGATCACACACACACAGAGTGATGGAGGTGTGTTGAAGAAAAACAGGGGTCTACTAAAAGAGCTCCCAGTGACCAAAGCTGGAACAATTTGTGCAATCAAATAAATAAAGTAGCATTGGATTATAACCCAAAGTACAAAATAAATACCAATGATCCCATGTTTATATAAATAAATGATTGGATAAGTACATGGGAGAGAATAGACAAATCTGTGCAGCATAAGTGTTAATAATTTAGGTAGATACTTAGCCCTCAGGGAGATGGAACATACCTCTCTACTCTTTAAGTGGGGACTGAGCTTGGCGACTTCCATCCAAAGAGTCAGTATGGAAAGAGAGGAAAAGGAATGATTTCACAGTGAAGAAACCTGTCAATTACTACCTCAGCCAGGTGATCACAATTAATATCAATAGTCATAAATCATGTTTATAGTATGTATCCTTGATATAATGTGATGAGAATGGCACTTTACCTCTGTGACCTTCCCAAAACCCATAAACCCAGTCTAACTAGGAGAAAAATATCAAACAAATCTCCGCTGAGAGACATTCTACAAAATACCTGATCAGTACTCTCAAAGCTATCAAGATCATCCAGAACGAGGCAAGTCTGAAAAATAATCACAGACAAGTGGAGTCTAAGGAGATACGACAAGTAAATGCAATATGATATCCTGGATGGGATCCAGAACAGAACAAGGACATTAGGTAAAAACTAAGAAAATTAGAATAAAGTACGGACTTTAGTTAATAATGAAAGACTGTTGGTTCATTAACTGTGAAAGTTGTGCCATAGAAACGTAAGATGCTAATAATAGGGGAAACTGGCTGTGGGTATATAGGAATTCTCTTGTACCATCTTCACAAAGTTTCTGTAAACCTAAATATTTTGAAATAAAGTTTACTTTAAAATAATGCTTATTGAAAAAAAAACAACTGTTGTCAAGATTAGTCAGTGCATCTTCTTTTTGCCGAACTACCTGAAAGTCACAGGCAGAGACAGACACAGAGAAAGTCCACATTCTTTACTATCAAGACTTCAACTTCATCTATTGGCTGTTACTAGTTATTCATAAATATGCCTAACATCTACTTGGCAGCCTCTTTATAAATATTGTTTATATATTAATTAAGAGCTAGAGATATTTGATGACAAAGAGGAATACAGAAGAGAAATAAGCCTCATGCTTCTTTAAAAGATCAGAACTACTGGGTGGGCTGTAATGGGATAGATCTGACTGAAGGATGGGGCTGGGAGGTAGCAGGCATGGTGGCCACTGCTGGTCCTAAATGGAAGGCCAATCTGGTAGGTAATAATACAATACCTGAAAATAGCAGGGGAATAGAAAACAAGAGGTAATGCAGTATGTTAGTCTGTCTCAGAAGAGCCCAGAGTGGAGCAACACATATTAAAGAGCACAGAACAGCGTCCAAGTTGCTAGTGCAGATCCAACAGGCAGTTGCCATTGAATATATCTACAAGCAGGGCATTGGTTCAGAAACCACCGAGCTGGGTACAGTAGTGGGGCTGAGCCTCTGACGTTCTTCTCCTCCCCACTGCCCTGCCTCCAAAGAAAAATATAAAGGCAAACCTCAGTCCTGATGTGATCAGAGTATAAAATAGACTTGTCATCACAACAGGCATGAAAACATGAGGATCAAATAAGGATCTGATTACCAGTGGAAATAGAAGATTAAGATCAGACATTGGGATGAAGCAGAAACCTAGGTTTATTTAACAAACGCTTAGAGAGCATCTATATGTCAGGCTATCCTAAAGCACTTCAGAAGTGTTAATTCATTGGTTCCTCATGAGAGAAGACAACTTTTTATTATCATTTATCCTCTATACCTATGACAGTACATAGTTCCTAAAAGACCCTTACGAAATGTTTTTTCAAAGGAAGAAAAGAAAGAAGCAAGGGAGAGGAAGGGAGAAAAGGGGGGAAAGAGGGGAAGGAGGGAGGAGTGGATCGCTATTCCTAAAAGTCTATGTTGAATCCACTTAAATATCTCTTGTCTAGATCTAGATTGGTTTTAGGGAATGGAAAGGAGCAGAGAATATAGGTGGTGGGGTTGGGGGGAGAATAAGAAGGTTAAACTATCTTTGAGGAGGCGATGGAGAAGATAATAACCATAAAATGGCTAACATTTATTGATGTCTCACTATGTGCCAGGACTGTGCATGTACAAGCCCATGTGATCCCTACAAATCACCTTTATCATTAATATTATTATCCCTCATTTTACATATAAGGAAAGTATAACACTTATAGTTAATAACTTACTCGAGGTGACACAGATAACAAGGTATAAAGCTGAAACTCAAACCCAAGTTAGATTCTCTGCTCTTAGCCACTAGGCTAAAAGCAGACAGAGCCTGACAAAAGTAGATCAAAAAGTGGGCCTTTTTTTTGTTTTGGTTCGCGGGCCTGTCACTGTTGTGGCCTCTCCCGTTGCGGAGCACAGGCTCCGGATGCGCAGGCTCAGCGGCCATGGCTCACGGGCCCAGCCGCTCCGCAGCATGTGGGATCCTCCCGGACCGGGGCACAAACCCATGTCCCCTGCGTAGGCAGGCGGTCTCTCAACCGCTGCGCCACCAGGGAAGCCCGTGTGCCCCTTTTTTAAGAGATCAATGTGGTGCTCATTTTAAGCAATCAGGTCTGCCTATCAGTGTAAGAAGCACATTCTACAGAGTCAATATAGTCAGCTTTTGTGAAAACAAGTCAGAAACTGGTGTACAGGGACAAGGGGAGGGAAGTTTTGGAGGGTGGAGAGGGTAATATAAAAAGCGTTGGCATTTACATCGTATAAATCAATATCTGCTTTAAAATCTTGCTGATGACTGTGAAAGGCAGAGGATATTAAATAAACTGTGATGTAAGTCAGATATATGCCACAGCCTGGAAGTAAAATAGTCTAAACAAAAAGTCAATTTATATGGCAGGAATTTTGAAAACCATTCAAACACAATGCATAGTTGTACAGAAATTATTCAAATTTTCTCTTTTTTTTTTTGGTTTTCAACTAATGCCATCACCTGGAAGGGGGAAGACCTTTTTAATAGTTAAATATTAACTAATCCCAAACTGACAAAATCAAAATACCACATAATATAACAAGAACCAAAACCAAAAACCAAGAACCAAAAGTGTCTTCACTTTTAGGCACTTTGTTCAAAGTGCTCCATTTTCAAGGGTCTCAGAGACACACTGAGAGCAGAGTCATGAAGCTCAGGAGATGACCTGTGTCCTGACTTCTTGTACCCTTATCTTTGACCGTCACCCTTTCCCAATCTTTGTTTTAGTCCCATAGCAGAGTGGAATTGTGCTGTCTCAGAATCTGGTCTCTGACCGGAAATGTCAAATTAGTTTCCAATCAATATTAAAAATTGCTGCCTGGGTTGCTCAGTTAAGACTGATAGTGAAGCTGCTTCCGGGCTTCTAGTGGGAAAGAGTCCAGTGATCGATTAGCAATGTCTGGCACGATTGCTGAGGGGCGAATTGCAGGGAAATGTGCCTTATTTGGCACCTGTGGCCCCTTGAGGCTTCTATTTCTAGCATGCCTTAATAGGACTCTCTTCGTGTGATTTCCATCCACCTACACGGATAACAGTGGATGGGTTAACCAACCCTCTGCAAGCCTAGAGACTTAGGCATGGAATGGGGGATCTTCTCAAGGCTGTAGAAGGAGCCAAATTTCAACACAGCTCCTCGCAGCCCTGGGCTGCCAGCTCTCACTCCCATTTGCTTCTCTCCATGTGATAAGCCCACTCCAAGATCTACCAAGAGTGTCCCGGACATTGGCCTGGGAACTTGCCTGGCTCTTGCTATTCTTGCCCTAAACATACAAACCAAAACATTCCTAAAGGTAGCATTACGCTAAATCACTCCTGGTCCATTTTGCCATTCCGTATCTCCCAAACTCCCATTTTTCATGGCAGGTATTGCTAATCCGTCGTTGAATTTGCTCCCCCTGAGACTGTATGCAGCTTCAGAAGCAGCTTAACTCTGCAACCTAGAGTGAACATGGAAGGAGCAATCCACTCAGGGCTAGGAATCAGGGGGATCTGTCTCCCCCCCACCAAAGGAACAAGAATCTGTGAGAGGGCTTTCCTGGTGGCGCAGTGGTTGAGAGTCCACCTGCCGATGCAGGGGACACGGGTTCGTGCCCCGGTCCGGGAAGATCCCACATGCCGCGGAGCGGCTGGGCCCGTGAGCCATGGCCGCTGAGCCTGCACGTCTGGAGCCCGTGCTCCGCAACAGGAGAGGCCACAACAGTGAGAGGCCCGCGTACCGCAAAAAAAAAAAAAAAAAAAAGAATCTGTGAGAACTGTGATTTACTCTAATGATGTATCTGCTCTGGAAGGGGAAAATTTGTTTCTAGAGCCAGAGTATCAAAGCCAGTATATCCTGCATATATATATATATATATATATATATATATATATATATATATATATATATATATATCCTGAATATAGATATATATATATTTATATATATATATTTATATATACTTATATATATATATGTATATATATTCAGTATATCCTGAATATAGCCAGGGCTGACTATAGACAAAATTCTGAAGGAGACTAAATTAAGGTTTTTTTTAGTGAAGTATAGTTGATTTACAGTGTTTCAGGTGTACAACAAAGTGATGCGCATATATATATATATATATATTTTTTCAGATTCTTTTCCATTATACATTACTACAAAATATTGAATATAGTTCCATGTGCTATACAGTAGGTCCTTGTTCTTTATATATTTTATATATAGTAGTGTGTATCTGTTAATCCCAAACTCCTAATTTACCCCTTCTGACTCTTTTCCCTTTGGTAACCATAAGTTTCTTTTCTACATCTGTGAGTCTATTTCTGTTTTGTAAACAAATTATTTGTATCATTTTTTTTAGATTCCGTATATAAGTGATAGACTAAATTGAGTTTTAAGCTTCCTTCCACATGTCCCTCTTTTAATTTCTTCACAATCCAGCCTGCCTGGAGTCCCTTACCACGGTTCCCCCTCCCTGCCAAAATTCTTTTTCCCTCTAATGACTTCTTCCACCTCAAACAGTAATTCACTGCCTCGTTCCTTCAAAACTAAGCTCTCAGCTTGAGTACATCTTAAGTATTTAAGAGATGCTGGCAGTCTGATTAGAGGGGGGAAAATGTCAAGAAAAAATGCCCATTAGATAAAAGGAGTTCTTCCCAATAGGTAATAAAATATACTGAATCTTGTGACATAGCGCATACTGTGGCTGCTTGGATGCAACTTACATGTAATGGGTATGAAATAGTTAAATAGCAAGTCCCAGCTAGGTGGCACTGTGTTTTAAGTAAATAATTTAAAACCCAACTACAATAAACCTGCTGGGAAGTTTGCAGAAAATGGCTTCCAAATAGTAAGGGGCAATTAATTAAGCTATAGGGCACCATAAAAACAAATGAAGTTTTATGGGCATAAGGTTGGCAGATTTGGCAAACTAAAATACTGATGCCCAGCTACCTTTGAGTCTGAGACAAAAAATGGATAATTTTTAGTATAAGTATCCCCAATGCAATATTTGGGACATACTTATACTAAAAAATTATTCACTGTTCATCTGAGATTCTAAGTTAACTGGGCATCCTGTATTTCATCTGGCAACTCTATATGGATATTTACTATATGTCTGGCACAGTATTAAGTGTTACACACACATTTTCCTTTCTCTTGTTCTTACATTCAGATCCCCAGTCCCTGGCTATCCAACTCCCAAGTTTCTCGGTAAATCTTCAGAGTGTATTTCACACATGCCACCAGTCAGTTACTCTATTACACAATATCACTTCTGTCTTTTTTTTCCTCTGTCTCTCTGCTTTCCTCTTTTGCCAGGATAGTCTGGCTACAACATCATGCTGTAATGCTGGATATTGCCACCACAGCATCTTCTGGGTACCATACTGCTCTTTAGGTGGCTCTGGCATCACCAGACATCTCTATGTCCCTATGGACACCTGTGCTTCTTCAGCCTATTACCACCATTCCCTCTGGGCACCACTTATTTTCCAGGCACTACAGCAGCCTCTGCTAAGGAGTGCCACATCTTCCAGGAACTATCTCATCCACTCGACTTTTCGACTCTTTCCATGGGGATTGCCATCTCATGAGAGGTGTGTTGCCACTGAAGCTAAAGCACTAAAGCCAGCTGTATTCTCTGTAGAAATAGACAGAACTCTCAAGATGTGTTAGATTTTTACTTTCTCATGTGGACCCCCCAAAACTTTTGCTTGTGTTCCAATATCTTAAAGGGTTTTAAATGAAAGTAAATAGCACTTATAACTTTTTACTTCCAGCTCACCCTGTCCTGTCACCAAAGAACACCTTAATTCCACATAGTCCACAGTAGTCAGACATGAATTGGATAGGGGACTGAATTTGACGTGCACCTGCTCTGTGCTCAGAAACCTGTCTCTTCTATGAAGGAGGTGTTTGTTGCTGGATGAAGCTTGTTTACTTATTCCTTTCTCCTAGGAAGTTCCACAATCCTTCAGAAATGACCCCAACAGATTAATATTTTATCCATGATTATATTTAATCCTTATACAACCCAGTGAAAGAGATGTTATTTTCCCTATTTTACAGTAAGTGATTTAGAACCACAAGGAACTTACAGACATGAGAAATGCACCTCAGTCATAATCATCTGCCACTCTCTTCCTTGTTGGCCTTGTCTCTGCCTCGAGAACATGTCAAGAGCCTTCTTGCCTTTACATTTTCTGTGTCTACTGTCCAGAAAATGACAACCCCAGGCTGACTCCTCATAATTCAGTTTTAATTCAAATGTCACTCTTCAGAGAGTCCTTCCCTGACCTGCCTTTCTATAGCAACTTTCACAGCCATGCCACTTTCCATTCCAATAATGCTTTTATTCATCATAGCTCTTATCAAAATGCAAAATCATGTATTTGTTTACTATTATTATTTATCTATTATCTGTCTTCCCACTGGAATTTAAGCTCTAAGAAAGAAGGAACCTTGAACCTGCTTTATCCCCAGGAGCTAAATAAATATTTGCTGAAAGAATAAATGAATCTAAAACCCAAACCTTTGATAGTACCCTAGTAGTTAAAGCTAGAGATAGTTGTAAAATCCTATTCTCTTTAGCTACTGAGAATATTTTAGAAGATGTTTCATAAATATAAATACATAAACATGTACACATATTTTACAGAAGATGTTAATGAAGACCAAAGAATCTGGTGATATACTCCAATGCTGAAGAGAAAGAAAAGGACAATGGGAAAGGTGGTTTTTTTGACTCAAAATAAAATTTGACCACTTGATAATTTTTCTTTAGATAGGTTTTAATTAGAAAATCTATTTAATCTAATACAATTGAGAGCCTCCTTCTAGGTGTCAGCCTTCATGCTGAAGATATTTCTGGAAACATTTTATTATATTTTTTCAAAATGAACAATCCCAACTCCTTTAGCCTTCCTTAGGGGTCTTATTGGATCCAGTTATGAAATACTCTAGCCCCTGAGTCTTCACTTGCAACTTAAATCAGGGACTGCACACTCAAATGCCCACAAGGCCAGAGAGATAATAAAAATGAATGATCGCTGGTCTTTCTGTGAATATGTTTACATTGTATAAATGCGGGTGCATGCCCAGATACAGGGTTGGTGGCTGCAACATGCAGCTCCTGACAAGTGTTGCTGTTGACCCTGAGCCTCTGGATCTTCTAATATTTCAAGAGAAGCCAGAAATCTGGATTTTTATGAGAAAATTACTCATTTTAGTTTATAAACCACTTTAGGCTACATAAGTATGTCTGTGCACCCAATGAAACATGCTGGCAGTTGGTTCAAAACTCTAAGCTATTGATTCTCTCTGGGTACTCCACTTAGACACAGGCAGCCTTTGGCTCTCCAAGACTTTGACCATCTGTGTTCAGATACGTTATTCTACCAGACTGTGTGGAGCAAGCAACGTGTCATCAGGCACCCTTGATTAATAGAGATTACAGTCTTTTCTTCTAGCTCATGTAAACACCTTAGGCAGTATTGACAGCACTGAATATTAAAATAACCTTGTCTTTCATCTGGGTCATATATTAATTTTTTAAATTGGGGTTTTCTATGTTTATTCTTTATTACAGATCCCCTTGCTTTCTTTCTAGGTTGCTGGCATTTGATATAGCTCAGTCATATCATCAAATAATAATGATTCTCAATTGCCTAATGTGTGGAGTGTTTTTTTTTTTTCCTTCAGGGCTTTTCCTTAGCTAGTAATCTAATGTATTGTGTTTAATTTGGTCCATTCTCTGTACTCAAACAGCATGCTATATATTCCATACCTGAACTGTTGATTAGACATTAAAATTAACTCATAAATCCAGCCCTTCCTCTTCACCAAATCAATTCCTATCAGTTTAGTTTCGCTTTTTCCATTACAATGGGTTTCCAACTGTTTCCTGGACTCAAGTCTCATCCCCATGTTTCCAATCATGCACACTGCTACCTGAATAAATATTCTAAGACCATGGTTTTACCATAATCAGATAAATATTCATAGCTAATTATCTATAAGTCTATGCATCAGAGCATTCAATATTATCAGATCCTAATATATATTTAAAATGGCATCTTTTGGTTTTCTCACAAACAATCTAACATTTAGTCCCAATTCTGCAGTGACCACTTGCTTTCAACCCTCTCTGACTTTGCCATGTTCACACTGTGCACATGGTATGGAAATGGCACATCCTTGATCATCCTATTCTGCTCTCCAGACCCATTGTACCTTTCAGACTCTGATCAAACTCAGCTCTATTTGATAATTTTCTCTACAACCCCAGGTAGTAAATTCCTGCCTTGTCTGTGCTATATACCTTTAATACAGCATACAACATACATTTCTAAATTTGAGGGTTTTTTTCTCACATTTTTCTGGGATCATAAGGTGGACAGGAACCATGTGTTGTTCACTTACATAGGTCCACTACTCAAGAAATGACACTACAAAATTGTGGCCATTCATTAAAATATTTCAATCTAAATAAATGAATTATTTCAATACGCTTTAGCAACATAGCACAATGGCTAAGAGCTAGGATTGGGGAAATGAAAAGACTTGAGTTCAAATTCCAGATGTAACATTTATAAGCCAGGTAATTTTAAGTAAGTCAAATCAACTGTTTTGCCCTGCTTGAAAGATGCCATTAAGAAAATGAAGGGACAATCCAGGGACTGAGAAAAAATACTTGAAACATACATTTGAGACAAAGGACTTACATGCAAAATACAAAAGGACCCCTTAGAGCTCAATATAATACAAAGACAAACAAACCAATTAAATATGGGCAAAAGATTTGAACAGGCAGTTCACACAAGAATATATATGAATTGCAAATAAGTATGGGTAGAAAGGTCTAACATCTTTAGGTGTTATTAAAATGCAAATTAAAACCACAATGAGATACCACTACACACTCATTAAAATGGCTAAAATGATAAAATAATTAAAAGTCTGACCATATCATATGCTGCTGGGCATGTGGAGTAAGTAAAACTCTCATTCATCAGTGCTGAGAATATAAAATGTCACCATGACTTCAGTACAGGTCTTGGCAGTTTTGTAAAAAAGTTAAAATGCATTCATTATACACCCAGCAATTCCATTCCTAGCTATTTACCCAAGAAAAATAAAAATGTATGTCCATTCCAGTATTTGTACATGAATATTCATAGAAGTTTTGTTTGTAATAGCCAAAAATTGGATACAATCTAAAGGTTTATCAGCAATTAAATAATTAAACAAATTGTGGTAGAGCCATACAATGGAAAATAACTCAGGAATTAAAAAAAGGAAAGAATTATTGACAGATGCAGCAACATAAATCAGAAAATCATTATGCTCAGTGAAAGAAGCCAAGTAGAAATAGTACACTTTATTATTTCATTTATATAAATTTCTAGAAAATGCAAACTAATCTATAGTGACAGAAAGTAAATCAGTGGTTTCTTGGGGATAGGAGATGATGAGGGATGGATTTCAAAGGGACACGAGGAAACTTTGGGGTATGATGGATACATTCACTTTATTGTGATGGTGGTTTCACAAGGGTATGCATATGTTAAAACATATCATGTTGTACACATTCTACCTGTGTACTTGTTTTATACTTCAATTTTATGTTAATAAAGTTGTAAAAGAAAAGAGTAACCATCATTAGCTACTAAATTTAAAAAATTAATGCTGATAAACTTAAAAGAATTGACAGAAGAAATTATTCTCAAATTACTTCTTATTTTTTTAGTTAGTTTCCTCTCCAATTACTTAAGGCAAATTGAGACAGAGATGGCTAGCTGTGCCAACCAGAAAGAATTAATGACATAATATGCAAAAAAGCTAATAGACTGGCACAACATCTTCCACAAGTGAAGACCTTTAACATAATACATGCATTGGATTATTCTTTTGGTCATGATAGATTTTCTACAGATCTCATGCAAAACCAACTGACTATAACTATGAGGGTCAAAATGATGTCTGTGGTCAGGCAACCAAAGAAAATAAACTAATCAGCCCTATAGAGGAACTACAGGTAGCTCTGTGTTATAAACCACTTAGCTCTCCAGCCCTCTGGCCATAAACTCTGGGGAAGACCAATCCACATATTAAACTTGTGAAAAATACCACTAGACATGTGTTTGAGTGAGAGACAGAGAGAGGGGGACAGAGACAGTGACAGAAAACAGGAGAGAGAGAATACAATTTACTATCCTATAGGAAAAAAGATGGAGAAAACCAAGTCTACCGCTTCATTCAAAGAATACATTCCACAGAGAGTATATGTGGATCTGGTGTTTCTTTAGTCAGCATCAGTCTCTTCTCCTAGTATAAGCACTAAATGTGATCTAGTGCTTAAAGATACAAGTTTTGCTTTAATATAGCCCTTCTTCACCTGGTGCTCAAAGAAGCTGGCCATCTATCTGTTGAACTTTCTGAAAGGTGGTATGTAAATCTCTGTTCCAAGTGGTTTTCAGTGATAAGTTGGGGTACATGCAGTAGTTGTCTTATATGTCAACTTTAGAACTTACCCTCTAAAAACACACAACGCAATCACCACCACAACCACCACCATTACTACCACTATCAGCACTTAAAACGTGATTTCACTATATTAATTATTCATAATATCTGCAACACATTTTCCTAAGACTGAAAAGTGTGTGCTATTTCAATTTTTTTCCATAGGGAAAATACTCTGCTGAAAATGTTTTAAAATAACAAAATTATGGTTCAGTTCCTAACTGAGAAGTTAGTATTAGACTTACCCTTATGTAATAAAAAACTGTTAATACTGGAGAAAAAAAAATTGTAACTGTTTTCAAATGTTGAAAAATGGACAGTACAAGGCTGTGATCCTTGACAGAAGGGAAGCTCATGAGGTAAATTTTCCATTCATGCTGGTTTTCTGCCTGGGAGAGATTTCCAAATTATTTCTCAGAAGATTGAACAAGCAAAAGGAGCTATATGGCTGGATATAGGAAAAGGTAAGTGGGTAAAAGAAATGAATGTTAGACTTTGGGGATTTTAAGACATCTGGAATTGTTAGGGCAGGACCCTGGAGAGAGGAAAAGACTGAAAATAAGTCTGAGAAATTAGCATAAATATTCACCTCATGTTGTTGGCTAAATTCTAAGTTGTGCATGTGTGGGACATGAATATGTGAGGATAAGCCAAAAAGAGCTGCTGGGGGACTAAGAAGTGGACAGAGGTTTCCAAGTCCTCACAGTTCTGGGGAAACATTGGCATCCCCACCCAGCCACATGGAGAAACCGCGACGAATGACTTGAGCATCCAGATGAGAATTTAGAAAGCCAATGCCTTAGGAGTTAGAACTGCAGCCTAAGATCCTTACTCTTGTAACATGCTAAAACCAAGAGCAAATGAGATCAAAGTAACCTGCCAAAAATTTAACTATTCATCGGGACAAAATCCCCTCTTTAGAGGAAAATGATTAATCCAGAAGCTCTCCAATTATCATTCACAATGTTCAGCATATAATAAAATTACTAGATATGGAAGAAGATGAGACAAGAGACCTATCTCAACAGAAAGTTGGCTGATAGAAGACCCATAAATAATTCAAAGGTTGGAATTAGCAGTGAGGGACTTAAAAGAGCTATTATCAGCATGTTAAATAATTTAGTGGAAAATATGGACAAAAGGTATGAACAGATGGAGAATTTTAGCAAAAAGTTGAAACTCTAGAAAAAGATCAAGTGAAAACTTTAGGACTGAAAAGAAAATCTGTCTGAAACAAAGAATTTATTGAGATGCTTAAACAGACTTGAAAAAAGCAGAAAAATTTTAGTAATCTCAAATTCAGATCATAGGAGTTATCTAATCTGACTTACAGAGAAGAAAAATGAAAGAATAAAAAATGCGGGCCAAAGTTTCCATTATCACCTGAGCTAATGTCAAACAGTTGAAGATACATGCAACTAGCATACAAGAGTGAAGAGAGAAAATGGAACAAAATACAAAATATTTGAAAAGATAGTGACCATTTTTCAAATTTGATTAAAATTATTAATCCACAGAAGAAAAAAATTCAGCAAATTCCAAGAGAATGAATAAATATAAAGACCACACTGAGGCACATAAAAGTGAAAATTGAAGCATACCAAAGACAAAGAGAAAAATCTTAAAACCAGTAAGGGGCAAAACACACATTAGCAGTAGAATAATAAAAATGACGGCTGTCTTCTCATCAGAAAGAAGTGGAAGCCGAGAGAGCATGTAATGACTTTTTTTAACATTTAGAAAAGAAAATCCTTTTAATTCAGAATCATATGTCCAATAAAAAATGTCTATCCAAAACTGAAAGCAAACCGAAGACATTTCAGACAAATAAGTGTTTAGTAAGTTCAACAGTGGGAAACCCACACTACAGAAGTACAAAGGAGGTTCTCAAGTTGAAGAGAAATGTTTCCAGATAGAAGTCTGGACCTGTAGTAATGAAGAACACTGAAGGTGACAAATATGAGGGCAAATATAAAAAATTATTTTTTTGGCTTCCCTGGTGGCACAGTGGTTGGGAGTCCGCCTGCCGATGCAGGGGACACGGGTTCATGCCCCTGTCTGGGAGGATCTCACATGCTGCGGAGCGGCTGGGCCTGTGGGCCATGGCTGCTGGACCTGTGCGTCCGGAGCCTGTGCTCCACAACGGGAGAGGCCGCAGGAGTGAGAGGCCCGCGTACCGCAGAAAGAAAACAAAAACAAAAACCAAACAAAACAAAAATTATTTTTTAAATTTCCCTTTAAAATAACAAAGAACATATGGGACATATGCAAAACAAAGAGCAAGACAGTAAGCTTAGACACAATCATATCAGTAACTACAATAAACCTAAGCAGACTAAACCACTCTATTTAAAAGACAGTGATTGCCAGAACCAACTAAATGCTATTTACAAGGGATCTATTTTAAATATAAGGACACATATACATTGAAAGAAAAAGGACAGGAAATTATATAGCATGCAAACACTAATTTTTTAAAAAGGCAGTGTGGCTATATAGATATTAGACAAAGCAGATGTGCTTTATGGTTCAAAGATAGGATTTTTAACAGAGATAAAGAGGGAGAATTCTTAATGACAAAAAGTGTCAATTCATTAGGAAGTTATAATGACTTAAATATATTTAACCAAATAACACATTTTTAAAGTGCTTGGAAAAATGGAGAAAAAAGGAAAAGAAAACAATAGGTAAGTCCACAAATAACACTTGGATATTTTCATACTTTTTCCTCAGTAATTTATAGTGGGAACTGGCACAAAATTCAGTAAACATATAGAAGATTAGGAGAACACTATTAACCAGCTTTACCTAAATGACATTTGTAGTGCACTATGCCGAACAACTGCAGAAAATACATTGCTTTCAAGTGTACATGGGACATTGACTAAAACAGACCATATGCTTGGCAGTAAAAATGAGTCTTAATAAATTTAAAAGATAAAGCTCACACAGAGCATGTTTCTTTAACACAATGGAATTAAAAGTAGAAATCAATTTAGAAAAGTGGAAAATCTTCTAATAAATAAAAATTGAATAACACACTTCTAAATAACCTATGGATCAAAGAATAAGTTGTAATGGAAATTAGAAAATATTTTGCGTCCCTCTGCTGTGAAGAATAGACAAGGGGGAGAGGGCAAGGAAAGAAAAAAGGAGACCAGTTTGGTGGTTATTACATTTATCCAGGTGAGAGATGAAGGCATAGATGAGTGTGGTAATAGAGTGTGAGAATCGGTCAGATTCTGAATATGATTGAAGTTACACGCAATAGGATTTGCGGATAAGTAAATATGAAGTTTGAAAAAAAAAGAGAGAAGTCAAGAAGGATTGATCTGAAAATTTTGGCAAAAAGATGGAGCTGCCATTAACTAAAATGAAGAAAATTAAAAGAGAAACAGGTTTTGAGGAGAAATAGTATGAACTGAGTTGTGACCACAGAGATTTATTATCTATTCAAGAGATGTCCAGTAGGCTGTTGGATATATGAGTCTGTTATTCACGGGAGAGATTGGAGCTAGGATATACATTTTATATATACCTGATTATATATATTTATATGTATAATTTATACCTGAAATAAATTCAACAGTCTATACTTACAGAGTGAGTAAGACTTATCCCTGAGGCTCTCCAACATTAAGTGGCCAGGGAGATGAGAAAGAAAGAATCATCAAAGGAAACTGAGGGGTAGCAGGAAAAGCAAGATTATGATGTTCTGGAAACCCAGTGAAAGTGTTTCAAGGAGAAAAGAATGATCAAATCTACAAACTTCTACATGTAGGTTAAGTTAAGATGAGAGCTGTAGATGGACGCTTTGTTTAGAACAAGCAAGTCAGCTGATGACCTGGAGAAGACTAGCTGTAGTGGAATGGTGGGAGTGAAAGCCTGACTAGAGTGAATTCAGTACAGAGAGTAAACCAGTGCGCAGAGACAACTATTTTCAGTAGGACTTTTCTCAGACAAGAAAAAAAAAAAAATAGAATAGTGACTGAAAGGGAAGTTGGGTTAAGAGATGAATTTTTAAGAAGGAAGAAAGGATAGCGTTTTTGTATACCAATGAAGAAAATCTGATAAAAAGAAAATCACTATCAACTTGGACATAAAAGGAGAGAATTGGTTGAATGAGCAAAAGGTGATAGGATCCAGCACAAATGAGAGAGGCTGAACTTACCTCAGAGCACAAGCAATTCTTCTATTATAATATGAGGAAATACAGAGCATATATAAATGGCAAGAACTTGACAGATCCTTTTCTGATTGCTTCCTCAGAGAGGTGAGGAAGGTGTTAGAGATTAGAAGTGTGAAGGAAGAAGTATAAAGTAGTCATTTACGAGAAATGGAAAATTAATCGAGCAAAAAATATAGTATTACTGTTGAGAAATGTTAAAAGCCCAATTAAAGTTATTGATTGTGGGCTTAAGTGAGACCAGTCATTGTGGTTACTTGCTTTCCCCCAGACATTTTCACCTGAGCAGGTACAGGGATAAGGTAGGCAGAGATTTAGATTTAACCAGGATTGGGGTTTTGCCAAATAAATATAAGAAAGGTGAAGGCATCTTCAAAGAAATGATTATACTGATTGACAATGGAATTTCAGGAAGGAAGGACATAAGAATAAGTGAAGAGGTGGTAGAATCAATGGATTTTAACTCTGAAAGGGGGATTGAAACAGTAATCAGAGCAATAGTATGAGTGAGCAGAAGAGCTAAGAGTGAGCAGAAGAGCTAAGAGACAGGATACTTGGGTTTAAGTTACGAAGGGATTTCAGTATTGGTACTAGCAGTGGAAATGGTGTATGAGGTAGTTTAGGAGAAAAACGTCATCACTGGAGGAGGGCAGCTAAACTGAGATTTTAGGGGTTTGGAAAAATGGCGTAAGTGAATATTGAAATCATCCACTGTTATGACAGGAGTAGTGTTGGAGAGAGAGACAGTCAGCCCGGATCTAACTTCTTCAAGGAATAAGGAGGTGTTGGTTTGGCAGAGGGGTTAGTAGATGGGCTGCATTGGGTGTTTTCTGTTGGTTTAGAGAGGAAAGAGAAGGGTCCATAAGGACCAGTAGGAGCAAACAGGATTCCTGTCTCACCTCTAATACCTGATGTATTACAGGCGCAGGAGAGAAGACAGCCCCCAAAAGAGGCACACAGGAAAGAATTGTCTTCAGAAGAGATTCTGGTTTCAAATTTGTTCTTAATGGTAGAACTATCCTGTTATCCAGAAATAGCCTAGGAGAGAGTGGCTGTCGCTAAATCTGTTTTTCTGGCTGCTGAAGTGTCTGCTCTATCTTGACACTTCCTTTGGTGCTACAAGAAAGTGTTACTGCTGCATCTCTGGCAGTCTCAAGCAACCCCCAAACCACTGACAATGTTGAAGATCTCACGCCTATTGATGATAAAATTAGTTTCCACGTGATGAGACAGAGGTTTTTCTCTTTCTTTTTTTTTTTTTCTCTCTCTCTCTCTCCTCCTTCCTCCCCATATTCCTTTCACTTCTCCTTCTCTCTGCCTTTTGGAGGAGGAGGATAAATGAAGAGATGATGAGATAGTTTAAAGCTCATTTGGCTACTGTTAGAAGCAGAAGGTAGTAAAACTATACTGTCAGAAAACACTAAATATAAAAGCAAAGCATGTAATTTGTTAATACTCTGTAGCACACTAAGTGGGATGTGGCAGATCCTGAAGTCAACCAAAGAGTGTTCTGAGAGGTAAAACTTTCAAGCTGGGAAAATGTCAGAAGACTATATTAAAGAAGAAAAACTGTCGATGGCCAGATGCTCATCTCTCTCAGAATTCTACATACATTTCTTCTTTTCAGATTGGTTTTTCAGCAGAGGAAAACTGTTCTTAGGAGTTAACGTGCTAGACTATTAGACGACAGTCAGGAATCGATTCCTAACGTGCTAGACTATTAGACGACAGTCAGGAATCATTCCATCTGATGAAATGAAGTGAAATAACTTGTAGTGGATCGTACAGTAAATTTTCTTTTCTAACGTGGCTTGTATTAGAGATAAGATCCTTGAAATTCAAGTCACAATATTGGCATTCCAACATTGATGCTGCTATATGCCCGACCTCTTACTCGTGTCTGAGAAAAAGCTCATCATTTTCTTGATTCATCTTGGGAGACTATATATATAGCTGATTTAATAAAGAGACCTACTTCAGTCTCACAGGTGGTTAACATTTAATCACACCAAGAGAACACTCACTTGTGTACACCTATTTAGTACATAGGTACCACCTACGTGGTAGCCAAGCTCCAAGAAGGTCTCAAAGATCCTTCCCTCCTGGTATTTCTGCCCTTGTGTAGTCCCCTCCCACAATGATTCACGGCTGGCCTGGGTGGCCAATTAGACAGTGCAGAACTTACAGTGTGTGCTTCCAAAGGGAGTTCATAAAACACTGCGGGTTTTCACCTTGCTCTTTCTTGGATTACTCTCCCTAGGGGAAGTCAACTGCCATGTCAGAACACTCAACAAGTTTATTTAGAAATCCATTTCGTGGCGAACTGAAGCCTCCCTCCAATAGCCAGCACCAGCTTGCCATCTGTGTCTGTGAGTGTCCTTGGGACCTTGGAAGCACCTGCTGCAGCCCAGTGAAATCTGAAGATGACTGCAGCACCAGAGGACATCTGAAACCTTAAGAAAGTACCTGAGCCAGACCACGCAGCTAAGCCACTACTGTAGTCCTGACCCATAGAAACTGTGTGAGATAATACATCTTGTTGTTTTAAGTAGCAATTGTTTTTCTGTATGCAAGCAGAAGCTTTA
This sequence comes from Orcinus orca, assembly GCF_937001465.1. Classification (NCBI taxonomy): domain Eukaryota; kingdom Metazoa; phylum Chordata; class Mammalia; order Artiodactyla; family Delphinidae; genus Orcinus; species Orcinus orca. The sequence goes on from NC_064559.1 coordinate 125,644,326, forward strand.
TTCATTGATCAAGGAATGGGGAAGGAAGGGCTTGTACTCTAAAAACACCTTCTCCCCGAAGGGAGGGGAATAATGGGAATTTTTTTTTAAAGACTTTTTTTGTTTTATGTGGACCATTTTTAAAGTCTTTATTGAATTTGTTACAATATTGCTTCTGTTTTATGTTTTGTTTTTTTTGCCCATGAGGTATGTGGGATCTTAGCTTCCTGACCAAGGATCAAACCTGCACTGCCTGCATTGGGAGGTGAAGTCTTAACCGCTGGACCACAAGGGAAGTCCGGGGGAATTTTTTAGTTGAAGTATAGTTGATTTACAATGTTGTGCTAGTTTCAGGTGTACAGCAAAGTGATTCAGTTACACATATGTATATATATATTTTTCAGATTCATTTCCCTTATAGGTTATTTCAAAATATTGTGTATAGTTCCCTGCACTATACAGTATGTCTTTGTTGGTTATCTGTTTTATATATAGTAGTGTGTTTATGTTAATCTAAGCAGCAAATTGTGAAGTTATTTGTTACACAGCAACTAGAGCTATCTAATACAACCTGATCAAGATACCTAATACAAGTTATAAATTCATCACTTATAATCCCAGAAAACAGTGACTCCAATGCTACTAAAAGCAGTAGTTCAAAAAGAGAAAAGGTTTTGGATATCATGGTAAACAGAATGGCCTCTCAAAGATGTCCATTGGACTAAAGAGGTTCAAATCTCCAGACCCTATGAATTTATTTCCTTACATGACAAAAAAAGAGTACAGATGTGATTAAATTAAGAATCTTAAAATGAGGAGGTTTATCCTGGGTTATCCAAGTGGGCCCAATATAATCACAAGGGAGCTTATGAGGCAGAGGAGAGAAGGTCAAATGAGATGTAGGAGATAACGACAGTGGAAACAAGAGGTTGGAGTGTGACAAGGAAGAGACCATGATCCAAAGAATGCAAGCAGATTCTAGAAGCTGAAAAAGGAAAATGATTCCCCAGTGACACCTCCAGAAGGAACACAGCCCTGGTGACACTTTAATATTATTCTTCTGACCCTCCAGATTTGTAAGAGTATAAATTTGTGTTATTTTAAGCCACTAAATTGGTGATAATTTGTTACAGCAGCAAGAGGAAACTAAAACAGTAAACTAATATTGTGCCATAGGAATGAAAAACAAAAAGAAGTCAAAACAATGGTTGATTTCACTACTTTATCTTACAAAAGCCTCTCTGAGCCTTGTGTAAGCACACCAAGCTTCTACTCTGAACAAACGCACTCCTAAGGTTGCAATCCACTAAATGAAGGAATTCAAATGACTTATCATTTAACTAAGAAACACTTTTGATGATGCCAGTCCTCCCACACTTTCACAGAAATGCAAATGAGGTTTCCAGCACAAGTTCCATAAACGTTTGTTGACAATGATACAGAGAAAAATTTACCAAAAGCATTCCTGGCAATAAAGCAAATTTGAGGATCTTTGGGTACTTGTTCTTTCCATAAGTGAACTTTATGCACTCTGACTTATGACACTGATTTTTTTAGTAATAATAACAAACCTGATACTTTTACAAAATGCTTCACGTATATGTCTCAGGTGATCCTCACAACACCACTGGGAGGTGGATGAGACTATTTTTTTTTTTATTCATGAAGAGGCTAAGTTTCAGCAAGATTGACTTCTCAAATATCATCCAACTATAAATGACAGAGCAGCAACAGAAAATCCCTTATTTAATTATAAATACTGTGTATCCACATGTTTCTTCATTTTATGTTGTGCTTTTTCTAGCTTAAATTAAACAATATGTTCTTAGAAAAAGAGCTGGATATAATATTTATCATTCTAACTTTTCCTTTTGACAAATACATGTTGAGCATCTCTAAATTTCAGGCATCAGATCTACAGCAGAGAAAAGGATGTAATACTTAGCCTCAGGAAGTTCATTGTGTAGTGGAAGAGACACATTAGTGGGTTGGCATTTACCCTTAAACTGGTGGGGGCTGTTATAGGGGTAAGTACCGTGTCAGGGGGGCAGAGAGCATGAGACACTAATGGGGAATTGGGGACATCAAGGAGAATTTCTCAAAGGTGGTAACTCAAATTTTCAGCCGCAGCTAAGAAAATTAGCCTGGTAAATGGAAGATGGGAGTAGGGGAAGATGTTCCAAAAAGAAGAACAAATGAAAGCTGGGAACCAGTTTCCAAGAATGTTCCAGTTCTGCAGAACTGCTCTGCCCCCCACATTGGATAACACACCTGTCGCTCAGTAGATGCTACCCAGATGCCAACAGAATAGTTCTGAGTCTCACTGGTCCAGGAGGCCATCTGAGTAGAAAGATGACTTTTTTTTTTCTAATTTTTCTTTTCTCAAGAAATTGGCAGATGTTCTTGATATGGAAATGTTATATTGTGTACTTCATATCTTAAAGGGCTGTTGCCTAATTTCTTCTAGGAGAACTCCTAAGCCACACTTATCTTTTCAGACTGTGCATTGATTCCTGTTAGCTCTTGTCCATGAGGATCTCCTTCCCTGAATCCTGCCAGTTTCCCTGCACTGGAAAGAGCAGATGTGGTAAAAACATTTTAGAAGGCTGTTGGTATATCATTTTGCAAATTCCTTAACTTCAGAAGTATAGGCCTAGAGTGTATAAAGCATTTTAATAGCTTAGAAATGCAAAATTAATGCAAAGCAATGTTTTGTTGAATAACAATTAATTTGCTTACAGTGTTGTATGTTATGTCACTTAATACACAGCCAGAAATAATTCACTGAAGGTTGTGCTGGGGACATAAAAAAAAAAAAATAGTTTTTCTAACATCCAAATTTTATCCCCAGGTGGAATAAGTTCATTTATTAAATACAGCTGAAGTGTTTACTTATTGCACAGGGTATGAAAAATGGGAGATATATGTACCTTTTAGCTACTTAAAATATGGGATTAAAATGTTAAAATAATTTATCAAGAAAATTCATAAGGAGTCCAGTAGGATACAGCAGAAGGAACTTTGGACTAGGCAGGTACAAGTGAGACCACATGCCATTAGAGCAGGGACCTTATCTGTTTTGTTTATTGCTTACTCTCCCCCCAGCCCCACAAAGCAGTTTCTGGCACCCCGTAGATGTTTAGTGGTCATGGGCTCATTAAGTAAATGCATGAATATCTGTTATGGTTTGAATTGTGTCCTCCTAAGATCTGTATGTTGAAGTCCTAACTCCAAGTACTTCAGAATGTGACCTATTTGGAAATAGGGTCTTTAGAAAGGTAATCAAATTAAAATGAGGGTGGGCTCTAATTCAATATGATTAAAGTCCTTATAAAAAGAGGAAATTAGGAGATAGATATGCACATAGGGAGAACACCATGTGAAGATAAAGGCAAAGATTAAGGTGAGGCTTCTACAAGCCAAGGCATGTCAAAATTGCCAGCCAATGAATAGAAGCTGGGTGAGAGGCATGGAACCAATTCTCTCTCACAACCCTCAGAAGGAAACAACCATGCTGACACCTTAATCTCAGATTTATAGCCTCCAGGGCTGTGAGACAATACGTTTCTGAGATTTAAGCCATCCAGTTGTTAAAGCCCTAACAAACTAATAAAATATCTTTCTAGTTAAGTCTTCCATATCCAAGTTACAGGCTTTCTTGATTTTAAAGTTCCACTATGACTTGCTTAAATTCTTCAGTTGTGGTTATATCAGCATTTGGCTATCTAACTACTCTGTAAAATAGTAAATAAACTTACTTTCTTTGGATTTCACATACCATAAAACTGTGCACAGGGCAAGTGCTTGAAAGATGCTTAAGTGCACAAAAGCTATAAAATAGTCTTACCTCTTCTGTTATTACATTTTACATATGCTTGTTGGAGAGTTAGATGAGATGATTCATGCAAAATACAAAGATGGCCCAGAGAAAGCCCTCAATAAATGAAATTTGAAAAGATTTAACAGTTTAGTATAAAAAATATGTTTTGAAATTAGATATTATGGGTTTAAAATTTTACTGTGTGACCTTGAGCAAGCTTTATGATTTCTCTGTGTCCATGGAGAGGTTACATTTTTTCATATTCCCTTGTAATGATTTTGTAATATGATGTTAAGATGATTATGATAATGAATGAAAATCTCTCGGCATAGTGATGCCCACATAGCAAGAACTCAGTAAGAGATAGTTTCATTGCTACTCATTGAATATGAAAACACTGTGCTAGACACTGAGTGGGAGTTGGAAATAGAAGTTTCAAAAATAAACAAGCCAGTTTTACTTCTTTGTAAATTCATAGAAGCATATAAAACTATTATAGTTAGGAAACGTTCACTGCTGTAAAAAATAAATCACCAAATTTCCATGAGTAACCTCAATAGAGGTTCATTTCCTATTCATGCAAAAGTCCAAGGTGGCTGTTCTTGTTTGGTAAATGTGACATTCCTTTATGCAGTGATTCAGAGAACCAGGTTCCTTCGCCTGTGGTCCTGGATTCCCTTAGAACTTCTGTGTTGTCGTCCTGCAGCCAGCAGAAGGGGAAAGTGAGAGAGTGTGAGAAACGTGGAGAAGGCGTAACTGCTTTTAAAAAAACCTGGGTCCAAAAGTGACCTCCCACTTCAGTTCCCATTCCACTGATGAAAATCATTTAACCTGGTTGCAAAAAGTCTAGGAAATGTAGTCTCTGGCTCAGTAAAACTCCCAGCAACAACTCATGCTATGAAAATGGAAGATATAGCTTATCTATATCTGTCACAGACATATAGCTATACACAATGACAGAATGGAGTGAGCCCAGAATGGAGAAGAGATATAGAGTATAGTCTGGGTGTGAAACCAGCTATTCTCAAGGCTCATAATTAGAACTCTGGAGTTCTGAGCCACTTTTAAATCCACAGTCTCTTGTATAATCAACAGTAGAAAATCCTACTTGGTGGTAGAGGCAAGAGAGAAATAAAAGTGAGGGGAATACTATTAAACCCTATTTCAGGAATGTGATAAAAATTATAGAATTCCAGAGTGGTATTCTAAAGAAAGGATTTAAGTTTATAGTTGAAGATTTTTGACATAATTTATTTCTGCTCACCCCGGAAGTTTGAGGCTATAAATGAGACAGAATATAATTACTCAGTGCAACCATTTTTCAATAATACATATGAATCCCTATGTGTGTTGGGTCTGATCTTACCAGGTATGACTGAGTTTTCTACTTTTCATTATCTTTCTGAATAAAGATCATTAAAACAAAGGTAGCATTCAGTTAGCAGCACTTAGCTTTTCAGAATACCTTTTCCCAAAACTAGCTAGGTCAGCAGTACTACTATACATATCTTTGTTGCACAATAAGAGACTCCAAATTCCAGTGCTGAGAATGCCATTCATTGAGATGCAATGCATGGTGTGCCAATATATTACAAACCTTCCAGTTTGTTACAACATTTTCTAAGAACTAATAAACCCAAGCAAATGGCTTATGGCTGGTCTCAGGATGGGAAAAAAAAATGTTATCCGAAGGGAAATGTGCACCAACCGACATTAATTTATCTGTGAGCCAGCTCTTCCATATTAAAGGGAGTCAACAGAAAATGCTTTGCTTAGAGGACTTAGATTTGGATTCAATTTGAAAATAATTCATTGCATTATCTTACTAAAAATTATGTCACAGCAGAAGGGTAGAGTTTACTCTTATTTCATGAGTAAATTTTTTAAATTACATAATTTAACAATATAAAGTTGTTTCTTTTTAAATATCCTTAACAAGTGATGAAATCACAGTGTGGCATACACTTGTTAAGGCTGAAGTGTTTTCTCACTTGTATTATTTAAAATGTTATTTTTTTGAGTAATGGTTTTAAAAAGGATGTCTAATTTTATGAGCAATATTAAGGCTAAGGGTCAAATTACACTCAAAGAACACATGAAACTTCTGTGTGGTAATGGTAGGCCTCCTTAATATATGTACATTCTAAAGCTATCTAAATATTCCATCAAATTTCATCAAAGAAAAATATGAGCCCTATAATTTAATACAAAAAGGTAGCTAGTGATACATGAGAATTAGCATATCAAAATAATTATAATGAGAAAGTTGCTTATTAGAGATAATGTTTTATAAGTTGCATCAAATGGCTAGCTCTTCTGTTTGTTAGGTCAAAAGAGATAATTCCAATTTGTTTAATGCTCTTTGTCTCTGATGCAACTAAAGGCTTATGTATTTAGGAAGATACAGGTCCAGGCAATAGAGCAGGAGCTTATCTAAATGGGCCTGGACATTTAGTGAAAGGCTACCATATCCATGGCAGGGAAAAGAAGACCTTTTATCAACAGGGAAAATCTACATGATAGTTAAATGACAAGGAGGAATACTTAAGGTCTGAGAATGATTCCTCTGTCCAGTAATAAAAGGGGATACAAAATACACAAAAGCTATTATCACCATCATGAGAGCTTTAACTGGTAATTTATCCCAAGAGTTCCAAATATTCAAAATATTTTCTTCCTGGGGGTTAGTAACCAAAAGTAATACAAAAAATGAATCTAATAGTTCATGGTCATCACACTTTATAGTACTGACTTTCCAAATTGCTTTAATATTTTATAACAGAAGAGTTCAATGAAAAAGGGATTCATTGATGATCTGGAGACATAGGATGTGTGACTTCAGAAAAAACTGTATGCACTCTTGGCCTCCATGACCTGAGAGGTAAAACAAAGGCTTTAAGTTGAATTACTCTTATCTTCTTTTCACTCCAGTATTCTGAGCCTCTTTATTTCGTTATTCTAACGCTGAGCCTTCCAGTTCAATGACATAAAGAGGGAAGTGGCACCTCATTCATGCTAGGGTTGGTCCCAGCCATCTGAGGTTTTCCAGAGACACCACATTTATGGTCCAGAAATGAAGAGAAGAAAAATCAACTGGTAGCAAAGTAATCACTAAAGCAGGGCCTTTTAAAAGCATATGGTGAGGAGCTTCAAGATGGCGGAAGAGTAAGATGCGGAGATCAACTTCCTCCCCACAGATACGTCAGAAATACATCTACATGTGGAACTGTTCCTATAGAACACCTATTGAACACTGGCAGAAGACCTCAGACCTCCCAAAAGGCAAGAAACTCTCCATGTACCTGGGTAGGGCCAAAGAAAAAAGAGAAAACAGAGACAAAATGATAGGGACGGGACCTGCACCAGTGGGAGGGAGCTGTGAAGGAGGAAATGTTTCCACACACTAGGAAGCCCCTTCACTGGCAGAGACGAGGGGTGGTGGGGGGAAGCTTCGGAGTCACGGAGGAGAGCGCAGCAACAGGGGTGCAGGGGGCAAAGCGGAGAGATTCCCGCACAGAGGACCAGTGCCGACCAGCACTCACCAGCCCTAGAGGCTTGTCCGCTCACCCGCCGGGGCGGGCGGGGGCTGGGACCAGAGGCTTGGGCTTTGGTCAGAGCACAGGGAGAGGACTGGCAGCGTGAGCACAGCCTGAAGGGGTTAGTGCACCATAGCTAGCCGGGAGGGAGTCCTGGAGAAGAGACAAGAGACTTTTTCTTGCCTCTTTGTTTCCTGGTGCACGAGGAGAGGGGATTCAGAGCACCACTTAAAGGAGCTCCAGAGACGGGCATGAGACGCGAAGGCTGCTGCTGCTGCCACCAAGAAGCCTGTGTGCGAGCACAGGTCACTATCCACACCTCCCCTCCTGGGAGGCTGTGCCGCCCGCCACCGCCAGGGTCCCGTGATCCAGGGACAACTTCCCCGGGAGAACACACGGCGCCTCAGGCTGTTGTACTGTCACACTGGCCTCTGCCGCCGCAGGCTCGCCCTGCACCCGTACCCCTCCCTCCCCCCGGCCTGAGTGAGCCAAAGCCCCAGAATCAGCTGCTCCTTTAACCTCGTAGTGTCTGAGCGAAGAACAGACGCCCTCAGGTGACCAACACGCAGAGGCAGGGCCAAATCCAAAGCTGAACCCCGGGAGCTGTGGGAAGAAAGAAGAGAAAGGGAAATTTCTCCCAGCAGCCTCAGGAGCAGCGGATTAAATCTCCACATTCAACTTGATGTACCCTGCATCTGTGGAATACCTGAATAGACAACAAATCATCCCAAATTGAGGAGGTGAACTTTGGGAGCAAGATATATTATTTTTCCCCCTTTTTCTCTTTTTGTGAGTGTGTATGTGTATGCTTCTGTGTGTGATTTTGTCTGTATAGCTTTGCTTTCATCATTTGTCCTAGGGTTCTGTCCGTCCATTTTTGTTTTTCTTTTTTTTCTTTTTAAAATTGTTTTCTTAATAATTATTTTTTATTTTAATAACGTTATTTTACTTTATTTTATTTTATCTTCTTCCTTCCTTCCTTCCTTCCTTCCTTCCTTCCTTTCTTTCTTTCTTTCTTTCTTTCTTTCTTTCTTTCTTTCTTTCTTTCTTTCTTTCTTTTCTTCTATTTTTTTCTCCCTTTTATTCTAAACTGTGTGGATGAAAGGCTCTTGGTGCTCCAGCCAGGCGTCAGGGCTGTGCCTCTGAGGTGGGAGAGCTAAGCTCAAGACACTGGTCCACAAGAGACCTCCCAGCTCCACATAATATCAAACGGCAAAAATCTCCCAGAGATCTCGATCTCAACGCCAAGACCCAGTTTCACTCAACAACCAGCAAGCTACAGTGCTGAACACCCTATGCCAAACAACTAGCAAGACAGGAACACAGCCCCATCCATTAGCAGAGAGGCTGCCTAAAATCATAATAAGTCCACAGAAACCCCAAAACACACCACCAGATGTGGACCTGCCCACCAGAAAGACAATATCCAGCCTCATCCACCAGAACACAGGCACTAGTCCCCTCCACCAGGAAGCCTACACAACCCACTGAACCAATCTTAGCCACTGGGGACAGACACCAAAAACAACAGAAACTACGAACCTGCAGCCTGCGAAAAGGAGACCCCAAACCCAATAAGTTAAACAAAATGAGAACACAGAAAAACACAGAGCAGATGAAGGAGCAAGGTAAAAACCCACCAGAACTAATAAGCGAAGAGGAAATAGGCAGTCTACCTGAAAAAGAATTCAGAATAATGATCGTAAAGATGATCCAAAATCTTGGAAATAGAATAGAGAAAATACAAGAAACGTTTAACAAGAACCTCAAAGAACTAAAGAGCAAACAAACAATGATGAACAACATAATAAATGAAATAAAAAATTCTCTAGAAGGGATCAATAGCAGAATAACTGAGGTAGAAGAACGGATAAGTGACCTGGAAGATAATATAGTGGAAATAACTACTGCAGAGCAGAATAAAGAAAAAAGAATGAAAAGAACTGAGGACGGTCTCAGAGACCTCTGGGACAACATTAAATGCACCAACATTTGAATTATAGGGATCCCAGAAGAAGAAGAGAAAAAGAAAGAGACTGAAGAGATTATAGTTGATAACTTCCCTAATATGGGAAAGGAAATAGTTAATCAAGTCCAGGAAGCAGAGAGAGTCCCACACAGGATAAATCCAAGGAGAAACACACCAAGAAACATATTAATCAAACTATCAAAAATTAATTACAAAGAAAAAATATTAAAAGCAGCAAGGGAAAAACAGCAAATAACACACAAGGGAATCCCCATAAGGTTAACAACTGATCTTTCAGCAGAAACTCTGCAAGCCAGAAGGGACTGGCAGGACATATTTAAAGTGATGAAGGAGAAAAACGTACAACCAAGATTACTCTACTCATCAAGGATCTCATTCAGATTTGACGTTGGAGAAATTAAACCCTTTACAGACAAGCAAAAGCTGAGAGAGTTCAGCACCACAAAACCAGCTTTACAAAAAATGCTAAAGGAACTTCTCTAGGCAGGAAACACAAGAGAAGGAAAAGACCTACAATAACAAACCCAAAACAAGAAAATGGTAATAGGAATATACATATCCATAATTACTTTAAATGTAAATAGATTAAATGTTCCCACCAAAAGACACACACTCGCTGAATGGTTACAAAAACAAGACTCATATATATGCTGTCTACAAGAGACCCACTTCAGACCTAGGGACACATAAAGACTGAAAGTGAGGGGATGGAAGAAGATATTCCATGCAAATGGAAATCAAAAGAAAGCTGGAGTAGCAATACTCATATCAGACAAAATAGACTTTAAAATAAAGACTATTACAAGAGACAAAGAAAGATACTACCTGATGATCAAGGGATCGATCTAAGAAGAAGATATAACAATTATAAATATTTAGGCACCCAACATAGGAGCACCTCAATACATAAGGCAAATACTAACAGCCATAAAAGGGGAAATCAACAGGAACACAATCATAGTAGGGGACTTTAACACCCCACATTCACCAATGGACAGATCATCCAAAATGAAAATAAATAAGGAAACACAAGCTTTAAATGATACATTAAACAAGATGGACTTCGTTGATATTTATAGGACATTCCATCCAATACAACAGAATACACATTCTTCTCAAGTGCTCATAGAACATTCACCAGGATAGATCATATCTTGGGTCACAAATCAAGCCTTGGTAAATTTAAGAAAATTGAAATCATATCAAGTATCTTTTCCGACCACAAAGCTATGAGACTAGATATCAATTACAGGAAAAGATCTGTAAAAAATACAAACACATGGAGGCTAAACAATACACTACTTAATAACCAAGAGAACGCTGAAGAAATCAAAGAGGAAATCAAAAAATACCTACAAACAAATGACAATGGAGACATGATGACCCAAAACCTATGGGATGCAGCAAAAGCAGTTCTAAGAGGGAAGTTTATAACAATACAATCCTACCTTAAGAAACAGGAAACATCTCAAGTAAACAACCTAACCTTGCACCTCAAGCAATTAGAGAAAGGAGAACAAAAAAACCCTAAAGTTAGCAGAAGGAAAGAAATCATAAAGATCAGACCTGAAATAAAGGAAAAAGAAATGAAGGATACAGTAGCAAAGATCGATAAAACTAAAAGCTGGTTCTTTGAGAAGATAAACAAAATTGATAAACCATTAGCCAGACTCATCAAGGAAAAAAGGGAGAAGACTCAAAATAATAGAATCAGAAATGAAAAAGAAGTAACAACTGACACTGCAGAAATACAAAGGATCATGAGAGATTACTACAAGCAACTCTATGCCAATAAATTGGAAAACCTGGAAGAAATGGACAAATTCTTAGAAATGCACAACCTTCTGAGACTGAATCAGGAAGAAATAGAAAATATGAACAGACCAATCACAAGCACTGAAATTGAAACTGTGATTAAAAATCTTCCAACAAAAAAAAGCCCAGGACCAGGTGGCTTCACAGGTGAATTCTATCAAACATTTAGAGAACAAGTAACACCTATCCTTCTCAAACTCTTCCAAAATATAAAAGAGGGAGGAACACTCCCAAACTCATTCTATGAGGCCACCATCACTCTGACACCAAACCCAGACAAGGATGTCACAAAGAAAGAAAACTACAGGCCAATATCACTGATGAACATAGATGTAAAAATCCTCAACAAAATACTAGCAAACAGAATCCAAGAGCACATGAAAAGGATCATACACCATGATCAAGTGGGGTTTATTCCAGGAATGCAAGGATTCTTCAATATACTCAAATCAATCAATGTGATACACTATATTAACAAATTGAAGGAGAAAAACCATATGATCATCTCAATAGATGCAGAGAAAGCTTTCGACAAAATTCAACACCAATTAATGATAAAAACCCTCGAGAAAGTAGGCATAGAGGGAACTTTCCTCAACATAATAAAGGCCATATATGACAAACCCACAGCCAACATCATCCTCAATGGTGAAAAACTGAAACCATTTTCACTAAGATCAGGAACAAGACATGGTTGCCCACTCTCACCACTCTTATTCAACATAGTTTTGGAAGTTATAGCCACAGCAATCAGAGAAGAAAAAGAAATAAAAGGAATCCAATTGGAAAAGAGGAAGTAAAGCTGTCACTGTTTGCAGATGACATGTTACTGTACATAGAGAATCCTAAAGATGTTATCAGAAAACTACTAGAGCTAATCAATGAATTTGGTAAAGTAGCAGGATACAAAATTAATGCACAGAAATCTCTGGCATTCCTATACACTAATGATGAAAAATCTGAAAGAGAAATTAAGAAAACACTCCCATTTACCATTGCAACAAAAAGAATAAAATATCTAGGAATAAACCTACCTAAGGAGACAAATGACCTGTAGGCAGAAAATTATAAGACACTGATGAAAGAAATTAAAGATGATACAGATAGATGGAGAGATATAGCATGTTCTTGGATTTGAAGAATTAACATTGTGAAAATGACTCTACTACCCAAAGCAATCTACAGAATCAATGCAATCCCTATCAAACTACCACTGGCATTTTTCACAAAACTAGAACAAAAAAGTTCACAATTTGTATGGAAAAACAAAAGACCCCGAATAGCCAAAGAAATGTTGAGAACGAAAAATGGAGCTGGAGGAATCAGGCTCCCTGAATTCAGACTATACTACAAAGCTACAGTCATCAAGACTGTATGGTGTTGGCACAAAAACAGAAATATAGATCAATGGAACAGGATAGAAAGCCCAGAGATAAACCCATGCACATATGGTCACCTTATCTTTGATAAAGGAGGCAGGAATATACAATGGAGAAAAGACAGCCTCTTCAATAAGTGGTGCTGGGAAAACTGGACAGGTACATGTAAAAGTATGAAATTAGGACACACCCTAACACCATACACAAAAATAAACTCAAAATGGATTAAAGACCTGAATGTAAGGCCAGATACTCTAAACTCTTAGAGGAAACCATAGGCAGAACACTCTATGACATAAATCACAGCAAGATCCTTTTTGATCCACCTCCTAGAGAAATGGAAATAAAAACAAAAATAAACAAATGGGACCTAATGAAACTTAAAAGCTTTTGCACAGCAAAGGATACCAAAAACAAGACCAAAAGACAACCCTCAGAATGGGAGAAAATATTTGCAAATGAAGTAACTGACAAAGGATTAATCTCCAAAATTTACAAGCAGTTCATGCAGCTCAATATCAAAAAAACAGACAACCCAATCCAAAAATGAGCAGGAGACCTAAATAGACATTTCTCCAAAGAAGATATACAAATTGCCAACAAACACATGAAAGAATGTTCAACATCATTAATCATTAGAGAAATGCAAATCATAACTACAATGAGATATCATCTCACACCGGTCAGAATGGCCATCATCAAAAAATCTACAATTGGGCTTCCCTGGTAGCACAGTGGTTGGGAATCTGCCTGCCGATGCAGGGGACACGGGTTCGTGCCCCGGTCCAGGAAGAACCCACGTGCCGCAGAGTGGCTGGGCCCATGAGCCATGGCTGCTGAGCCTGTGTGTCTGGAGCCTGTGTTCTGCAACGGTAGAGGCCACAATAGTGAGAGGCCTGTGTACCGCAAAAAAAAAAAAAAAAAAAAATTAATTGAAATAATCTACAAACAATAAATGCTGGAGAGGGTGTGGAGAAAAGGGAACACTCTTGCACTGTTGGTGGGAATGTAAATTGATACAGCCACTATGGAGAACAGTATGGAGGTTCCTTAAAGAACTAAAAATAGAACTACCATACGACCCAGCAATCCCACTACTGGGCATATTCCCTGAGAAAACCATAACTCAAAAACAGTCATGTACCAAATGTTCATTGCAGCTCTATTTACAATAGCCAAGACATGGAAACAAGTGTCCATCAACAGATGAATGGATAAAGAAGATGTGGCACATATATACAATGGAATATTACTCAGCCATAAAAAGAAACGAAATTGAGTTATTTGTAGTGAGGTGGATGGACCTAGAGTCTGTCATACAGAGTGAAGTAAGTCAGAAAGAGAAAAACAAATACCATATGCTAAGACATATATATGGAATTTAAGAAAAAAAAAAGGTCATGAAGAACCTAGGGGCAAGACAGGAATAAAGGCACAAACCTACTAGAGAATGGACTTGAGGATATGGGGAGGGGGAAGGGTAAGCTGTGAGAAAGTGGGGGGGGAGGGTAAGCTGTGACAAAGTGAGAGAGTGTCATGGACATATATACACTACCAAGCATAATATAGATAGCTAGTGGGAAGCAGCCTCATAGCAGAAGGAGATTAGCTCGGTGCTTTGTGACCACCTAGAGGGGTGGGATAGGGAGGGTAGGAGGGAAGAAGACGCAAGAGGGAAGAGATACGGGAACGTATGTATATGTATAACTGATTCACTTTGGTATAAAGCAGAAACTAACACACCATTGTAAAGCAATTATACTCCAATAAAGATGTTAAAAAAAAAACAATTTGAATTCTTTGTCAGGCAATTCATAAATATCCATTTCTTCAGTGTCAGTTAATAAAAAAATATTATTTTCCTTTAAAAAAAATTTAAAAAGAAAAAGAAAAAAAAAATGAAAGCATATGGTACCTGAAATACAACTTAAAAAGTGGGCAGAGCAGCAAGATAATATTATTGTACATAGCCTCTAGTCCCATATATCATTCTGTGGTTTGGATTCAAGAGAGACTTTTTAGATCAGAGCAAGTAAAATTAACCTAATGTTGAGAGGAAATCACTTATTACTGAGAACAGATGATGCTTTACAGAGCTGATTGATTGGCTTATATGACGTCTCATTTATTTTTGCACACAAGCATAAAGTAACAATTTTCCTACATATTTCCAGTGTATAAGCCATTAGTTTACAACTATATCAGGAGACCTGTTTAAAAAATTATTCTGAGAATAACTGAGGTGATATCAATTTTTTTTGCACGCTCGAGTAATATGGTTTTATATTTACCCAATGCATTATGTCAGAACCAAGAGAACTGAACAAATAAATTGTTATTCTATTACAAATTCAGCATGAATGAAGGAATCCAAATGCTCTTAAATAAGCATTTTCCCAGGCCTCATTCCTAAATCAGTGGTGAATTTCAAGATAAAGACTAAGCGTATAGATCCCACCCCCTTTCCCAATTCAACATGTTTTAAGAGGCTGAAACAAATAAATTGAATGAAAACTACACATCTGTAGCATTCATCGTCTCTACTGGCACTCAGCCCATGTCCAGTTATGAGATGAAATGGATTTTTGCAGAGCCAAAAAAAAATTTGCTCAGCTTTTTCTCTTAAGCTTGACTGGTAGGCACTAAATGATTGGGCCCTTTGTCCCATCATAGGCATCCTTAGTGATCACCAGCCCTGCCTCAGAGCTAGATTCTTTCCTGCAAAAGAGGCTTGATATTCCTTTCTAGTTCATGGAACTAGAGTCTTGCCTTTCCAGTTTAGGCAACTGCTTGCTCCCTAGAAAAAGGAAGTAAAGGTGACTGATGAATGAATTCATCATGAGTGTATATATGAATGAATAAAAAAGAATCTCCCTCAAGTCCTCTGAACTTAAGAATGCTTAAAAATTCTATGTTTTTTACTTAATCCTGCTCCTATATAAATGAACTAAAAAGTAATTTATACCTCCCTCCCTAAGAAGTTGTTGAATCAAAAAGGACATATTTGTGTTCATTCCTTCCACATCCTGACCACACATCTCCTACTACTGAATTGATAGGGATATTGATTAGGTAAAACTATTAAGAGAGATTATATGAATACAAACAACATTGATCTCAAGTTCTACATAAAATTTAAATCTCTCAAAAGTACTGTCCACTCAGGTTAGAATGTGCTGAATCTCAATAGATCTCAACTCTTTATGTCAAAACAAAACAATAAATTTGTTTTATTAATTTATTTTCTTTTCATCTGTGGCTGTTTTTAAAAAATGAATGGAAATCCTTTGACACAGGTCCTGTGGAGGATTGTGCTCTGTGTCATCTCTCCTTGAATCTGGGTAAGATTGTGCCTCATTTGTAACTAGTAGAATGCAAAAGTGACTCTGCATGACATCCAAGGCTGAATCAGAAAAGGTAACACAGCTTCTGTCATGTTCACTGGTACACTCGTGCTTGGAGATTTGAGCAGCCATATAAAAAGTCCTATTACCTTTAGACCACCATGCTGGAGAGGCCACTGTAGACTCGCTGGCTGGCAGCCCGGTGGGGTCCCAGCAAATAGCCAGCAATTCACTTTCATATGAGTGAGCTGTATTGGACATCAAGCCCAGGCAATCCCTCAGGTGATTGCAATCCCAGCCCACATCTGACTGCAACCACATCAGACACCCCAAGCAAGGATTGCCCAGATGAGTCGTCCTCAAATTCATGACCCACAAAATTATGACCAAAAAGAAAATGGTTGTTTTAATACAGAAATTTTTAGGGTAATTTTTTATGTAGCATTTGTAACCAGAGACATCTTTTCCTGAAAAGATTTAAGGCAATTTACAAAGATATAAATACAATAGGTGGGATATATTAACATTTTTTTCATCATGCCCTGCTTTTCTTTCTTGGATTTAATCTTCATATAACTTTTGGAAATTTGAATGAAAAGATTTTGCTTGTCACGAATATCAATAAAGTAATATATAATATATATTACATATATAATATATAACTTACCAAAATGTATTTATTGCCAAATTTGTCTGCATATTTTTTTGACAACAAATGTAAAGATATATTCTTTTAAATTATGATCTTCATATTAATCTTTTATTTTAACTGGGTTAAAATTTATATACAGTGATTTATATATAAAATTTGATGAGGATATGACAAATGAGACATCCATATAACAAGAGGCCAATGATGATATGAAATATTTCTATCACTCCAGGAAGTTACCTTTGCCCACTTCTGGTCACAGCCTACCCACCATAGGTAAACACTATTTTGATTTCTGTTATCATATAGATTAATTTTGCCTGTTCAAGAACTTCTGTAAGTGGAATCATACCGTCTGTTTTACTGTAGCTAGATAGTATGTGTTCTCAGTAGAGTTGATACCTTGGTTATTACAGTAGTGTGTGGCACTCCAGAAAAGTTTTACCTGACAAGGTTTTATCACTTAAAATTACTTAAGATCTACAGTAAACTTTTTAAAGTCATACAGCCTGAGTCTTCCAAATTTATTCTTTTCCAAGATTCTTTTGGCTACTCTAAGTCCTATTTATTTTCATATAAAGTTTAGAATATCTCAAATTCTATAAAGAATAATTTGGGGATTTTGTTTGGAGTTATAGTGAATCAGTGGATCAGTTGGGAGACCTTCTAAACAGTATCAAGTCTTTTATTCCATGAACACAATATCTTTCCATCTAAGTCTTTAATTTCTCACAGCAATGTTTTGTAGTTTCCAGTGTATAAAATTTGCATTACTTTCATTAAGATTATTCCTATGTATTCTTTGTTGTTAGATACTATTGCAGATGGTGTTTTTACATTTCATTTTCTAATTAATTACTGCTAGTATATAGAAATAAAATGTATTTTTGTAAACTGACCCCACTTTTTGTTCTAGTCAGTGTGTGTATTTGGGTATGTGTATGCACGTGTGCATGTGTGTGTGTCTAAAATACAGTTTAGGATTGTCTATATAATCAGTCATACTGCCTGTGAATAAAGATAGCACTACTGATTCCTTTTTAATCTTTATGGTTGTATTTCTTTTTTGAGGCTTCTTGTTGGCTAAGGATCCCCAGTATATGAAAGTGCATTTTCCTGATTTTGAGGGGAAATAATTTTCTAGTTCTCCATTAAGTATAATATTAGTTGTAGAGTTTCCATAGATGTCCTTTACCAGATTAAGAAAATTTCTTTCTATGCCTAACTTGCAGGGAATGTTTTAAAAATCATGAATAGGTGTTGAATTTTTCAAAATTATTATTCTGTATCTATTGAAATGATTATAAGGTAGTTCCCATTTGTTCTGTTAATATGGTAAAATACACTAATAAGTTTTTTAATGTAATCTAACCTTGCATTCCTGGAATAAAATTCACTTTTTTGTAATGTATTACCTCTTATAAATATTGTTGGATTTAATTTCTAATATTGATAAGAAATTTTGTACATATTTCTAATGGAGAAAGTTATAGTAGTTAACCATAAATTATTTATGTTAGTTCTTTAATTTCCAAATATTTAGGGGATTTTCTAGATGCCTTACCATTACTGATTTTAATTTAATTCTATGGAAGTCAAAAAAAACACAGCCTGTTTAAGATTTAAATCACTTGAATTTTTTTTAACATCTTTATTGGAGTATAATTGCTTTACAATGGTGTGTTAGTTTCTGCTTTATAACAAAGTGAATCAGCTATACATATACCTATATCGCCATATCTCCTCCCTCTTGCATCTCCCTCCCACCCTCCCTATCCCACCCCTCTAGGTGGTCACAAAGCACAGAGCTGATCTCCCTGTGCTATGAGGCTGCTTCCCACTAGCTATCTGTTTTACATTTGGTAGTGTATATATGTCAATGCTACTCTCACTTTGTCCCAGCTTCCCCTTCCCCTTCTCCGTGTCCTCAAGTCCATTCTCTACGTCTGCGTCTTTGTTCCTATCCTGCCCTTAGGTTCATCAGAACCACTTTTTTTTTTTTTTTTTTTTTTTTAGATTCCATATGTATGTGTTAGCATACGATATTTGTTTTTCTCTTTCTGATTTACTTCACTCTGTATGACAGACTCTAGATCCATCCACCTCACTACAAATAACTCAGTTTCATTTCTTTTTATGGCTAATATTCCATTGTACATATGTGCCACATCTTCTTTTTCCATTCATCTGTCAGACACCTAGGTTGCTTCCATGTCCTGGCTACTGTAAATAGAGCTGCAATGAACATTGTTGTACATGACTCTTTTTGAATTATGGTTTTCTCAGGGTATATGCCCAGTAGTGGGATTGCTGGGTCATGCGGTGTTCTATTGAAACTTATTTATACTTATTTTATGGTCTATTTTGGTGAACAGTCTATGTGCATTAGAAAAGAGTTGGTCTCCTGCAGTTGTTGCTATAATGTTCTATAAATATTAATTGGGCCCTGCTGCTCAAGTCTTCTATATCCTCACTGATTTTTTTTAGTCTACTTGCTCATCAGTTATTGTTAAGAAGTCTCCGTCTGTAACTGTGGATTTGTCTATTTCTCATTTCAGTTTCATCAGATTTTGTTTCATGTGTTTTGAAGTCTTATTAGGTGCTCTGAAATCCCAGTCCTTCAGACCAAAAACTTGCAGTCATCTGGGCTAATAACATTATCTAATTCCACACATCCAAAGTGTCAATTCTGTTTGTTCTAACTTCAAAATATATCCAGAATCCGATTATTTCTCACTGCCTTCACTGTTATAATTGTGGTCTAATCACAATATATCTCACTTGGATCACTGTAAAGCTTTCTGTTGGACCTTCAATTTCTGTCTTGGCCACCTTACCATCTTTTCTATACACAGTAATCCTTTTAAAATGAAAATCAGACCTTGTCACACTCCTGCTCAAAATACTCCATTGGATTTCCATCTTTCTCATATAAAATCCAAATTCTGTACAATGACCTACAAGTCCTACATGATCTGTTCCCTCTTCCTACCTCATCTCCTATCACCTTTGCCCTCGCTAAATCAGCTTTCACAGCCATCTTACTGTTCCTAGAGTGCAGCAGGCACACTCCTGCCTCAAAGCTTTTGCATTTGCTTTTCTTTCTCTCCAGAAAGCTCCATTCAAAAATAGCATCTCCCTCCCCACCTCTCTCCTCAAACTCATCTCCTTCAGGTCTTTGCTTAAATTCTATTCTATTTAAAATAGCAATATCTATCTCCTTTTCTATTCCTCTCCTTTGCTTTTGTTTTTCTGCTTGTTTTCCATTTCATTTATCACCATCTTCAATATTCTATTTGTTTTTTATTTGTCTCTATCACTAGAATGTAAATACAATGAGGACAGATATTTTTGTGGTATTCACTATTGCATGTTTAGCAATTAAAACAATGCTTCGCACATAACAAGCATTCAATAAAAATCTATCAAATAAATAAACATACTTTTTTCTTATAGCACGGTGGCTCTCAATCTGGTTCCACATAGAATCATTTGGGGATCTTTGTAATAATATTGTTTACCATCCTAAATCTGACTCTTGAGGGGTGTGGCCAGGGTATGGGTAAGATTTAAAACATTCTCAGGTGATTCTGATATGTAGCAAGGGGTGAAACTACTTACCTAACATGATGCCTCATCCATGTTAATTATTAAGTGGACAAATTAAATATTAACCTGAGTCTATGCACTGGATCTCCCAGTGAACTTATTTAGAAAGAATCTGAGCCTCAATTTCTCTATAAAATAAGATCATTATATCCCTTCTACCTGAAAGGGTTACATAAATTTAAAAAATGCTTTTTAAACTGTAAGGCATTCCCAAAAGGCAAGGTTTTTAAATTAACTGTTATTTTATTTCTTGAATGAATATGAACTGGGTGTCAAAGAGACCAAGATTCTACTCTTGGTTCTCTGGCTATGTGATTTTGGACAAACCATTCACTTCTCTTCACTGGAAAAAGTAAGAAGATTGGATTTGAAGACAGACCTACAATGTCCCTCTGATTTGGATACTTTATGATTCTATAATATATCAGTTGAATATTTCAGCATTCTATTCTTACTTCTCTCAGTTTTGTTGACAAGATTTCATTTAGAATTTTCTGACACATGTCTATGAAGTCCATACTGGCTCAGAGAGCATACCACATTGAGCAAAACCAAACAACAGCAACAAGAAAAAAGGTGGCTATAAAGGGGAACAAAGCCCAGTTACAAACTGTCAAGTTGGTATGCATGGTGTTACTAAAATCCTATGTATTTTTAAATGTCTAAGTGCTTTTCAGTATAATGTGCTTTTCTCAAGTCATGTAAAAATATACTGCTCCTGTACATAAATTACACCAAATATTTGTTTTGCCCGATGGTATTTCCTTACAAGGAGATCCAATTAGAAGCTGAGAAACATTTGCTCTCATTGATTTCCAGGTCCACAAATTCAGGTGGAACTCAATTTTGATTAGCAAAGGTCAGAATTTTTGAATACTCGTTGTTGTCAACAGAACATATCCCTTGCCATGTCCTCATTCTCTGAGGGAAAATGTCAATAGTGTCTGGCTAATACACTTCTCACCTAGAATCAGGACACATCTTTTATAAACTGCCATGATTCATGATTCTCAGTTAAAAAATAACACTGAATTTTGATCCAGATTTTTACTTTGCAACTCATTCTCTCATTTGATCTTGGAAGATAATTTAATGATAGCTTTTTATAGCTGTGGGTTTTAGTCTCCACGTTGGCAAATTCAAGGTCCCAGCTGATCATATATGTACCTTCTAAATATATTAATGCACACTTGTATTTTTTAATCCTTTGATTTATTTCTGGTCTTTTCTAGTCTTAACTCTTTCACACTCATAAGCATTAGCATTTATGATATTCCAATCAAGCTTTTGCACAAGAGAAACAATTTTAATAAATACTCCTAAGTTTTTCACAATATTTAATGATTTTTGGCTGATAATAAAAATAAATGCACTTTTATTTTAAAAAAAGAATTGAGAACACAGAAGATATACAGAAAAAAGTGAACAAAAATTGCATAAAACAATTCCACAGAGATTAACAGTATTATGTTGCAAATTTCAACCTTTTTTTTTTCAAGTGAAATATTTTATTGTAAATAGCTCCTCATAGGTCAACCTTTTCTTTAACACAAAAACAAATGTTTATTTTCAACAAGTTCATAGTTTTGATTCCTTTTTTTTTAAATTGAGGTATAATTTACATACAATGAAATACACAATTTTAAGTCTGCAGTCTGTTGAGTTTTTTTTTTCTGTTAAGTTTTAATAAATGTATTATATGCTTGTAATCACTACCCCCAAGCATGATGCAGAATATTTCCATCACCCTAGATAATACCTTCCTACCCTTTTCCAGTAAAGCCACTCCCATCCTCAAATGTAACCGCTGCGTTTTTTTTCTGGCCACTCTGCATGGCATGTGGGATCTGAGTTCCTTGACCAGGGATTGAACCTGTGCCCGCTGCAGTGGGAGCACAGAGTCTTAACCACTGGACCACCAGGGAAGTCCCATAATTTTTATCACCAGAGCTTAGTACTTAGTACGTGTCTAATTTTTTTAGTTATTTAGTGTGGGCTAAGTGACTTTGGCCAAGTCATCAAAACCTTTACTTTTCTAAATGTCTTCATTCATTATAAAAAGAAGAAGAAGGAGGAAGGGGAGGGGAAGGGGGAGGAGAAGAAGAAAAAAGGACTTGAAGATAAGATCTCTCCCAGTTTAAAGACCATGTATCTATAATACACCACTTGAATATTTCAGCATTATATTCTTACTTGTCTCCATTTGATTGGTAAGACCTCATATAGAATTTTCTGACACACACCTGTAGAATCCTTTTGTGTCTGACTTCATTCAATCAACAGAATATTTTGAGATTCATTCATCCAAAATGTGGAGAGTACCAGTAGCTCATTCCTTTTTATTGGTGTGCTGTATTACACCTTTTGAATATACCACAGTTTATCCATTTTTCTATAAATTGCTATTTGGATTGTTTCTAGTTTCTTTAATATTATGAATAGCACTGCCATGAGTATTTGTATACTTGTTTTTTTGTAGACATGTTTTGATTTCTCTTGGAAAAATATCTAGAAATGAAATTTCTAGTTCATAAAGTAGGTGTTTGTTTAATTTTATAAGAAATGGCCAAACTTTTTCTCAAGTGGTAGTGTTATTTTATCTACCACCAGTGATGTGTGAGAGTTTCAGTTGTTCCACATATTTGCCAACATCTGTTATTGTCAATCATTTTTATTTTAGACATTCTAATGTGTGTGTATGGTATTTGATTTTCATTTTAATTTACATTACCTTAGGGGTAATGATATTTAGCATGTTTTCAAGTGCATATTTGTCATTCACATAACTTATTTTTGTAAAGGCTCTGTTCAAGTTTTTCATTCACTCTGTTGATTTCTTAGTCTTTTTATTATTGAATTGTAAAAGTTCTTTATATATGCTGGATACTGACATTATGTCAGATAGAATATTTCCTCTCAATCTCAAGGCTATCTTTCATTTTCTAAATAGTGACTGTATAGAGCAGAAGTCTTTAATTTTATAAAAGCAAATTAGTGATTTTTGGAGCATAAAAAATCTTTGCATCAAAGTCACGGACAAATTATCTAATATACTCTTCTTGAAGTTGTATAGATTTTGCTTTTATGTTTAGGTATATGATACATTCTGAATTAATTTTTGTGGATGGTGTGAAATATGGGTCAAGGTCAATTTTTTCCTTATTTATATCTAGTTGTTCCAACAATATTTGTTGTAAAGACTATCCTTCCCCAACTAATTACCTTGGTACCTTTGTAAATAACCTATATGAGCGGGTCTGTTTCTGAAATCTCTTTGCTGTCACATTCATTAATTTAATTGTTTATTTACTTATATACTTATTTGTTTTATTTTATCATTAAACTAATACTACAATGATTTTATTACTATCTTTTTATGGGAAGTCTTGAAATCAAAGAGCATATGTCCTCCAACTTCATTTTTGATTTTTAAGATTGTTTTGGTTTAGGGTCTGTGCATTTTCATACAAATTTTAGGAGCCCATACTCTGTTTGTTCTTTAAAAAATCCTGCTTTGATTTTTAAGTGTTTGGCATTGAATCTGTAGATCAACTTAAGAATAACTGACAACTTAACCGTATTAAGTCTTCTAATCCATGGTTATGATAAATGTATTATTCCATTCATTTAAATTTTCTTTAATGTCTCTTGGCAATGTTTTGTAGTTTTCATTGTAGAGATCTTGAAGATTTTTAAATTAAATTTATTCCTAATAAGTTATACTTTTTGGTAGCGTTGAAAATGCATTGCTTGATTTTATTTTATAATTCATTTGTACTAAGTACAAGAATCTAACTGATTTTATACTGACCTTGTTAAATTCACTTATTTTTCTGTAAATACTTTATACAATTGGATCTTGCTTTTATATCCAGTCTAATTATCTGTGCTTATTAAGTGAAGTGTTTGCTCCATTTCCATACAATGTGACTTTATATTTAGAAACTGCTGATATTTGTTTTCTATTTGTCCCCTCACTTCTCTTTTTCTTCTTATTTTCCTGACTTTTTTGTTATTGTAAATAGACTTTTAAAATTTCATTTTATTCTCTTCACTCTATTGGCTTTTTAACTGTCCTCATATTTTTAAGTGGTTGTTCTAAGGATTTCAGTAGATATCCTTAACATATTATAACCTAATATTGTAGCAGTTCATTTACAATGTAAGAACTTTAAGAGTATAATTTCTTTTAACCTCTCTCATTTTAGTGCTACTCTCACCACATATTTTACATCTGTATATGTTATAAACCCATAATGTATTATTATTTTTGCATTTAACTGCTTTTAAAAGATGTACAAAACTAAAGAATATTAGTCTTTCAAATTTACCCCTTCTGGTACTCTCCACTCATTCCTGTGGCTCCAGATTTCCACCTGGTGTCATTTGCTTCAGTCTAAAGAATTTCCTTTGGCATTTGTTGTATTGTGGGTCTGCTAGTGACAAATTCTTATAGCTTTTGTTATTTTGCCTTCTTTTTTTTTTTTTTTTTTGTGGTACACGGGCCTCTCACTGCTGTGGCCTCTCCCATTGCGAAGCACAGGCTCCGGACACGCAGGCTCAGTGGCCATGGCTCACGGGCCCAGCTGCTCTGTGGCATGTGGGATCTTCCCAGACTGGGGCACGAACCCATATCTCCTGCATTGACAGGCGGACTCTCAACCACTGCACCACCAGGGAAGCCCCATGTTTACATTTTCTAAAATTTTAGATTGGACACTGTAGATGATGATACTTGTGAAAATTGTGAGTTCGGTTATACAACTATTTGTTAAACAAATAGTTTTGAGATTTGTCTGAGAATGCAGTTAAATTATTGCCAGATTACCTTGATCAAATGGAGGCTCACTTTATACTTTATTAGGGAGGAACTATTTTAGTTTTGCCTTTAATGCTATGATGAATCCCTTAATTCTGGTCATGTTCTTTTCTTCTAGCCCATGGCCTCTCCAGCATTTCACTGGAAATCCCAAGGTGTTTTACAAGAATGTCAGGAAACCAGGCACAGTTTAGCAGGTTGAATCTGGTTCAAGGTCTCTGAGGAGATAGCTGTTGGCCAGAGCTGAGGTGTCTTCTGAAGGTTCAGCTGGGTGAGTTCAAATGGGTGGGGACACCCCTTTCCAAACTCACTTACATGGTATTTTCAGAGCTTCGTTCCCTGTCACATGGGCCTCTTCATTGAGCTGCCTCACCACATGGCAGCTGGCTTCCCCCAAGGTCAGGGACTCAAGTGGGGGTCTGAGAGAGAGAGCCAAGCCCCAATACAGAAGTCCCAGTCTTTTTATCACTTGATTTTGGAAATGACATCCCATCATTTCTGCCATATTCTATCTTTACAAATGAGTCAATTAATCCAGGCCATGCTTCAGGATAAGAGGGAGTAAATACCAGGAAGTGGGAATCTTTTGGGACCATCTTAATGGTTGCCTACTACACCATATAAGCTTTTATAATTAGTAAAATATATAGTAACATTTTGTCACTGAGTACCCATTTTTAGTTTGTTGGTCTCAGACATCCTTATCCTCAAAATAATCCTATTAGGATGGCAAAACTAGTTTCAGAGAAAAGAAAAATCAAGACACAAGGAGCTTAAGTGAATTGTCATTTGAAATCACAACTTTGATCTTCTAAATTCTTTACTGTAGAATCAAAGAGTGCACATTCAGTGGTCAACTCCTGCTCCTTTTTCAGATCTCAGTTTAATTTTCTCCAGAAAGATTCCTCAATTCTCCAAGACTAAATTTGGTATACACTTTAGGTATTATTTAGGTCTTTGCTGTTGCATTTAGCATCCTTAGCATGTATTTGTAGTTGTACTCGTCTGTATAGTACATTACTGTACTATAATGCAAGCTCTTTGAGGGCAGATATGGTGCCTTACTCATGGTGGCATGCCCATTCTTTTTCTAGCAATCTACAGGAAAATACCTACCTCAGGTTCAAAAATAATTGATTTCCTTTTTTTTTTTCTTTTTAAGCAAAGAGCAGACTTTAATTTAAAGGGGGGGAAGTTGAACAGAGACTGGAGGAGAAACGGAAGTGACTCTAGGTCCATCCCATGCTTTGCAGGTCCCACACAGAGGAGGAAGCTCCAGAAATATTGATTTATAAATGCCCCAGAGAGCATTCTATTTATTTTTAATATAAAAATAAAAGTTATGTTGATGTTTTATGAGAGAGGGAAAAATAAAAAACAACCAATGAGAGATATAAAAAGACGGAAGAGAAAGGTAGGAAAAATAAAGAAGAAAGACAATTCTTTCCTTTGTAACATTCGTTACCAGATTTGCTCGCTCACTGGCCTAAGAATTATTTAGTCTTAAAATATATCTCCAAAATGAAATGGAAATAAAAATGTTAGGGACAGGTTGCACATTAGCAGGGCAGTGAATCTCTGCTCTGTGGTTTCTCCTCAGTTCCTGGGCCTTTCTACCGGGTAATTTGAGAAGCCGTGACAGTCATCATTGGATACTCCAAGAAGGTCATTTTTGACAGTCAGTCATTAATTTTCTGACTTACGTAACTTGGTTTTTTTTCTTCTAAATTTGGAGATGATGATTCTTTTGTGTACTTTGGCTTTTCACTCATTAGATTCTCCAGGATTGCCAGGGAGGATTGTAGAAAGCCTTTTGAATGACATTTCAGCACTTTTTCTGAGCATTGAAGAATATTGTTGCCGGGGCTTTTGGAGGATGGATTATTTTCTTGGCAGGTAGTGTGGCCTCCACAGGGCTCATTAGGCTTTCTGTTGGGAAGATCTAAAGTGCACAGTTGAATACTGTCATAAAAAAGGAAGTAGTTTGGGTCTAATTCCTAATGGAGCTGCAAAGACTACAGCTCCTTTTTGATCTCTGAATTCCAAAGTAAGCCTTTTACAGTTGTCATATTATTGACTGCTCATTCTAGAGCCACAATATTTTTTCTTTCTAAATCTTTTATGCTCAGAATGTTATTTTGATGCTTAGTATACATGAGCAGATTTGGCACCCTTGTGTATTTAATAATAACATTTCCTTCTTACTGGCTGTGTATGTATGTGTGTGTTTCTCACAAAAGAGCTCTCCTTTGTAGGACCTAGTTTCTCCAGGTTAAGCAGTCATACATCAAAGTCAATTGTCCTTTCTCACTATTCCTTGTGTAGCCATTAGGTTATAATACACCTCATTTGATAACTGACATAGAAATTTTAATGTATGATGTTCTTTGGTGATTTGGGATGGAGGGAACAATTTATCATTTTGGTATAAAGGTAATTTGCAAATTTTCTTGAGAATGAAGATTCAGGGCAATCTCATATTCTGGATGATGGCAGGACTACACTATTGCCTAAAGGTAAAAATCTGCATCTGGATAAGAAAGCAGAAAAAATAACAATGTCACTTTACATGTAAAGTTTTTACTTACTTCCCATTATAGCTATTTCATGCTGTTTTAGAAGAATGCAATTTCAGGAAAAACAGTTTTATTCCACTTATGGAATAAATCATGTGTCCATTATTAATTTTTTTCTTGTTTGCAAATAAGCAGTAGGTATGCATTGAACACTATATCACATGAATTTAAGGTTTATAACCACAAAACATTATAATTTGTGTCTGTGAAACTAATTAATAAGTATATCATGAGTATAAACATTTTAAAATGTAAGGTTTTAAAATGAAAAATATTACTTAGGGAAGAATTCTTAACATAATTTCAAACATCGTTTAGTATTTACTTGGGCTAATAAATATGAGTGTGACTATTTCTTTTTCCTTTTTGTTAATAATTATTTCTCTCTATTGTTTTCTAGGCTTGTAGTGTGTCTGAATATCTATAATCCATAGCTTATTTTTGTTTAGAACTGTTAAAAATTAGACACTCCTGGATTTAATAGTTTATCATAACATGAATGAAGAATATTTGTTTTTTTAATAAGAAGATAAATGTAGTATGAACTGAAGGCCTATACTAAGAACACAGAATACTGTAGCAATTCCAAAGACATCATACCTATCCCTATAAAGTAATCCCAGGCTGTGTGTTCACATTTCCAGAGTAATCTTTTTGTCCTATAATGATACCAGAATGTATTGTCTTACCTTTTAAAAAGAAAAATGATAATGCAGCAACACTTTTGAATATAACTGTGTAAAAGGAAAAATAGTTACCTATAGCCCTGAGCCCTAACTAGCTATTTTAATTCTTGCACATTAGCTTCCAATCCTTATCTATTTGCATCTATATTTTTATATAACATATGTTCCCCTTAACATTATATCCTATACACTTCTACATGTTCTTGAATAATCTCCTAGATTACCATTTTCAGTTAAGTATAACTTTTCAAAGAAGACTACTCTTTATTTTCATAGCTAAGAGATTTGAATCTCCTTTTCTAATACTTAAATCAAAGAAAGGTACAAAGTTCATGTCAATTAGCTACCAAATCACTGATGCAGACCCGCCAGCATGATGAACATTTAGGCAGACAGAATTCAAAATGCTGAGTTGTATGTGCAGAATTGGAACTTTTCTTCAGTCAGTACCTATAACTACAGATGCCACATTCCTGTCTTCTCAAGTCCCTAAAAGTAAATATTGCAATGAAAGCCAGAGCCCTGTGAACATCAAAGGAGATCCTATTAGCTAAATTCTCTTTATAATCTTTAAAAATCTATGGAAATGTTTTGAATACATGTTTTGAATTATGATGTTGGATTATTATTTTGTCAACAGCCAGAATATGAATCAGTAACAAAAGAATAGTAACATTTTCCTTGAACATGTTTTCTTAAGACATCAAATGCAGAGGCACTTTGAAAAGTTTAGTATTATCAAAAATTTATCTAAACAAAAATGTGTAGGCTTTTGTAACTGACCTTATAGATATTTCAAAATTAAAATAATTTCTAGTATTCTACTGATTATGAAACATAATGTTGGCCTTATAAACCTAGTCTTAACTAGAATATAAGTATCATAAAATTAGCGATTGAGTGCTAGAGGTCTGTAGGAGACAAAAAGTAAAGTGGAATCAACATAAACCATTCATTCATATATTCACTCTGTGAATATTTACTGAACACTTTCTTTGTATGTGGTAAGACTCTAACAAAGACCAAAGCTGTCCAGGTGCTTGCCCTCGTGAAGCTTAAATTTTCAAATTGAAATTCTTTGGAAATTGAAGGCTGTTAGGAATATTAGTAACCATTTCGTTCTGTTATTTATTACACAATTTAGGTGGAAAAAAGAAAGGAATACAATAAATGTTTAATTTCCTTGTTTTCTTGTACAAAACTCTGTCCTTCTTACTAAGACCTGTCTGGAAAATTAAGAGCTTGGAGTGTAAATATGTAAATGGATTATCCTCCTCAATGGGGTTGGATAATCTTAATTTAACAAGAATTTCAACTCTGTGGTGGTACTTGGCTCCCACTGAGATATTCATTTCTGTGCCAGAGTGATCAGCTCTAACTATGCAAGCAGGACGTGGCTTCACTTCGGGCAGATGGTGAATGTACCTCATCTGCAGGTATGTGTGTAAAAAGGCTGCTTCGTTTGCATGCCATATTTATGCTTTGCAATTTTAGCAGGTATTCTCCTACAAATATATCAACATTGACACTCCAGCTATGAGCAAGAAAGCCCCATATTTGTAGTAAAGGTGGAGTCAACAATCTTCTCGTTAGCTGTTGGCACTTTCCACCTTGAGCTCTGGGGATCAGAATAAACCTTTGTTTTCTTTCCCTATTCGTGTCAAAAAGACACCTGTGCTATTTGCGGTGTTTCTTATAACAAATGTGCTTCACTTACTTTCAAATATGTACACTTTTAGTCTATCTTCCCAGGATGAAAATAATTCATTATTTTGAATATTTTTTCTTGCCAGATTAGAGCTTAAAGAGACAATCACATGAAAATTTTCCTCCAAGCAAAATCACTGTTGGGGGTCCCTTCATTCACTTAATCCATATTATTGTTATTTTTCTCTTGCTGGTAAGTAAAGACAGTCAACTGTAAATATATTCCAAAGCAGTGTTGTAAGATTGGGGAATTACTGGATAGATCATCTGAGAGACAGTAGATGTGCTTGGTAATTATGATGATTTCAAATTTTGTTTTATTTATATGTTACACTGTACCTGCTTTTTAAAAATTAATGTTTATTGTATACCTAGAACTCCAGATAGAAATAAAATGAAGTATAAAATAAGGTCACATTTTAGCTGAGAGAAAGATGAATACACATCTATCCAGGTGTCCTGTTTAAACCCAAATTGAAAGCTTAGTTATTTGCAACATTCGTAGGTTGAAATCACCTAGTTGGTTGTGATTCCTTTGTCTGAGTTAGAAACCCTAGTAGAGATGAGTTCTAGATGGGGCAGGTGGAAGATATCTGTGGGGAAGGTGTCTGGATGCAATGGTGGACAGAAAAAAATTACCACACAGAGAGTGTAGCACAGCTGGTGAATGATATGGTTGACCTTAGAGGTTGTGGGTGATTAGGTTACTTCAAATTCTGTCCTATAAGAAATAATTGAAAGGAAAAAAAAAAAAAGAAAAGAAAAGAATTAAAGGCTCTGGGAAATTTAGCTAGTTGAAAAGTTAAAAAAACTAGGAGTAGCATGTAGCAGATAACACAGAGTTGACCAAATATCCTTGTGCTCTCCTAAATTTCCCAGCATCCCTTGCAGTTAGGTTATGGTCACAACTAATTCAGGTCAGTGGATTGGATGATGTGTGTCACTTTGGTTTCTTTACTGCTTCCAAATCTCTTTTCCTCTGGCAAAGTGATGCAGAAGGCCCCATGTTCCAGAAAGCATAATTACTAGGTTCAGAAAGGCATTTTGACCCACATGAGAAAGAAATAAGCCTCAGTGTTAAGCCACTGAGATTTCAGGGTTTATCTGAAATGACCGCTAATTACCCTGATTAGTCTGGGGAATAATGACTGCTTGTAAATATGTTGAGAACCCAGTCATGTAAAGCAGTAACAAGTTCCTAAGGAATAGAATTAAAACCAAATATAAAACATACAGAAACAAATATTAAAACAAAGGAACACTTTTTAACAATCAGAACTATACAAAGATGAATTTGGCTTTCTTAAAGAATAAGCACTGCTGGTGTTTGGACACTGGGAACATTGTAGAAGGGATTGGAGCATTTCACAGATGACTGGACCAGGACTCCAACAGAGAGCTGCATAGCTCTGGAAAAAGCAGGAATTTTTAAGAAGAGGAATGATCCCTAGCAAGGCTGCCTGGGAAGGCCTGTGTTACTGCTTTCTAATGGCAGTGAGGAGGTACATATCGGCCACCTCTCTTGGAAGCTGCTGCAACCAAGCAGTTAAACTCACATCTCACCGATTCCTTTGATGAACTGGTAAATTTCTTCAGTGTCCCAAATACCCCTCCAATCATCCAAAGCACACTAGTGTCTGTGGCTCCTGACTTTGGCTTTTCTAATCAGCATCTTTTCTCTTTCTACATTTCTGCCATTGCTGGACCACTTTCCCTTTTTTATTTTGGACCTTAAGCAATGTGACCTTGTATTTCACAGCCTCAAACTCAGGTTAACTTGGGCATTACCTGGCAGAAGCAGCAAATGAGATAATTTAGTGCTTCTGACATTTATTTTAACTCACTGTGTTCTACAGTGACAAGGGAGGGACTGTTCTGAGGTAAATTTGTAGCTACCGTTCCAGGTAACATCCTCTTGAGAAGGCAGGCTCAGTTCTCGCCAATTTTATTGATTCTTAACTCAGTACACTTGATTTTTTTTTAAATTTGTATTGGGGGTGTAGTTGATTTACAATGTTGTGTTAGTTTCAGGTGTCCAGCAAAGTAAATCTGTTATACATATACATATATCCACTCTTTTTTAGATTCTTTTCCCATATAGGCCATTACAGAGTATTGAGTAGAGTTCCCTGTGCTATACAGTAGGTCCTTATTAGCTATCTATTTTATATATAGTAGTGTGTATATGTCAATCCCAATCTTCCAAGTTATGCCTCCCCCACTTACCCCCTGGTAACCATACGTTTATTTTCTACATCTGTAACTCAATACACTTTAAAATGGATGGACTCAATAGACAGCAAGATGACATTCAGTCAACTATTCAAAATGTATTTATTGAGCAACTGTTATGTACCAGGTAGGCTGAAAGTATGCCTGCACAGAATACAGAGTTCTCTCTTTCTTAGA
This sequence comes from Orcinus orca, assembly GCF_937001465.1. Classification (NCBI taxonomy): domain Eukaryota; kingdom Metazoa; phylum Chordata; class Mammalia; order Artiodactyla; family Delphinidae; genus Orcinus; species Orcinus orca. The sequence goes on from NC_064559.1 coordinate 125,676,647, forward strand.
ACTTTCATTTTAATGGGACTATAGAAAATAAGTAAGTAGGGAAAATATAATAAGTAAGTATAGATAAGCAATGTGGAACAGATAAAGCACCTAATTTATTCTGAGTGAGTTACTAATATCCTGGATTAGGCTGTTTGATTTATCCAGAAAGATTAAACTCTTGATATCATCCAGAATCTATCTCACAAGCTACCATATTTCATCAGTTACCACCAAAACCCCAAACATTGTCATGCATACTGTTGGCTCACAATCAAAAAGGACAGCAGTCTGGAATGCAAGAAGAGATGCAGCATCTCTCTTGAAAGAGGAAAGCAGAACTTTTGCCAATGCAACGGCCAAGATTCAAAATTCGAGAAGCTTTCAGAAAAGGAAGGACAAAACAGAGCTGTTCAACCATAATGTCTTATCCCAGGCAGAGAAAGGACACAGATGGACAAAGGATTACTGCCATGTGCCGTCCAATGTCACCACCAGGCCGGACTCAGCAGTGCCCTGGGCTGGCGTGCAGAACACCAAGCGCTATACGCCATGGGCAGCCATATGCAAGGCCCACTGAAAGGCTGGCTGGTTGTCTCTTTACTTTTTAAAACTGGCATTTAAATCACTCTGGCAGATGGGAGAAAAGTATGTAATAAAAGTTGACATTTCATTTTTACTCTTTATGTTTGTTAAGTTAATTCTATTATCATACACTGGGAGATCAGTACTGAATGGTAATCAGACTGTGGCAGCTTGCAGTTAATGTAAAGAGAGAATAGTTTCTAAGGGCCAAATAGATACTAAATGATAAGCAACAATTAATCACAAGTATGTCATTACCTTTGGAGGTTCCAGGATGATGTAAAGGCAAAGGTATAAAAGAGAAGTCTATGTTTGGTCATACGTATTTTTCAGCAATATTCTCTTTGAGTTGTACATTCTAAAGAAGGAAGGAAGGAAGGAAGGGGAGTGAGAAGAAGAGGGAGAGAGAGAAAATTTCTGCTAGATTTTGGGTTTTCATTTTTTTTAGAACTCTCATACCTCTCTTTCTGTATTAAACCAGCATTCTCTTTTCTAATACATTTAAAGAGGCAGCTTTTAAGCAAATAACTCTCAGCCAAAGTCTGTTACTTTTCACTCGGAAATATACCACTTCCACACATTCATCTCAGATAACAAATTATGAAACTGATTTAAAGTTCTCAATTATATTATTTGACCCCCAAAGTAACTGGTTTTAGTAACTGGTTTCACAACATTCTTAGGAGGTGTAGGAGGATTAATTTTTCCTCCACAAATGGATTTCCTTTCTTCCTTGCTCCATTTCTGTTAGTCCATCTTTATAGTTTTTATTTTCTTTTTCCCTTTATCCAATATATCACTGTAGTAAATGTTGCCAGAGCCCCACCTGGATACCTGCACCTACCACAGAGGGTACCTGTGCCTTGACATGAAGTTCCCATATGTGTCAATGGCTTCTTATCTCAAGCACCTGCATTCAGGGAAGGCTGGAACTGTCACAGGTAAATGCTCTGAGGATTAACACTCAACCTGCAGGAGCTACAGTTGATAGCCTGATGCTGCAGCATCCTTGCCTCTTGGTGGGATTATTCTGAGGTGTGTTTCTTATAGCCTGTTAAAGAGTCCCAGATGGATTGAGTTCCATTTGTCCACACTGGTAAACTAATCATAGCACCATCCTTTCTTTGGTTGCTGAAATCTTTTCCCAAATAAAATACACATGTCCACATCCTTCTCTCAGGGATTGCTTTTGGTAGAATGCAAACTAAGTCTGTCATTGATGAAAACAAACTAGTCATTAAGCAAGCATTAAACAAGCACTTACTATGTGCCAGGCACTGTCCAATGTTTGCATATAAGAAATATATTTTAATTTCTTACTCGTGGAAGTTCTTCCCTTAAAATATCTCACTAGCATAAGATTGTTCCGCACACTCTTAGGGCAAATTTAATGTTCTTATTTTTACTTTATAAATTCTTTGCTTTCTTTTCTTTTTTCTTTTTGCGGTACACGGGCCTCTCACTGTTGTGGCCTCTCCTGTTGCAGAGCACAGGCTCCGGACGCACAGGCTCAGCGGCCATGGCTCACTGGCCCAGCTGCTCCGCGGCATGTGGGGTCTTCCCGGACCGGGGCACGAACCCGTGTCCCCTGCATCGGAAGGCGGATTCTCAACCACTGCACCACCAGGGAAGCCTTCTTTGCTTTCTTTTATTATTTATTTTCATACGTGTACCAAATGAGAGCCCAGAGGACTTGGGTATGTCTATGTACCTCGGCCATAGCTCACTTCTGGCATGGGTGCTGGGGATGGCGACACATGTGTAGTCCATTTTAAAAAGCCATTGGAACGTAAAAAGGAATGTTCTGGAGAAAAAATACTGGCAATGGATATTATAGACACTAATATTCTCAATGTACAATGAACATATATAAATCAATAAGTCAAATATAAAGATTGAAAACTAGGCGAAAAATAACTCACAAATGGCCCATAAATAGGAACGCTTCTTTCAACAATACTAGTTGTAGCAGGCTGTTTTTTCCGAGATTAACTGTAACAAGATTTCCCTTCTCATATGCTCTTCAAGCAATATGACCTTGAGACTCCTCAACCAGTAGACTTCAGCTGAAGTGACACTATGTGACTTCTGAGGCTAGGTCATAAGAATGTCATGCATTTCCATCTTGTTTTCTTGGAATGCTCAACCCTGGAACTCAGCCACCATGATGTGAGGAAGTCCAAGAAACCCATGGAGAGACCACATGAAGAGGAATCAAGGTCCCTGGCCAAAAGTCTTGGTTGAGCTCCAGTCAACAGATTCCAGTGAGTGAACCATCCTGAAGATGGGTCATCCAGGCCACAAGCATGCTGTCTTGTTTGACACTGGATGGAGACAAAATGAGCTCTCCCCACAGAATCCTGCCCAAATAACAGGTTGTGAACAAAATAAATGATTGTTATTGTTTTAAGCCACTATGATTTGGAGTGATTTGTTATATAATGATAGACACCTGATACATAATTTGATACCCGAAAATGAGTGATGTCATAACAAAAACCTAAATATGAGGTATTGGTTTAGGGATACGGTACTGAGTAGAAGCTGGAAGGAGCTTGAGAAGACTGTTAGTGAAATCTGGAAGGGACTTAAGGGTAGTGTTACAGATATGTAAAAGATCGCAGAGCTCAAAGGCTATCAGTGACAGCTTAAAGAAAAATAAGAAAAATGTTATTGGAAGCTACAGAAATGGGTTTCTCGTTATGTAAAGGCAGAAAGCTTGGCAAATCTATTGACTGCTGTAATGTGAAAAAACAGAAAATGTATATCATGAAAATAATGATATAACTAAGGAGATTTCCAGGCAAAATATTAAAATTGCCACCTGGCTTCTTTTACTAGACTTTGATAAAATATGAAAGGAACAAGTTGAGCTAAAGAGAAAACTGTTAAATATCAAAGAGTCGGAACTTGCTGGGCTCAAAAATAAAACTATTTCTCATTTCTAGTCTCTCCAGATGGCAAATGATTCTCAAATTAAGTGTCATATCAAAGATCAAATCCTGGATGGGGTTATAAGCTCTTTTTTTGACTTTATAAAGTTCTAATACAGTGGCTTATAAAAACTTCCAGACAAATAAAAGCACTTTAAAGATCTTAGAGAATGCCTTGCAGATTCCACCAAAAACTGGGGTTTATATGAATATTAAGCATTTTGTCATTTCGCTTCCTTCAGGAAGCCCAAGATAGAAAAGGACCAGTCTTAAAGATACTTGTACTTGTGGCTTTTGTCTATGGGAGTGAACCCCAATAAAATTCATAGAAAAGTCACAACATTTTTAAGAAAACTGTTTTGGCACGAGCATTGCCATCATAGACTGAAAGGGACAGAGACGGTACAAAATGAAAAGAAAACTGCACCTACAGCATTTACAGGCAGGAAGCAGACTGGGAAGACTTCTCAACTGAAACCACAGGCTTTTTCTTGGGGAAAAGGAAGAACTCACAGGACAGAACCAAGCGATACTGAGAACTCCCATAGAGTAAGATTGAGCCCTAATCAAAGAACTGGTGAAATGTGTTCTACTGGATTTCAGAACTGCTATGAGCCCCTGAATGTGCATTTTTCATATCCCACCATTTTCAAGCAGTTATCTTATTAGTATGCCAGACTTTTATGTTTGGGGGTCAGAGAGCTAAAGGACAGATAATTTATCTCTTTTAGTTTACATGTCTTTAGATCGAGAGGAACTGTACTAAAGTTGATGTATTTGAGAAAATGCTCATGAGGAGACCAAACCGAATTTAAATGACAAAATACTGAACTTTGAGCAAATGCTATAATGAGATGAAACTTTGGAAATCTTGAGGCAGGGATAGACATATTTTGCCTGCAGAAGCAATGTGAATTCTTGTGGCCAGAGAATAGACTGTGGCAGATTGTATTTTGCAAAGATGACCATCGTCAGTATCTCTTGTCCCCCATGGTCTTCTTACAATGTCATCTTGATGCTCCTCTCATTGAGTTGTGAGATCTATGTCTCCTCCCAGTGAACATGGGCAGACCTTTGTGATTGTCTCAACCCATGGAATACTGTGGGAGTAACACTGTGTAACTTCCAAGTCTAGGTGATAAAAATCATTCTAAAGAAAAGATGTGTCAAAAGAAGTGGAGATATCCTCAAGGGTCACAAAAAAATGCAAATCACAAATGAGTTTGGTAGTATCACTCCACCACTTTCTAAAGAAAAGTGACATTAAACCTTACAAACACATTTCTTACTCATTGGAGAGGGGGAATCTGTTGTGAAGCAGGGAAGGTTCATGGGACCTCATCATGAATCAGTAAAACCATCTTCAAAATGTTCTACTTCTCTTTTCTCTGATCCTGTGCCTGCCAAGGAACATTCCAATTGCCAGTTTAATAACTCTGGACTCTGTTACTGCAGAGGCATTGACTTGTGTAGAAGAAGGTTATTTTGGTTGCTGGAAATGAAAATTCCCTCAGTCTCAAGTAATGAATTAGTCATTCAGTTTACTTAAATTATTGGTTAGTGTGAGTTAGTCTTTATGACCAATGAAACTATAATTATGTCATTGAGTTCCTAGACCTCCAAAGGTAAGGAAAATATTAGAATGCGGGGGAAAAAGGCCTTGGGAAACCCAAAATGAAAGCTTTCTTTCTTCCCTTTCCATCTTTTCATTTAAACATTATTCAGTGTTTAGACTTCATAAAATGGTTTTAGAATAGAACAGGCTGAGTTGAGATGACAGGCAGTGGTAGATACAAGCCAACTAATAGGCATTCATGGTATTAGAGACCTTCAATAGTGGTTTAAATATTTTCTCCAAAGGTTTTTGCAACAAAAATAAGCATCTAAGTATGTAAATTGTATTTGTTATATTCATCACCAAAAACCTGTCAGATTTATCATTCCAGTATCCTTTTGGTTGGACATTTCTTATAGTCTTTGGCATGTGAAAATTGTCTTTGAACATCTGCTAGGAAAAAAAGTTAATTAAACACATATGGTCTGAAACCTCATGAAAAATTTTAGGATTCAAAAAATAGTACCTAAATCTAATAAATATATCCCTGTAATTTTTCTTTTATCATTTTGTGATCCAACTCTTTCCTCTTTGCCTTATCTGCCCTCCTTAGAATTTTACATAGCCATACCTTAGTAAATGGTCATTAAATGTCTTCAAAACCTTTCCAATTCAAACCCCAGATATGCAGGAAGAATACTTGACAGAAGAAAGCCACAAATTTGCATATCAGGTAAGGAAGGCTACATCTCTGGCATCACCTGTGCCCCCACCCCATGCTCCATAGTGGCCAACTGCATTCACCAGGCCCGCCAAGCTCTCTTCCCTCTCTGTGCCTGGGAAAACCCTGGTACCTCATAGTCTGCCTAATACTTATTCCTCCAAAGGGAGATCACCTTAAAAATATTTTGTGGAAAGTTCCATTTACAGGTTAATACCTGACTTTCTTTTCTTTATCTACCAAAGTGAAACAATATACTTTAAAAAATATCTGAAGAATTGCCATTCACATTTAAACTTTATGAAAACATCACAACGCCACTCCCCAAATCTCAAGATAAAAATAATTCCTTTTTTATGTATAACCATAATGCCCTTAATCTCTTATCAGAACATCCATAATATTTCAATACTGTTTATTAATTCCCTTTGTCTTTTGCAAACTGAAAAGTTCTTGAAGGTAGGGGCCCTGTCTTATTCATCTCTGTTTTCCATGGCCTGCAAGATATTTGATATTGTTGAATATGGAAATGAGAGAAGGGAAAATAAGAACATAAAGACAGAGTGGAACTAATTACTTTTTCTATACGCTATACACCATATTCTAGCCCAAAATAAGCAGTGATGGCTTAAAATTACTTCAGCTTTGCATGAATATGGAATACTATGTCAGTTTCCAGAATATCCCAGAGAAACAGCCATGGTAAGTACCGGATGATTTCTGGGTCACTCGGAATTGTGCTCACTCTGGATTAGTTTACAGTTGTTTTCAGTCTGAACTACTGATGATGCCTAATCTGAACACCTTCCAGTGGTGGGAATTTCCAACTGAATGTCTCGTTTCAGGTAAAACCTTAAGGTGAAAAAAATTATTTATTTAATAAAGAATAAACACCTACTATGTAGGAGGCACTGTAGTAGAAACTGGGATATGATAAAGAAAATGAGTTCCAGTCCCCTCTCACTCTTAGGTGTGGCCTAGAATTGTTTGCTTAATGAACATATTAGGAAAGTGCAAAGAGCCCACATCTCATACTCCCTGACCACTTAGCCCCAAGAGCCCCACTGTTGAAGACTTACGGGTTTGTTAGACAGGAACCTGCCAGAAGGCTTGGGGTCATCAAACAAAGGTAAGACTCACATTATTGTCATTCAAGATGTCAAATTGCAGTTTATTCGAAAGAACTCATTTTCTGTTATTTAAGCAACAAAAACTCTACAACTTTCAAATAAACAAATAAATATTGTTTCAAATAAAACAAAAACCAAATCTGTGCTTGAATGTCTTAGAATGGATTACAAATCACACTGCATTTTCTCATCAAATACAGTTCTGGGCATTACATAAGAGAGCAAAAACCCCAGATTATCATACGCCACTAAGAAAGAATGTCCCCTAACTCACAAAAGCTCTTCTAAGACCAAGTCTATGCTCATGAAACTGCGAAGGATTTAAAAGTCAGTCCCTTCATTTTTCAACTTTCAGTCTGGCATGGAATTTTCTTCTGAGTGGTAAAGGCCTTGCTTGTTTCCTAGTTTATGTGTTTAGAGAACAAGAAAGCAGATACACACAAGAAATAAAAAATAAAAACTTTTGAAAGAACTTAATGTTTCTGAAAGCATCAAAGTTGTCATCAGCACATTGATGGACTTTGCCACATGCATTTTATTTATTTATTTAAATATTTATTTATTTGGCCACGTGGGGTCTTTGTTGCGGCATGCAGGATCTTTGTTGCAGGCCTGTGCGGCCCGTGGGTTTCTCTCTAGTTGTGGCGCACGGGCTCCGGAGCCTATGGGTTCTGTAGTTTGTGGCACTCGCGGGCTTGGTTGCCCCGCAGCATGTGGGATCTTATTTCCCCGACCAGGGATTGAACCCCTGTCCTCTGCATTGGAAGGCGGATTCTTTACCACTGGACCACCAGGGAAGTCCGGCCACATGTATTTTAATGATTGTTGTTGTTTTTACTTTGAATTACCATGCTAAGGGCTTTGAGATCTCAGTAGGGCCCTGGGTAGCGAAGGAAACAGAGCCTAGTTTCCTCATCTGTAAAGGGAATGTATTTTGACACACTTGAGGTTGTGTGTCTAGCCTACTCCATCTCCTCTAAACTGCCCCCCCACCTCTCAGCAAGTAAAGAAGAGGGAGTTGGGAGAGAGACAGACAGACAGACACTAAAAGCTACGAAACACATGCAGACCAAGAGAGCAGTGGAGAGGTGCATGGGTTACCAAGGGCTTTCCTGCTGTGTTTCAATACATTGAGATAACTCCTTTCTCCTTGTTACAAATCTCCCTTTACTTAATCTACCTTGAGTACATCAGGTCTCTTGCTACCAAAGAGTCCCTAATTAGAGCAGGATAAAAAGTATCTGCTAAACACACAGTTATGAGACTCAAAGGAAATAATGCTTGGTAAAAGCTAAAGCACTACTGAAAATGTTATTAAACATTTTTATTACTACTATTATTATAGTATAGTTTCATGCTCACTGTCACCTCTTTTTTAAAAAGTAAAATGGTGGATTTCTACTATTATTGTTCCTATATAATTAGCTGGTCCTATCAAAAAGAGGAGGGTGCATATGTTTTAAATGACACTCTCTCTTTAAAAAAAATGTGTGTGACAATATATAAATACAAACACACATATACACACAAACACACTCTTTAGTTTAATCCAGTTCGTGGCTGGAGTACCCAAGAAAGGGCCTCTTAAATGAGACAATATCATACAACCAGAATACTGAAACCACATTTAATAGATTATTCATATGTTTCTCTCTTTTTTTAAACAAAGCTTCACTTAGCCAAAAAAGAAAGCTTTACAGTTTCAAGAATATAAGAATCCCATAATTTCTAAGTGTCTCCAGAGAAGATGAGGCCATAATTATTTCTTAATTAAGATTTTTAAGGTTCTTATACTGTACTGTCTCTCATCCATGTTTAAAACACTTACTTTATTGTAATCAATGCCATCAGTTCATGCCTACGTTTTCTGTCATTTCTAGAATACATTGAGCATAAATCAGTTATGGTAACCATGAAATTTGAATTCAAATGTCAACGTAAAAATGTTCTTCTTTCTTTCTCTCCTGCTCTTTTTCTTTTATCTCTCTCTGTGTGTGTGTGTGTGTGTGTGTGTGTGTGTTAAAGCCCTTCACCCTTCATTCCAATGGTCCAAATAATTCAAATCCTTTATAATTTTCATTTGCCAATTCTATGTCCAGTTTTATGAATTGTACCATTGAACCAATCATTATTTCTCAAATCTGCCCACTTGTGTCAGGCTCAAGGACAGAGCATTCTTTCATTTTAGGTCAAAAGCAGAGTGGAAAACAGGTGTGCCCTTGAAAGGTAGCCCACTGTACATTCTACAACATTGGACCAAGAAGTAGATTACATACATTTTAAAAAATAAAGCAAATTGACCTTGAATGGAACCCAGAAGAGTATCTAGGAGAAGAAGCAGATACATAGGTGTTCCAGAGCCAGAGCTGAACAATTGGGATAATTAATAAACTGGAATGGAGACCTTATAAGATCTGCACTCAGGACACTGCCTGCCACATAAAATGTGTTCAATACATGTCCTCTGGTAAAGAGAGACCTTAAATACTCTTTCATTTTTCAAAACATATTTAATATTCTTTCATTTTTCTCAATGTATTAAACATGCTCATTTAAAATTCTGTTCTGATCATTCTAGCATTTGTCATCTTTGGGCTTTTGATTATGTAGACTATAGTTTCTGCTGTCTCCCAGTTATGGTGACCTGATTTCTTGTGTGTTTAGGGAAACTTTACTGTGAAGGCTTTCTGTGCAGAGAAAATTCATTTACCTCCTCTAGGGGCGATGCCAACCATGACTACTTTAAAATAATTCTTGGCTTTAGTATTTGGGAGTCATAAAAGAGAGTTCCACACACTGAATCCAGGTGTGTGGTTCAGAATTCTTAACGGAAACTTCTTTTCCAGTGCACCCAGATAACACGTTCACTCCTGCCCTCAAGACTTTGAACCAGTCATTTCCTCTGCTCTAGATGTTTACATTTGGTCTTTTTTATCCTTCACTTCTTAGCTCAAATGTCACCTCCTCAGAGAGGCAACTCTGAATGAATTGAGTTCTCCACTCCAGTCACTCTATGAATCCGTAGAAGCATGCAGTGTAGGTCCTCAAACACATTTGCTTGATGCTTTAAACCAAATAAATAAAATAAAATTTCTGTCTGTGATCACATCCTTCAAAAACAGCCACAAGGATTTTCACCAAATTTAGAGGCTACGTTAAAGGTGATGAGTCAACATTTATGGAATATGAGGTAAGCAAAACAAACTTTGTGGAGTACAGTGTTGCTAATGTTTTCATTTAGTTTCCCCTTTCCTTTTATCCAGGATTGACTATCAGCATCTATGTTACTAGACACCTTAAATAATTTATTTCATATCAAACTTAAAATTAAAAGAAAAGGCAGTTTATCCAACTCCATAATAGAATAATTTGAACTCCCTGCCAGGGCCACACCTAGACATACGGATAAGTTAGACTAGCTAACAGTTTCATATACATCTAAACCAGTATTTCAAAACTATCTGCCCAGTAATTACTTATTGAAGAAAGAGAAAAGTGCCTTTTTATACCTCTTTAATTATATTTAAGATAATTCCATCACATGTACTCAAAGTAATGTAATATTCTAACTTAATTTGGAATCGCCTTTTCTTCTGTAGTTTTTTCCTCCCTCATAGTTTACATGCACCGATATAAAAATAACTTATAAGGATATGTTACAAAGTCCTGTTCCAAATATCATTGAAAGTTCTGGGGTTTTTTCCTGTCTTTTATGTCAGCAAAGATATTTTCACCTTCTCAGTAGTTCTTTCTCACGTTTAGTTTCTCTTGCAATTTTCTAATTCAGAAAACACTATGGCAGGTATATTAAAGGGTTTAAAGTTCAGGGGGAAATTTTCAAATTCTCACTAAGCAGCACTATAACACGCATTTCTCAATTTCAGCTCTAACTGCTGGCTTCAGGCAGCTGTCAATTCTCTCTTCTCAGAGTGGCTGTCACCTGTTGAAAAAATCTGCGACAGAGATCCATCAGTGGTGGCAAGGAAAGTTTTGTTTTGTTTTAATTTTTACTCCAAGGTGCAATTTGGCAGAAGTCAAACTATGAAAGAAGCCAGCTATGAAGGGGGTTGTGTGCAGAAAACTGAATTAAATGGCACTGCATCTTCAATGTACTATAGTTGTTTTAGAGTCCCTATACAGCTTTCTGCTTTCTGCTCGGCCTTGACCATCAGACCTTGGGTCCACAGCTTACCTTCCTAGCCTGACAGTACCCTCATGCTTGACTTTCTCCAGAATCTGAGCAATGAATTTAGCCATTGTTGACTCTTCCCCATCAGCAGTAAAAAATACCAAAGCATCAGTGGACAGTACAAAAGGCACCAACTTATATTTGCATACTTAATGCCTGGTTGATTGGGTGTTGGGTCTAGGGGCATAGAATGGGAGAAATAAGAGTGGACAAAGAGAAAAGAGTCTAAGCCAAAAGAAGGAAGAGAAAGGGTTAAATATGAGGGAAAGTTTGGAACCTGTCCTCTGATAAAGTAAGCTCTAGGTCATGGATCCAAGCTACAGTTGGACTGTATGACTCCTTCTGCCTCAACACTCCCTCACCTCCTGCAGCAGTCTAACTTGTTTACTGACAGCCTATAACATGGGCCAGGCAAGGCACTGTGCTTTATTTGCATAAGCTCATTTTAAAATGTAATGTCAAAAATTAGATAATTTTAATTCCCATTTTAAGGTTGAGGAAACTAATGCTAAAAGAGATTCTTTCTCAAAATATCACATCCAGCTGGTCTTCAAATCCAGGAATATCTAGCTAAAAGAACGAGCCATCTAAGACTAAGAGATTGAAGACCACACACTTTGAACCCAAAGTCTATAATCTTAAAATGACTGAGGTAAACTTATCATCAGAATCAAAGTCAAAAGTAGGTGGAATGTGAGTTCAGTGGGAATGAGAAGACTCACTTGTCCAGTTAAAAAAAATCTATGACCAGTGAGATGCTGAATAGTGGTTGCCAGGGGCTGGCAAGTGGGGGAAATGAGGGAGATGTTGGTCAAAGGGTACAAACTTTCATGTATAAGATGAATAAGTTTTGGGGGACTAATGTACAGCATGGTAACTACAGTTAACAACTCTGTATTATATACTTGAAAATTGCTAAGACAGTAAATCTTGTGTTCTCACTACAAAAGGAAAAAGGTAATTATCTGAGGTGTTGAAAGGGTTAACTAACCCTGTTGTAGTCATCATGTCACAATATATTTGTGTATCGAATTTTCATGTTGTACACCTTAAATTTACGCAGTTTTATATGTCATTTGTATCTCATTAAAGCTGGAAAAAATAAAGGTCATTACACTGAGGTTTAACAAAGTTAAATAAACTTCCCACTGTCACAGATATTTTAAGTGTCAGAACCAGGACTCTGACCCAAGTCTGTATGACTCTAGACCTAGTGCTCCAAACATCCAGATAAACCACTTCTAAAAGGGGAACTAATGACTGTAGCATAGGTGACCTAAGTCATCATCTACCTTAGCTGGAAGCCAAGCTCCACAGAAGAGGATTCCCAAGATAAAGTGAATACCCAAGAGATCAGATAATAATATCAAAACTAAATAACATTTATGGAGCAGCATTAAGGCTGTACCAGACATTAAGCTAAATGCTTTATCTGGATTATTTTATTTTTTGCTCACAACAAATCTAAGAGATAGATATTAATATTATCCTTATACTAAAGTTGAGGAAAGTTGAGACAGAGAAATTCAGTGTTTTGCCAGGACTTAAATCCTAGACTCTAGGAACTGTACCCTCTTGGTCAGTTTACTGTACTTCAAGCCATACCTCTATAGGCTGGGAGCTTTAATTCCATCTTTCATAATACTAACCCCTTAGTACCCTAGAACCTGGAGCTTTTTACATTTGCACCCATCTTGGGCGATACTGACAAAAGTGGATGGAGTAGCCTCCAGCCCCTCCTCGTGGCTAGAATGGCCATTAATATTTACGAAAGGATCTAAGTACTGTGAATCAATGTTAACCAGGAAACACCAGCTTGTGGGTTTATCTAAAGACCTGGCAAGCATTAAACACCTGCAGCGCAACCCATCCTGAGTCTCAGAGGCCTCATTAAATGTCTGACATCTGGTATACAACAGGGTACTTTAGCAACTGGGAAAGAGCATCACACACATTAAAATGATAAAATTACCCCCAAATTAGTTCAGCAGATGTGGAGCAGAGACACCAGGAGTTTTGTTTTTCAGCTTCTTCCTTGCATTCCACTACAATAAATATCAATGCTTGTTATCCCAGCTAGTTATACAGTTCCCCAGCATCAAGGAAACTCCATTTTCCTTTCATTTCTGACACACAGCATTTAGATGCATCCCCTCTAATGACCTGCTTCCTCCTCTTTTAAGAACAGTGCTACAGCCATCCAGCTAGCAATTCAAAACTGAAAGCTACTCCATCCTCCAACCCTTATTCTTTTTAGGGTTCATTTTTAAGGCATAACCCTAAATACAGGAATTTACAGTCTTTAAAAAGTGGCTATTTTCAGACCTGTTTACAAGACCACAATCTGAAACATCAGTCAAAAACAGCTTGAACTGATTGCATCCTTCTCTGGAACAGAACATCTAGCAGCAAAACATCCATTTGTAGCTGGTCCATCTGCCCTGTAATTAAGGTTGCATTGCAGCCCTGCTCCAAACTTATTTCTGCAAGGGAACAGCTGAGATCCCCTAGATAAGATGTCAGAATATGTGCTATCCAATTTGTTGGGTAACATTATCAGAGCCAATATAGTGCTGAATTTAAATCACCAGCAAAGTTGGTGATAGGGTAACATATATCCAAAGAAGCTCTTGTAAAGTCAGTAATGACTGCCTTGCTCTCCCAGGTGTCACTTGAAAATCCTCTTCATAAGACCCATTCAAAGCTCAGTGAAGGAAACACCTTGCCGTTGAATGAAAAAAAAAAAAAAAGACTCATTATGTACATCAACTCAATATTGTGCACTTAAAAGCTATAGAAACCAACCTTTCCAAATTGCAGGTAATTTTTAACCATGAGTTCATTCTTGTGCCATTATTCACACAGACAGATGATGTAATATGCATTTTAAAAATGAGAAATCATCTTTGAGGATCAAGTGAGTCAAGGATAAGAACAGTGTGGCCCAAAGGTCTCAACACCTCTTCTCAGATTGAAGTCAGAAACTCTAAAAATGAGAATATCAGTATTAGGGGCAAACCTTGAAAACAGGTTTTTTTTTTTTTCTTCCTAAAGCAAGTTTTATGAAAACAAAAGCAGCAAGTGTTTTCAGACGCTGGTATATTTATAATATGCAAATCACATATTGCTAACATGGTTTCATGTTTTCCCCAAAATAATTATTAAACAGACCCAAAGAATTCCTCAAAGAATATAGAATATAATATCAGACTGATAAATATTTGCTAGAACCTACTATCTGCAAAACACTGTTTTGCTCTGAGGTGCATAGGGGTGCAGAAAATTTGCCACCAACCATCTGCCCCTCCCTGTTTGTCTACTTTTAGAAAATTCTCTCCCTTAAAATGTCACGTCTCTGCTTTCCCCTAGCTGATAGCTTTACGCTATCACAGGGCCTCACAGCCTTGAGATTTAGAGTCAAGTGTTGAAGTACCACAATGCTATGAGGGAAAGGAAGGTAAAATGGATGGATCTTATGCTAGCACACAGGGACATGTCACTTGTGCTCATACACACACACACACACACACACACACACACACACACACACACACACTAGATTTTATGGCATCAACCCAAAAGTCATCTCTTAGGACAGTAAAAAAAAAAAAAAAGCTTCTCCTTTTAGCTCCCACTCTTGAAAAATATTTTAAGAATCTAACCAAATCTTTTTTGTTTCCTCTCAAATGCAGAACCTGTGAATGAGCATGATTTCAAGTCAATACAAAATACATAAGTTATCAGGGAATTTTTTTAAAAACCATGCATTTCCAAACATAGTTGTTAAGGTTACAGCAAGTAATAAAAATGCAGAGAGCATCTAGCTGTAGAGACAGGCATTGGGAACCCCCTACTGGTTTAGCCAGAGGAAAACGACCCCACAGGTTCACCCAGCAACAGCTGTGGGATCCAGATTACAAATTTCTCCCCAGGCAGTATGAATATGAGCTTGAAATATTCATCTCTCCTTCCAAAACAAATTTGCCAAGGCATTCCTGTCTCAATATTTCTATGAACTAAAACACACCACCCTCGGAGCAGAGCAAGTTGAATCCTAAATTCTTAGGGATTAAAGTATACGATGCTCAAGAGGGCACATATGAAAAGATTTTCCTTTGGAATCTCAAAATCAGTTGGCGGATGGTAGCAAGACCGAACAGAGATAAAGTCAAAGATTCTATCACTATTTCAGGTCCTTGAATCTCAAAAAGTAAACATATTTGTGGTTGGATTAATACTTTCCTTTTGGGAACCATTTCCAGCAAAAGGAAGGCACATTATTACACAATGTAGAAGAATATCATATGTGTTGGTTTATAAATATCACGACAGAATTGGATGGAAACATCCAGACTAAACTACATGAAATCCAAATTCACAGGGGCTGGAAAATGCCTAATGTAGATGGAAGGTAAAATTCTGAACTGCCGGCCTCATCTAGGGTTGTAATAAAAGTGAATTGTGAGTTTAAAAATATTGAATTATCCAGCTTTTTAGTCTAATTTCAGTTCAACAAGTATTGAGTATATTCTATGTTCTTGATGTTACAACAAGTCCCAGAAATACAAAGATGAAAGACACATGCTCTGCCCTCGGGAAGCACACAGTCTAAGGGAAAACACACATGCGATAGCGTTAACATGACTTTAACAAAAGTCTGCATACAGTAAGGACTTCTAGGCTGTAGGTAAAGGAATTTAGCTTGTTAGTGCATTAGCCACATTTTTATAAACATAAACAAATAATCATCCTATCTGTCATCTCTGCATTAACAATTTCCAGCATTTTATTAACAATGTACTTTAACATGAACTATCTTATGTACCCTACACAAGAGTTCTATCAAATAAGCAGGTGATGAGAAAACTGAAACATCAATAAATCTCCGATTTGGAAGTCATGTTAAATATCTTTAAAGTCCATCTGTGGGTAGTGCACACCCATGGTATTACACTAAGAAGGATTCCAAACTCCTGTTAAGTCTAATGTGAAAAAGTCCGCAATTGATTGAGAATGTCTGTTAGAGTTGTAGGGGAGGGAGTGGCATAACCAGTGTCTGTATTTATGAATCATTTTCTATCCTATTCACAGCTGCTTTTAAAAGACTAATGGTAGCAACGAGCCCTTAGCAGTTTCCTGCTGCATTCTGAATACTGAAGACGAAGTGGTCTTATGTCTCTCCATCCAGATAATTCCAGGCCTTCACTCCAGTCCGGAATGAGTTCCGGTGTTTCTTTTTAGCTCCATAATTCCCTTCTCTGAATAATCGTACTTTATTCACAAAGGCCATTGTTATCCAAATTCTCTGAGTTTTACAAAGTAAATAATCCATTTTTAAGCATTTTCAAATGTTTCACCATAGTGAACCAAATTGCCCTCAATGTACATTTTGTCTTTTCATTGATATCAATATAACATTTTTACCAATACTGTGTTTGTTCAACCGGGGTTTTAATTTGTCTCTGACCACTCTTTTGCTCTCTTTTATTATCTTTTACTATATGGTTCATACTTGCCTACCCAACACCACTAATGATTTCACAAATATTTCCAACAGCACGTTTTTCCCATAAAATGTTTTTATAAGAAAATCTGAACTCTGTGGAAGAAAATTTCTATACACATTGATGAAAGAAAAATACACCATTTTTATTTTATGACATTCTCTAACTTTTAAAAATATATGTGGAGACTTTCTTTGCATACTAACATTAAGGCACTCAAATTGTCATCTTGGTTTCATCTCTATGAACATTAAAATCAGCAAGGAAGACATTTAGCCATTTCTACCTCAGCCATACTAAGAGATGGTTCTTATTTAGCATATGAACATGTGGTTCAAGTTACACTGATGTTGTGGAGGACTGCTGGAGAAACACCCAAATCCAGAGGACGGAAGAATTCCTGCAGAAGAATACATACAGCACACTCCACTCCACCCATTCTTCTCCCAATACCATATTCGGTATTTTAAAAATACTGTTTAAGAGCTTTCAAATTCAAATTTGAACCTATGACTCTGAAACTCCTATGGTCATTTCTTCTTCTTTTAGCTTCTGTAGGACTTAAGGCTGCATTCAGTTTCTTATCCTCTACTACACAGTCTCTTGCATAGTAAGTGCTCAGTAGATGATAATGGATTCTTGAACCGGAAAGAGGAATTTTTAGGTTATGGGTATGCTTAAGAAGAGAATTCCATTTCAGAGAAGATTCTCCAAGAAAACAGTTTTATGCAAAATGTGAATGCTGCAATGTTATTTATAGTAGTAAACGATTTAAGACTACATGAAAGTCTAAACACAGGAGATGGGTGATAAATCATGGTATGTCTAAATGATTGACTTTATGACAGCCATTAAAATGTTTAGGATAAAAACTGTCATTTAATATCAAGTGAAAAAACCAAGATACATGACTTTATGTAGTGTTATCATAACATATAAATAT
Source organism: Orcinus orca (assembly GCF_937001465.1). NCBI lineage: Eukaryota > Metazoa > Chordata > Mammalia > Artiodactyla > Delphinidae > Orcinus > Orcinus orca. The sequence goes on from NC_064559.1 coordinate 125,694,186, forward strand.
GATTTTTAATAAAATATACAGGTGAATTATGCCAAATATTAATAGCAGTTGCAACTATATAGTATACTTAAAATTTTGGGGGGTATTTTGTAAAATTTTCTATAAGAAATACAATTTTTTTTTTTTTTTTTTTTCTGTACGCGGGCCTCTCACTGTTGTAGCCTCTCCCGCTGCGGAGCACAGGCTCCGGACGCGCAGGCCCGGCGGCCATGGCTCACGGGCCCAGCCGCTCCGCGGCATGTGGGATCTTCTCGGACCGGGACACGAACCCGCGTCCCCTGCATCGGCAAGCGGACTCTCAACCACTGCACCACCAGGGAAGCCCACAAATTGCTTTTTTAATGAGGAAAATGTTTCCACTTCCCAAAGAATAATTTCTCTGGTGAGTAGCATGAAATAAATGATTCCAGTACTGAACAGTTAGTTGCACAATGAAATCTGATTGGTGAGTCATCACAGAGGAGGTTTTCTTCCTTTGGCTTCCAGGGCTGAGACCAGGAGGGGCCAGATATGTTATGCCAGTAATGTATCTAGTTATTGGCAAAACAGCAGCCCCAATAGAAACATTCCACGGAAGAGGTTTTCCAAAATGACTAAAATGTATACAGAAAGATATTTGGTCAATAATTTGTATCATAGAATAAGATAATAGTAATGTCAAAAGAAAATACATCTTTTATTTTGCCACTGTTATACTGCACAGTTTACCTTCCAAGACAGCACACTCCAAGTTAAGAGTGTTAACAGGGATAGAAAAAGCTATGCATTCCTAAGTGTACTTATTTTTTAACTTCTTTATTGATGTAATATTAGTAAACGACAAACACCACCTAATTTAAATACACAATTTGATGAGTTTTGACATATGTATACACCCATGAAACCACTAATACAATCAAAGTAATGAACATGTCCATCATTCCCAGAGATTTCCTTATCTTTTTATAAATCCTCTCTCCTACCTCTCCTCACTCCACCCACATACCCTGTCCCCAGATTAGTTTGTCACTATAGATTATAGACTAATCTGTCACTCTGGATTTGTTTGCACTTCCTAGAATTTGATATAAATAGAATTATATTGAGTACTTTATTTTTACTTGCTTCATTCACTCAGCATAATTAGTTGGAGATTAATCCATGATGTAGAATATATCAACAGTTCATTCATTTTTATTGCTGAACAGAATTCCATTATATAAATTTTTGTATAGAATAATTATATTGCATACATGTATAAAAATGTTAATTTTATTGTATAAATATTTATTATATAAAAATACTATGTATGTAAAATTATATTAGAAACATGTATAAGATACAAGTTTATCAATTCACTTTTTTTATTTGTTTAGAGATTTTGGCAATTAAACATGAAGTTTTTTTGAAGAGTCCTCTACAAGTCTTTGCATGGACATAGACTTTTATTTCCCTCCACCTAGAGTGGACTGTCTAGATCACATGGTATGGGTGTGTGTAACTTTTTAAGAAACTGCCAAACTCTTTCCCAGAGTGTTGATAGCTGTACTATTCTCTTCAGTATTATATGAGGGCTCCAGTTACTCTACATCCCGGGAATTGTCAGCACTTGGGATGCTCTGTCTTTTTAAATTTAGCCATCCTAATAGATGCGTGGTGGTACCTCATTACAGTTTTAATTTGCATTTCTTTAATGAAAAGTCATGCTGTGTATTGTTTCATTTGCTTATTTGCCACAATAGCATACCTGTTTGGGTCTATTCAAATCTTTTGCCCACTTTTTTTAAAAAATGAGTTGTTCTCTTTTTATTGAGTTTTGGGAGGTTTTTATATATTCTGGATATAAGTTCTTCATCATATGCATGATTTAAAATTTTTTCTCTTTACCATAATACCATTACCATTACCATAATTATGGTAACAGATTATTATGTGAAATGTAGTTTTCTTCTTGTTTCTTGTACTTGGGATTCATTGATATTGTTGATATGTGGATTCATAGATTTCATCAAATTTGGAATTTTTTCAGTCTTTACTTTTTCAAATATTTTTTCCAGTCCCTATCCTCTGTCTTTGAGCACTCTGATTACAAGCATATTAGACACTTGAAATTGTTCCATATCTCACTGATTCTCTATTCATTTAAAAAAAATTCTCCTGTATTTCTGTGTATCATCTTAATAATGTCTATTCCCAAGTCTTCATGCTTGCTAATTTTTACATCTGGAGTGTTAAATTTTCACAAATCCCATCTAGTGTATTACTCAAGTCAAACATTTTAGTTTACATTTATAGAAATGCAATTTTTGTCTCTTTTTATGTCTTCCATGTCTATACTTAAATTTTGAACATAAAGAATAGGGTTATGATAACTATTTAATGTTTTTATTTGCTAATTCTAACATCTATTTCAGCTTTGGCTTTTGATTGATTTTTTCCTTCATTATGAGTCATATTTTTCTATTACTTTGTCTGTTTAATCATTTTTTATTGAATTCAGCATTGTGAACTTCACTTTGCTAGATGCTGGATATTTTTGTATTGTCATAAATATTCTTGAGCGTTGTTCTGGGTCACAGTTAATTTACTTGGATACTGTTTGTTTTTGCTTTTAAGATTTATTAGGCAAGACTGGAGAAGTGTTTTAGACCAATTATTTCCTATGATTGATGAAGACGCTTCAGTGAGCTCCACCTGATGCCCTACGAATCATGAAGTTTTCGAGTCTGGCTGGAGAGAAGAGAGGCTGGCATGCACTGTCACCTTAACCTGTTCAGGGGGTTCTTTCCCTGGCCTTGGGTAGTTTCCTCACTCCCGTTCACTCATTAGCACTCTGCTAAAGAAATAAAGGGACTGGCTCAGATCTTTGTGTTCTCTTTCTGTGCAGCTCTCTCCTCTGCAGCACTTTAGGGAGGTAAACTCCAGGCAGCTTTTTGTCCTCAAACTCTCAGCTTTGTCTCTTCAACTCAGTGTGTTGTCCAGACTCTGCCTCAGTTCTGCCTCCATACTCTACGGCCTGGAAATCCTCTCAACACAGAAATCTAGGGAAATTCATAAGGCACACAACATTTCTCCTCATCTTTCAGGCATCACTGTCCTACATTCACTGATGCTAGTGCCTTGATAACCTTTATTCCATATATTTTGTCCATCTGCATTTTTTATTTTTCAGGTTCAGTGATAATTCTGTTCCCAGCTACTCCATCTTAGTTGGAAATGGATATTCCTAAGTGTATTCATTCTGATCCTAAACGACAACCAGTAAGTCTCAGCATTCTGAGTACTGAATAAGCAACCACGGTGTTCATACAATCACATACAATCATGGAGTCTCAACTATTCCTCTGTGAAATAACCCACACATAAAGAAAAAAAAAGATGTCTTTGACCTTAACTGTTGTTGTTTAATGGGTATTGCTTTCAGTAAATATTTTACACTTTATCTTTTTAAAATTTGCTTTTTAAAATTAATATTTTTCATACTGTTCTTGAGTAGTGATATTCGTTAAAGTGCTGTGCATTAAATTTGTTTTGCACTGCCAAGTTAAAGCCCTTTTCAATAGACTATAAAGGTAAATCTAGAAATTACTTATTTTACATTTATTTCTTTTTTAAATCCAGGATGGGCCTGGGTGCCTCGGAGCCCCTGTCTTTGGGCCCCAGCCTGCAGTCTCTGGCTGTGTGTGAGGCAAGATGTTGAAATGCAGCTTGCAGAACCAGGATGCTCAATTGTAAGTTGCTGTCACAAATGTGGAGAAGTATTTTGGAGAGCTGTGCTAAATCTTTGCTGCTTATGTGCAGAAAACTGCCAGACTGGGATACAAAGCAGAACTCCTGGTGAATGAAATCAATGTGTATGTCTCTACAGAGACCCCAAATTTAAATCAGGGCCTGAAAAACTTTGCTGACGAGTTTGCCAAACTTCAGGATTATTGACAAGCAGACGTTGAAAGACTTGAAGCCAAAGTAGTTGAACATTTGAAAGCTTATGGAACCATTGTAGAAATGAAACGAGATGACCTCAAAGTAATATTAACAGCAAGGAATCAAGAAGCTTTTCAACTGTTAACTCAGAAAGAATATGTCAGAGAAACCCGTCTGACTGATATGTTATTTCACAGGCAGAAACTGAATTACAAAGAGCTACAAGGGATGCTACCTGAATAACTCGTCATTTGGAGGAAACTATTGACAATTTTGAAAAGCAGAAAATAATGGATATAAAGACTATATTTTCAGAATTTATCATTATCGAAATGTTATTTCACAGCAAAGCTTTAGAGTTCTACACTGCTTCCTACCAAAATATACAACAGATTGATGAAGAAGATTTAGAGGTTTTCCAAAATTCTCTGTATCCACCAGATTATTTATGTCATTTAGATATCGTCAGAACAAATTCAAAGTCACCTCTTCAGAGATCACTGTCAGCTAAGTGTTTATCTGGAGCAGGACAGGTAACTATTTGTTGACTAAGAAAGGATCAACAAGCAGAAGAGGACGATGAAGAAGATGAAGACTTAGACGTTATAGAAGAAGAAAATTAAACTTCTTAAGTAAACTTTTCATTTCCATTTTCATCTTAAATGACTTGAAATCCAGATTTACTAAAACTGTAGAACTTTACACTGGATTCATATGTTAAACCTCAAAATGAAATCCTACTGGAAATGGAGAAATTATTAAAGGAAATTTATGCTGACCAATAAATAAATAAATAAAATTCAGGATGTGTCCATGTAAACGTTATTTTAGAAGAATAAACAGGGATACACCTTCAAGATGGCGGAGGAGTAAGACGTGGAGATCACCTACCTCTCCACAAATACATCAAAAATACCTCTACATGTGGAGCAAATCCTACAGAACACCTACTGAACGCTGGCAGAAGACCTCAGACTTCCCAAAAGGCAAGAAAATCCCCATGTACCTGGATAGGGCAAAAGAAAAAAAACAGAGACAAAAGAATAGGGACGGGACCTGTACCTTTGGGAGGGAGCTGTGAAGGAGGAAAAGTTTCCACACACTAGGGAGCCCCTTCACTTGTGGGGATGGGCAGTGGGCGGGGGGGGGGGAGCTTCAGAGCCACGGAGGAGAGCACAGCAACAGGGATGTAGAGGGCAAAGCAGAGAGATTCCGCCACAGAGGATCATTGCCAATAAGCACTCACCAACCTGAGATGCTTGTCGGCTCACCTGCTGAGGCGGGTGGGGGCTGGGAGCTGAGGTTGGGCTTCGGAGGTCAGACCCCAGGGAGAGGACTGGGGTTGGCTGTGTGAAGACAGCCTGAAGGGGGCTACTGCGCAACAGCTAGCTGGGAGGGAGTCCGGGAAAATGTCTGGACCTGCCTAAGAGGCAAGAGACCATTGTTTCAGGGTGCACGAGGAGAGGGGATTCCTTCTCTGTCTGCCCACAGAAGGCAGAGCACCACCAAAATGAGATCCAGAGAAGGGCATAAGCTGAAGCTATCAGCTCTGACACCAGAGACAGGCATGAACCACTAAAGCTGCTGCTGCAGCCACCAAGAATCCTGTGTGCAAGTACAGGTCACTACCCAGACTCCCCCCAAGAGCCTGTGCAGCACGCCACTGCCAGGGTCCCGTGATCCAGGGACAACTTCCCCGGGAGAACACACGGTGTGCCTCAGGCTGTTGCAATGTCATACAGGTCTCTGCTGCCGCAAGCTCACCCCACATTCCAATTATGACTACAGTACCCCTCCCTCTCCCTGGCCTGAGTGAGCAAGAGAGCCCTAATCAGCTTCTTCTTTAACCTACTCCTGTCTGGGCAGGGAAAAGACCCCTGAGGGCAGCCTACACACAGAGGCAGGACCAAAACCAAAGCTAAACCCCAGGAGCTGTGAGAAAATGAAGAGACAGGGAAATTTCTCTGTGTAGCCTCAGGAGCAGCAGATTAAATCCCCACAGTCAACTTGATAAACCCCGTATCAGATGAGTACCTGAATAGACAATGAATGTTCCCAAAATTGAGGGGGTGGACTTTGGAACCAACTGTAGACTTCGAATTTGCTTTCTGCATCTAATTTGTTTCTGGTCTCATGTTTATCTTAGTTTAGTTTTTAGTGCTTATTATCATTGGTGGATTTGTTTATTGGTTTGGTTGCTCTCTTTCCTTTTTTTTTTCCTTTTTCCCTTTTTGTGAGTGTCTACGTGTATGCTTCTTTGTGTGATTTTGTCTGTTTAGGTTTGCTTTTCCCATTTGTCCTAGGGTCTTTTTGTTTGTTTTCTCTCTTCCTTTTCTTCTGAGCCCTGTGGCAGGGTCTTGTTGATCCAGCCAGGTGTTGGGACTGAGCCTCTGAGGAGGGAGGGCCAACTACAGGACATTGGACAACCAGAGACCTCCCAGCCCCATGTAATATCAATCAGTGAAAGCTCTCTGGACATCTTTGTCTAAACACTAAGCAACGAATAACATACAAGGGAAACCCCATATGGTTAACAGCTGATCTTTCAGCAGAAACTCTGCAAGCCAGAAGGGAATGGCAGGACATATTTAAAGTGATGAAAAGGAAAAACCTACAACCAGGATTACTCTACCCAGCAAGGATCTCATTCAGATTCAATGGAGAAATTAAAAGCTTTACAGACAAGCAAAAGCTAAGAGAATTCAGCACCATCAAACCAGCTTTACAACAAATACTAAAGGAACTTCTCTTGGCAGCAAACACAAGAGAAGGAAAAGACCTATAATAACAAACCCCAAACAATTAAGAAAATGCTAATAGGAACATACATATCGATAATTACTTCGAATGTAAATGGATTAAAGGCTCCAACCAAAAGACACAGACTGGCTGAATGGATACAAAAACAAGACCTGTATATATGCTGTCTACAAGAGACCCACTTCAGACCTAGGGAAACCTACAGACTGAAAGTGAAGGGATAAAAAAAGATATTCCATGCAAATGGAAATCAAAAGAAAGCTGGAGTAGCAATACTCATATCAGACAAAATAGACTTTAAAATAAAGGCTATTACAAGAGACAAAGAAGGACACTACATAATGATCAAGGGATCAATCCAAGAAGAAGACATAACAATTGTAAATATTTACACACTCAACATAGGAGCACCTCAATACATAAGGCAAATGCTAACAGCAATAAAAGGGGGAATCAACAGTAACAGTAATAGTATGGGACTTTAATATCCCACTTTCCCCAATGACAGGTCATCCAAAATGAAAATAAAGAAGGAAACACAAGCTTTAATAGACACATTAGACCAGATAGACTTAATTGATATTTATAGGAGTTTCCATCCAGAAACAACAGAATACACTTTCTTCTCAAGTGCTCATGGAACGTTCTCCAGGATAGATCATATCTTGGGTCACAAATCAAGCCTTGGTAAATTTAAGATTATTGAAATCATATCAAGTATCTTTTCTGACAGCAATTTTATGAGACTAGATATCAATTACAGGAAAAAGATTGTAAAAAATACAAACACATGGAGGCTAAACAATATGTTACTAAATAACCAAGAGAACGCTGAAGAAATCAAAGAGAAAGTCAAAAAATACCTAGAAACAAATGACAATGAAAACACGATGACCCAAAACTACGGGAGGAAGCAAAAGCAGTTCTAAGAGGGAAGTTTATAGCAATACAATCCTACCTCAAGAAACAAGAAACAGCTCAAATAAACGACGTAACCTTACACTTAAAGCAATTAGAGAAAGAAGAACAAAAAGTCCCCAAACTTAGCAGAAGGAAAGAAATCATAAAGATCAGATCTGAAATAAAGGAAAAAGAAATGAAGGAAATAGTAACAAATATCAATAAAATGAAAAGCTGTTTCTTTGAGAAGATAAACAAAATTGATTAAACCACTAGCCAGACTCATCCAGAAAAAAAGGGAAAAGACTCAAATTAATAGAATTAGAAATGGAAAAGAAGAAACAACTGACACTGCAGAAATACATAGGATCATGAGAGACTACTACAAGCAACTATATGCCAATAAAATGGACAACCTGGAAGAAATGGACAAATTCTTAGAAAAGTACAACCTTCTAAGACTGAACCAGGAAGAAATAGAAAATATGAAGAGAACAATCACAAGCACTGAAATGGAAACTGTGATCAAAAATCTTCCAACAAAGAAAAGCTCAGGACCAGATGGCTTCACAGGTGAATTCTATCAAACAGTTAGAGAAGAGCTAACACCTATCCTCCTCAATGTCTTCCAAAATATATCAGAGAGAGGAACGCTCCCAAACTCATTCTACAAGGCCATCATCACCCTGACACCAAAACCGGACAAAGATGTCACAAAAAAGGAAACTACAGGCCAATATCACTGATGAACATAGATGCAAAAATCCTCAACAAAATACTAACAAACAGAATCCAACAGCACATTTAAAGGATCATACACCACGATCAAGTGGGGTTTTTCCCAGTAAATGCAGGGTTTCTTCAATATACACAAATCAATCAATGTGATACACCATATTAACAAATTGAAGGAGAAAAACCATCTGATCATCTCAATAGATGCAGAAAAAAGCTTTTGACAAAATTTAACACCCATTTATGAAAAAACTCTCCAGAAAGTGGGCATAAAGGGAACCTACCTCAATATAATAAAGGCCATTTATGACAAACCCACAGCCAACATCATACTCAATGGTGAAAAACTGAAACCATTTCCTCTAAGATCAGGAAGAAGACAAAGATAGCCACTCTCAGCACTATCATTCAACATCATTTTGGAAGTTTTAGCCACGGCAATCAGAGAAGAAAAAGAGATAAGAGGAATCCAGCTCAGGAAAGAAGAATTAAAAGTGTCACTGTTTGCAGATAACATGATACTATACATAGAGAATCCGAAAGATGCTACCAGAAAACTACTAGAGCTAATCAATGAATTTGGTAAAGTAGCAGGATGTGAAATTAATTCACAGAAATCACTTGCATTCCTATACATTAACAATGAAAAATCTGAAAGAGAAATTAAGGAAACACTCCCATTCACCATTGCAATGAAAAGAATAAAATACCTAGGAATAAACCTTCCTAAGGAGAAAAAAGGCCTCTATGCAGAAAGCTATAAGACAATGATGGAAGAAATTAAATACGATACAAACAGGTGGAAAGATAGACCATGTTCTTGGATTGGAAAAAACATTGCTGTGAAAATGACTATAATACTGAAAGCAATCTACAGATTCAATGCAATCCCTGTCAAGCTACCAATGACATTTTTCACAGAACTAGAACAAAAATTTCGCAATTTGTATGGAAGCAAAAAGACCCTGAATAGCCAACACAATCTTGATAGAGAAAAATAGAGCTGGAGGAATCAGGCTCCCTGACTTCAGACCATACTACAAATCTACTGTAATCAAGAAAGTATGGCACTGGCACAAAACCAGAAATATAGATCAATGGAACAGGATTGAAAGCCCAGAGATAAACCCATGCACCTTGGTCACCTTATCTTTGACAAAGGAAGCAAGAATATACAATAGAGAGAAGACAGCCTCTTCAATTAGTGTTGCTGGGAAAACTGGACAGCTACATGTAAAAGAATGAAACTAGAACACTTCCTAACACCATACACAAAAACAAACTCAAAATGGATTAAAGACCTAAATGTAAGGCCAGACACTATAAAACTCTTAGAGGAACACATAGGCAGAACACTCTATGACATAAATCACAGCAAGTTCCTTTTTGACCTACCTGCTAGAGAAATGGAAATAAAAACAAAAATAAACAAATGGGGCCTAATGAAACTTAAAAGCTTTAGCACAGTAAAGGAAACCATAAACAAGATGAAAAGACAACCCACAGAATGGGAGGAAATATTTTCAAATGAAGCAACTGACAAAGGATTAATCTCCAAAATATACAAGCAGCTCATGCAGCTCAATGTCAAAAAATACAAACTACCCAATCCAAAAATGGCAGAAGACCTAAATAGACATTTCTCCAAAGTAGACATACAGATTTCTCACAAACACATGAAAAGATGCTCAACATCACTAATCATTAGAGAAATGCAAATCAAAACTAAAATGAGGTATCACCTCACACCGGTCAGAATGGCTATCATTAAGAAATCTAGGAACAATAAATTCTGGAGAGGGTGTGGAGAAAAGGGAACCCTCTTGCACTGTTGGTGGGAATGTAAATTGATACAGCCACTATGGAGAACAATATGGAGGTTCCTTAAAAAGTAAAAATAGAACTGCCATATGACCCAGCAGCCCACTGCTGGGCATATACCCTGAGAAAACCATAATTCAAAAAGATACATGTACCACAATGTTCACTGCAGCGCTATTTACAAGAGCCAGGACATGGAAGCAACCTAAGTGTCCATCGACAGATGAATGGATAAAGAAGATGTGGCACATATATACAATAAAATATTACTCAGCCATAAAAAGAAATGAAATTGAGTTATTTGTAGAGATGGATGGAACTAGAGTCTGTCATACAAAGTGAAGTAAGTCAGAAAGAGAAAAACAAATACCATATTCTAACACATATATATGGAATCTAAAAAAAAAAAGGAGGTTCTGATGAACCTAAGGGCAGGACAGGAATAAAGACTCAGATGTAGAGGATGGACTTGAAGACATGGGGAGGGGGAACGGCAAGCTGGGACGAAGTGAGAAAGTCGCATGGACATATATACACTACCAAATGTAAAATAAAAAGCTAGTGGGAGGCAGTTGCATAGCACAGGGAGGTCATCTCTGTGCTTTGTGACCACCTAGAGGGGTTGGCATATGGAGGGTGGGAGGGAGGCTAAAGAGGGAGAGGATATAGGGATATATGTATACATATAGCTGATTCACTTAGTTATACAGCAGAAACTAACACAACATTGTAAAGCAATTATACAATTATACTCCAATAAAGATGTTAAGAAAAAAAAAAAGAGTTATGCCATGACAAACATAGAGCACATGAACCTAAATTTTATCCTTGACTCAGCTCTCTGGGCATTCCGCTGATCTGCTAAGTTATTAATATGGCTTAACTTGCTCTTGTTGAACTCATTCTGCTTATCAGTGCCCATCTTTTCTATGTGCTTACAAGTCATCTAATCAATACCAGTCCATTCTTAGTTTGAAAAAATCAAAATAAAATTTACTCTTCTATATATATTAAAATATATTATTTCTACCATTTTGAAAATTTGACAACTGCTATATTCTAGGCTTGAGGCAACTCTGATCTTCATGATTTCGTGGAGCAGATTCTGTCATTCTCTTGAATGGAGTTCACCCAGGTCTGGCAAATGGTCTTCATTATAAACGTTCAGATTTTATCCTACTATATTTTCACATGTGATTGTTTCTCTGTTCTTTCCAAGCATGTCATGGGGGTCAAGGAGTCCCACAGCCCCACTCGCAATAACTCCAACCTTTTCCCAGCATTGCCCTTTCTGGGGTCTAGTTCTCTGAAATAGAGATAGCTAATAGAGATAATGCATTTTTTCCTTTAACCTTTTCTATGAATTTCAGACCATTCTGGGTTTTATTCTTCCCTGAACAGATTTTACTTTTTATAGACACTCAATAAATACATGTAAAATTTTTTAAATAATAGAAAAAGAAGAAGGAACAGGCCAAAACAATAGGAATATTTTATAATAAAGAAAACATAATTTTGTGTAGATAAAACATACTAACTTATAGAACTTCATATCAGACGGTTAGACTATACCTACAGATAAAAATCACTTTAACTGCTTTGCCTGAGTTGATTGCTTGCTGTTTCAAACTCCCTGGCAATTCAGTTAAATTGGTTAGACCATTATATAATATGAAACTGACAAGTTGCTTCACTGAACTGACTCACCGAGTCAACCAAAAGTTGAACTTGTTGTATATGGAGCCATAAGACAATCTGGGAATAGTCTCATATTGGGTGCTGTGGGGCTTGGAGAGCACTAAAAAAAAAAAAATTGTGAATCCTTTCTTTTCCTGTGATGTTTTTACCAAAGGATTTTGAAGATACAACAGTATTAAAGCTCCTTAGAGCTAAGGTGTCTTTGTTATCTGAAGAAATATAGTCATGATTGCAAATAGTCTATAACAAGCATTTTAAAAATATCTTTATTGGAGATAATGTTGTGTTAGTTTCTGTTGTACAACAAAGTGAATCAGCTATATGCATACATGTATCCCCATATCCCCTCCCTCTTGAGCCTCCCTCCCACTTTCCCTATCCTACCCTTCTAGGTCATCACAAAGCATCGAGCTGATCTCCCTGTGCTATACAGTAGCTTCCCACTAGGTATCCATTTTACATTTGGTAGTGTATATATGTCAATGCTACACTCTAACTTTTTCCCAACTTGCCCTTCCCCCATTGTGTTTTCAAGTCCATTCTCTATACCTGCATCTTTATTCCTGTCCTGACACTAGGTTCATCAGTACTGTCTTTTTAGATTCCATATGTGCATTAGCATACAGTATTTGTTTTTCTCTTTCTGACTGACTTCACTCTGTATGATAGCCTCTAGGTCTACCCACCTCATGACAAATAACTCAATTTCTTTCCTTTTTATGGCTGACTAATATTCCATTGTATATATGTGCCACATCTTTATCCATTCATCTGTCGATGGACATTTAGGTTGCTTCTATGTCCTGGCTCTTGTAAATAGTGCTGCAGTGAACATTGCGGCACATATATCTTTTTGAATTATGGTTTTCTCAGGGTATATGCCGAGTAGTGGGATTGCTGGGTCGTATGGTAGTTCTATTTTTACTTTTTTAAGGAGCCTCCGTATTGTTCTCCATAGTGGCTGTATCAATTTACATTCCCACCAACAGTGCAAGAGGGTTCCCTTTTCTCCACACCTTCTCCAGCATTTGTTGTTTGTAGATTTTTTGATGATGGCCATGCTGACTGGTGTGAGGTAATTTTGTAGTTTTGATCTGCATTTCTCTAATAATTAGTGTTGTTGAGCAACTTTTCATGTGCCTCTTGCCATTTGTATGTCTTCTTTGGAGAAATGTCTGTTTAGGTCTTCTGCCCATTTTTGGATTGGGCTGTTTGTTTTTTTGATATTGAGCTGCATGAGCTGCTTGTATATTTTGGAGATTAATCCTTTGTCAGTTGCTTCATTTGCAAGTATTTTCTACCATTCTGAGGGTGTCTTTTCATGTTGTTTATTGTTTCCTTTGCTGTGCCAAAGTTTTTAAGTTTCATTAGACCCCATTTGTTTATTTTTGGTTTTATTTCCATTTCTCTAGCAGGTGGGTCCAAAAAGATCTTGCTGTGATTTATGTCATAGTGTTCTGCCTTTGTTTTCCTCTAAGAGTTTGATAGTGTCTGGCCTTACACTTAGGTCTTTAATCCATTTTGAGTTTATTTTTGTATATGGTGTTAGGAAGTGCTCTAATTTCATTCTTGTACATGTGGCTGTCCAGTTTTCCCAGCAACACTTATTGAAGAGGCTGTCTTTTCTCCATTGTATATTCTTGCCTCCTTTATCAAAGATAAGGTGACTATAGGTGCATGGGTTTATCTCTGGGCTTTCAATCCTGTTCCATTGATCTATATTTCTGTTTTTGTGCCAGTACCATACAGTCTTGATGACTGTAGCTTTGTAGTATAGTCTGAAGTCTGGGAGCTTGATTCTTCCAGCTCCATTTTTCTTTCTCAAGATTGCTTTGGCTATTTGGGGTCTTTTGTGTTTCCATACAAATTGTAAAATTTTTTGTTCTAGTTCTGTGAAAAATGTCATTTGTAGCTTGATAGGGATTGCACTGAGTCTGCAGATTGCTTTCGGTACAATAATCATTTTCACAATGTTGATCCTTCCGATCTAAGAGCGTGGTTTATCTTTCCATCTGTTTGTATCATCTTTGATTTCTTTCATCAGTGTCTTATAATTTTCTGCTTACAGTTCTTGTGCCTCCTTAGGTAGGTTTATTCCTAGGTATTTTATTCTTTTCATTGCAATGGTAAATGGGAGTGTTTCCTTAATTTCTCTTTCAAATTTTTTGTTTTTAGTATATAGGAAAGCAAGAGATTTCTGTGTGTTAGTTTTATATCATGCTACTTTACCAAATTCTTTGATTAGCTCTAGTAGTTTTCTGGTGGCATCTTTAGGATTTTCTATGTATAGCATCATGTTATCTGCAAACTGACAGTTTTACTTATTGTTTTCCAGTTTGGATTCCTTTTATTTCTTTTTCTTCTCTGATTGCCATGGCTAGGACTTCCAAAACTATGTTGAATAATAGTGGTGAGAGTGGGCAACCTTGTCTTGTTCCTGATCTTAGAGGAAGTGCTTTCAGTTTTTCTCCATTGAGAATGATACAGCATGCATTTTGCATCATGGTACCAAGTGAGGAAATCACACCTAGAACTTAGAATAACCCTGTCTTGGCATCATAAACAGGGCACTGATATTAACTAAGCTAAACACACTAGTAAGAAACTGGGCTAATATTTACCAAAAGACCACTGCAAAGCTGGAGTAGAAATTCCGAATGACATTCAATAAATGGATTAGTATGTTTGTGCTGGATTTACAAAGTATACCTTGGCACTCCTTGTCATTGAAATGTCAGTAAGCACTACAGTACCAATAGGCCTGCTTCAAACTTCTTCCTAATAGCTAGAATTGAGGTTTTTGCTTAGAATGTTATTTTGTGGTTTGAGGCTTTGACAAACTAACTTGGAAGAACAGCACAATTTCTTTGAAATCTTGTAGTTTAAAGTGGCATTGACAATTGCACCTTCACTATTCCACTTTCTCTCCTAACTCTGCATGTTCTTGTTAAGAAAGAAACAATACTGGCTGAAGTGAGCATTAGAAAGGAAGTAACATGTTCTAAGACAGGGGCTCGGGTAAAAGTAAGAGGAAACTACGATCTAAATGCCGTGTTTCTTAGGCTCACATAATTTGAGTTAGAAAATAGTTTAACAGTCAGCTAATACATTTCCTAATTTTACAGATATTCTAGAAAGTGAAGTCACTCTGCACAGAGACAAGATAAAAGCCTATCCAAGCAGGTCCACTGTTAGTTATTTCTCAGTCTTACCTGGTAGATCACCAGACTTGTTGACACTGATATTTCCTCCTCTCTGCCACTTAGCAGGCTTTCTAAAGGGGAAAGATACTGGCTGTGGCTGGCAGCAGTGTCTCTTCGTCCCTCTGCATGACACTGTCTTCCTTTTCCAAGGGATTTTGCTGGGAGAATTCCATGGCTCCCCACCAGTGTAGAGCCAGTGCTTCAGGGAAACACAGAGTAACTTGTGTTTATCAAAAACAAAGACCTGGAGTTCTCAGATAGGGAAGGCAGTTTAGGGAGGGGTTAAGAGCACAGACTTTGGTGTGAATCACATGGATTGTTGTGTGAGATTGTTCAAGCTATTTTTAAAGTAATAATTGGTTTGGTCTCATAATATCAAGTAGACTTTTCCGTGTGTAAATTACTTGACGTAGTATCTGTTAAAAAAATATTATCCATTGTTACTATATAATCAAATAGGATTACCCCACCTCAATGTTTCTTTTCTTTACCAAACCTAACTGTGATCTGATAGCCTTTCATTTTACTGATTCACAATGGAAAAAAAAAAAAAAAAAAAGGATATTTGTACAGCTAACAAATTTGTTGAGGCAACCAGGTTTTCGTGTATCAAATATAAAGTATTTAAAAAACATCATTTCAGAATCAATACCATATTGTTATCCAAGTTCTGTGTCATATTTATATGGGGCCACAGGCTTTTCAAAGAATTATGGGCTTGAAAAATAACAGCAATGGAGCTACATAGCCTGTATGCTGGTGATGGCAGCCTGTATGCTGGTGATGGCAGCGACCCATAACAGCAATGGAGCTACATAGCCTATATGCTGGTGATGGCAGCGATGGTGGCTTTTTCCACCTCTTTACCCTTCTGTACACCATTTTGATGGCTTGTTTGTTTGTTTTTTCAAGCAAGCTAGATTCAAAGGACGGAGAGCTATATGTCTCATTGATAACGGCTCTTGAAGACTCAATGTAACAGCTGAATCAGGAAAAGTGATGTGGTAAGAGAGAAAAGTCTGATAATCACTGAATCAATCAATGTCAAGTATCTTTGCTTCCTGTACTGAAACCAGAGAAATGTTATGTTGGAATATTATATAAATAAATAATTTTCCTTCATGTATTTTTAAAGATCTCTTTTTAACATCTTTATTGGAGTATAATTGCTTTACAATATTGTGTTAGTTTCTACTGTATAACAAAATGAATCAGCTATGTGTTTTAAAGATATTTTGATGAATGAATTATTAAATTCCTGAATGAAGGTAAGGAAGATGGAACAAATTTATTCTTCTCTATAAGATGTGTTTGGACATGCTGCAAAATGAATGGCTCTCAGCCTTCAGAAAGTGTGTTCTTCCCCCACGGTGTGCCTCTCTTTTGCTGTGATGCCACATGTGACACAAAACACAATTAGCCTTTCAGTTGGGCTCTGCATTTTTCTGATCTTCTAACAACTGGGTGTCAGATATCTCAATGTATAACCAACCACTCACAACAAGATTATACATTAGACTCTGTGCTATCTATTTTTATGAAAGATTTCTGAAAGCTAAAAGGAATAAATTAACTCTGCCAAATCTGTGATAAAGCTTCTTGCTCTGATTGTTAATAATATTTCCATGACTGTACAGTTAATACCCATCAAGGAAAAGACCACTTACGGTATCTTAAAAGGCGGACACTGATAGTTATATAACATACATTTGATTCTTGGTGCTATATAGTCATATTTGCTGTAGACTAAATATTGTGGTAGTATCTAATAGCAAGCTGTAAAATAACTATTAGAGTAAATCTTTTTGAATGCAATGTAAACACAAACCAACAATGCAAAACCAGGTATAGAAGTTTTATTTAAAATTCTCAGATTTTAACAATCTGATGCCTGTTTTCCTCTGAGTGGTATTTTAGTGTTAACACTTCTGTGTCCATACTTTGTAGAAATGTATAGGCTGGTGAATGTTTGGGAGTAGAGATGTTGTCTGTCTTTTTCACCATTAGCTTCACCACTGAGGAAAATGGCTGGCACAAAGATACTCAAAAGATACCTATTTATTATTAAATAAACAGTACATATCAAAAACTGTGGAACATGTATAATAATGTATATTTTATTTTTTAATTAATTAATTTTTATTGAGGTAACATTGACTTATAACATTATATAAACTATATTATATATATAATGTATACAACATTATATTTCTACTTCTGTATACCTTATAACATGCTTACCACCCAAAATTTAGTTTCTATCTGTCATCATACAGTTGAATTCCTTTACTCATTTACTAGCGGTTACTCTCTGCCACTACTCTGTTCTCTGTATCTACTTGTTTGTTTTTATTTGGTTTGGTTTGTTCATTTATTTTGTTTTGTTTCTTTGTTTATTAGTTTTTGTATTCCACATATGAGTGAAATCATACAGTAATTGTCTTTCTCCATCTGGCTTATTTCACATAGTATAATACCCTCAAGGTCCATCCATGTTGTGACAATGGCAAGATTTCATCTTTTTTTATGGAGATATATATATATATATATATATATATATATATATATATATATATATATATATATCCTTTCATCCCATAATGGCACTTAGGTTGTTTTTATATCTTGGCTATTATAAGTACTGCCTCAATGAACATGGGGGTGCAGATATCTTTTTGGATTAGTGTTTTCATATTCTTTGGATAAATACCCAGAAGTGGGATAGCAGGGTCATATGGTAGTTCTGTTGTTAATTTGGGGAGTCATCTCCATACTGTCTTCCATAGTGGCTGGACAAATTTACATCCCTAGCAACAGTGCATGAGAGTTTTGATAATAGCCATTCTGAGAGGTGTGAGGTGATATCTCATTTTAGTTTTGATTTTTATTTCTCTAATAATTAGTAACGTTGAACATCTTTTCATGTGCCTGTTAGCCATCTGTATGTCTTCTTTGGAAAAATATCTATCCAGCTCCTCTGCCCATTTTCTAATTGGGTTGTTTGTGGTTTTATTATGGGGTTATATGAGTTCTTTAGATATTTTGGATATTAACCCCTTATCAGATATATTATTTGAAAATATATTCTGCCATTCAGTAGGTTGTCTTTTCATTTTGTTGGTGATTTCCTTTGCTGGGAAGAAGATTTTATTTTGATGTAATCCCATTTGTTTATTTTTTAATTTTTTATTTAAAAAAATTTTTTTTAAGACTTAAATTTATTTATTTATTTTTGCTGTGTTGCATCGTCGTTTCTGTGTGAGGGCTTTCTCTAGTTGTGGCAAGCGGGGGCCACTCTTCATCGTGGTGCGTGAGCCTCTCACTATCGCGGCCTCTCTTGTGGTGGAGCGCAGGCTCCAGACGCGCAGGCTCAGTAGTTGTGGCTCACGGACCTAGTTGCTCCGTGGCATGTGGGATCCTCCCAGACCAGAGCTTGAACCCGTGTCCCCTGCATTAGCAGGCAGATTCTCAACCACTGTGCCACCAGGGAAGCCCCCATTTGTTTATTTTTGCTTTTGTTTCCCTTGCCTGAGGAGACATTTCTAGAAAGCTATTGCTAAGACCAATGTCAGAGTGTACTGCCAATGTTTTCTTCTAAGAAATTTATGGTTTCTGGTCTTACATTCAAGTCTTTAACTCATTTGGAGTGAATTTTTGTGTATGGTGTGAGATAGTGGCCCGGTTTCATTTTTTTGCATGCAGTTGTCCAGTTTTTCCAGTGCCATTTATTGAAGAGAATATCCTTTCTCCATTGTATGGCCTTTGCTCCTTTATTATAAATTAATTGTCCATATAAGTGTGGGTTTATTTCTGGGCTGTCAATTCAGTTCCACTGATGTATGTATCTGTTTTTCTGTCAATACTGTGCTGTTTTGATTACTATGGCTTTGTGATGTAGTTTGAAGTCAGGAAGTGTGATACCTGCAACTTTGTTCTTTTTTCTCAAAGTTGCTTTGGCTATTCAGGATCTGCTGTGGTTCCATATACATTTTAGGATTTTTGGTTCTATTTCTGTGAAAAATGTCATTGGTATTTTGATAAGGATTTCATTGAATCAGTAGACTGTTTTAGGTAATATGGACATTTGACAATGTTAATTCTTCCAATCCATGAGCACAGAATATCTTTCCATTTATTTGTGCCTTCTTCAATTTCTTTCAACAATGTCTCATAATTTTCAGTGTACAGGTCTTTCACCTCCTTGGTTATATTTAATTCTAGATATTTTATTCTCTTTGTTGCAGTTGTAAATGGGATGGTTTTCTTAATTTCTCTGATAGCTCATTGTCAGCATATAAAAATGCTACAGATTTTTGTATATTGATTTTATATCCTACAACTTTACTGTATTTGTTTTTTATTTCTAATAGTTTTTTTGGTGGAGACTTTAGGATTTTCTATTTATAAAATCTTATCTGCAAACAGTGACAGTTTTACATTTTCTTTTTCTTGCTTAATTGCTCTGACTAGGACTTCCAATACTATGTTGAATAGGAGCAGCAAGAGTGGGCATCCTTGTCTTTTTCCTGATCTTAAAGAAATAGCTTTCAATTTTTCACCATTGAGTGTGATGTTAGCTATTGGTTTTCACACATGGCCTTTATTATGTTGAGGTATGTTCCTTCTATTCTCTCTTTATTGAAAGTTTTTATCATAAATGGATAATGAATCTTGTCAAATGTTTTTTTCTGTATCTTTTGAGATTATGGTATGTTTTTTATCATTTATTTTTTTAATGTAGTGTTTCATGTTGATTGAATTGTAGACATTGAACAATCTTTGCATCCCTGGAATAAATCCCCTTTGATCATGGTGTATGATCCTGTTGGTGTATTGCTGAATTTGGTTTGCTAATATTTTGTTGAGGATTTTTGTATCTGTGTTCATCAGAGACATTGGCCTGTAATTTGTGTGTGTTTGTGTTGTCCTTGTCTGGTTTTGGCATGAGGGTGATGTTGCCCTCATAAAATGAGTTAGGAAGTACTCCCTCCTCTTCAATTTTTTGGAATGGCTTGAGAAGTATAGGTATTAAGTCTTCTTTGAATGTTTGGTAGAACTCAATGGTAAAGCCATCTGGTCCTGAATTTTTGGTTTGGGGGAGCTTTTTGATTACTGTTTCAACCACTGTACTAGTGTTTAATTTAGATTTTCTATTTCTCCAGTCTTGAAAAGTTGTATGATTCTAAGATTTGTCTATTTCTTCTAGGTTGTCCAATTTGTTGTATAGCTGGTCATAATATTCTCTTATAATCTTTTGTGTTTCTGTGGTCCAACCAAGTTGACTCAAAATTAACCATCACAAGTCCACTCCTTATCATCTTGACACCCTCATGCATCTCCTTAAACAACATTTAATCTCCCAATAAAGACAATAACTAGGTCCTACTTTTGCCTATCATGATACAACTATCCCATGTACAACAAAAAGCGCATTTATCTTTTCCCCAGAAGAAGATGCAAAGTCATTGGATAATGTTTACTCTTCTCCTTGATATCTTGTAACAAACATAATGTAAAGCTAACAATACTTAAATACTATGATATAAATTCAATACATCTGATGTGACATAAGGGTTAAAAGAGTGAAGAAAACAACAATATTTGCATTAAACTTATACACACAAAATATTGATAACAAAATAAGGAAATATTACTCATGACAATGACAGTCCTCATTTTGGTAACTGGTTACATGGCTGTGGTTGTAGCTGGTACTTACAACTACCTTCTTCCATTACCCACTCTGTATTCCCTTTGCCTTCAGCAAGCACCTTAGCTGGTTGTGGTTCTTTACCTGGTGGGTGACCAAAACCTTCATTCTTAAAGGGTCAAGGCCATTGGAATCCCTCCCTGAATTGGGTTGTCAAAGTTTTCCATTGACCTTAGTCACAGGGCATGGCAATATTAAGATGCCCTAATTCCAGACGTACTCTTACTTACCTACATTGTGGAATAGCAGTCCACTTTCCCCTTCATAGTCAGGATCAGCCAGCACAGTAACTCCCTTCTTTGCCTATTGATTCAAAGGTATGAGGAGCACAAAGTGGTCAGGCAACAGTCTAAACTTGCAGTTCAATGGAATCGTTGTGTCTCCTTATGGAAATATGCCTCCCTTTGGAACTAATCCCTCTAAGCCAGTAAAGCATAAAGTCATGAGACCAGAAAGCAAAAATTTTGCTTGTGTTTCACTAGGAGTAATAGTGAGTGGTGCCATTCCCATTTCTGTCACTTGATTTTTGGACCTGTGAATCCTGGCTATGAGTGAAATAGCACCCTGTACTGGATACTAATTCAGTGCATATACAGCCTCCTGTAAGGTTGGTCCTGACTGAGACCCTGCTTCACAATTTCTTCATAAACTCAGAGACTAAGTTAAATTATCCCCATTGTAACTTACAGCTTTTAGGGTCCTATATCATGACTGTATTATACTTCATGCTTCTTAGATTAAAAAGATTATAATGTTTACTTGTTATAAAAGAATTTTGGGATCTTTTTTCTTTAAAAGGAATTACCTCCAAATCTTCAAGTATTTGCAGCCTAGCCTTAAGAGGAGAAAAATATTGACTTCCTAAATGGGATTCTCAATGATTTTCATCACATTATTAATGGAACATTCAACTAATCTAAACTGTTACAGAGAAAGGATCAGTATAAGACCTTCAGAAAAAAAAAAAAAAGAAGAAAATGCAGCTATTATGTATTTTCAACCTTAATGTTTAGAAGTGGGTAATTATAGTTCTTTGGCTTGCATTTCCATTTTAGCTCTTTAAAGTTTACTGGAGGATGCAAATTATGCCATCAAGCCATCTTGTGCTCTTTAGGGCTTTGTGATAAAATAATTAAACAAAAAACGTTTCTCTCCAAAAACATATTGATTGTGGCATAATTCTCCCTTCCTTCAAATGTTAGAATCTGAATTCCTTAGGTCAGAATGTATTCCAATATGACAGAAATACATGAACATGAAACTTCAAAAAAATAATGAGTGTAAGAAAGGATGATAATTAAGGGAAAAAGGAAGAAGGAAAGGGGAAAAGGTGAGTTACTATGCTGTTACTCTAAGAAATATTTATATTTTATAATAATTTCAAAAGCAAAATTGACTGCAATGATAATTTAGAGGAAACAAATAATGGGGAAAGAAACGATATGGCCTTCAAGAGCGGCTCTGGGCAAGGTTACTAAGTCTGGCATCAAGCTTGAAGACATCTCAGAACCCTCAGTCTTCCATCTGTTATCCATTGCAGCAGACTTGTGGTGATGGGAAATGGAATTTCTATACTGTTCACCCAGGGTTCTGACTTACTTCAGATACAGCTAGTTATTCACCCCATATCTAGCCTTCTCTTTTTCTTAGTAATGAAACTTTGATTTTATTCTATGGAAGTTGCATATACAAATAAATAGTAAATTCTCCAATCTTCCTTGAAGCTAAGTGTGGTACTTGACCAGCCACTGAATTGTGGTAAATTCCGGCCATTGAATTATAAGCAGACCTGTTTGTTAGCATTAATTTCCTAACTGCCAAGTTCAGTAGGTCCATTTCCTATATGTTGGCTCTGAAGCGATTCACCTTATTTTGTTTTTTATTTATCCTGAAACTCTGTCCTTCCTTTGCTTTCAAAACAAAATTCTGTATTTTCTTCCCTAACATTTCAGCAACTCCTTTCAACTTCTACTGCCACTACTTTAGTTAAGATCTGAGTAATCGCTAATCTGTGCTATAGCAACAAATTCTTAATTAATCTTGCAGCCTCCAATTCAAATGTAACTTCGGTTTGTTATGCACAGAATTACCTTATTTTCTCTAATCACTTTAAATTAGTACAGTTTGAGGCTGAGACTATGAGGCAGAGAGTTAGAGAATAATTATTATTACTGTGACTGTATTCTCAGGATGACATAGACAAGTAGATTTCAGGAACAGTGGGACATGACAAGAAATAAACATTTAAACTCATGCATATGTGGTCAATTAATTTGAAGTCAAATAGTCTCTCCAATATACTGTGTTGGGAAAACTGGAGAGCCACATGCAAAAGAATGACACTGGACCCCTATCTTATACCATACACAAAAATCAACTGAAAATAGATTAAAGAATTGAACATAAGACCTGAGACAGTAAAACTCCTAGAAGAAAATATGAGGCGTAAGTTCCTTGCCATTGGTCTTGGCAATGATTTTTTTGGATCCGACATCAAAAGCAAAGACAACAAAAGCAAAAATAATCAAACGGGATTACATCAAACTAAAAAGCTTCTGCACAGCAAAAGAAAACACAAAATGACAACCTACAGAATAAGAGAAAATATTTGCAAGCCACATATCTGATAAATTGTTAATATCCCAAAATAGAAACTCATACAACACAATAGCCAAAATCCAAACAATCTGATTAAAAAATGGGCAAAGGACCTGAATAGAAATTTTTCTAAAGAAGATATACAGATGGCCAACAGGTATATGAAAAGATGCTCAATCTCACTAATCATCAGGGAAATGGAAATCAAAACCACTATGAGGGGCTTCCCTGGTGGCGCAGTGGTTGAGAGTCTGCCTGCCGATGCAGGGGACAAGGGTTCGTGCCCCGGTCCGGGAAGATCCCACATGCCGCGGAGCAGCTGGGCCCGTGAGCCATGGCTGCTGGGCCTGCGCGTCCGGAGCCTGTGCTCCGCAACGGGAGAGGCCACAACAGTGAGAGGCCCGCATACCGCAAAAAAAAAACCCAAAAACAAACAACAAAAAAACCACAATGAGATATCACTTCACACCCGTTAGGATGTCAAATCAAAAAGACAAGCAATAACTACTGCTGGCAAGGAGAAAAGTAAATGTCTGTACTGTTGGTGGGAACATAAACTGGTACAGCCGCTATGGAAAACAGTATGGAAGTTCCTCAAAAAATTAAAAATATAACTGTCATATGATCCAGCAATTCCACTTCTGGGTATATATCCATAAAAAGCAAAATCACTATCTGGAAGAGATATGTGTACCCCTATGTTCATTGCAGCATTACTCACAATAGCCAATATATGGAAACAAACTAAGTGTCCATCAACAGCTGAATGGATATACAATAGAATATTACTCAGCCTTAAAAACAAAAAAGGAAATCCTGCCATTTGTGAAGACAAGGATGAATCTTGAGGGCAGTATGCTAAGTGAAGTAAGCCAGATAAAGAAAGACAAATACTGCATGGTATCATTTATATGTGGAATCTAAAAAAGCTGAGCTCATAGAAACAGAGTAGAAAGTTGTTGCTGAGCCTGAAGGGTGGGGGAAATAGAGAGAGGTTAATGAAAGGGTACAAACTTTCAGTTATAAGATGAATAAGGTTTGAGGATATAATGTAAAGTGTGGTGACTATAGTGATAACATTATATTGTATAACTGAAATTTGTTAAGAGAGTAGAACTTACATGTTCTCACCAAAAAAAAAAAAAAGGTAAACATGTGAGATGATGAATGTGTTAATTAACTTGACGGAGGGAATCCTTTCAAAGGTACACATATGTCAAATCATCATGTACACTTTAAATAACTTACAAATATTATGTGTAAATTATATCTTAATAAAGCTGAAAAAATTTAAATGAATAAATAAACCTAGCAATAATGTGCCATGGGAGGATAGAGGGAAGAGTGACTCTTGGAGATGATAGGAAAATTCATCAAAGATTGGATAACGTTAAGGTCAGTCTTAAAGGATGCGTATGAGTTTGAAAGGCAGAAGGGAAGAACTCATCAGTAGAAAGAAAAACGAGCAAAATTGCAGAGGCATTAACGTGTACCAGTATTTGGAGAATGCCAAGCAAGTCCATGCGATTGGAATTTTCAGTGGGTAGGGAGAAAAGCACGGAAGGTCATATAGGCCACAGTCTTCAAACTAGCCTGTGGCTACAGAAGAAAATTTCCCAAAGGTGAACTGGCATGGGTGACTTTTTGGTAATCAATTTTTAGATACTTTTTTGCTAACGTGTTTTTAATTACTTGCCGTTTTAGCCTAAGTATTTTTTTTTTTTTTTTTGGCCAAGTGACGTGGCATATAGGATATCCTAGTTCCCCGACCAGGGATCGAACTCACACCCCCTGCAGTGGGAATGCAGAGTCTTAACCATTGGACCTCCAAGGAAGTCCCAATTTCTAGATACTTTACTTAACTCCTAAACATACTCTTCTAAAACTCCTTCAGAATGTCTCTGTTTTTTAGAAGTCATGCCTAATTTTCTTTCTCATCTTCCTTTTACAATAGACCTTCTCCCACTTTACAAAGGAGAGGCATATCTCTTACACAGTTTACACAGTTTACTTCAGTTTACACAGTAAACTGAATTTTACTGTGGCTAACTTCCCAGGGGTACAAATCCACTGGTCACTGAACAAAGAGACTATATATATATGATGTGTGTGTGTAAATAAAAATGCTGTATTCTTGTCAATGTTGAGATGTTCAGCATTTTGGGTGAGGCAGGATTACTTAATTTTTATTTAATGACTTTATCTTATCCGTCTCTGGATGATTATGAAAGAAAGCATGGCTCCAGAGACTGTCTCATGAGAGTAAAGCAAAGATTTTATTATAAGAAATGCTGAAGGTTGTGATGCTTTATTTTATCCAAATGACACACTGGTAGCAAGACTGATCTATTTATCTATCTGTCCACTTATCCTTCCATTTATCACTTATCTCTTATGCAACTATCTTAGAATTCAGAAGGGAGATGATTACGGTAAAAATACAAATTTATATGTTTATTTGAATTGAAAAATAAAGACAGGATTTCTTACAGAAAGTCTGATTTGACAATGAGGGCTGGCTTTGCTAATTAGGTCATATGGTAGACATTTACCATAAACTGAATAAGCTAAGTCTGTAACTCCAAAGTTCGGACAAAGACATATTTAAGATACATCAGATTAAAGCACTTTATCAAAATTTATTGTAAGGGCCAAGTTTTATTAAAATTAGCGATAGCTAAATTTTCCCAAACCTTTCTGTTTAACTAAGTGCCTCTAAGTGAAAGAGTAAGAGAATTAGTAATTGTCACTGAATAAGTTTGGGTAAAATCTATTTTTCATATGTTCCAGAAACTGAAAAGTGAAGAAGGACTCTGTGTGATAGCCATGTAAACAGCAGCTAATTGTGCCGTGTAGATCTCCTTCCAAGAGCGGACCTGCTGTGAGCAGTGTAGTTAGTAGATGCCTCCAGCTGCCACATCTCCATTTCCACCGTGATGTTCACAAGAGGTCATGCTTTCCCTAGGCTGCTCACAGCCAGTGACTGAGCCTGGCAGAGTGACTAGAGCTGGGCAATTTCTGCCAACACCAGACTCTCCCAACAGTCATCTTTGCTCTGGGGCTGCCTTCTGACCTAAGACTTTTTCAGGGCTGTTCTGTATCCTGAGGCCCTTCAAACCCAGTTTCCTTTCCTTCCACCTCTTAGGTTTAGATCTGCATTGTAGTCTGAAGCCTTTCTCTGTTCCTCGCTCCTCTATCTCTTGTAGGTATATCCTATATAAATCTTTGATGTTTCTAATGTTGTCTTGGTGTCTGTGTCGTTATCTGACCAACTCTAATACTAGGGCATCAAATCCTTTTCAGATTCTTTGCTTTCAAAAAAATTTGAGAGAGGACCTAATCAAATTGTCCACTCCCCAATAAGTGAAAAATAAATTTTGTTAATAAATCTGGGATTGGGCTAATCGGTGTTAAGAGTAATCTCATACCCCGTTTGGGATGAATTCAGGAATTCAGACCAAGGTCAATTGTTGCATAACTAAAGAGACACAGGGATTGGTTCAAGATGGGCATACATTCCAATCTGGAGAAATGATACACAAGGAGAAGTTTGTTGGGTAGTCTGGGAAAGAGTTTTCCTGTTCTTAAGAATAGATAACTACTGGAAGACAGTTCCTAGTATCCTCCGGATGCTCTGTATGTGGATATGAAACCAAAAATCATCATTTTCACTCGGTGAGGAAAGCAAGCAGAGGAAAGGCCAGCAAGTGAAGTGCTCAACGAACAAGGGAACTGCAGGGGGGCAGAGGTGGGGTGATCTGAATAAGTAAGTTGATCCTAAAGCCCTCCCCTTCTTCTGGACCTCCTAATTAAGGGAGGATATATTTCCTCTCTGATTAAACCTCTTAGGGTCAATTTTCCTATGTATTATCATCAATGTGTCCTACTTCCTTTGTCAATGTTAGCCTCCCATTCCTCTACTTAACATCGGAACCTGTCCTGAATCCAATGTGGGCCAGTCCCCTCCCACGTGGAGTGGATCCTGTTCTGCATCCCCAGTTCCTTGGGCTGCTCTCCTGAAAATGGCATGCTGTTATTTTTCTAGCTTTTGGGCACTGCCTCTGTCTGAAGCCTCCCACTTCTAATCTTTTTCTAGAATGAGACCAATTTGGATGTGGATACCAGCCTGAATCAAAGCCAACCTAGTGACTGTTTGCTGCATTTTCTGCTGCAGAGTTCATTTCCCCAGCTACACCTGTCTCTAGCCTCTACAACTTCCATATCAGCCAACACCTTGAGTTTCAGTGGATGGCTAAGATTTCAGAGATTATGGCTCCAACAGGAATATAAAATAAGTAACTTTTAAGCTTATTCTCCTAGGTAATTTTCACAAATATATAGTTGTGTACAAACACATATTATGCAACCTCTCTCTATATGCACATAAATATGTATCTCTCTATATGTATCATATGTGAACCTTTCTTACTAGGATATGCCCAGTACGTTATGGGTAGACCAATCAGAATGGAGAACAGTAAGCAACAGAGTGAATGCAGGTAACTTCCAGGCCCCAACTATCTCTTGAGCTAACACTTTCACTTCTGAAATTTGGGGGCAGTCTAGGAAAGGTTCCAGGAGGGAGGCCAGCAAGGTGATTGGAGGCCTATGGCAGGGGCTATTACCAATTGTTGTCAAAGTAATCAAATATTGTAATGGCCAGTATGGCTGGATTAGTTCAAATCATTCTGAATATCAACTCTGGTTATGACAATTTGCAGGCTTTTCTTCAAGTTGTGAACAATTCCACTGATGTTGTTATTTATACTCCAGCCTTTTCCTTCTCCCTGTTCTTCTGCTGTTCCTAGCTTGCAAATATCCTCCAGTGTCCTCACCTTTTTCACTTACTATCAAGGAAGTCATAAAACCATACTGATTACATCCTTAATAAGTTCATGCTATCTAACCTCAGTCTGTTCTGGTAATTGCTCACAGTTCCTAAAAAACAAAAATTTGGATAAAGTTAAACTACTTATCTTGAGACATTTTCTCTCATTCACTGTACTCCAGACACCCTGGCTGTCTTTAACTTCTTTTTGTGCATCAAGCTTTTTCCCACCTCAGGACATTTGCATGTGCTGCTTCACTCAGCTGCATCTACTCCCCTTTGCCTGCTTGGCTAATTCTTATTTTCTGGGTCCTCAGTAGTCCTTCCCTGTTTACTCAACTT
The DNA here is from genome assembly GCF_937001465.1 of Orcinus orca. Classification (NCBI taxonomy): domain Eukaryota; kingdom Metazoa; phylum Chordata; class Mammalia; order Artiodactyla; family Delphinidae; genus Orcinus; species Orcinus orca. Next base: position 125,722,684 of record NC_064559.1, read on the forward strand.
AAAATAGAGGCTCCACGTTATTCTCTCTATTGGTGGTTATGCTACATCATAGCACTTGTCACTGTTTGTAATTGTGCCTTGTTATGGGTTGAATCTTGTCCCCCACCAAAGAAGGTATGTTGAAGTCCTAACCCCCACTACCTCAGACTGTGCTCTTATTTTAAAATAGGGTCATTATAGAGGTAATCAAATTAAAATGAAGTCATTAGGGTGGGCCCTAATCCATTATGACTAGTGTACTTGTGAAAAGAGGAAAGTTGGACTCAGAGACACTAATGAGGGAAAACTATATGAAGACACACAGAAAGAAGATAGCCCAGTGTCTGCAGTAGCACATCTACAATCCAAGGAACACCAAGGATGGCCAGCAAACAGCAGAAGCTAGAAGAGGCAAGGAAGGATTCTCCCCTAGAGCCATCAGGGAGAGGACAGCCCTGGTGACACCTTGATTTCAGACTTCCACCCTCCAGAACTGAAAGACTAACAATTTCTATTGTTTTAAGCCACCTAGTTTTTGATACTTTATTATGGCAGCCCTAGAGCCTAACACACGCATTAAATGGAGATTTAATTTTTATTTATGTATGATGTCTACCTCCTCATTAGACTTTTAGCTTACTGAAGGCAGGTTATGTTTATTTTATTTAGCATTACCATTTACAACAGCACAGATGATGGTATCTGGCACCTATGAACAGTGGAATATTTGTGGAATTAGTGAATTACTGTTATGACTGGATGCACGGATGATGGATATTTGAATGCAAAGTGTTTCAAAAGATTTGAGAATCTCAGATTGCTTAAATAAACCACTTAGAAGCAATAATAATTTAACCTTAAAATCAGTAATCATAATACTTCAAGTAGGAAGAGAAAATTGTTTTTGCATAATTAACAAATGCCTAATTTAACCAGCTCTGATTAGCTCTTTAATTGCATGTTCTGGGATGATTTGCCTTAAAATGAGAAAGCATTGTTCTTCTGATCTTACCGAAACATTACCCTAACTGTCATGTTTAGAAAAAAAAATACAAACAGTGTCTCCGATCTCCATGACTTACATTAAGAGAAATATAAACAGGAACTGTGGACATTCAATTTTTCTGTTTTGAACATATGTAATTATAGCCTTAAAGAACTGCACTAGCCAAAGTGGTGGTAAACACACACAAATACCTGTCCTATTTTAAAGGATCTCATCGCTCAAGAACCTTTTGAACATGAACATAAATACATTTTCAAACCTGGGGAAAGTGTAATACACAAAAAGAAGGGAGGAAGATAAGCAATAGTATGCATGCAGTTGGCTTCTGCTCCAATGATTTTTAATTCATATGTCTTTCCACTAATTACCATACACATTCACACACTACACATGTGTACGCACACATCCACACACACACACACATCCGTGTACATAAGTACGACCTTAAATGTGTATCCATATCTATCTATAGTCACACGCATACATCATATTCTGAACCTTTCTTAATACACCTTAGTAACTATGACCATTAGCATGCTTTATCTCAGGATATCCTGAATTCATGGATGGACTGAAAGTTTCAAGTATTTGGGCAAGTAACAAAGGAAAGCTGATGTAGAATTTAGTATTTTTTTAAAGTAAGTAGTCAAAGTCAGCTGTGTATGATTTATTCTAGTACTTCCCAGCAATGTAGATCTGGCACGTTAATTCCCCCTTTCCACAGATGGGAAACTGGGGCCTAGAATACTTAACTAACAAGTTCAGAATTTTAAATGCTAAAATGCTTCTTCTTCTTCTTTTTCTTTTTTACAGTATGCTCAGTACTTAATTCTACCTCTAACAACTCTAAGAGTTTATCCAAAGCCGTTATTAACACAGAAGAACATTATTTCTACATTTGTAAGCTAGACGTCAGAATTGGGTTGCCAGAAAAAAATCTGTTTCCAGACAACTTCTATTTCTCTCTGAAGTTAGGCTGTTCATGGTTCACGTTGCTATACCCCTACATCTGATGTGTAAAAGCTAGAAATTAGGAAACTTTTCTTGATCGTTATATTATCTATGAGTTGATCAGTACCTAATTGTTGCATGTTTCTATTTCACATTATGTAGCGATCAAATTGATTCTTCCGTTTAGGAAAGAAGCCTATGCTGTAAGGTAGGTCTCTCTGGGAAAAGTCCTAAGATCCGGTTTCTATCTTTTATGTTTAACGTGTGCACTTAATATATACAGACCTTTACATAAATTATTTTATGCAGTACTATGTTAGTAAAGTACTATTATTAGTCTTTTTATAGAACAGGTAAAGCAGGGTGGATCAGGGCACAGATTCTGGACTTCTGGTTTTCACCAACCAGTGCAATTTCAAACGAACTACAGGGAGATGAAATGATGGCGTATTAGTCAGGGCTCTCCAGAGAAACATAACTATTAGGATGTGTGTGTGTATAATTTATTATATATAATAAAGGTATCATAAAATTTATATTATATCATAAATATTATATATAATAAATATACAATTATTATAAGGAATTGGCTCACACAATTATGGAGGCTGACAAGTCCCAATATCTTCAGTCAGCAACCTGGAGACCCAGGAGAACTGATGGTGTAGTTCCAGTTCGAAGGCCAGCAGGCTCAACTTCACCAGTCCCAAAATCTGGGAAAGCTATAGACCAAGGAAGAGTTAGTGTTTCAGTTCAAGTCCAAAGCCAGAAAAATAGCCAGTGTCCTAGTTCAAGGGCAATGAGGCAGCAGGAGTTTCCACTTTTTTGTTCTATCCAGGCATTCAGCTGATTGCATGAGGTCACCCACATTAGGAAGGACAATCTGCTTTACTCAGTGTATGGATTTAAACGCTAATCTCATCTGAAACACCCTCATGAAAACACCCAGAATAATGTTTGACCAAATATCTATCTGGCCACCCTGTGGCCCAGTCAAGTTGACACATAAAATACAATTAAATTTTATTTTAATAAGTACGGACATTTCAATTATCATTACCTCATAAAGGAAGCATATTCATGACTTTAAAAATGACTTTAAATAGGACACAATTTCAAAACAATTCATAAAGAGAATTAAGTTTGGCTATATAAAAACTACAGTAATTATCTTTCATTTTCTCATTTTAATGTGGACCAAATAAAACTGCCAAGATGAAATGAGTCAGAAAATCGAGATTTGGAGGCTACAGGGAGTATGCAAGGGAGTGAAATATTGAGGGGGATGTCCACTGAAATCCAGGGCTGCTGTGACAAAGACCTGCTTTTCTGCAGTTGAGAGTACAAAAGGAGTGATGAAATGGAGAGGGCAACCAGCTAAGAGTCATTAGGCCCCTTTGAACTTTTCTTTTCTCACATGACAAAGGCTGACTGAGATACTGTTAAGAACTGGTTGTCAAATGCCCTGATTCTAGATGTTCAACCTAAGTAGATCTGTGAAATGACAGAAATAAAACAATTTGTCAAAAGCTTAAACCTCAGAGATCTGATGCAATGTGGTGCTGTGGACAGAAAATTTGGAAGTCATACTGTGCTTACCAGGTGGCTCTAGTCATTCTACAGTTGTATGAATTTCATGATTTGTTCCTTTCATTTTCAGAAGAAAAAAAGGACTAATCCTATTTAAAAACAAAGCAACATAAAATAAAACAGCAAATTAAATCCTTTGTAAAATACCTGTGGAGAAGGGAACAAATGGGCCTAATTCTACTGCTTTAACTGTGAATGCTTTTTCGGTACTGTTTGTACGTGAAAGTTTCACTTGAGATGTTATGAAAAAAGTAGCTGCCTTTCAAATGAACATTCTCTGTCACAGGTGTCAGAATTAAGAGGTGCACTGCTAAAGTGAGTCAGCATATAACATGGTAGAGGAGTCCAGGAACAGACTGATCAACTACAAGATCAATTAAGGGCATGTTGGCGTTCAGAGCACCTCCTTCAAGGCTGGTCTGGGAGCTGTGGGAAGATCAAGGTAGCCAGGCCCCAGGAGGCAGGGGTTGAAAAGCTTCTCCCCCAGTGCAGATTTATATATATATTTTTTTCCTTCACTGTGTCAGGTGGAAACACAAATAAAATTGAAAAGAAAATACCAGGGACAAATGGATACATTAATATGATTCTGTTTGTGAAGATTAAAAACTTTCTAGTGACCTGTGTATCAGTTCTAAATAAATTACTGGGTAGCATTGTTTGGGGAGGGAAGTCCCTGCCATCCTTGTTTAGTCTCTATTAAGGAAATCTGTGTCTTTAATATTCTTGTGATGTTTTAAGAGCTATAGGTCTCTTCTTGCATGTTCCACAGCAATGTGTTTGTGGGTTTTACTTTTGAATGCTTGCTTTTAGAGAGAAAAGGACACTACCCCTTACCCTTTTCCTCGATTCTCGACAACCCCAAGGGGGATGATTTAAAGGGAAGGGGTGGGGAAACACCAAAAATGAATTTATTTTATCTAAGCTCTGTAGCAGGATTCATGTTGTCCCTCTGGCAGTTCTTTCTCTTTCCTGTATATGAAATAACAAGGTTTTAAAAAAAAATGATAAAGAAGCGAGACTCTTAGACAAAGTATTTATGTAATTATTTGATAACTCTTGTAAATAGGTGGAATATGAATGCTCGGAATATTAAACTTTAATTTATTGACATTGTACATCACTCTGTGTAAATAGGATTGCCGCTGTCAGGTTTTGTGGGTTTGTTTTCCTATAGTCAGTTTTATTTCAGGGTCACAGGATCGCTTTTGAAAGTAGAAAACACACTTTCTGCACCGACATCAACACACTTTTCAAAAGAGTTGTCTGCAAAGAAATCTTTTTTTCTTTTTTAATGTCCAAAAGTGGGGAAAAGTGCTATTGCCTATTTTACCAAAACTTGGGAAGGTTGAAATTTCTAAGAGTGGTTCTGAGATTGCTTGGGGGCAGAGGGTGGGGAGTGCAGAGGCTGTGGTAGGACTTTCTAATTTTTCTTTTGTATTTGTATTTGCTAGTCTCTGATTTCTTCAAAACGAAGTGGAATTGACTACTTGCTGTCTTCAGTATTGATGGTGTTTTGAATTGGTGCCTATAGAGATGTATATTCAGAGTTCAAAAGTCAGGTGCTGAGAGCTGGTTTAAAGACAAAAATTCATGAAGGTATATTTTGTGTTATAGTTTTTGATGAGTTCTTTGGTTTTCTGTATTTTTGCCCCCTCTCTTTAAAATATCATTGAAATTTCAATAAATTTTTATTGAAATGTCAAAAAAAAAATTATGGGCATGGGCACTTCAATTTAAATTAAAGGTGTTTAAATGCCATTTTTCACATGCTAACCTGGCTTAAGAGACCTGGAAATCTCCACATCATAGACTAAGTTCATTATTCTTAACTTTCAAATCTTCATGAAACAGTGAGAATACTGAACTTGATCTTTAATGAAACTGGGTGCAGCAGTCCCTCATTACTCCATTCACGTTACAGTATTCATATAGTTGGTTAAACATATTTGTAAAAGAAAGGATCACAGCTTTGTCATTCAATATATCCTTCACATCAGTGTGCTTTGATGGAATCTCAATGTAGTATTTCAATACAGGAATATATTTTATACACTGGGCTCAGTCAAATCTAATGTAAAGGTTGTATTTTCAGTACAGATGTGTGCACTGTCAACTCTAATTTCACAGTCTTGTGCTATTTCTTAGCCAATAAAATTATGATTGACTTCCTATGTAATTATATGTGCTGGACTAATGGTTTATTTATACTTGTAATCTCTAATCCACGTTCCTTCAAGAGCTATTTTTACGTTGGTCCTTTCTTGTTGAAGAATTCTAGGCATAAGAACAGAATATTGTTAATTATATAAGTGTATAGAACTTATACCATCTAAATGAATAAAAATGTAAGCTCATTTTAAAATTATACTGTGGACATAATTACTCTGTCTTCCCCCAACCTCTTCTTTCTTTTGCATAAAGCAGCCCTCTTTGTTTGGAGGATGAACATCTAACATGGGGTCTGAATGAAAGCTGCCATCTTCCTTTGGCAGTAACCTCCCTGCCTGCTGTAATCTGTATAAAAGTGAGAACCTGACCTAGAATATACTGATAATAGCACCCTGGCTCCATATACTGATGATAGCACCCTGGCTCCCAGCTGCGAAGATTGGCCTGGGGCAGGGATGTGGGGAAGAGGGAGTTGGCTGTATCCCAAACCACTTTCCTGGGGTTTTTCAAATGAATTGAAGCTGGAAGGGAAGAGCTTTTTCCTTCCTAGCAGCAGAGTTGGGGACTCGTGAGCTAGGAGTTACTAGGAGACGTTAATCTAGCCCATCATTCCCCAACTTCAGCGACCTTGCATTTTGGGTCAGACAGTCCTTTGTCATGGGGGGCTGTCCTGTTTATTTTAAGATATTTAGCAGCATCCCTGACCTTTATCAACTAGATGCCAGTGGTACCTTTACCCATAATGTGGTTTCAAAAAATATCTCCAGACTCTTATTAAATGGCCCCCATCTGAGAACCACAGAATGAGTCTCATGTACAAGCAGGACTAGGTGGAAGTGAGGTCAACCTATTCGAGCAAAGTAGGAGATAAAGACAGAAGCAGAAATAAACCTGTTCAGAACCAGGTATGCCCAAGTGTACCCTTTTCCTTTTTGGTTATATAAGTCCATCATTTCCCATTTTTCTAAAGTAGTTTCTTTCTTTTGTCAGGTGGAATAAGAATTCTGAAACAATATCAGAAAAAGAGATGGGAAAACTGGGCCAAAGGCAATAAAAATAATCAATCAATAATAGGGTTTGATCAAGGCATAGATTTAACTGTGAGTTTTGAAAAAAAAATAAGAACTTATAAACCTGTTTAAAGTAAAGAAATTGATTATGAAACAGATGGTCAACAGCACGAGTAGAATCCTAAGAGTTCCAGAGTAATATAAAATTATCTTCAAGGTAGTAGTCTTGGGATGAGGCATAAGAAACGGGGAAAACACATTTATTTGCATCTTCTTGAGATTATACACATGTCCAGTGATAACTTCCTATTTAAAGTATGTGTCTGTGTGTGGTTCTCTAAAAAAGGAGCACATACTGTTTTCTAGTCAATCAACTGCCAATAATAAAAAGAGAGAAGGGAAAGTACAAACTGTGAACCAGACACGTTAAGTAACATCCCCCAAAATATCTTAAACCTGAACCCACTGACTCTAAAATTCACATGAGTCAACCTCTATGATGATGACTTTCACCCAAGTACAACACAGGAAATAAGTTTCTTTCTTCCTAGGACTTTAGGTCAAAACAACAGAGAAATTCATCATTAATGTTTCCCCTTTGAATAGCCAGTTGAGGCAAAAAGATTTCAAATTCCCCTCCAGGTAACTGGAATGAAAGGAGGGAGTGGAATCCTTAGAAAGAAAGAAACAGTATTACCTAGTTAGAAGCAATTGTACAAGATGGACTTGAACCATTTTCAAAATGTGCCAAGTCTATCACCAATTCCATATAGCAGCTACTGGCCTGTCTCACTTGAAATCCCTGTCTTTTTGTAAAGGCTATGTACCAGGGGGGAAGGTAACTGAACAGCAGGAAATCTGGTTTTTCGGGAAGCAGTTATTGAAAGAAGGCACGTGTGGAAAGTACCACATGAAAAAGTACCACATGAAAAGTACCTATAAACTTTAGGGTAGATCTTTCCTTTAAGTAAAAGTCAAATGTGTTATTTTGTTGTTGTCAAATCTTTTTTTATGCTAAGGTATCCAGTAATCATATTTTCATATCACTAACAACCCAACCACCACCTCAGCACACATCACAACAACCAGTTCAAGAAAGCTACACCAGGAGTTCCACTTCCAGGATGACAATACAAGGAGCTCCGAGGACCCATTCCCCAGCAGTGAAAATTATAAGACATAGTCTCTTCAGCAAATAGTACTAAGACAACCGTATATCCTCATGTAAAAGAATGAAATTGGGCCCTTTCCACACATCATATGCAGTAATTGACTGAAATTGGCATCAAAGGCCTACATCTAAAAGTTAAAACTCTCTTTAGAAGAAAACATAGATCTGCATAACCTCTGATCTGGCAATGGCTTCTTGGATATGATACCAAAAGGATAAGCAACAAAAGAAAAAATACACTAAACTTCACCAAAATTTAAAACTTCTATGCTTCAAAGTGCATTATCAAGAAAGTAAAAAGAAATATTTGCAAATCATAATCTGATAAGGGATTTGTATGTAGAACATATAAATAACTTTTACAACTCAATTATTAAAAATGGGCAAAGGATCTGAACAGACATTTCTCCAAAGGATATATATAAATGGCCAACACACCCACAACAAAAGATGCAACAGGAAATGCAAATCAAAACAAGACACCTCTTCATCCATTAGGATGACTACAATAAAATAAAATAAAATTTAATTTAATTTAAAAAATAATAAGTGCTGGTGAGGGTGTGAAGAAATTAGAACTCTCATACACTGCTGGTAGGAATGTAAAATGGTGCAGTCACTTTGGAAAACAGTCTGGCAGCTCCTTAAATGGTCAAATACAGTGGTGATATGACTCAACAATTCCACTCCTAGGTATAGGCCCAAGAAAAATTAAAACATATGTTCACACAAAAATTTACATACCAATTTTTATAGCAGCATTATTTATAATAGCCAAAGCTGAAAACAACCCAAATGTCTATCAGTGAAAGAATAAACAGATAAATGGACACATACACACACACACACACACACACACACACACACCCCAGAATATTTTTGGAATGAACCTTGAAAACATTATGTTAAGTGATAGAAGACAGTCACAAAAAATCACATATTATATGATTCCATTAACATGAACTACTATCTAGAATAGGCAAATCTATAGAGACAGAAAGCTGATTAGTGGTTCCTCAGGCCTGGGGACATGGGGGAAGGGGTTATGGATATGGAGTGTTAACCAAAAGGTATGGGGTTTCTTTATGAGGTGAGATGATGAAAAACCAGAAGCAAAGTAAGTAACTATAAACAAGAAAATGGCTGCACAAATCACTACAGATTCAGACTAGGAAGTACTGTGCAGCCGTTTAAAAATGTATAAGAGCTATTCTTGACTTTGAAGGATTTCCACAAGATATTGTGAAGTGAGGAAACAAAAGGCAAAATAGTATGTATAATATGACTTCATTTTTATAAAACAAAGCTAAAAACTGTGTGTGAGGGAGTGTGTATGTGTGTGTAAGTCTGTATAGGATACTATGAGCATAAGAAAGGATACGTATTAGTTAACATGTGTAGCCTGTGTGTGTGTGTGGTGTATACATGGGATAGCAGTCGTGGATAGAAAGGGGGAGAGAAGCGAGGAAAGGCATACAAAGCTAAAGTTTTGTTGAGATATAATTGATATATAACATTTAAATGTTTAAGGTGTACAACATAACGATCTGGTTTATATATCGCAAAATGATTACCATAATAAGATTAGTTAACATCCATCACCTCACAGATACAACCAAAACCTTGACAAGAACTTTTAAGATCTATTCTCTTGTCAACTTCAAACACACAACAGTATTAACTATCTTCATCATGTTGCACATTACATCCCCAGGCCTTATTTATCTTATAACTGGAAGTTTGTACCTTTTGACCACCTTCACCTAATTCCTCTACTCCCACCACCACTTCCCTCTGGCAGGTGTTCTAAGTTTCTGTATCATTTAACAACCTGTGAGTTGGAAATTATTATCTCTACTTATTATCTCCATTTGAGTTCAAGATTATTTTCTCCAGATGGGGAAATGGAATTTGGAGTGGTGAAATGGCTTGGAAAACAATACGGTTGGGGCCATCCTGATAGGAAGGACTCTCACCCAAAATTTGTTTTGTATGTCAAGACCGGTGACGCCATGAACACACCAACAGGGTATGAAAAGGTTTATCACTCATATAATGAGGCTTCCTGGGGAGAGCAGGGCTGGCCTCTCAGGCTGTTTGAAAATGTCTTGCGACCTGGGAAAAGAGACTGGCTTGGGGTTTTTATGATGGTTAGAGGGTGAGCCCCTGCATGCTGGGAGGAGGCTGTATGGTTTGAACTTCCTGAGAGTGCCAAAAGAGGGAGCACTCTTTTGGCCTTAGCAGCTTGTCCAGACACGGGGCAGGAGAGGAAAAGGGAGGTGAGGCTTAAAAGCTGTGAGCAGGGTGGTGGCGCAGTGGTTGAGAGTCCGCCTGCCGATGCAGGGGACACGGGTTCGTGCCCGGGTCCGGGAAGATCCCACATGCCGCGGAGCAGCTGGGCCCGTGAGCCATGGCCGCTGAGCCTGCGCGTCCAGAGCCTGTGTTCCGCAATGGGAGAGGCCACAACAGTGAGAGGCCCGCGTACCGCAAAAAAAGAAAACAAAAAAAAACAACTGTCAGCAGTCAAACATCAAAAAATGAAGCCAGGGCTTCCCTGGTGGCGCAGTGCTTGCGAGTCCCTGCCGCACGGGTTCGTGCCCCGGTCCGGGACGATCCCACATGCCGCGGAGCTGCTGGGCGTGTGAGCCATGGCGGCTGAGCCTGCGCGTCCGGAGCCTGTGCTCCGCAACAGGAGAGGCCACAACAGTGAGAGGCCCACGTACCGCAAAAAAGCCGGATTCTTTATCACAAATGGTTTAAAAATAAATTGTACATGCCACTAAGAAAAATGTTTAGTTTTATATTTATATAGGTGTTTGTGTATCTCTTGTTTTAGTTAAGATAATCTAAATGTCTAGTTTGTGTGTGTGAGATACTTAAGAGCTAATAACCAAATGGTACTTAAAGTCATACATGTAACAGGCATGACTAAATACGTCAAACTTTACTCAAAGTCTTGAGAAATATATATTTCCAAAAATTGCCAAATATTAGGATAACCAATACATTCAATTTTTAAATGCAGCCATAAAATGAATATAAAATTACTCTGTATGATAAATATTACTAGAATGTAAGCCTGGAGAATGAAGTGAGTGTAATGTGTCTTTATCATTATCATCATAAGCACCTGCAATTGTGCCTTACAAAGAGTAGACCCTTAACAAATAAACGGGAGAACAAATTTGATAAACACTGTGTACATTAAAAAATAAATCTAGATGTGAATTGTGAAGAGTATGTAAAAAAAAAATACCAAAAAAAAGAATAAATTTACTAGTGGGAAAATGACTGGATAAGGAATTCTAAATAGTAACTCAAAAAATAATTTAAATTTATCTTGGTAATCTTTAAACAGTTACTTAACTTTTAATAAACCAACTTTTGAAGTTATCATTAATGTTTAATAATATTTAATCATTTTTGCATATTCACTTTGAATTCCTAATATCAAAGTAAATAGCATTTCAGAGAAAATTATGATGAAATAATGGTGAATACATAGGATAGTTGTTAACATACATTGGATTCACATTAGAATCTGCTTCAGAGGCTTGAGCTACTAGGAGAAAAAGAACACACACAAGTCATTTCATATTAAACTTTTTATTAAAACTGAGTCTTTACAATATATTTAAAATGACATGTTCCACAGACAAATATTTAAGAAAAAAACTTTTTAATGTATAATTATTGGTACACAAATTTAAGAACATAGTTAAAACTAAGCTAAATATTTATATGTATATATATGTATATATATATCCAAATTCATATGAATGCTCTGGAACACCTGAGTTTTAAGTTGTTGGTTTTCCAGATAGTGTGAAACACTTTTCGTTCACTTTAGAAAGGACCCAGCCCATCCAGAAAGAATAACTTTGGTTAACCTTGGTTATCTCCCAAAGATCACAGAGAAGTCTTCAATGCGATTACGATTTATCTTCAGAGGCTTCTTCCAAGTGGAGATCTGTCTGTGATGTAAGGAAGGATTCCCATGTAGCAAGGCACTAAATAATGGAAACACACCATGAGGAGGTCAACAGTAGTTCACTTTCACTGTTAGAAGGATTAATAAATCCTTACGTATCTGTTCCTATAGCAATCTGCCCTACTCCTCTCTCCCACAGGCTTGCCAGGATCCCTGTCATTTTCTACATATTTTAATTCTTAATGAGGGAAACTGTTGCTAAATAAGAGGAAACCATAAGAGGTTGAAAAATTAGCATGGATTAGTTTGCTGAAATAATCCACTATTCCCCCATTGTCAGGTTAGAAAACAGATCTATAATAAACTGTAGAGGGAAAGATGGACCATTTGGATCTGAGGGGGCAGGCATTAAGCATCTAGACAGAGGAGTAGTGATACAAGCATGGCTTAATCAGATCTGAATCCTACTATATCAAGTGTGAGTTTGTGCAAATTGATTAATCTCTATTATAGTTTCTTCAGCTATAAATTAGGTTAATGACAATACTTACCAGTAAAGCAATCGTGAAAATTAAATTTACATAACCTGTATAAATTTCTATGCAGAATGCCTGGCTCAAAGTAAGTATTCAAAAAATTAGCAATGATTATATTATGATGGTCTGCTGGGACTAGGTGGTGAGATAGTCATTAATGTGCCCAGGAAATGAATCAAGGTGACCTAATTGATATCTACAGAACAAAAGAGAATATGTATTTTTTTCCATGTGCATATAAAACATTTACCAAAACACACCATATTCCAGGTTATACAAGACATCTCAATAAATTTAAAAAGAATCAAGTTATATGAGGTTTGTTCTCTGAACATAATGAAATTAACTTAGAAATCAGCAATTGAAAGATATCTGAAAAATCCCCAAATATTTGAGATCTAAACAGGACACTTATAAATAAGCCCTGTGTCAAAGAAGAAATCAAAAGGTAATCTAGAAAGTATTTTATTTTAAACTGAATGAAAATGAAAATACAATGTATAAAAAATTTTGGAATGCCACTGAAGTAGTACATAAAGAGAAATTTATACCACTAAACACCTTGATTAGAAAAGAAGAAAGGGTCTTAAATGACTTGAGTTTCCACTTTAAAAACTAAAAAAGAACAAATTATAACCAAAGTAAGCAGCAGAAGAAAAAAACCAGAAAAGATAGAAGTGTGACTCAATGAAAGAGAAAAACAATGAAACCAAACATTGAATCTTTGAGAAGATTAATAAAATTGATAAACTTTTAGCCAGACTGTTCATAAAAGAAGAAAGATGACACAAATTACCAACTGTTAGGAATGAGAGAGGTGACATCCCTTTAAATTCTACTGAAGGAAAAAAAGAAAATATTATTGAAAACTTTATACCTATACATTTGAGAACTTAAATGAAACCAATGAAAAGATACAAACTACCAAAACTCACTCTAGAAAAAACAGATAATTCAAATGAAGTTGGATTTGTTGTTAAATATCTTTCCACAAAGAACACTTCAGGCCCAAATGGCTTCACCAGTGAATTCTACCAAAAACTTAAAGAAGAATCATATTAATTCTAACACAAACTCTTCCAGAGAACTGAAGAGAAAGGAATGCTTTCCAACTTACCAAAGACATTACAAAAGAACAAAACTACAGACCACTATCCCTCATAAACATAGATGCAAAAATTATAAACAAAATTTTAGCAAATCAAATCCAGCAATCTATAGAAAGAATTATATTTCATGACCAAATGGAGTTTATCCCAGGAGTGTAAGATTGGATTAATGTTCAACTATCAATCAATGTAATTGACTGTATTAAATGTAATTTATTATCATCTCAATAGACATGGAAAGACATTTGTCAAATTACAATGTTCATTTCTTACTTTAAAAAAAAAATTCTCAACAAATTAGGAACAGATGGGAATTTCTACAACTTGAGGAAGAACATCTACAAAATACCTACAATTAACATCATATGGAGAAATGCATTAAATATTAGCAGTTATTAGTATTTTATTTCTTTTCAATGCCAGGAAAACAATTTTTAATTCAGCTTTATAGATACTCAAAAATCTCCTTCACCAAATTTTGAGTATAAAAAAGAAGGAAATACATAAATACCTAAATACAGATAATGTTTAAAAATCTATCCACAACATTTACAAAACAATGAAAACTATGAACTGGGATTGAAGGGCCCATAGAGAACCATGGTTCACCTTTGGAAAGAGTCCTGTTTCCCTTGCGAACCTGATTTCTGGCCTCTTCTGCAAATCCATACATTATCTACTATGTGGTAACACTGCAGGGCAGGCCAAAGCAATTACTGCTTTCAGGAGATATCATATCTTTTTGATAACTCTGCCAAACTATCATTTAAAAAATCTTTGAACATATGCAAGGTAAAATTCAAAATAAAAATCTGAGCAGTCTGCTCTATTTAGAATTCCTGTCAAATAAGGGATCCAAATTGCACGAAAGATTGTATTAATCCTAATGTGATGAAACTTCTATCACTGTCATATTCTTCAACTCTCCTAGTTTAGTAAATGTCTAAGGAAGATCAGCCCTCCATGCTGATTAGTGTTGTGAATTAACATTTTCATTTCTAAAGCAAATCCTAAAAATGACAGTGAGACATGGTAAAAGAAACAAATTAGCTACTTAACTATCTCCCTACCATCCACCATACGAAAGGCAGAAAAACAATTTACGTATTTTGAAATACAGATTATAGAACACTAGCACAGAAAATCAAGAGAAGTATCATGACAACGGCTGAATATCTATATGAATACTTGGTCAGGCATTGTAATGGTTGTTTTATCACATATTACCTTCTTTAAACCTCACAGTGACTACTATGAGTCTTATTTTATAGATGAGAAAGCTGAGGATCAAACGGTTAAGTATGTCTGTGATATTACAAACCTGGTAAGAGATATAGCCATTCATTAGCAAATGGAAAATAACCAATCTCTTGAATGACCACCAGGATACATGGATACATTTAATAAGTCACTGGCCCATCAAGATGAGACACCTTTCTTTTACATAGTGGAAGAAGGACCATTTTGGAGGGCAGGTGAGTAAAAAAAAAAGCATAATTGCAGGGGGATCAACTTTTCTTTTAAAATAAATTTGTTTATTTTGGTTGCATTGGGTCTTTGGTGCTGCGCGCGGGCTTTCTCTAGTTGTGGCGAGCAGGGGCTACTCTTTGTTGAGGTGTGCGGGCTTCTCATTGCGGTGGCTTCTCTTGTTGCAAGGCACGGGCTCTAGGTGCATGGGCTTCAGTAGTTGTGGCGTGCGAGCACACTGGTTGTAGCACACGGGCTTAGTTGCTCCGCTGAATGTAGGATCTTCCCAGATCAGGGATTGAACCCGTGTCCCCTGCACTGGCAGGCAGATTCTTATTCACTGTGCCACCAGGGAAGTCCCAAGGGGATCAACTTTTAGGAAAGAGTATATATGCAGGTTGAGTGTGTAGAAATTGATTCCTTACATACCTCTTGGAAATTTTTATGTATTTTCAGGAGTATGTATACCCTTTGAAGATGACTGAGTTAATACATGCCAGGAATATAGTAAGTGCTCAGTAAATGCAAAGACCATAGAGAAGAAATGTACTTTACTACTGATGCAAATATGCTGCTCATCATAAACACTGCATTTTTCAATCTGAATATTCATCAACTGACATCCTGGCTTCTATTGATCCCTAAATTTGTTAATGTTAGGTTTTGCTATAAAAGCCTGATTCCCCACTCATGTTGCTGACCGTCAGATTTCTGGATCTACAAAGCTGAGGACATGCTCTGAACTGTGTAGCTCCTGAAGCTACCAATCTTCTTTTGGAATTTTGATAGCAGATTTTTTTTACTAACTAAATATGTTGACTGCCTCCTCCTGCCAATGTTTAATATTAACCTATTACCTGATATGTTGCTCATTTACCCAGTTAATGTACATAAATCTATTTTAAAATAATGAATGATAATCTCTACAACTCCTTAAATCTTTTTAGTCTTTCTTGTTTTTCTTGGATTTCTGAGTATGAAAAACTAAGTAAAAACTCAAGAAATGGATTATTTATACCACATAAATAGTTCAGTTCAGTATTCACTGCATCCAGGACTGTGATAATTGGAGGACATAAAGAATCATCAAAATGACAACAACAAAAAAATCTCAAAATCTAGTGTGAAACTTCCTTATAATTGTAAATTATATATATATATTTTTTTATTTTTTTGCAGAACGCGGGCCTCTCACTGCTGTGCCCTCTCCCGTTGTGAAGCACAGGCTCCAGACGCACAGGCTCAGCGGCCATGGCTCACAGGCCCAGCCGCTCCGCGGCATGTGGGATCTTCCCGGACTGGGGCACAAACCCATGTCCCCTGCATCGGCAGGCAGACTCTCAACCACTGTGCCACCAGGGAAGCCCGTAAACTATATTTTTTAAAAATGTATTTCCCTGGTGGTGCAGTGGTTAAGAATCTGCCTGCCAATGCAGGGGACCTGGGTTCAATCCCTGGTCTGGGAAGATCCCTCGTGCCATGGAGCAACTAAGTCTGTATGCCACAACTGCTGAGCCTGCGCTCTAGAGCCTGCGAGCCATAGCTACTGAGCCCACTTGCCACAGCTACTGAAGCCCGTGTGCCTAGAGCCCGTGCTCTGCAACAAGAGAAGCCACCGCAATGAGAAGCCCACACACTGCAACAAAGAGTAGCCCCGGCTCACTGCAACTAGAGAAAGCCCATGTGCAGCAATGAAGACCCAATGCAGCCAAAAATAAATAAATAAAATGAATAAATTTACTTAAAAAAAAGAAAAAGATGTTAAAACAATTATTTGAAAAAAATATATTTCTGTTATTTGGCTTCTCACTGTTTTCTATCAAGAAATTGATTTTTTCCCCACTTTTAAATCATTATAATTAGTAAAGCAAACTAATATCAAAATTAGAGTAACAATCAAAAATACCCAGTGTCACGGGTGGCCTGACCTTCAATCATATCCATCAGCTCATTCTAGTTTTAGATTCTCATATTGTCATAAGAGAATCAACAACAATTCCCCTTCTAGTTGAATAATGTATCATGATTTTCCATACACATTATCTTATTTGATACAACAATACTTTGACAAACTCAAGTAATTGCATCTTATAGTTAAGGGAACTGTGATCCACTGAGTCCAGCACTCTTTTCTAGTGCCCCACGTTTCCACTGCAGTAAAAGTAAGTCCATAAATATGTTGAACATATTTATTGGCAGGATGTTGGGTGACCAGAAAGCAAGTTGATCACAAATCCTCGTTAACTGAGAATGCAGTGCACACTTTTTTCCAGGTGGCTCCAGTTTTTAGACGAAGACCAAAAACGGTAGCTTCTCTATAAAGGGCAGGACTGGGAAAGAGGCTGTACCATTAGAAAAGTGAGCCAGAACTAGGGTAAACAGGTCTGACAGGTAAACAAAAGCCCTTTTGTCCCAAAACACATTCTTAAATACTTCTCAAATACACAGACAGAATAGAAAATAAGTTTTAATTCCAAAACTCTTCTTGAAAGTAAATCTCTTGCTACCCCAGTAAAGTAGTGATGACATTTTGCCATTAGATAAGGTAAATGTCTCTTTAGTTCTCGTAAGTAGGTAGTGATCACACAAGCAGATATGATCAAGTGTTCTAAAGAATGAATGATAACAAAAATGGGTTTCTGTAGATATAGCTTCCAATGAAAACTTCCACATTTAAGAATCAATATTTTCTCAAGATGGTGGGATATGAAGAGGTTCTGTTCCACAGTCTGACTTCAGGCAAATCTTTTCATTTCTCTGGGCCTATTCGCCCATTCATAAAATAGGGGGGTTGGACCATGTGTGTCTGTTAACTTTCATCCTAGAACCTAAAGTGGCCAACACAAAAATAAACAAATGCAACCTAATTATTAACTTAAAAGCTTTTGCACAGCAAAGGAAACCATAAACAAAACGAAAAGACAACCTACAGAATGGGAGAAAATATTTGCAAATGATGCAACCGACAGGGGAATAATCTCCAAAATATACAAACATCTCATACAGCTCGATATCAACAAAACAAACAACCAATCAAAAAAGGGGCAGACCGAAGATCTAAATAGATATTTCTCTAAAGAAGACATACAGATGGCCAAAAGGCACATGAAAAGATGCTCATTATCACTAATTATAATTAGAGAAACGCAAATCAAAACTACAGTGAGGTATCACCTCACACTGGTCAGAATGGCCGTCATCAAAAAGTCTACAAATAATAAATGCTGGAGAGGGTGTGGAGAAAAGGGAACCGTCTTACACTGTTGGTGGGAATGTAAATTGGTGTAGCCACTATGGAGAAGAGTATGGAGGTTCCTTAAAAAACTAAAAATAGAGCTACCATATGATCCTGCAATCCCACTCCTGGGCATATATTTGGAGGAAGCCATAATTCAAAAAGATACATGCACCCTAATATTCACTGCAGCACTATTTACAAGAGCTAAGACATGGAAGCAACCTGAATGTCCACTGACAGATGAACAGATAACAAGGTGTGGTATATATACACAATGGAATATTACTCAGCCATAAAAAAGAATGAAATAATGCCATATGCAGCAACATGGATGGACCTAGAGACTATCATACTAAGCGAAATAAGTCAGGCAGAGAAAGACAAATATCATATGATATCCCTTATATATGCAATCTTAAAAAAAAAGATACAAATAAACTTATATACAAAACAGAAATAGACCCACAGACATAGAAGACCAACTTATGGTTACCAAAGGGGAAAGCGGTTGGGGGGTTGGATAAATTAGGAGTTTGGAAATAACATACACACATTACCATATATAAAATAGATAACCAGCAAGGACCTACTGCATAGTACAGGGAACTAGACTCAATATTTTGTAATGCCTATAAGGGAAAAGAATCTGAAAAAAAAAATATATGTATGTATAACTGAATCACTTTGCTGTACACCTGAAACTAATACAACATTGTAAATCAACTATACTTAAATAAAAATTTAAAAAATGAAAAAAAAAAGTTGGCAAATGAGATCACATACAATTTGTAAATATGCCTTGTTCTATTTGGCTTGACACAGTGTGGAAAGGCATCAAACATAACATTTTACCTCTCCCCTCTGTATTTGGTATTTATAAGGTAATTGTCACTATAAATAATTTCCAAAGGTAAGATTCAGAAATACATGAGAAATATTTTCAATTACTACTACTGCTACTATTACTACTAACAGTTTACATTTATCAAAACCTTATTATGTGCTAGGCACTGCATTAAGAACTTAACATATATTTTACTTATTTATTTACTTATCTATCCAGCAGCTTTCAAACATATTTTCTATATTGGCTATTTCGGCCTCAAGTAAAATAAGTAGTGACGTAAGGGATAAACAAGTTGAGACTCCTGGAAAAGTATTTATGAGTATAAAAGCTTCAAAATGATTTACTTTTAGTGACTTACTGGGAATATTGAGTTTTGCTTCTAAGACTTTCCTTTCATCTTTCTTTATTCCATTATACATACAAACATATGTGTACATATATATTTTAATACCAAATAAAGGTGATGTATATACTATTATTTTTAGCACTTTATAGATAAGGATGCTGAGGTCCACTGAAATAAAAAAAAGTCTTCAAGGTCTCTGAGCTTAAAAGTCACAAGTTATGCCTGTCCAAAGCCCATGCTCTTAGCCACCAGATGATAATGCCAACATAAAGTTTGATATCTCCATAGGTAATGCTACCACACTGTTCATGGAACAGCTAATAGAAAACCTAGTCTCATCCAAATTATCACATAAGTCAAATTAATAAAATATTATCTATATATCTCTGCTAATAAAGTAAAATAACCATATATTTGCCTAAAACAATAACAATGATATCTATTATTGTAAAATGTAATAAAAGCCAAACTTTACCATGTACCCCTTTTTAAACCAGAAATTTCCATATTAAGTCAAAGTTGTTGTGCTTCTAGTTTTCCTACTAATCTAAAAGTATCTTTTAGACAGTGCCATAATAATTGCATCTCTCTTAATAAACGAAAACTGAGAAATATGACTGAGTGTCCATTACGTACTTTAATGCTGTCTCAAATGATCTTGGGCACAGACGACATCACCTACATTTGAGGAAACACTGAAGCTCAAATATGTAAACATCTCCATACTAGGCCAATATCACTGCAAAATAAATTACATTATAAAAATTGTAGGCCATGCCTAAAATGAGGGCAATGGAGTGTGTAACATTTTAGTAATTGTTTTTTTTATCATCTAAACCTAAGATCCAAACAGTAATGAAAACTTTCAGGAGCTGCATATTTAAACATTTTTCTGAAATGTAATCAATCCAGAAAGAAATTAGAGATTATGTTACAAATGGAAAGCAACTTCTATTATTTTGCAATGGCTCAAAATTATTCATTAAATTTCATTTTTGAAAAAGTCTAAATTCAGAATAACCTGCCAACTTATAATTTGAGAAATGTCAATAACTTCAAAATAACAAGACTTGCATGCTTTTTTCTAAAATTACTTTTACATATCTCTCAAGAACATAAGTAATAAGTTTGGATTTGTAAATACTGCAAATACTTCAATGACTGCAACAGAGTTAACACAAAAAACTCATTAGCTACAAACGCCATCTTGTGGTCCATTTAAAAACTAATTTTGTAGTATTAGTCTGTAGATCTCTAACTCAAGATCTGCTAAAGATAGAAAAAGCCTTAGATACGAATAACTCCACTTCTGTCATTGTTACATGTGGAAAAATTGGGGCTCCAAAAGATCTAATACATTGGAAATCTTTATAGAAAGAATATGAGAGCCAAATTTTCATATCTTTTCAACTCATACTTTTCTATACCATATCATCATTGTTTTTTAGCAATAACAAACCAATTACATGAAGTTTGTCCAGTTTAGTACCCCAGACACTTCAAACACCAAGCTTATCTGTGTTTGCTTATCAAACATGGAAATACAACAAACTAAAAAAAAGCACATTTACTTTCGGATTACTGGAAAACTATCAAGGCACAGCTATGATGCTTAACTACATTATTTTAAAGCATTTCACACGTCTTCTAATTTTATTCTCCTAAAGACCTGTGAGGGATGTGTGTGGATAGGGTGTGGAGGAAGAGGAGGACCATCAGTACCACTTTTTTTTTTTTTTTGCTGTACGCGGACCTCTCACTGTTGTGGCCTCTCCCACTGTGGAGCACAGGCTCTGGACGGGCAGGCTCACGGGCCCAGCCGCTCTGCGGCATGTGGGATCTTCCCGGACTGGGGCACGAACCCGTGTCCCCTGCATTGGCAGGCAGACTCTCAACCACTGCGCCACCAGGGAAGCCTGGTACCACTTTTTGACAGATTAGAAAACTGGGTATAGAGAAGATATGATGAAGATTTTACAATTAGTGGCAGGCACTCTGATATTCAATTTTAATTTTTTTCATTAGTAAACCCACCTTCTTTTTTCAAGATGTTACATCATGCAGTGTGTGCATGTGTGTTTTAAATCATTTCTTCCTTTTCTTTGCAGGAACTATATATTGGTCCATAGTATATAGTCTGCCATTTATGAAGAACAATAAGAAGAAAATTCTTGATTCAGAATCTAGATAATTTTAGAAATTATTTAATTATCATATATAATCGCCTATTCAAGTATTTGATAAACTTAACTACAGAAAAAGTTATCCAATCCAAAGGGTGGGAAGAGGCACAGACTGTCTATGCTATGGCATAACTGTCCCTTTTACATCTAAGCTCAAATTCGCTTGTACAGATAATTGAGAAATAACTATCTCACAGAATGAGACTGGTGAAAATGTTTTTAATACAAGTTTTTAAGAAAGCAGAAACCTGCAAAACAACAAAAGCTTTAAAATTACATGAACTATAATAAAAGATGTACACAGTTATGTGGAAACATGAGCTATAGCTATGGCTTTGGAATATGCAATTCAGAACAGAAATCATCACTTAATAAAACAACAAAATAGTTAATTACATAATACTTCAGAATTCTAAAAATGATAAACACTCGATTTTTAAGATTTCCTTAGAAGTAAATAAAAGTCAGACCCTGGTGCATTTAAACTGAATTCTATAATTAACTGTGCTTTATATACATTATAATACTTGAATATTAATCAGATTATAAATGTTTAAATGAGAAAAGACACTACCTATGTTAAGTGTAAGAGATGAACAGACTTTTAGAAAACAGAAGGAACTTTAGAGCAGCGCTTCTCAAACTATCTGCGATGATGAATAAGTCTTGTTCTTTCAATCTGCTGAGGACCATTAAGTGAACCTACTGAGCTGACTAGTTTGCACTTCATGCCACAAGAAATCACCACAAAAGCTGGATAATACTCGAATTGGCCTATACCTTATTTAACAAAAGTCTAATAATCACCCACTTGGATGTCATGACAATGTCTAATTGCTATAGAAGATTTCAACTGATTACATTTAGTTTCTGAATCTATCATGTTATAAATCTGTAATTAACAATTTATGAATTGGACATTAGTCCACAGTTTAAGTAGCATCACTTTAGAGATCAACATAATTACCTGAAGTTTCCTAAATTGTGTTCCATGACAGGCTAATCCTATAAGAAGAAATGCTGACCTAGTCAAAGAAATTATGTCTTCAGATTCATAAACCATATAAGCACATAAAAGACTCTGAGAACTTTAGTAAAAACGCCTGTTTAACTTTAACTCAAACTTATTTGACTACAGAACCTATCTTTTCTTTCACGATTAATACCCATTAACATTACAAAAACTAATTTCCTATAAAATGCATTGAGAAATTCTAGTACAGACAGAATTTCTGATGTGCATTATTCAACAATTGCTTAAAAACTCCCAGTGGCAGAGAACTTATTTCTTTGCATTGCAATTTAATGTAATTTAGAGAATTTTAATACATAGGAAATAACTCCTTCTGTGAATTCAAATTATACAATTTCCAAAAGTTGGTGCTAGATATGTTTTCTGAAGCAACAAGAAAACATGTACTCCTTCCATGACTGCCCTCCAAATACCTTTCTTCTTTTCCAATTCCTTGAATGAAGATGCATTTCTTAGACCACTATCACCATGATAACCTTATTCTGACTACATCTTAGTTTGCTAATATTACTATCAAAATGCATCATCAAGTCTGAATTCAGTATTTTGAATAGCTACTAAATAATGGAGATCATTATTTTGTTCTAATTTTTTTTTAAGTCAAAAGTGTCTTCTAATATAAAAAGACCTCAATATGCCTCTTATGAAAGTTAAGTTTTGAAAAAAGCAAATTTCAGTGTGGTCACCAAGATAAAGACCCAGTAAATTAAATGACTTAACGTCTGCAAAGTATACTATCATTCTACATGCTGAAGATAATCTTATTGCAAAGTAATTTTGGCTTGAGTATAAGGATTCCTTGTGGTGGGTGGTGGTAGAAATAGTTAGAAGTAGATTTACTACTTGAAATATGACCTTGTCATCAATGTAGAGGATAACAATGAACCTTATCTGCTATGACAGAGGAGCATTCATTTGTATCACTGAAAAGCTGTATCAAATTATTGAGGTGTAAGTTTAAAAGGTCAGTTGGCTACAACAGAACAGTATTTTAAGCCAAGTGGAACTGAAATTTACTGTCAAGAGCTCATATTTACCTAAACTTCTTCAGATGGTTTTACAATAAAAGCTCTAATGAACATTTTTACCAGTTTCCTAAGTATTTTCTAGAGACTATTTCAGACATTAATTTCATAAATGACTTTGGTGAACAAATAAATCTGAGATCTTAAACAAAGGTGAACAGATGTTTTCCTAGGGAGTTTCTTAGGAACTTTAATGTGCTAAGATGCATTGCCAAACTTCTCCATAAAGTGAAACAGTATAACCTAAAAGGAAGACACTTGGCTATGAGGTTGTCATATCCAATGACAGCCAAAGTAAAATCAATAGAAGCAAATGATTGTGTGATCAAATATGTCCTTAAATATACAACAAGTAGAGACCCAAAGAACTATGCCCTGGGACTTCCTCTGCCATTTGTAATAGTTGATTTAAAAAATTTATAAAATTTCTTTAATGTAGAGTTCCCTCAGCTCAATTTATAATTCTCACCTCTTCACTCATCCAGGATTCCTGGTACAATCTATCAAACTGAGAAGGCAGCTCTGCAGCCTCTGTGACAGCTATTCTCCATAGATGCCTCCTCCGCAACCAATCGACCATAATAGAGGACCATAATAGCCTCCCATGAACAATCCAAGCAAGTGTTTTATTGATGAGCTTGTTTCCATAATCGATGGTGAAGCTTCTCATCAGACAGTGAGAATAAAAGGTTTTAGCCTTAGGATGACACAAGGTTATTCCATCTGTTTCCATTGTTCTAGTCATTATTACCATGTACCTTTAGATTCTATTTGAAATAGGAATTGATTGCTCCCCCCAAAAATGATCTCCATAGGATAAATGGTAAAGAGGACAAGATTAATCATTAAACAATCAATAGTGTTGGTCTCTTTACTCAAAATACAAAGGGAAAAACTCCTAGGTATTCAATGGATTGTCATTTAACAGCATTAAGAAGATGAAAACTTGGTGTTTTTCTTTTGATGAAGATGACCAGCCCTAAACGAATTGGATGGTGCATAGAAGAGTAGTGTAATGCTGCCTGAATTTGCTAATCCAGACATTCAGGCTTCTAATGAGTGCCTCCCATTGAGTAAAAAAGTAAATAATGTGGACACAAGAACGTAATGAATTGGAAAATTTAGCTGGCATAAAAATGGTCAGGTTGAGTAAATATCTAAGCATCTTAGCCTCTCAAGCTGGTGGTGTGTTTACTTTCCAGGAAATCTATCCTACCCATTAATGGAAATCTACTGAATCCCCTAGGGTATATAATGTAGTTCTGAAACAGTCTTCAAATAGTTCCAAAGATAGACTGCTATTTTCTGAAGGGCTGTTTTAGCACCATCAGATCTGTCTTCCTCGGTCCTAGGGATTAGGTCAGGTACCGGCTTTAGTAAATGTTATGACGCATGACTGTAAAAAGAAAAGTACCCTGATATGGATTCAAAAATCCCTGTCCTAGATAACTTTGAATTATTCCAGCTCTAGCTAAATTCTTTATTCTTATGATTTGGAAAGGGAGTTGAGACACATTAACCTTAAAGAAAGTATCTGTTTACTCTGTTTCATCCTAAGAGACTGTCAATATAAAAATATAATTTAAATGGTTCAACATAGACCAACTTTTATGCCTCTCTCCCAATATTTAAAAGGAAAACTCAAAAACTACAGGTCATTCCTTAGGACCAAAATGATACTAAACAACTACAGCTGGTTAAATCCTTAATCACTTCCATCCTTCTCTTTACAAGAAAGGCTGTTACAAAGAGTTGAGCAGTATGAGGTGATTGTGTATGGTGCATAGAAATTACAGAGGTTAACTATTTTGGAAACAGGTGTCATTGTTTCAGTATTTCCCAAAACCTTCTCTGGAGCTAATCTGAGTATTCACCTAGGAAAGAAAAGTAGCCTGCATTTCTCCTGGGTGAGCAGAAGTCTGTCGATCTTTCTCTACGTAAATCAGTTTAGAATTAAAGGCTTCATATAGGGCTTTGTAAGCATTGCTTTTGGGCTGATAAAGGAAAGGCTTTGCAAGGGTCATTGTAAAAAGAACACGCCAGCCTTCTCTTTTTGTGGCAATGGATAGCTAATGTTTTATTATCTCTTCAAATATACTGAATTTTAGTTACCTTTTATTTGTATTTGCCTAAATCTTGCAACTTACATTTTCATTCTCCTTGATGGAGAGAACAGGAGTGAAATAGAAATGAAGTAGTTCTGTTTTCTCAGTTTCCATAACATGGTTTCCATTAGAGATTCACTTTACTAATTTTATTAGAGTTTATTAATTCCTAATTTTCTTGCTTCCAAAAGAGGCTCCTCACACCTACTTCCATTTGACTTTGGTACTATTTGGAAGTCATTCCATTTTTTTCCAAAACCTCACTTCTTCCTGAAATGTGCCCTTCCTGATACTGTTTCTCTGTATTCATCTCTGACTGTATCTCTCTCTTTACATCTTTGTCTTTCATAGTCCATGGTCCACAGATGTAATCGTATCTGATTCTTTAACTGCTTCACTCTTTTTATTACTTTTTAGAATTGTCCATTCCTCTTATGTCATATTCTCTTTTTGAGTCTGTGATGTTGAAATTATACTTTTCTGTAATTTTTTCAAATCACTTTACTAAATTCTATGCAATATGACTGAAAATGGCCAGGGTTTCCTTCCTTTGCTTTCCTTTGACCTCCCAGATTTTGAAAATGGTACTTTCTCCCCAAGTTTCTGTCATGTTACATAACCGTTCCTCTTTGTTGGATGGAATTAGATCTAGAGAAGCTCTTCCCTCTAACTGTTCCTTTTAATTCATGTAGATGAACAGAAAGTCCATAATTTATCTGAGTCCCAATTTTTTAAAAAAGAATGAAATTTCAGACAGAAATCTAAATGCCACTCATCAAAATCTTGCTTAGCTGGCAGTTTTATAATCATTACCAATATAGATTAACCTCTTAAAGTCACAATGCTTGGGAGCTATCTTTACTTGGACCAGGGTGTTTTAAATATTCACAAAAATTTTAAAAATGTTCCAAAGCATGTAGTGCACCACTTAATTTAAAACAAGCAACTCTTTTGCTAGAGTTTATTTTACCATTCCCCAATGTAATAAGGAATACATTTCTAAATAAGAACAACTATACTTGAAGAACTTCTAGGACATTCAATGCTTATCTACTACTTACTTTGTAGAAGAACTGCTATGATACCTATTTTTTAAATTTTCTCTACTTTTTAAATGGTCCATATATAACTGGACTTGGAATTTAGGAAAGCATTAGTTGTACTATTGATTTGGCTTGATGGTGAACGCTTGTAATGATACTTTTTCTTCATTTATCTTAGAGAAAACGTCCTATACTATAATTGCTTTTCTGCTTCCTAGATGTCCATGTAGATACATATATTTTTATTATTCAGTAATGACAGAACCCTTCTATTAAGCCAGCTCATTACCATTCAAGTAAAAAAAAACTAATTTAAATATTCTTCCATTAAAAAAAGTAATACATTGTAAAGCTGTATAAATCAAGTGAAAAATACATATACTTATTATTCTTCCCTAAGGGCAAGATTTAATTTTGAATTTGAATGTTGCTTAGCATACGGTTTTGATGTTAATTGAATCTTAAATGAATGATTTTACATGAGGCAATTGACATTCTTAAATAAGACTGATAGCATTTGAAATGAAGCGACCTCTAACCTGGTTATTTCTTGAAATTCTTATCAAAAAAGATTTTAAGTCTAGTGTTCATAATTATTTTTAATAGTATTATTTATGAGAGCAAAAAATTTACATAAGTGCTTAATTATTAGTAGTTCTCTTCACTAATAAAGGTATGTCAACATGATGTACTAGAAGATTTTTTTATGTCGTTATATAGAGAAGTGTTTAAACAAATAAAAAATACAGAACTCAAAATAATACATATCCACTATAATCATCATGACACAAATAAGTAACATATGTTTTTATGTTGACACATTCGAAAAGAACCATGCAGAAATTTTAAAATATTTTTATGTGCATATAGCAAATTATTTTTCTATAATTGCATTTAAGTGTAGCCTTCTCTAGGAGATAAGGTTATGGGCATTCTTTATTTCCTCTTTATACATTTGTGTACTTAGCTCTTGTCATTTTTTTGTTTTTCATGTGCATGTATTAATTTTCAAACCAGAAAATGAGGCTCTGAAACGACTTCCATACATTAACTAATAATTCTAAAATAAACTGTGCAAAGAAACAAATTTTACTACTTCAAGTATTATATTCACTTAACTACAAACAGTTTTACTTGGCAAAAATTAACATTATGTGATCTTTCCATGATTATGATATTAAAATTAAACTTTCAAAGGGTATATTCTTTCAGTTTATAATACCTACCAAGGATTACTTCCTTTCAAATCTCTTCACCATCAACATAATCATCAGCATCAGTATCATCAACAATTGAAACTTACACGCTTTTGTACCTACTAAAGAACAATTAGAAAATGTCCACGTACTTTATCCAGCATGTCATATTTTATGGTTTCAGCATCTCTTCACATTTTAGCAAGAAATAATTTTCTTTGGTTATCTGGATACCAAGATACTTTGAAATTATTCACCTATGTTCAACTGGATTTTTGTTTTATTGTTTCATTATTCTTGTTTTTATAAAAAGACTCAAATTTATTCTTAGTTATTGGTCATATAGAACAAAATTGGGAATAGCTTCATTTCACCTACTCAGAGTTTATTTGGAGATACCTGTCTTATATTCGGTGTCAACTGTCTCCAAGTAAATTCACACATCTAAGTATAATATTTCAATATGACAATAATTGGTTTCTGATACAGACCTATATCTCATATTTACAAACTGATTTTCCTCTTTCATTTTAATATTTAAATTTTAAGTTGTAAACAAACTGTGACCATTTTACTTCATAAAAGTCCAAAGGCAAATGTTTATACCCCATTTCTTCTATCACACTAGGAACAAGCCCCTTTGGTGATTTATTTTTACAAATGTTGATGAAAACAGAAGTATTTCCATAATAATATGATTAAATTAAAAAGGGACTGGAAAGATTCTGCAATATTTCACTTCCTTGTATATCTGAGATATTCTGAAGTTAACAGATAACAGCAGACTGTTGCTGTTTCAGGCCACACAGTTTGTGTGTTAGTTAGGAAGCCGTGATTATATAAGGGCCCCAATTATGCTTGGACTGATGTGTCAAATCAGTTAAGAGTTATTCACTTAGGAAAAAAAACAATAAATAACTGGAGCTGTAGGGATCTTGTGAAGTTATAATAAAGAAAACCAGAGATTCCTCCAAATATATACATCTAAGATGCAGTACACTTGATATAATTTTAGCAACATGTAGAAATATAATTCATTTGGAGGAAAGGGTGAAAAACATACTGATATAAACTGCTGTGAAGAACAAAGTTTGCAATATGGCAATATGGCACAGTGATGCTAATTTAACTATTTCTAATAAAACTGTATTTTGTATAAACTGAGTGCAACCTATGAGCGTGACAAAAATATGTATTTATGTGACAGGTATAGTCAAAACTTAAACATTTCATTTGGAGTTCAATGGAATTGCCATGAACATTTTCTCTTAAAAAAATAAAAAAGCAAACTTAGAAAAGTTTTGCAGACTTTATCATTGAAAGGAAAACATAGTAGGTGCATTTGTCACATGACTTTTATAACCTAATATGTTTTATAATCACAATCCTTACAGTATATTGTATATCTTAATTTTCAAGGCATTTTCTTAAAAATTATTTCAATTAATTGTCATAACACTACTATAAGGTCAGTGTGGACAGGTTCTATTGTAAAGGAGAGATAAAGTTATTTCTGTGGATTTAAAGAGTTAAGTGGTAAAAAAAAGCCTATGTTGATAAATGCGCTTTATCCAACAGAAATATTTTAAATCATTTCAAAATCTGAGATTTATGAGAAATTCCTTTTAGAGACTTGAATTTACTTAAGGTTGTTAATGTAGAATAAAAAAATAGGAGAGGTAGAAAATGATCTTTCCGATCCCACCTGCTATAAAGAAAATCACTTGAATCTGTCCACTAATCTCTAGCTCACTGCCATGAGACCTCTATGTCAGTTCACATCTCTGTCTTTGTTGCTACATTTTCTAACTAGGCTCAACATGTTTAGTTTTGTTCCACTCTGACCCATATAGCCAGTGTGATCTTTCTAAAAGGCAAGTGCAATAGATATTGTCTCTTCCCTGCTGAAAAGTCTTCAATGGCATTCCCCATTTCCCTTAGAATGAAAATAAAAGACAAAGCTTATAAGGCCCTCTTCAGCCTAATAGCGTTCAGGACATACTAATGTAAAATATGACATGTTGGCATATTAAGATGAATGAGTTTGAGAATATGGCAGAAGCAGAAAGGTCACTTTGACCTTCTTCCAACCCTTATCTCACGAAGCAGGTCATAAAACCCTCTTACAAGACGTGGCCTCCTTATGCCCAGAGGAAAAAAGAAGCGTCTTTACCTCCAAAGACAAAGGGACACTGAGAAGACTCCTAACAAAAAGGACTTGCTAAATTCCCTCCAGTTTATTTCACTTAACTCATACTCCTTAACCTACCCTATTTCTACATGACAGCCCACTCTTCATCAAACTTAGCGTAGAAATACTCAGATCTGTTTCTTCTGGTCTAGATTTGCTCATGAAGGCTTCTGTACCTCAAAGAACTTACATTAAATCAACATATATACATTTTTCCTGTTAATTTATCTTTGTCAGTTTCATTTTCAGACCCAGCCAGGAATCCTAAGAGGATTGAGGAAAATTTTTCCTCCTCTACAAGCCTCCTTTTTCAACTCAACATTACCTCCACTCCACCATCCTTCAAAGAGAACCTCAGTAATTTGAACATGTACTCTCTCACTTCTCGTCTTTTCTCTGCCTGGAACTCTCTTACTCACATCTTTATCTGGCTACCTCTCATTCATCATTCATTAAGGTCTCAGCTTAAACACATCCTCTGAGGAACCTTCCTCTTTCCCTGCAATGTCTTTCTATCCTGGAACTTATTATACTTTATTATCATAAGTTTTATTTTAATTGACTGTTTCTCTTATTGACTGTAACTACATGAGAAAGGGACCATGTTTGTCCTGCATACTGTGGTCTCTCCAGGGCCCAGCACAGTGTCTGGTGGTAGTAGGGGCTCAAGTAATTCTTGTTGAATGAAAATATCAGTATCAGTTAGATAATCTTGCAAAATATAAAAAATTTTAGTTTAAAGTACCTTTAAACTAGCAAGCACTATAGACTACAAAGGGTAAAATAATTCTCTTAATGTATCAATTTTGTATAGTTATTAATTCAGTCAGAGATAAGGTTAAAGATGTATGTTTAAAATATACCTTCCAGGAAAAGTATGTTCAGAATACGCTAGATGAATGGGAACTTCCCTGGTGGTCCAGTGGGTAAGACTCCGCACTCTCAGTGCAGGGGCCCCGTCATCGACCCCTGGTCGGGGAACTAGATTCCGTGTGTATGCTGCAACTGAGAGCCCGCATGCCACAACCAAGACCCAGCGCAGCCAAAATAAATAAGTAAATATTTAAAAAAAGAAAAGAAAAAGAAAAAGAATGAAGTTGTACCCCTACCTTATACTATATAAAAAAAAAAATTAACTCAAAATGGGTCAAATACCTCAATGTAAGAATTAAAACTATAAAACTCTCAGAATATGCTAGATGAAGAAAGTGATAGCATAAAATTCATTTAAAATAATAACTACTTTTCGGAATTGTTAGTTGTTCAAAAAAAGGTAATCATTTGAAAAGAAAAATGTTGACTAGGCTCTTTCCTGAATTAAAAAACAAACAAACAAAAAAACAACTGAACTATAAACTAAACTGAACTAATGCTCCTTTTTTGATTTTTTGAATAGCTACAGAAGGCATGGTAGGGATGGCAGGGACATAACGTATAAGCCCTGAACTAATTTTCAAACCTTTGGCCCTTTCCTCATTTTGCAAACCCTTTTTAATACAAGAAAAAGAGAGGAAAAGGAAATAAGATAGGAGAATCATTAGGAAGCATGTGCAAGTGCTTTTGAAGAATTCAAATCCTTCCAAAACAAGAAACTGAGGGGAAAACAGACACAATAAAATGGTAGCATAATTCTTTCTCACATCAAGCTCAGCTCAAATTAGGTACTTGGGCATGCTGTGTAGGAAGGAAAACTTATCACCCTCCCTCCACATATACACATTTGTGTCAGTGGGTGGGTTCAGCGTTACTATATTAACTGGCAACTCCACTGGCACTGAGCCACCGAAGAGGCTTCTGAATGTGACACTTGGTTCCTGAACAGACTCTTTCAACACAAGACATATAGAAAGTAAGAGAGAAGATAACATTTTAAAAATGAAGCAATACCACATATCACTAATTACCTGTTCATAAGAGTGGATATTCTCCTCAGCCATATCTGTAAATGCTGACTTGATATCATTTTGCATGTTTTGTTTCCATCTTTCCCAATCTGCTTTCAAGGCATTATTAGCGCACTCCACTTTATCTTCCAGTTTTCCAATCTCTTCCGTAAGCTGGATTAGATCACAAAGAGATCAACTGATCTATGTATTCCTGCCACTAAGTGAATTCATAAAGTCTAAGCTGAATATTATAAAAAACAGTTTAAGAAAAATACTTTTTTTGAAAAGTCACCAGTATTTACCCTGTATACTAACTAGTTAAAGTAAAGAGAACACTGGATTCAGAGATGTCAAGTAGAGTTCTAAGGTCTGCCACCAATTAGCACTTGACTTTACCTAAATCTCTCTAATCTTGGGCTTCAGTTACACTATTTATAAAGCAAAGGAAATTGGACTACAAGTTATTCCAAAATTTTTTTGCAATAACTCTCTAATTACCACTGATTGTGATGAAATATTTATGTTAAAAGATATGGTTGGGGGCTTCCCTGGTGGCGCAGTGGTTGAGAGTCTGCCTGCCGATGCAGGGGACACGGGTTTGAGCCCTGGTCTGGGAAGATCCCACATGCCGCGGAGCAACTAGGCCCATGAGCCACAACTACTGAGCCTGCACGTCTGGAGCCTGTGCTCCTAAACAAGAGAGGCCACGATAATGAGCGGCCCGCGCACCGCGATGAAGAGTGGCCCCCGCTTGCCGCAACTGGAGAAAGCCCTTGCACAGAAATGAAGACCCAACACAGACAAAAATAAATAAATAAATAATAATTAAAAATGAATGTCTGCTTATAAAAAAAAAAAGATATGGTTTCACATGTTCAGCTTCCCCTTCCTACTCCTCATTTTTCAGCTGTTTTTAGCAGAATGCTCAGTTAACTGACATGTTATAACATCCGTATAGATTATGTAGTCCAACCTGGAGGCCCAGGGGATTAACTTGTCACATTCCACTCAGCTGGTAACAGAGGCAGGTTTATATCACAAGACACCTGACACCTAGTCCACGCTCCATTAGACAGGCTGAGTGTGACAGTCATACCTCCTCCCCAACTTACCCACCAACCTTTGAGCATGGAACCCATCAATTTATTGCTTTATATTTAGCACATTTATATTTATATAAATTTTTATATATTTATGCATATTTTATATATTTATACATATTTTATTCATATAATCAGCATACATTTATTTATTAAGTTCCTTCTCCATACCAGGCATTATTCTAGGACTTGGAGATTCAACAGTGAAGACAATAGACAAAAATCCTTGTTTTTACCGGAGCTGATATTCAACTGGGGAGAGACAAACCATAAGCAAGATAAATGAAATATGAACTATCATTTGATAATAAGTGTCAAAAAGAAAAACGAAGCAGAAAGGTAGATAGGGAGTATAAGAATGATGCAATTTTAGATAAGATGTCTGGGGAAAGCCTAAATAAGAAACTGTCATTTGAATAAATATCTGAAGTTGATGTGAGAGTGAACCATGGGGTTCTTAATCAGAAAAGCATTCCTGGCTGAGGAAGAAACAGGACAATGGCCTAGAGGTGGAAGCATGCCTGGATGGTCCAAGAAGAATAAGGAGACCAGCATGGCTGTAGCAGGTGGCAGAGTTAAAAAAGAGGGAAGCTCTTAGGAGATGAGGTCAGAGAAGCAGTGGGTGACCAGATCTTACTGAGCCATGCAGTCCATGGTAAGCATCTTAGGTTTTATTAAATGAGACCCAAAGCCAGAGAGATTCAAGCAGAAATGACACCACCTCTCCCATGATTTAAAAGGGGCATATTATACGTTACCACTATTCCTTGGCTCTGAGTATTTGAAAGAGGCTATCATTTAAGAAGGTCCCCACTACAGACATGCTAAAATGTGAAAATGTATGTCTTGGAATCAAAAAAATGTTATTTTACTTCCAATGCTTGTTTGAAATATTCTTTTTATTCATTTGTCAATATTTTGCTGTGCAATTTCACTGCTGACTTTATTTCATTGCAGCCATATTTGCTTTTGTTTCCCTAAGAATAGACATTTGGTATTATATAAATCTTTTATTACCTATGGGAGATCTATTTCAGTAGTAAGGTTGGTTTTCATGTTTTGTGTGTGGCGGGAAGATGTGTTTTTTTCACTTTCTTATTTTGTTTGTAAACTATCTCAGTGAGGCCATTTATTACTTTATGGGTATGTATGACTCTTTGGGGGTAATTATTTTGCTTAATCACAGAGAATTTGTCTAAAAGGATGTTAATGGGATTTCTCATGGTGGACTGCGGATGCTGGAGAATAAGCTAAGGTAAAATTTTACTGACAGGCCAAACTCAAACAGGATCCGGAGAAAGCTCAGGGGCCGGTTACAAAACCTCACTCCTCTGGGTTGTTGGATGGAATCTTGCCATTTTCACAGCCAGATGGAGATGATTAGAAAAGTGTCTTTGTTTATAGCTAGGATCAAGAGGTACCTACACCAACTGTAACTGCACTGTTTTTCTCCTCTGCTTAGGTTTTGCAGTCTAAAAGTGCCATGCACTGGAGTGGAGTGGGATTACTGGCAAAGTTCTTTACTGAAAGTGGCTTCAGGAAACACAGTATCTAAATCATATATTCTATCTTCCTTCCCCTCCTGATGGAGCTTAAAATGGTGTTACTGCCGTAAGGGATTTAAACAAAGTCTTCCCCTTTTCAATCTGCAACTCCCTCTCCTAAAAGCCCTTGTTAGTGGTAGTCAGGCTGGTTGGTGCTTCTGCTCTGGCCCAGAGCTACTGCATTCCTAAAGAAGTCCTGTCCTGTTCTCTGACTTCACTCCCACCTACAGAAAGAAGCTTTGTAGCCTGATCAGCATGGCACTGGGATTAAGATGACTAATGATAGGTTAGACTGATCGCAGACCCCACGTCTGTCTTTCACAAGCTGTGTGACACTGGGTAAGAGTACTTTTTGAAGCCCTAGTTTCTTCATCTGTAAAATGAATATAAAAATGACACTACCTATCTCGAAGGGATTTTTATTAAAAGTTGCCTGAGATAATGAACACATTCATTGATGTGCACAGTGCCTGACAATTTTTCTACTAAACTGTATCTATTACTATCATCATTACCACCATTACCACCAGTACCACCACCATTACCACCATCATCATCAGTTGGTGAAATGGAAATGGATTCCCTCTCCTCTTCCAGTATTTTGGTCTCTGGAAACATACCATTTCTTTGCCAGGGTCTAGGTCTTAATTTCTAGTGCTATTTCTTGATTTACTCTCATCAGTGTAGAAGAGGATACATATGTTCTAAATATACATGATCAATTCCTGTCACTTTTTTGGAGGCCATATATATATATATATATATATATATATATATATATACTGACCACTTTTTATTTCTTTGATGATTCCATCATTATTTTAGTTAGAAAAGGAAAAAAGAGACATTAGGTGTTTCCTCACACTGAGTCATCTTCCCCTAATTTTGACTTGAAGAAACTCTAATTGATAATAAGCACAAAACATTTAATTCAAATTAGGAAGGATCTGGACTCTTATCTTTCCTACCAATTTACAAAGGCATATTATTAGATTTCCCTTCCCTTAGTTGACTGCACTTTTAGCAAGTTCTTTGGTACAAGGAACTGTGCATTTAGATGGTGCGATCCAGGCTCTCAACATAAACAATGAACAAAATTTCACCGAAGTGGGAGAGTAACGTGTTAGGCACCTGGCGGGCCAAAGAAGCCCCTCTAGTGCTTCAGCACCCCTATAACCACAGAGCAGGTTTCAATAACTCTAAAAGTAGGGAATTATAGTTTCTACCGGAAAGCAGCATAGAAAAGACTGAGTTTAAAAGGATTAAAGCTTGAATCATTCATTTCACAAATACTGGAAACGACTTGGCCCTCTGTTGGTGGCAAAACTGAAGAAGGAAGCAATCCTTCTTGCCAGGAAAATGTTGTAATATCAGAATAAGTAATAAAAGATTATAATATAGTGAAAAATAAAGATTTAGATTTAACTGCAAGGCTAATGGGTAATCTCTAGCTTCAGTTATATTCAGCTAGAAATGAGCCATACAATTAAGTGAAAACCATTAATACTAAGAGCTCAGGCAAACAAAAAAATATCCTTCTTCAATAGCGAGTACCTACTATAGCACCAGAAAAAGCAGCAATAATAATGACCACTTATTGTATTTCTGCCATGGGCCACTGTATTAAGCTATATACTTTACATATATTATTTCATTTAATCTGCATAATAATATTGCAAATTTGGTAATATTATCTTCCTTTTACAAGCTGGGAAACTGGGAGAAAGAAATAAAAGAGATCACACAGCTTTTTGTGGCATCATGGAGATTCAAGTGAAAATACATGCTCTTTCCATAGTGAGTGAATAGCCCCAAGCTAGCTTGCCTGTGGCTTTCAAGGTTAAACTGATTCAGCTCTTACCTTAAGGAGTTTGTTATCTTTTAGAATGCAGATATGCAAAAATAAAACAAAAACCAAAGGCTATAATACAAAGCAGAATGTGATATATATCATAATGGAGGAAAAAAATTAAAGTAGTATATAGAAAGATACAGCATGGAGGATTAATTCCAACTTTGGTAGGGGACATTCCAAGTGTTAATTTGCTAGGCAGTGAGTGGGGAAGAAGACACCTGGATGAGGGTATGGCATAAATAAAATCACAGGGATGTTATGCTATATAGAGTGTGACAAAACAATGGATAAGAGATAGGTTTGGAGGCTGGAGGTGGGCAAGAAGAAACATGGGAAATGCAGCTGGACAGGCTGATTGAAGATTGACCACTAGAGGGTGTAAATGCTATTGAGCATGAAATGGATTCTGTAGGAAAAGGTAAGCTACCGAAAGTTTTTGACCAGGGCTGAAGTATACTTCAGATAGATTCCTGAGTCAGAGATATGCAAGGATGCTTAAAAGAGAAAGGGAGGAGGAGGGGAAGAAAGGAAACCAATTAACCTGCACTGGGACTATGGAGACAGCAATAAAAATGATGAGGATTTGGTTCATTCCCACTCACTCATCCTGCAGCATTCACTCAGCATCCATCTAGTCTCTGTTAAGAACTAAGATGAAGGGTGAAAAAACAGACCTTGCCCTCAAGGACTCATGCCTAAGGGGAGAAATTAAAAAAAAAACAACTGGATACAGAAAATGTGAAATGCAGTTCATGTGAAGCAAAGAGGGTGTACAGTCCTAGAAGCATGTTTACTTTGAAGTTTCTAAAAATCGAAGGTGGTCTGTCAAGGTTGGTACCTAGAGTGTGAGTAGGGGAATAGCAAAACAGGAAAGAGAGGCAGCTGCCAGGTACTAAAGGGATTTCCCTGGGGGGTGTTTGGATTTTCAAACCAGGACCAGGAAAGCAGCAGTAACAATGAGATTCCTGATACAGGGGATACTGAGAGGAGGAGATCCTGAGACACAGAATCAGTAGGGGCTGGCAACTGACTAAGTATGGGTGGGCACTGGAAGAAAAGATAAGATTATCTGATATTTTTAACTGGATAGCATTCACTGGAAGAACAGGTGGGGTAGGGTGAGATAGGAAATGAAGGCCTAAAGCCAACAGTAATAGTCTTGCAGGGTGAGGTATACATCAAACAACTTTTGGAGGTCAGCCTTGTGGCATGTTTCACTAAAAATTCTTACTATAACTCTTACAAAGTGAAAAAAAAAGT
This sequence comes from Orcinus orca, assembly GCF_937001465.1. Taxonomy (NCBI): domain Eukaryota; kingdom Metazoa; phylum Chordata; class Mammalia; order Artiodactyla; family Delphinidae; genus Orcinus; species Orcinus orca. The sequence continues at coordinate 125,760,458 of NC_064559.1, forward strand.
ACTCATCCCTGAGAAGGAACAGGGTAATGGAGAAAAAAAATAAAGGAAATAACAATGAAAAAAAGAGAAAAATATGATCATGCTAAAAATAGTCCACAATTAACATCAACATATTAAATGTTAAAGTAATATTTAATTACTATGCTTCATTATTTCTCATCCATGAAAAGTACAGTCTAGGAGGTGGGTGTCAGATCAAAGAATAAAAGATGCATGAGGTTCATGTCATATCCCAGCAACTTGGAAATATCCTAGATTCAGCTGAAGGGTGCCCCTTCCTTTACTTGTTAGATTGAGCTTGTTTTGTTTCTTTGATTCAGTTCAAGATTATCTAGAGAATGGTCTGACGGCTAAAGGGCCAAGAAGTGACATACTGGTTCTGTCCACGTCAGTTATAGCTCTGAACCCTGGTTATATCATGTCATGAATGTTTGTCACAGGTCATGTGGAAAGTGGGTAAAATAATTTGGATGAATCCACGCAGATCATTCATTACTGCTAGGAAATAAAGCCTACATTCTAATGAAATAGCCCTGTGGACCATTTCTACGATTATAGACCATTACACTATTTTTAACAGTTACTCATTTTTTGAAGCACATGTCTGCTAAGACAACCACAGGTGCACTGAGTCGCTCAAACCCATTTAACCACCTTGGAGGTTTTCCTCCTTATTCCCTCAAAGCTGACTTTACAAAGCGAAACCAATCCAGAAACCCTATAACATTTTAATAATTTTTATTAAAATAGGCCTTTTATAGATTTTAATTTTCTATGACTTTTATACATTTAAATTTGCAAGAACATATTTTCCCATAAGTACAACCATCAGAAATAGATGGATTTTTATAGAAAAGTTAGATAAATCCATGCAAATACAGTTTATTTATTACCTTTCTTTAAGCAAATGATTAAAATATAAATTTTTTTTCACAGATAATTCATATTTTATTAACAATAAAAAAGATATAAGTGATAGAACATTTTAGAATCCCATAATAAAGACAAGTTTTTTCCTTTGTGACAAAATGTTGTCTTGGAAATTATATCAGAAACATCTATTTATTTATAAATAAAATATTACAGATGTGAACTGTATAATCACAAAGTTAGGGTAGCAAATAAAATAGGGTAGTGAATAAAATATGAAAAATATTTTAAAATATTTTTAAAAAGAACATACTCCACAAATATACATCTCCAAAAATATTTTATAATAAATAAAGTTTGGAGACCAAAATGGGATTACCTGTATACTCATAAACTATTTAAGAGGTAAATTCAATGTATCTAGAGTACGTATATTTGATCTAACACTAAACATTAAAAAATAATCGGGCTTTTCTGAGAGATTAAAGTGTGCTTAAAGATGATTAGGTAGGCCTTTTGCTCTTAAGATTTAAGGTTGATCTTTTGATGCTATTTCTCTCAATATATTTTCAATACAGAGGCAAGAACTTTTACATTTACTAATAGAGACAAGAATTATTCCACTGGATTTGCTTGGCTATACTATGTCCTCCTGCAAATGGACTCTGAGAGGTTATCTGGACTTTCTGGCAGAGAAGTGCAGGTATTTAGGAATTACTTTAGAATAGCTTTAGATTTGGCAAGGACTATGAAAGACAGCAATTAACTTTTGGAGGGATGGCACAAGATATGGGTAACTACCTAGCCAGTCAGATGAGTGAAATCACCTTTACTACTAAGGAGGAGATGACAAACAGTACGATTTCCTTTACATTCTTGCTGGATAGCCTTCTGATTATCTTTGATTTCTTTGTCTCTAACGTTATCAAGAATGGTCTGATAGTAAGAAAAAGAGGAATTTACAAGAGGTGTCTCGAAGCTATGGATAGAGTTAGGAAAAGGAGCTGTGTTTGTGCATGTATGTTGCACATTCTTAACATCTGCCTGCTCACCAGCAATGCTGAGTCCCTACTATGATCAGGTCCTGAGCTGCATGTCACACATGGCATCTCATTTAACTTTCTTCGTAACTCTTAGAGGTAGATTTCTTCCCCCGCATCTAGCTGGTCCAAGTCTTACAAAGTAGACTTTGCACATGATGAACGTGGGTCCATGTAACAGTGCACTTTCAACATCCTTCCACCAGCTCTCAATTATGCTTTTCTTCTCTTGAATTATTTGGCAAACTCAATCTAAGTTGATTTTTTAAAAAAAAATTTCCTGCCCCCCACTTTAATTTTATTTATTTGTGCTCCTTAAACCTCTATTCTCCTCCAAAATACAGTTTCTTATTACCTTCAATAAGATGAAAGAACAAATAAATTGAGAATAAAAGTAAACATTCATTCAACAAATCTTTAAGTGCTTACTGTGTCCCAGGCATTAGCCCAGGAACATGACCAAGAGCACAGAGGTGAATACGAGAGGGAAGGTCCCTATTGCTGGGAGCTTACAACATAGTAGGGGTTTCAGATCCACACTGCATTGGGCATTCCCTCTATGTCACCTTACCAACTACCTTAGAGTCTATCAATGAGCTTGTTCTTTTTGCATAAAAAAAGGAAGTACCTCCCAAAGTAAATTTTAAGAAATCCAGAACATCTAGATTCAAAAATTTCCCCAGAAAAGGAAATGTATCTTTATATCTAATAAATATCCTTACTGCATCTTTCTCAGTTGCCTTATGGTATTAATAAGTTGTATTTACCTCCTCTTCTCTTTTTTCCATGAATTTTAAAAATTTCATAATCACACACATTTATAGGACAGTGATCTAGAGCCTGCGCTCTGAAATCCATGGGTGATAATCTTGACTGTGTTGACCTTAGCTAACTAAATTCAGTTCTGTGATAGGCTGCCGTTTCCTCATCTGTAGAATGAGGAAAAAGAAAGTACCTACTTCACAGGATTGTTTTTGAACAACATGTTAGCAAAGTGCCTGGGACTTAAGCATTTAATACATGTTAGGGTTAGAGTGGCACTCCAGAGTGATTATGGAAGGACAATTGTTAGGGTCTCGGAAATGTCCTGACTGAATCTGCCAGCTCACTCACTTCTACTATGTTAGGGAATACTTACTGAGGACATGCATATAAAAGGAACAGCCATAGGGGAAACAAAGAGACATTAATAGCTCAGAAAGCTCCCCAAATGCTCCAATATGCCTGAGAGTATTGGGGGCTGAATGGACAATGTGGCCATGCCAAAAAGTCTATGTAAGGCCATTCCAATCAGGCTCTCCTCCAAATCAGATGGGCAAGGCCAAGAAGTCCAGAAATTACCTCCATTTTGAGGAACTAGGTTACCACATTACGTCAATAAATTATTCCACTCTAATACAAGAAATATTAGTATCTTGCTAATTTATGGAATGATAAAACCCTAAGACAAACAATGCAGATGGCTCTTCCCACACTGATTCTGAAAGTTCCTTAAAATATACTTCCTAGTAACCAAAAAAACCTGTCCAGCAACTTAAGAAGACCCCCTATACTTCCAAACATTCTCTTATGCCTTCAGTTTTTCTTATTTACCAGAGATCAGTTTTTAGAAAACGTATCAGTTTTTAGAAAACGTATTACCAGAGATCAGTTTTTAGAAAACGTAGAAAACGTTTTTAGAAAACGTAATACGTTTTAGAAAACGTATTACCAGAGATCAGTTTTTAGAAAACGTATCAGTTTTTAGAAAACTAATACGTTTTCTAAAGTTCCTTCAAGAACTATTTGTTGAGCATGTACTATGGGCCAAGAGTACCACGCTAGACACAGTGCCCCTATGTGAAATATTTTCCTTCTTTTCTCACTCAATTTTTGGCACATTGATGTCATAGAGGTACATGTTTACTTAAATCAGAAAGTCCTCCTAATTCTGATAGTTTCATGATGAGACCAGTACAGAATGACTTAATGTGTGTTTCTTAAATTGGGATTTCTATATCCACATCAATACTCAGTGATAACATAAAGGATTGCCAATGTCATAAATAAATGTGGCATAATCTTGTCATAGATATTTTATGGAGATCAGAGAAAAATATTTTTAAATTAACATAAACATAAATATATTATGGAGTAGTGATATTCATATGAAACTTTAAAACAGGACACCTTAATGAAATTTTGATCTTGCACTCGCCACGAATGGGTCTCTCAGACTACTGAGGTATACATTCCAACTTTCCTATACCAGAGAAAGTAAACTCTTTTCATAAAAATGTTTGAACTACACACTGCATTACAATGTGTTAGAAGGAAATCTGCTTGACTGCTGAACTACATATTTAATAAAGATTAATACACTTTGGCATGATAATTCTAGGCGAGTTAATTGCCATGATTACCAAGTTTTATCAAAGTATCATTTATAAAAATTACAGATTGAGAAAGCAGCTTCCCCATAGTCTATTTCTCCAGGAATAGCTGCCAGGATGATAGAAGGAAAGTCAAACTTTTTTCAACGACTTTGATCTATCACTGCTAAACAGCAGTCTAGGGAAAATTTCACTTACCTCTCTAAGAAAGAACCACCGTCTCTGACTATTTAATCATCCCCATCCTTCATCACTTATCCCTGACATTATAATCTACAACTAGTGGCAAGTAAGCACGCCTTTTCCTCACCCTATGACTGTCTCTATTTACAAGTACAGCAGTAAGTTCATGTGGGCAGCATGATTAAAATTTAGAGTCTCTCCAATATCATGACTGAGCTCCTAACATCTGAAGAACTTACAAGGGTCTGCTCCTAATGCATTATTGGAAGAGTTATTTTCCTAATGAATGATAGCAATCTCACACAAATTAGTCTAGCATGTAGAATTTATAAGGATAGCATGACCTGGATACAAAAACTGACATTTCTGGTACAAGCAATGGAAATTACAAATCACTCTCCCCCTGCCTCCAGCTTTATCGAGGTATAATTGACAAAGAAAAAAAAATTGTATATGTTTGAAATATACAACATGATGACAAATCATTCTTATTCAGGAATATAAACACAAAAGTCCTAAAAGTTGAGGTAGCCAAATCCAGCAAGGGCCAAGTTGAATTTATCCCAGGGATCCAAGGATGGCTAAAATGAGAAAATCTCTCAGTGTAAATCACCACATTAAGTGAATGATGAAGAAAAATCATACACTTACAATGAGTCGGTACAGGAATCCACACAATAAATTTGAACACCCACTTATGAATCAACTTCTCATCACATAGGAGTAAATAAAAACTGCCTTAACCTGATTAAAATATATATACTTTAAAACGTTTAGCAAACATCAATACTAATGGAAAAAATCCTGAAAGCATTTACTTTAGCATCAGGGATAATACAAGGATGTCCCATCACTAATAACTTTACAATGCGTTTTTTTAGCCAGCTCAATAAGAAATGAAAAAATAAATACAAGGTATAAAGATTGAATAAATGAGACAAAACTATCAATATATACCCATAAGGTTTTCTACATAGAAAATCCCAAAGAATGTACAAAGAAATTATTAAAACTAAAAATAATTTAGAAGATTGCTGGATATAAGATAAATATGCTAAAGTGAATTATATTTCTATACTCTGGCTCAAAAAAAGTTAGAAAATAAAACATTTTAAATATATAATTTATGATAAATACAAACAAAACATAAGGTACTTAGGAATAAATTTATGGAAAGATATAGAAGACCATTTTGGAAAAAAACATTTTAAAACTTATTGAGAGATATCAAAGAAGACAAATAAATGGTGAGGTTTCTAAAAATTATTCCGTTTTAAATCTTGTAGCTAGTTCTCTTTCTTTTAATTTCAGTTTAAGTACCAGTTCCTCAGATAGTCCTTTTCAGACAGCATTTATGTTCAAAGTAGGTACTTTTTCACTACTCTCTCCATCTCAGTCCACTGTTCATCTCCTTAATATTCATTAGAACAATTATTTTTTGTATGTTTATGTACTTTCCTGTTAGAATATAAGTTCTAACATGGGCCATGTGTCTACCTTTTGGCCACTATATCCTCAGTACTTACTATGTAGAAATGTGATAAATATTTGTAGAATAAATGAATGATTTCAGAAAAGTAAAATATTAGTAATGAATCTAGGCTTGTTTTACTACTGCCTTTCCAAGGATTGTTTTACCACACTTTGAAATACCACAGAAACTTACAAGCTGCCTGTACCTAAACCTAAAGGTATATATCACCAAAATTTTTGAGCAAAACAATACAATTTGAGGATAACAGCTATTCTTACTTAAAAATATCTTCATTGTTTTCTTTTTAAAATGGCTTCTCTATTATTGCCTTTTATGGAAATAATTAACCATTCAATCTATTTATTCAAGTGCTAAAACTTTCTCTTCATAATCAGAAAAGCTGAGAAATTATCATTTTAAAAGTTCTTGAAAATAATATACCTAAATAAAAAGATTTAGATTGCCACTCCATCATAAGACAATAGAAAATTCAAAAATTCAATTCTAATCTGACAGCTACTTCTTCTTAACAAGTATTAATTAAATTGCAGGGGAGAGAGAAGAGGGTTCTTAACAATAAAATTACATTATTTTCTGATTTGTGAGAGGGGTAAGATGTGTCTGAAAAATTAGATGCTTGATTATACAATGCTGCTCAGGCATCCATGTGATTACTACATGTGAATGCCTTTTTTATATATTTTACAATACATACTTTTCTTAAAAAGTAGAAACCTCTCTTCCTGAAATTCACTGCCAATTTTGTTATCCAAATGTAGCTTGTTCAGTAAAGCACAATGTATTTTCTAAAAATGACAAATTAAGTCATAAAACACCTACAAATATAGTTGATACATCACCTTTCAAGTCAGTACCTCCAACACCATTAACGTCCTTCGAATAAGGAATAATCATAATTTTCTTTGACACTGGAAGCAACAGAAAGCCAATTATTTAAACAGCCCCATTTTAGGAAATGTAGTGATCCCTTTTGCATCCTTTGTACAACAGAGGCACAGTAAAAATATATAGGATAGAAGAGGATTCATTTTTTCCAGGTGCTTCCATGAGTCCGATTAATATAAACCTTTTAAAAAGGAATGATGTGGCTCCTAAGAAAAAAAATTTTTTAATCAAGGTCTTTTAACTCTTTCGATATAATTTCCTATATTTGTTTCTGAAGAACATAATCCAAGCCTAGAAAAGCTATATGCTGTACTATCATTAGGTTTTAATAAAGTTATAAAAATTATTTCAAAGCCAAATCTAAACATTTATTTTACAGACCTTCACAGGCCATACAATTTTCTGCCATTAAATATTTTTATTCACTATTTAACCAAACAATACCTCTAGTATTATCTCATTTAATTCTCACTATACACCTATAACGTAAATATTGTTTTACTAACAAGAAAAAGGAATGCTTACTGAGGTTTAAGTTACTTTTTTGTAACTTTTTTCCAGAATCCAGATTCTCTAATTTGTGATACAACCCCACCATATTACACAATTCCATAATGCGGCCCATGTACCTCAAGACATATATAAGACAGCTCACAGGCTGCATGAAGGAACTCCCATTTATATTTAACTCTTTTTAATTGACATAAAACATTATACTAGTTTCAAGTGTACAACAAAGTTATTTGATACAGTATACATGGAGAAATGATCACCACAATATGTCTAGTTAACATCCATCACCACACAGTTACAAATTTTTTTTTCTTGTGATGAGAACTATTGAACTTTTCAGATCTACTCTCTTAGCAACTCTCAAATATACAATACAGTGTTATGAACTACAGTCACCACCCTATACATTACAATCCCGTCACTTATTTTATAACTGAGAGTTTGTACCCTTTGATCACCTTATATTTAATTCTCATATAATGTTTTTAACTTATATGCATAGTTTATAATACAGATAAAATATATGAGTAAAGTGGTGCAAGTAGATAATTTGTAAATTTAAAATGTACTGGGAGGTGTGCTCAAAAATATTTAGGTGATAGAGTACGTTATCAAAAAGTCTGGTGACTGAAATGTTATCTTTGCTGAAGTACTGTGTACATCAGACTTTTAATCAAGTGATTTCGCTTGATGTTTTTTCAGACATTCATCTCTTTTCTATCTGAATCCCTACCAAAGCTAAAACCTTCAATAGATACGGTCTTTCCTCTTTGACTCAATCAACCAAACTACCATACATAAAAAATACAGCTCTTAAAGTTGCAGCATATTCTAAAACAGAGCTAGCCAAAAGAACTTTCCGGAATGAGAGAAATGTTCAACTTTGGAGTGCCCAAAATAGTAGCAATAGCCGCATGTGCCTTTGAAATGTGCTGGACCAACTGAAGAACTGAAGTTTTCCTTGTATTTAATTTAAATTAATTCATATTTAAATGTAAATAGCCACATGTGGTTAGTGGGTACAATACTGAATAGCAAAGCTCTAGAGAGCTGTGATCAATATAACTGGAATAGCATATGTACTCAAGTATATAAATTTTAGGGCTTCCCCCCCAAAAAAATATCCTTTAGTAAACCTGCTTTTACATGGTTTCCCAGAAATCCTCTAATATTAATGAATATTTTTTCAATTACTTCATTCTAAAGACATGACGGTATTTTAGAATATTATCTTGAAACAAATTCAATATTTGGTACTTTTGGATATATATAGTAGTTTACTAATAGAATTCGTTTAGTTTAGTATTTTTTTAAGGGAGACAACACACTAATTATTTTTAGGAAATAACTTCATAATTCAAGTGTTTATTATCATTACAAATAAGTATTTTAAAATTTACTTTTAAAAGCACTGCAAATCGACAAATAAGAAGGATAAGTGGGGGTAGACAAGTTCCACCCCATATAAAACATATTTTAAAACATCCATTACTGAAACAGTACAGTTCTGCTGCTTAATTAACAGGCCAATCAAGGGAACATACAGAAAGCCTTAAAACAGTTGCATGTGACAACAAAAACTGAGTATACTTCAAAGGTAGCGTTGCAAAGTATTGGGGAAAACATGACTACTCAGTAGATAGCTTTGGCACAGCAGGATAGTTACCTGAAAAAATATATAGTTGAACCCACACCTCACGTTTATAAACAGAATTAATTCCAAATGGCTCAAAGATTCAAATGTAAAAAAGAAAACCCCAAAAGTTAATAAAAGAAGTGTGATACAATTCTTTTGTCATCCTAACTTGTACTTGAAAGTAAAATCCTTTAGAAAAAGATAGATAAATCTGACTTTATAAAAACTAAACTTTTCTGTACAGGAAAGATCACTATAAAGAAAATTAAAATACAGTACAAAGGACAAAAAGGACTAATTTCTCAAACAAGAATTTCTTAAAAATCAGGAAAGATCAAGAATAGGTAAAATCTAATGAGCAAAAACCAGACAATTACCAAAAAAGAAAGACAAATTTTACTTAAACATAAAAAATGCTTAACCTTGTTCATCATAAGAAAAATAAAAATTAAAACTACGAAGGGATACTATCTTCACTTAACGGATGGCAACGATTCTACAGTTTGATAACACTGACAAGGCTGGGGTGGAGGGTACAGGAGTAAACAAGCAATCAAACATGTTGGTGAGACTGTAAATAGCTCTCCCAGCGGAAAGTAATTTGGTGGTAGTTCTAATAACATCAACAATAACATCAGCTAATTCTTTTAGCTTTTCCTTTGTACCAGGCACTATTCTAAGCACTTATGTGTTACACATTTAGCCCTATGAGCTAGGTACTATTATTTCTTCTATTCTACAAACTGTGAAACTTGACCAAGGTTGCACAATTAATAATGAGCTATCAAAACTGAACAGTCTCTGGTTTAGCAATTTCAATTCTAGGTATTTATTCTACAGATCTACTGGTACATTCACAAAATAATACACATACAAGGTTATTCACTGAAGCATTGTTTATAGTAGCAAAAGGTTAGAAATAAATGTTCACAGTTGGAGTCAGATTAAATAAATTCTGGTACATCCATACATCAGAAGACCATGTAGCTGTAAAAGACCAACAACTGGAAGGATCACCAAGATATGTTATTATATTAATAAAGCAAACTATAGAAAACTTTACAGCATATTACTACATTCACTAAAAAGTAAAATCAGAATGTATATCTGAATTTGTGGTACATCCATAAAGAAACCTGGAAGGCTACAAAAGTAACTAACAACAGTATGTACTTGTAAAGTGGGTGGTGGGAATTGGGAAGATAGGATATGGGGATGGGAAGGAGACTTTTCATTAAATGTGTGTTTTAAAATTTATGAATTTTGAATCATGTGAATACATTACATATTTAAATAAATCATTTTGGTTTTTTTTTTAAGGCAACATGCTCATTGCTTACATTAGAGATCAAGAAATATATTTTTGGGGACAAATGAAATGTTGACATTCCTAATGTTCTATAAATGAGCACTGGTGGCTGGAGATAACATTTGAAGGGACATATCACATAGGGACTAAAAATGAGGCACAGACACAGAGACTCTGAGCTCCTTTTTCCTGGTTGTTGAACTGTATGAGTATATAACCTCTTCCAATGAAAAGAGAGTCAGATGACTCAAAAGAAGTGTTGAAGATGCATGTGCGAGTGCAAAAGGTGATATTTCTACATTAATATATTATTTAATGTGTATATTAAAGAACCACATGTTCATATATGTGTATGATCTTAAATGTGCATGAGTAAGTTAATCTAAATATCATAACTAAAAATTTGACACTGGACAAAAACCTTGTTTTTTGGTGTGGAATCTTCTTTGGGAAACTTGTGTCAGGGTGTCCTTACATTTGCATTTCTACATGTGACAGTGATGACCACACCTGGCATATGTGCATGTGCCTTTCATATCCTCATTAATGGAATATGCAGGACGTGTCCAGCATTTTCCTGGTGTGAGGGTCTGTGACAGATCTTTTAATGCATTAAAGATTTGTTCTGAATGCATTTCTTTGTCCTTTCTCTTATTCATTTTAGATTAAAAGCTTCTACATCAGAGGGTGCCAGCAGCAACAGAACCTGCCTCCTGGGAAGCACAGAACCTCTGCAAGTTTGTAGCTTATTTTGAAAATGCACCTGGTGATCACCAGGTGCATTTTCAAAAAATTCTTCCCCTCTTCCCCAGCCACACAGCTACTGAGAACTACTGACACACATCATGCCTCCTTAATTCATTTCACATTTTCTTTTTTACTGAGAGATAAGCAAGGCAGGTCAATTTACTCTAAAATTCATACTATTAAAACTGCCAGTTCACTGTCACAGAATATTTCAAATCACCAATAATGTTCTGTGGCAGGAATGGCAAAAAGAATTTATCATGCGTGCCAACTCTAACTGATCGGTATCAGTCATATGAAGCACGTTGATATGTATCTTTTCAGATGTCACCCTAGAATACAGTTTTTAAGTTACTGGCACAATTTCTGGAATCCTGCTTCGACAACCTCTACATGTGCAATATTGAGCCAGTAACTTCTATTTCTCTGTACCTCAGTTTTCACATTCGTAAAATGAAGAAAATTATAGCACCTACCTCACTGTATTGTGTGGGACTTAAATGAGACAATACATGTAGAGCATTTAGAACTCTGCCTGGCACATGGTAAGTGCTTAAAGAATGTTAGCTGTTATTATTATCATCATCATCAGTTTTAGCATAACATACTGATCTGGTTAAAATAAAATTCTATATAGTCATTCCTTGAAAGAAGGCAAAAAGAATTTCAACTTTCCCACATCACAACTCTACATGTTCTAAAGTGTTTCCAAGTTGCAATTCCCAATTTACTGTGAGTTCTAAATATATATATATTTGGAAGCGATTGAAAAAAACACACTAAATTCTTAAAATTCCTTTTTTGTTTTGATCTTAGTAGAATATAATTGTTATTTATCTTCGAAGTCTCACACCCTTCTAGACTTCAAACCCACCTATCAGGAAAAGAAAAAAAGGGTAAGAGACCAGGGAGTATAGTGCCAGGTTATAGTTCTGGTTCTACTATTTAACTAACTGTATAACTGTGGACAAATCACTTAACCTTTCTTATCAAAATCTCCACTACTACCACCTTAGTTTATGCCATCATCATCTCCTTCCTACTGCACTGGACTCAACAGTCTTTTTGTTTCCCATGCAGGAAACAGAGTGAGCACTTGAAAACAACTGTCAGTTCTTCCTTTTCCCTTTCTCTTCTTGAACAATTCAGTCCTAAAGCTTATTTGGTAATGCAGAGCAAGGCTGGTGTCCATTCTGGTGGAGGAAGGAAGGCAAAGTCATGGTGGCCCAGAGCAGGATATGAAGGCATTAGCAAGATGATGAGGTTCCCTGCAAAGAGTGGTCCAGAATGGGAAGTAACAGCACAAGCAGGGTGAGAAGGGTGTGTATTGCGTGTGGGCAGCATGGGGGAGCTGAGGCTAGCACGGAAAACAGACTCCTAGAGTGGTAAAGAGGATGCTCTTGCATGGGTGTGGTCCAGTGCAGGGTGTGGAAACTTGAGTGGGGTGAGGAGTACCTCCACTTAGGAAAGAGCTATGAGCTCTTGAGCTATGCAAGATTGTTTGCAAACAGGGAATCAATCAAATAAATAGATATGTAAAGGATAATGGGAGCCTGTTTCTCACTGTCAGAAAGAGAACCACAAATATTGAAAGAAAGAAAACTAAAATGAACCCTCATGATATTGGATTTAAGTTGGAGGCATTGGTATGAAATTGTTATTTTTAATGTTTATAAACAGACAAATCAATATAGATATAAAAATGTGTGATTATACATTACATTCCTATCTATATATCCATAGATATGTTTCCTATGTCCACTCAGATCTTGGAATAATGTTACCTAAATAGCAATGAACATATCTAATGCCAAGATACTATATTCTAAACATAATTTTTTCCACTAAAACTAACCAGGGCTTGTTAGGAAAATGGCTGATTCCACAGCTGGAGCAAGAAAAGTACAAGAAGAGCCTAGAAAGTCTTGTTGTACCAGAAAGAAGTAAAGAATGATGGGAACATGTTAAAAGGAGGGAAAAAAAGACAGCTTGAAGATGGTCCTACTAGCCAAATTGGAGGCAATTTGTGTATCAAAATACATAGTGATAATAATGGACTAAAACCCACTGACTAAAATAGAAAAGCGCACACACACACACACACACACACACACACACACACACACACAAATCAATTTAAAGTTTAGGGCTTCCCTGGTGGCACAGTGGTTGAGAGTCCGCCTGCCGATGCAGGGGACACGGGTTCATGGCCCGGTCCGGGAAGATCCCCCATGCCGCGGAGCCTGCGCGTCCGGAGCCTGTGCTCCGCAACAGGGGAGGCTACAACAGTGAGAGGCCCGCGTACCGCAAATAAATAAATAAAGTTTAAAGTAAGGTAAGGAATGATATAATTATAGTCTCAGAGTAGCTCCCCACAAAATGTTTTTTAATTACAAAGGGAAAGGAGTGATTTTACAGTGGAGAAGCTTGGCAGACATCACCTTAATAGAGTGAGATCAAAGAGTATATCGTTAATGGGACAAATAAAAATCATGTGCTATCTAACAGGTAGATTGCAGCATCACTTGAGTAATATTCCTGTCAAAGATTGACAGTTTAAATCTAATCATAAGGAAGTATCAAACAAGTTAATATTGGAGGTATTCTACACAATACCTGGCCTGCAATCTTCAGTGTAATGGTCATAAAAGTCAAGGAAAGATGAAAAACTATTCTAGACTGAAGGAGACATCTAACCATTGTCAAGAACATTACAGAACACTGGCAAAATCATTCAGGGGTCTGTGTGTTAGATAATAGTATTGTTTCAATGATAACTGATTGATACTGATAGTTGTATTATGGTTATATGGGAGAATGTCCTTGTTTGTAGGAAACATACACCTTTAAGGGGTCATGAGCATAAGGTTTGCAGTTTACTTTCCAATGGTTCAAGAAAAAAAAAGATTTTTAAGTTGTACTTGCAACTTTTCTATAGATTTGTCACTTCAAGATTAAAAAAAAAATTTTTAAGCCTATAATATACCAAATCAGAATTCTTCCCTGCTTGAACTCTTCAGTAGCTCCCCACAGCAACTAGGATGGAACCCATGGCCTACATGTTCTCATCTGCTTGCTCAGTCCTCACGCCCCAGCTGCTAACGAAGGGGTACCTCATTCCCTATACTCTAGCTACACCAGATATAACTAAAGCTCCTGGAACACAGGAAGCTAATTCCCATTTCAGAGCTTTGCGCGGATTCTTCTTAGAACACTTGTGCCAGATTTGGGAATGACTGCTGCCTATCAGCACTCAGCTCTCCTCTCAATGTCACCTCCTCAGAAAGGCCTTCTCTTCCCCTCCTGGCGATCTCCATCACATTACCCTATTTTATTTTCTTCATAGCACTAAGCACTATCTAAAATTATCAGAGTCATTTATTATTTTTTTCCTTTATTTTCAGTATCCCCCCACCACCACACACACACACTAGACCATAATTTCCTTGGGGATAGGGGCTATGTCAGTCTTGGTCACTGCAGTGTCCCCACCATGAAGTGCTTAGATGGGGAGGGAACTCATAACTCTTGGCTGACTGACAAGCTAGGCCTCAATTTTCTTATCTACAAAAGTGGGAATAAAGTATGCCTAACGTGTAGTATTATTCATTGGATAGTAAACGTAAATTATTAAAACAGTGCCTGGCATACAACAGGTACTATACAGATGCCAACTGTGCTTCAGAAAGGAAAGCACTAGTTTGGGTCTAGAACCTCTTTGAAAGTTGAACGGAGCTTTGATTGGGGCATTTCCCCTTAAGTCTGCTCCGCTATTGACTAAGCTTTAGTAGAGAGAAAAAGTTTACTCTCCAAAACCCAGAAATATAATAAATCAAAATGCAATTACTTTGGTGATATGGCACTGTACTAGAAGAAAAACTACTGGTTCTGTTCTTTGTAGAAATATAATTTTTTTATTTTTAGAAGTACTATTTAAAAACGATTCATACTTTAAATAATGTTTTATGATACCATTACATGTTTTCCAATATATTAGCCTTTTATACTTTCTTCTTCTAACTTACCAAAATTTTTACTGACACAAGCTCTAGATTTATAAACATTAATTCATCTTCAAAAAAAGTTTCTTCAGAGTAAGCATTATTTCTGCCTGTTCGTGGATAAAGAATACTTAATATGTCTGATTAAGGTCACAAGTTAAGTAAAAGTGAATCAAAGCCCTCTCCAGGCTTCAGACTCCCAGCGTGTTCCTGCTCTAAGCATAATCATATATTTATTGAGTGCCCAGGCAGGGCCAGGAGTGAAAGAGATATGTAAGACAGACCCTTAGGACACATTTCTTATTAACGAAAAGTCTAAATTAAAAGGAAATTGAATCTATTTTGAGTTTCTATATGGGAAAGCTGTTTAAACTATTATATCTATGGTAGGCAGAGCTCCACAAACCAAACCACAAATCCACAAGGACACTATAAGTAGAATTTCTTAAATCCTGAGAAGAAATGACTGGAATTTTAAACTACCCCTTTTACTTAACCATCTGTTACTTTTTCTGTTGCAGTCAAGACAGTGGGGAAAAAATGTTCCTAGAGAAAGACACAGAGCTTACAATCTTCCCTTAGAAAATCACCTACACCGATGTTACACTGCCTCTTTTCTTCAGTATTTCATTGTCTCCCCCCGCCCCTGTCCACCCTCATCCACCACAAACGTACACAGGCCTTATTCATCAGGACTGTAAGTTTATGTGTTCCTTTTTCAAATCAGTAAGGCTTAATATGCAGTAACTTCCCCAAGCAAATTTCACGGGTAAAAATTTTGGAAGTAGTACAATTTTTTTCACCTCACCCGCAAACATCTCCTGACTAATTTTCTGGGTAACAGTTAACACGAGTAATTCGGTGTTCAAGTTTGTGCTCACATCAGATATGCTGTCATTTATTAATTTGTTCCTTGTTCCATATTAGATTTAAGATGGCTTCCAAAATTATGCTCTACAACTAGTTTAAAGGTATTAAGTGGATAAAGACATTAGCACAAAGGAAAATAAGAATAGGGGAATAACAAGGTAAAGCCAGGGGTGAGTTTGACACATAAAAGACATTTGCCAGATAGAAGTGGATCAGAATTGGGGTTCTCAACAGTCTAGAAACTAATGTAAAGAGTGGTATAAAGAGTGGGATAGGAACAGGTATAAAACCCAAGATGTGTACACGCTGGAAACAAGCTAACGGCTCAGGAGAAATTAAATCCTATTGTTGGTGCTGAGACATAAATGAAACTTTTCTCAGGGGTCCTCATAAAGGAAAACCAGAATGTAGTCTGTGCTGTTGATGCTTATCATAAGGGATTTATGGTTCTCTTCCTTAAAATGTCCCTTATTACAAATCAATGGTACAATACCAAGCATTGTTTAGTTAAAATAATTGTTTAGAGTCCAAAACATAACTTTTTTTTTTTTTTTTTTTTTTCGGTACGTGGGCCTCTCACTGTTGTGGCCTCTCCCGTTGCGGAGCACAGGCTCCAGATGCGCAGGCTCAGCGGCCATGGCTCACAGGCCCAGCCGCTCCGTGGCATGTGGGATCTTCCCAGCCCAGGGCACGAACCCGTGTCCCCTGCATCAGCAGGCGGACTCTCAACCACTGCGCCACCAGGGAAGCCCCAAAACATAACTTTTTAATAGTCAGTATAAATTCATATACATTTTAAATTATCTATTCAATTGCCTAAAGTGACCAGGTGGGGCAAGTGGGAGTGGTCACTAGTCAACTCAAGCTAATTGATGCCTTTTTTTTTTTTAACAATGTGAAAGTCTAACAAGCAGGATTACAGTTATCATTTCCAAACCTTAATCTAGAAAAATGAGACATCCAATATATACTTCAAATACAAAATATTTACAATCTAACACTGGTTAGGTACTGCGCTAAGAGTTTTCATAGGCTGATTTAACAACACTCTAAGGAAGATATTACCCACAACTTTTATAGTTGAGGAAACTAAAGCAAGGAGAATGTAAGTAACTTGTCCCAAACTACAAAGGCACACAATACTGTAGCTGAAATTACATGCAACTCTGCAATTGGGTTTAAGACCTTATATTAAATACTTTTCAGATACTGCTCTACTTGCAACGCCATGAGACAAATAACAGAGGGAAAAAGTAGCCTGGTAAAATCCCAAATAAAGACCTCTCCCCACAAAAAAAAATAAATAAAAATAAACACCCCAGGCTCAACAGACTTATTCATAAGGTAGACACGATTTTTTGCTATTTAATCAAATATTATCCTTTACAAGTTTATATAAATAGCAGCACATGGATCTTTTTTCCAACCACCTGAATGAATGATGCCCTGAATGAGAGGTCTGACTGTGATGGTACGGAGGGAGAGGAATGCTAGGCACCGCCTGGATCTTTGTTCTGGGACGAGAGGCTGCTGAGGGCTTTGTTGATTAAGCGTCACTCATTCACCCAGATCCCCACCCAGTGTTGTGTCTACAGCTCCAATACACAGGTACACTGTGTATGTGAGGCACATATTTATTAGCTGTTTACCCAAAATCCACTCCCCACTCTCCTTCTTATGACATGAAAGAACTCCAGTTTTTTTAGGTATTTGCATCAGAAGGCAGTTTGTAGCTGATCCAAGTCCATTCTGATGGTCACATTCCCACTCCAAGCAACTGGCTTGATCCATGAACTTTTCAGGACTCTGGCCAATGAGATGTGAGGAAAAGTCTGCTGATACCTTCTAAGATAAACTGATAAAAGGAAACATACAAGAAGAAAGTCCTTTCTCCTTCCACTGGATAGCAGCATGTCCTTCACTGCTGTGTGAGTGTGTGTATATGTACATGTGTGTATCTGTGTGTGTGAGAAACACATATAGATGCAAACAGGCAAAAAAGAAGCAGAGAAATAAAAACAGATACTAGAAAATGAGGCACATAGAAAGGAATAAATTTGTTAAAAAGGGGAGAGGTGAGACAACAAATATCTGAGAAAACGTAGAGCCAACCTCTGCTGCCACCACACAAAAAAAAGCTATGTCAATATTATCATTTCTTTAAAGCTTAAAGAGAAGGCACTCTTGCTCTATATATCATTTAGTACACTATCAAGAACATTTGAAGATTAATAACCACAATTTGAGGATGGGAGTAAAAAACTGGTTCAAAAATAGCAACTCACACAGAGCAAGGACCAGATTAAATAAATTTGGTATCTGTTTGTATCTTCTGAATGTGGCTATATGCAAATCCAGACTATAATGATCTTATGAAAATGCATTTTTTATTTTTGTTCCCATAAATATACTGTTGAACAGCTATGGCATTATATCTAGATCCAACTCTCAGATTCCATGCACATATTGCTAAATGTCAAATGTATTCATATTCATTTATATTTGAATGCTGCTTTGAGTGGCAAACTATAAATCATCCATTCAAAAATAAAAATACAAATAAAATGGATATGCAGCATTATTTAGCACCACAGATGAACTTTATTTATCTTACAGTTAAACAGTGAAGTGAATAAGCATTTTCAAACAGAAGCTCTGACTCTGAAAACTTATAACTAAACTGCAAAAACTACAAGTTCCTCCAAGTATCTGAGTTTTCCTCAAAATCTGTTATTGTTATACCTTCATCTCCACAGACAGAAAATTCCTTACTTTGAATATCTACTTTATTGAATCTCTTCTTTATCAGAGCATCTAATGCTCAATCTCTCTTAAAATGTTTTATTATCTACAGTTGCCTTAATTATTCTGTATCAAGCTGTTTTTATAAATACCTCATAAATGGAGAGGTGGTTAAAAAATTTGAATGACCCTAAATAAATCAGTTTAGTTCATCTTATTGGTCCAATTATTTACCACCAGCCGAAGCTATATAAATTCTCTTTCCTTCTCCTCACTAGCCATCCCTTCTTAGATTTTTATTGTTGGAATATGCCAAGGCTCAGTCCTATTAAGTCCTGGGACCTCTTTTTTTCATCCTTTAGTGACCTCAACAAATGTCATGGCTTTAAATACAACCTATCTGCTAACAACTCCCACATATATATCTCTGGCTGGATCCCTTCCCTGACGTCTGGATTTTTATGTTCATTTTCGTATGTGACTCCCTCCTCAACACCTCACTTGGGTATCTGATGGGCACATCAACATTATACATTCAAATCTGATTTCTTCACCTTCTCCATGTTCTTCCCAAACCTGTTCTTCCCAAAGTCTTTGCCATCTCAATGCCAACACTTAACTTCCAGTTGCTCAGTTCAAAAACCTTGGTATAATCCTTGTTCACTCACAATTCATAGTCCACCAAATAGCAAACAGCTCTCTGTCTTCAAAATATCCTCAGAATCTGACCACTCCACACCACTTCTGCCCTGGTCCAAACTATGATGTCTCACTGGGGTTGGAAGAGCTAGTCTCCAGCTCTGGCCTTCTCCCAGTCCATACACACTCCACATAGACATTATATTTTGTCCTTCCCAAGCAGAGTAATTGATTTAGAACAATTCTGAACATGTCACTCCTCTGTTCAACTGTCGTCTCCCTATCTCGCTGAGACCAAATCTTATAAGGCTCTACATGATCTGACCCCTGGCGACCTCTCCGACCTCATTTCCCACAACTCTTCTGTTTCCTCATTCCACTCCAGCAACACTGGTCTCCTTGCTTTTCGTGAAATATGCAGGCATACTTCCACTTTGCACTTACTGTCCCCACTGCCTGAAATTTCTTCTGCCGGGTATTCATGTAGTTCAAGACCTCACCTTTTTTGGGTTTTACATAATCACCTTCTCGGTAAGACCTTTCCTAACCCCTAATTTTAAATTGCATTGCTCCCCAACACTACCTCTTCTCCACACTTATCACTATATGACAATGCACTATAAATTTCAGTTGTTGCTTACAGTCTCTATCACTAGAATATAAGACTCATGAGGGCCTTTCTTGACCACTGTCTCCTTAGTGCTTAGAATAGCGTCTTTTATATGTTAGGTACCTAAAAACATTTGTTAAAAGGTTTTTGTTGAATACTTCTACCTTAAATGCCATCTCATCATGACATAAAGTTGCACATCTCCAATTTTCTTCTTCCTCTTATATGCTATAGTTCAATTTGTAAAGCCACAATCTGCTTTCCTTACAATCTAGAAATGTCAAGGGTCACTAAGAACTTGAAACAAGGGCCACCCTCATTCTTTAAGTGCTTCAGATTCTATCTTCCACCTACGTCTCTCTCAAATTTCTCTTCTCTGCAACTCCACTACCACGTCTTCAGTTCAGGCTCTCGCTGAATCCACACAGTCCAAAGGAAAAAGCCCATATTCCTCATCCTGACAATTAAGACTCCTTTCCCATCTGACTGCGGCCCATCTTCAGAGCCACATCCCTCAATTCTCCTGTACCCTGCTCTCTACACATCCACCAGGGTTCCTCAGTTTAGCACACTTTTTTGAGCCTTTACTACTTTTCATAATATCCACTCACTAGTCTTCAAGGAACAATTACTTACTCATTCTACAGGACCCATCTCAAGTATTACTTCTGTAAAGCCATCAAAATAACAGCTAACAACCACTGAGTGCTTTCTATGATCCAAATAATTGACTTGCATTGTATCATTTGATCCTTAAACAAGCCTATTAGAAAGGTACTAACAATGTCCCCCTTTATACATGATAAAATGAGGCTTAAAAATGTTAGGAAGGGCTTCCCTGGTGGCGCAGTGGTTGAGGGTCCGCCTGCCGATGCAGGGGACACGGGTTCATGCCCCGGTCCGGGAGGACCCCACGTGCCGTGGAGCGGCTGGGCCCGTGGGCCATGGCCACTGAGCCTGCGCGTCCGGAGCCTGTGCTCCGCAATGGGAGAGGCCACAACAGTAAGGGGTCCGCGTACCGCAATAATAAAAAAAAAATGTTAGGAAATGTGCCTTAAGACTTAATAAACAGATAAGCTAAGATTTGATCCCAGGTCTATCTAATTCCAAAGCCTAAATGACAAAACTCTAAATCAACAGCTGAACTGACCTTCAAATGAGTATTCTACAAGTCTTTACTGAGTTTAGGTCACTTCGAAACAATTGATTTTATTGTGTGAGATAAGAAGTACAAACCACAAACTCTAAGAAGCAGCCACTTTACAGCTACCCAGATAATAAATCAAGGAATTCGCTATAAAACATTATTTTCCTTTGCAGGAAAACACGTAATTTTTGTGGGCATGTTTGTGTGATAAGAAAAAAGTAATAATAATGTCATAATTGCCAATTTACAGCATATACAAAGTTACAGGCACGGTAAAAGACAAGAGCCTTGTATTTGCATGCCACGTAGCCCACCTGACAAAGATCACCTGATATGTCTAACATGACCTCCGGAATGTTACATCAGTGCTCTACTTCTCCCCAATAATTATAACTACACTAGTGTTTGCCCTTCTTGGTAGAGCTTCATTTCACTGACCTTTGCATTATGAGTTGCTTTGCCCAGTTTGCATATAACTTCCCACCCAAAGGTGACTTTGATGGAGCTTCTGAAGGTAGCCCCAGCAGGTCTCCATAGAAATGGCCCCAGGGTTGTCTCCAAAGTGCCCTGCTTGAGTTGCCATGGTAAACAACCAGGCTAGATTGCTCTATTCAGTTCTCTGCCAGGGTCTCCATGGTGACTGCAAAGGAGGGCTCCTTAGAAGGACCTCACAAGGGCACGTTTCCATGGTGACCCTATCCTGCATATTTCTAAGCAACTTCCCTTCAGTTGTCCTGCAACCAATCAGAGCAGGTTCATTTTGAGAGTAACCCTGGAAGGTTGCTCCCAAAGATATCATCGTAACACACAGGTATTTGGAAGTGAGGTCTGTAATCAAATAAACTGCTTGAAAATGTAAATGGTACCATTCACAAATCATTAAATTAGTTCCTATGCATTTTAGGATCTGTTTTTGATGGGTAACAAAAAAATACTTTCTCTGTTTCAGACCTTAATAAAAATGATCTTACAGAATATAATGCAGACAATTAAAGTTTCAAATTTCTCCAATCTTACAACATAGCAGCTAACTAGGTAAAAAATACTTTATAGTGGACATGTCTCTCACACACACACACACACACACACACACAAAATGAAATCCAAAATACAGATGGATCATCAGGTTATAATGAGATATCAAGGAAATTTTTATAGAGCAAAAGACAAAATATTTGCAAGTCAAATGAAAAGAAAAAATGTGTTTTTTAGTTGAGTTGGGAAAGCCTAGCCATATTTGGGCCTAAACTATTTTTTCCTGTGTTTTTGTGGTTGGAACAATCCCAACTACTCTTCCTTTCAATTTAAAATACGAATATAAGCCATTCTGAACAGATGCTTGGTTTTCAAGCCATTTTACTATTCTCCTGAAACTTTAAAATACTGTACTTTTCCTAGTATTTAGTCAAGGGCAATATTTTATCTAATCACAAATTTCAATATCCCACAAATTTAAATATCTTTAGAAATTATTTAACAAATAAAAACATTCTACAGTTACAATGATACAATTATAATTGTTGTACATGTGCTCACCCATCTCTGTTCATTCCAGTTGACTTTTTAAATTAAAAAATATATATATGTACATATATGTGTGTGTATATATATTATATAAATATAATATATATAAATGTGTATATATATTTATCCCTTACTGTATTGAGAAGGTTAATCTTGGATTTCCTCTTTTTTCTCCTCATCTTGAGGTAAAAGCAAGAGCTCCCCCTCGACCACTAGTTCCATTTGTTCTACATTTTCTGTTAGTCTCTCTCACAGATTCTATTCTCCTACTCTGTCCACAGCAGCCCACCACTCCCCACTCACACTCCATGCAGGAGAATAAATTTGAGTTTGAAAAATAAGCATAGTTAAGAAAGGTGAGGATAATTCATAATCACGTTTTAGTGAAATCTCAACATTTTACACAAAGTCTGATTTTGTAGAGACTTATTGCTTCAAATGTTCAATATGTTTTTATGAAGCCAAGCAATCACTGCAAGTTTCATTCATTCACAATATTTATTGAGTGACCACCATGTACCAGGCACTGTTCTCTGGGCTGAGAATACTTCAGGAAACAATTAAAAAATTCCTACCCTCAAGGTATTTAGATTATGGACAGGGAGAGAAAGAGAAAGATAATACAAAGAAAACCAGTAAGAATTTCATCTTTTGTGTTAGAAAATTATTAAAGCTAGAGAGAAAATTAAAGAAGGGAGGAGGGAGGTTAGCTCCCAAGCCAAGTTGGGATGGGCAGCAATAATACTATGGATTAATGGGGGGCGGGGGGGGTTGGGGGCTGGGGGGGTGTTTCAAGGACTCTCCCATTCACCTGACATAAGTGTACTCTAAACCCTTAAATTAAAAATAAAATTAGGAAAGTCTCTTTCATAGAAAATGTAATAAAAGTTAACAAAGTAATGAGTGATTTCTCCAACTTTTATACTTGCTCTCTGAGAGGCAGCATGGTCTGAGGGAGGCAAGTGATACTCTTACCTCCAGTCCTACTTCTGTTTTAAGAACTATATAAATTTGGGCAAGTTACTCTACGTTTCAAGCCTCTTCCTCTGTTTTAAAATGATAACAATTCTGATCTGATAGTATCATGACAACATGCAAAGACAAGAAAATATAAATGCTAAACTATTGTGCGTGAAAATATAATGCCTGAAATTTGCTTTAGAGTACTTCAGAAAAAAAAAAAAAGTGAGAAATAGCCAGGTGAAAAAAACTGGGCAAAATGTTGGGAATTAATGAAGCCCAGTGGTGGGTAAATGAGTTCATTATATTATTAGATCATTTTTTATGTTTGAAAATTTCCATGAAAAAAGTATTTTAAGAAAAGGATTAAACTTGAAAACGAAGACACCTCCTTTGTAAAGATTTTTACAATAACTAGAAAAATATGTATAGGAACACCAACTTACCTTGTACAAATTTCTTATAAAACTAGTAAAAAGTAGATTTATTTACTGAGTACTTACTAACCTTCTGGAACAATGTTAGGTACTTTTTTCCACACTTTCTGAATTCAAGCACTCTAATTAAAAAAAAATTAACTTCATACTTTACTCATTGTAAGAAAAAATATAAGACAGAAAGGCAGAAAAGCATCGTAAGCTTACAGACTCACCTGGTACTCAATGTATAATCGATTTTTGGAAGAAATTTTAGTATCATTTACTGAATGATTAAAAAAAAGCATGTAATGGAGCTAATACAAATTTTAGACAATCAATTCTACGTGATTATAACAAGAAATTTAAAAACTTACCAGATCAGTATCTGCCTTTTTAGAGGTCAAAGCTTCAACTTTGGAATCCAGTTCTGCCTGTATTTGATCTCTTCTTTTCATGACACCCTTCATATTAAAACACAGGAATGAAACAGGTTGTACTTAGTTTTAATAATCTTTGTATAACAAAAATATACATTTGAGAATATAAATACCATCTCTTCCCCAGGCCATCAGTCATCTAGGGGTGTAATGACTTAAAAAAAAATTAATCTCTAAAAGCTAAACTGATAGCAAGTATTTAAAGGAAACTTTTTCATAATCTTTTATTAGTTTTCCCAATGTACACCTTACTGGTTTAAGTACTTTATGTACAAAAGACATGTTTTGATGGTGCACTCTAGGCAGGTACAGTTCTTCAAAAAGAGCAAAGAACTAAAAAAGTCAATAGGAGCACTGAAAATACGTGCTATGGTGTAAACTGGTTGCAGTTGGGAGGGCACATGGGCTACACATCTGAAAGTATCTACAATCAGCCCTCTTATTGGACTCCGAAGGCATAGTTAATCAAAGTCAATTACAGTGGGGAATCAAAATTGAAGTGTGCATTCACATCTTAAGATTTTATTTTAGCTTAAAATATGTAAGTATTAACCGATTAGCCAAGACTGAGGAGAAAGCATGGCGTCTGCTCTGACTGAGAGGAGTTCCATCTTGTTTTCTTGAATAACCATGATTTCACGTTTCAGTTAATACACCCTGGTGAAGGAATTTGAGTGCAGAATTCATCTACATCTTTTATAATGTTTTCTAGTCTTTTTCAATGTCTTTCCCTTGGTGACTCACTTTTCTTCCAAGACAGTCTTTGTAGACACCCAGATTCTTTTTATTTGTACTCATCTTTCACTGGTTTCCATAGTATTAATTAAATAATGAAACTGTAAAAATGAACACAAGTGTCCTAAACAGTTCAAGGCAAAAATAAAACTAACTCTGGGTAAGCAAACAGTTCAGCCAGGGAGAGCAGAGTTGCAGGACATACAAGAGAAGGGCCTTAGTGAAGTACAGGTCTTTTGGGTATTTTCAGAGGAAGGGAAGAACCTTAACCACAAATCAGTTAAATGGAACCAGATAAGCTGGCTCTATAGTATTTGAGAGAATATTGAGAGGCATTAAGGATAAAAATCATCCTGAAAATGATTCACCCTGGTTTTGTGCCTGGTGGAATCAATCTTAAAACGTTCAAAAGAGATGAACATTTCTCTTGTTTTCAAAGAAATGAATAGAAAATTCAACTAATTATCACAAATTCTTTTATATTTACTTCAATGTTTAATGGCCATTATTGTCAGGAACTCCTTCCTTTCTCTAACCCAAATGACACATACTATAATTTAGTCCCATTAATTTTATGTATGTTTCCATAAATATGAAATATTGTGCTTCATATAGATAGAAATATTTTAAGTAAGAGATGACTTCAGAAGACAACCAGTAAAAACTGCACAAATTTAGTCAAGGCATGTATTTTTCATTATTTTAGCTCACATTGAAGAAAATATTCCAATATAAAACAGAAGCACAACTTCAATATAAGTGCTATTGATTACACCCTAGGAACCTACAAAATAATACAATCAAATGAGGACCTATAAAATAATTCAATTCCGGTTGCTATTATAATTTTTCCACACCTTTAATAATACAGGATTTAAATTGCATAATTTCTATCCTGACATAAAGAGCAAAACATCTAATTAAGGGAAAAGAATATAATATTTTTAATGATAAAAATCAGATCTCTTTGAACAGCCACACAAGAGAGATCAATAATGAAGTAAACCAATGGAATGTAGCCAAGGAAATTGATGGAGGCAAGGAGGAAGCACCTCAGCAGTGAAACATTAGAGGACTTTGGGAAGCAGGAAGGGTGTGTTTATGGGAGGATCACAACAAAGTCAAGTAACAGCAGAAATCCGAAATACCTACAAAATATTTAATGATTCTGTGAAAGGAAAACCTAAACATGATAAATACGAAAGAGGCAGATATCATGCTGAAAGGCTAAGAGAACTTTTCTTAACAAGACAAAGTAAAAAAAATTTTTTAATCCTCCCAAATCAAGAGTACATGAATACAGAAACCAGACATGGATTCAAGTCTAAATGGCAGAAAAAATGGACTATAACTGAATGCAAGCTGACTCCTTCCCCCACTGTCACCCTACAACACCAGAAAGCTGAGGGTATCAGTTCAACTGTGCAAGGTATTGTGAGCAGAGAATAATACTGGATGAAAAACATTAGCTTTGCAGATAGCATTGCTAAATCCAAAATATCTGGAAACCTTAACTTGAACTGAGGAGGGTAAATGCAAAACTCTGATGTAAGAGGAATAAAAGCCTTTTCAAATAGTGAAAGAAACATGTTAATTTGAAGGATCTCTTTTCAGAAGCACCCAGAAGACAGAACAAACATCAAGATCCTACTCAAGTACTTTCTACATAATGCTACTAAATATATTGCTAAATCAAATGTACCTAGAAGCAAGAAAGCAACTCTTTCATGAAAAGAAATTTCTCAAGTGCTGAAAAATTTTAAAGTAAAATTTTAAAAGGCTGGAAAAACTAATCATACTCCCTATGTAAATCTTGACTGAGGATGCTTCAAATCTATCTTATAAACTGTTGTTGCTACTGTTGAAAATTCCTGTCTTTTATTAACATATTCTTCCACTCATCAATTCATTCATGCAGTGAACAAATATTTATGAGTATCTACACGCAAAGCATCCTTCTAGGATGGGAAGATAGTGGTGAGCAAAAAGAAATAGAAACTGCCTTTATAAAGCATATAATCAGGTCAGGAACTAAGGCAGAAGTAGAATTAGGTGTTCTTACCATTAACATTTCACTATAAAGCACATACTCATGTACGACAGGAAGCAGGGCCTCTGAGAGTCCAGACATCCGTTTTTCAGTGGCCTTACAGCATCTGTCAATGCAGCTGGCAACACCTTTTAGAGTATCAGCCAGATCTTCTTCTGATGCTGACCACAGAATATGAATTGGGCCATATTCTTTCATTTCATCAAAATATTCTAAAAAAATAATAAGTTCTTCAATTTACAGGAGTTTTCAAAATCCCTGTATTACAGACAATAAGAAAGGACCTTATTTTCTCATTGTGCACATGTTCTTGTACATGAACATAAGAATATGGATATCATCTTTCATTAAATTGACCTGTCATCCCAATCTGCTCAACTGGTCCTTGAATGAAAACTTTCCAAGTGTAATCAATAACATGCTTTTTCATTCTCAAAAGTGTCCTGGTTTGGGAGATAAATTATACGATCACTGTATCTATCACAGACTTCTGCCTACCAAACAAACTATACCTGAATACCTCATAGGCAACGTGACCTAAACAAAACATGTCTTCTTTTTCCTCTTATCCTGTTTACATATCCTCTTAATGGTAATTGCTTCCAGAGATCTAAGCAAAAAATGTGGGGTCATCTTAGACCCTAGACTCACACCTGCACAGAGCCAGTCAGCAATTCCAATATTTCTAAATCTCTATCTATCTATCTAACCATCCATCCATTTACCCACCCACTTACCTACCCAACCACCCACCTCTCCTCACTTCCACTGTCATCAGCATCTCTAACCTGCACTACTGCAAGGGACTTCTAACAATTCTCCCTCTTTCAATTTTTGTCACAGTATATGAACAGTGAAGTTTCTTAGCTGAATTAGAAAGTCCTTTATGATCAGTCCCTACCTTGTCTCTCCAGGTCTAACTCCTCAGATTCTCCCCCAAAGATATTTTAATTCAAGCCAAAATAACCGCTCATTCATGAATATCTCATGATTTCTCCTAACTTAAACAATGCATGTATCTTTTAGTCTTGCCCTCTACCATTTCTATCATCTAACAAACTACTTCTAATCCTTTAAGTCCTAACACAAACAAATCTCTTCTGTTTCTGTTCCAAAGCCTTCTTAGATGCTTTGTCCTCAATGAGTCTATTATAATTTTATACTTCTATTAAAGCCTATCATAATTTAATACTTCTATTATCCCACTTTATTATAACTGCTTGCATAACTCACACACGCCTAGGCCACATGCTCCAAGACTCAACTGGGCAGGGTCTTATTATTTTTTAATCTCAAAGCCTAATACATAATATATTCAATACATATTTTCATATCAATGAAAGAATGAATAACAAAAGACTATTCAATGCTTGATAAGCCAAAAATTTATCCAAAAATTTGGATTTCATTTTAAAATCTGAATGCTTTTATATGTTTGCTTTCACACTATCAACTTTTAATGACAGACGGCTTTTTATGGTAGAGAATGCATGAGTAGTGAGTGTTTTTGGTTTAATATCCATATAAATACAATTAAATTCTCTATATTTAATCATCTTACTAGTCACTGGGGTTAGTTGAAATATGTCATATTGCTCTAAATTAAACTTTTTACTAAACTATTAAAATTTCAAAAGTTTATATGATCAAGTAAACTAAAAAAGACTTTAAAAATTTAAAAAAAAAGAAATATTAGTAGTCACCTAAGGAAGATATTCGGTTTAATGACCACTAGAGCCCTTCCAAATTGCATCCTCTTGATCTAGGCCTATCTTTTATTTTAAATAATCACCAAACTAAACTAATATTTCTAGAAAATATTCTACTTTATTTCTTTTCCCAATTTGTGTATATATCAAAGTGTGTCATTAACCCTGTGTAGTATTTATTTTTATATAGCTTCCCTGAAATTCTAAAACTGTGCTTATACAGCACTCAAATCGCATCTGTATGCAAACACTTAATGAGCTGCACTGTAATTTGTCCATTAATATATCTGTTTCCCCAACTAAACTGTGAGCTCAAGGACAGGTACTATCTTAATCCTCCTTCAATCTTTAGCATGAAGCAGCAGCACAACATGTGGTCAATACAAATTTGCCTAATAATAAATTGGGGAACACAAAACAAAATCACAGGAAAAAACTGAATAAAAGTAAATCATAAGAGAAATGACTCGTTGTGATCATCAAATCTTTATGATTTAAATATGAATGAAACACCCTATATAGCTTAGACTCCCAGAACTACAAAAAAAAAAAAAAATCTATCATTTTGAATGAAATCTTGACAAGTGGGCTTCACATTCGAAAGACCAAGAAATCCCTCAAGTTTGGGCCAGTGTGCATTCACTCCTTGAAAATGAGAGCTCAGATTTATAAAGTCTACCACAAAACCCACTTTTCGTTTTGAGCGTTTCACAAATATTAGAGTATATCAAAGATTTTAAAATTAGTCCCTTGTGCTGGCAAATATAAAGCATATTGATACTCTACAGAAATCTTAAGTGTCAAGAGTTTCCAAGGGCCTCTTTGAATTGCTATACAACTTAACTATGCATCAAGAATCTACTTAATAGAATTGGAATCACAGAACCTAGTTGAAACAACTGGCTTCTTGACATTAAAAAAAAATGACAAATGGTAAATACAAAGGCAGACCAAGAGGCATAAAACAAATTATTAAACTATATTTAGTCACCACAATGACCTCACCAAGTCAATGCATAGGAAAGGAAGTTAGAGAAAAGGCAATACACACTCAGATATAACAATTTTTTCTATATCTCTTTTAATAACCAATCAATTCTTGATAAAGCAGATTTTCATACCACCAAATCTTATGTTTATTCATTTATTTTTTCAATCACTGAATAGATTTTAATTGAGCATCTACAATGTGTTAGGCGCTATCTAGATACCAGAAATAAATCAATCCTTTTCCCTTTTTGTCCTGATGGAACTTACAGTTTAATGTGGGACATGGACAATAAAGAAATAAACCATCAATGTAGGGACTTTAAGTAGTTCATCTCTAAAACCGATTTATATTAGGAATATATTTTCTGAATTAGTCATCTATTTTTAATGTAGGTAAATACAATCAGAAAATTAGCAAAAACTCATAGAATTAGAAAAAATCATAATGGAATAAATTATTATTTTTTAGTATTTATTTATTTGTTTGGCTGCATTGGGTCTTAGTTGCGGCATGCAGGATCTTTAGTTGCAGAATCTTGAGTTGCGGCATGTGGGATCTGATTCCCTGACCAGGGATTGAACCCAGGACCCCTGCATTGGGAGTGTGGAGTGTTAGCCACTAGACCACCAGGGAAGTTCCATCATGGAATAAATTCTAACTTGAAAATAGGAAACAGGACCTATTTTCCCATATATAAATCTCTGCCATTGGTTGGACAGGCCTAATGAGTACTTGTCCCCCCATACAAAAATCACTAGAAACTGTGAAAACCCTATTTCCTGACACATCCCTTCTTTGATTAAAACTATAGCCCATGTTGAACATTTGAGACCAACTACATCCAAAATATTAAGCTCTTTATCACTATTATCTATAAATGAGAACAAGACAGCTAGTGATTAATTAAAGCAAATGGAAACCGGCCAGGACTACATTCAAAATCATTTAGGAATCAGAAATTTTCACAATAGATCTGGGAATAAACCACACTTTGAAGGTGAAATTCTAACTTAATGTTGTGTGATTCCTCTGTAAGGAGCTTGGAAGTCGCCACTGGTCTTAACAAGAAAAATGCCGAGCAGACTGAAAAGCCAACTTTTTTTTGGATCTGTGAGAGAGGGGAGGACACAGGACAAACCACTGCCTGCAAGACTGAAAAGACAGACACATGGATACAAGGAATCTTGTCTTCCTGGAGCAGAGACTCAAGAGGGGAAATCACTTCTGCAACCAGTGCCGGGGGGTAGGGAGACTGAAACTGTCAATGATGAATTGCTGGAGGCTCAGTGTGGACAATTCAAAGAGTTAATAAAAACTCCAGAGGAACCCAGTCACAAGGGGACCCCACAATGTTGTGAGATTTACCCCCAAAAGCTTACACAGTAAATATCAGATAAAAACTACTTCTGCTTCCTGCAGGGAGTGGGAAAATGAACCATTTTGAAATAGCCTTCTTAACAAGGCCTGCCCTCATGGGAAACTAGTTAACCAGAGCATAACCTGATGGGGTATTATCAGAACCTAAATGACCTGGAAGGGAAATACCCAACTTGAGCCAACTCTGGCCATCCTGATCCAACTAAGAGGGGGGAGGAAAAAAAACTGAACTTTTGTGAAGCTCATGGTCCAGAGGCACAGACTCACTAAAGGACTGAGACCTGATCACAGGCCTCTAGAATACTTCTTCTCCCCGACACCTCACTACCACATTACTAAAGGCCTGTTTACTTTTGTGAGTACATCATGTCTGGCTACCAATAAAAAAATTACAAGACATACCAAAAGGCAAAAAACACAATTTGAAGAGAGGGCAAGCATCAGAACCAGATGTGGTAGAGATGTTGGAATTATCAGACCAGGATTTTAAAACAACTCATTAATATGTTAAGGGCTCTAATAGATAAAGTAAACAGCATGCAATAACAGACAGGCACTGTAAGCAGAGACAGAAGTCCTAATAATGACCAAAAAGAAATGCTAAGTTGATGTTGCCTTACCACACCAGCAAATGTAAAGATCCATCAGAAATCAAACAACTTTGAAATCACATTTCAGTGATTCTACATACCCCTTTCTTCCTTGTAAATTCTCTGAGATATTTTATCTATCAAATTTATTTTCTGGCTAAATATTTCAATAAAGTTATTCATTTCCATGAACTCCTCGGGGCGGCTTTTAAGTCCTCTCATTGATAATGCAACCGCTCTGACCGTCTGCCCCATCCTGCTGAGTAATCCAGGCCCTTGCTTCTTGTGAGAAGAGAGTTCCTAGACAAAAAAATAAAATATTCGTGATGAAGCAGACAATGATATTCCAAGTCCCAACAACAAAAAAGAAATCTAATTAGAAGAATAAAATAAAGATAATAAAAATGTTTCATATACGTCTTTTTTTTTTTTTCACGTTAATTTGAAGCAGATGAGTTTAGGGTACAGTTCTTTCTCTAAATCTCAGTCTCCTTGATAACATTCCTTTTCAAAGAGCTCACGTAAAATATGTTTCCTCAGAGCATGGATCTTTCAAAGAACAAGGTTTAACAGAAGGAAGCGCACTTAAGGAGATTACTGGAGAAGATAAGAAGGATGATATGAGATGAAATCCGTATTTTATAACAGGAATTTAATAGAAAAATGATTGAGAAAAAGATTTCTTAGGGTCTAACTATAACTACTCCCTGGAAAAAAATTGGAAAACTTCATTAATTCTTTAGTTATAATAATAGCTAGCATTTATTAAGAGCTTAATGTTGCAGGCACTATACCTGCATTCTTATATACATAACTCACAATAACACTATGAAGTAGGTTCTATTATTATCCTCATTGTACAGAAGAAAATAGAAGCAAAGGAAGGTTTGCTCAAGTTCCAAGAGCAATGAATTACTCGATAAGGATTGGAGCCCTAGCAGTCTGACCCTAGGGGCTTCACTGCTAAGCACTAACCTGCTTTGTCTACTTAAAGTCACTAGAATAACTGGTAAACAGATACTCCCTGACCATAGCTCTGCAACTAACTTAACTGGATAAACTGTGACACTATCTCCACTGGCTGACTGTCTTTGGAGAAAGATTTTTAATAAAATATATAACTAGCTGTTTCTAATTCTAGTTAACTTAGGAGGGTCAGCTACAGACTTGCAAAGTAGAAATGCTATAAAAGGATACACTACAGTATTCCTTCAGAAGTATGGCATACTAAAAAAGAACACCAAGAAGGAGGACAAGGGATTCTGAGGATGGTTGTAGCACTTACTGAAACACAGGTTTGAGATCAAATAAAAGATGAAGAGTAACATACACACACAAAAAAATCTATAACAATGCTGACTACCAAATCCACAGATAAAAATATTATGTATTACTTACCCAAATATTAAATAACATATTATCTTTCTCCAGATCTTCTTTCCTAAAGGTCTTATACAAAATAATATATAAACTTGTTTATTTCCATGTCAATATGATTTTGTGTGCAAATAATAACAGATGCTATTCTTGACCAGGCAACACGTCTATCGAGGAGTGCTACCACATCATTTGATAGAGTAAACATTATCAGAAACGGCACAAGTCACAACGGGCAAGCTGTTACTGCAACTGCTGACTGCAGATAATGTTTCTAACAGCTTCTAAGGGTCTGGAGTCAGGCCACAAATTCATCTCACATAAGTCACATAGGGCTTCCAGACAGCAAGTACCGTCAAGATTGAGATGAATCACTTTTTAGCTTCGATCACTTTGGCAACAACCGAGAGATAGAAAACTCAACACTGCAGTAAGTATTTAATACTGACCATTGTTCTACCTATCATCTTTCTTGGTGAGTTACATCTTCATAGAATAAAAGAAAAGGAACATATAAGGTTTCTGTATTAGAAATTAGACCCCCTTCAATTAGGTAATTGAAGGGAAAGTAAGGAAATTATATTATTTACCTATCTCTCCATCCATCTATTTAATAAAATCTTTTATCCTAACTTGAAAAGCCCTGACCAATTACTACTCAAAACTGTGTCAATTTTTAAATGTTTATATATTTTCAGTATTGGCAATATATGCAAGGAGTACCCAGGCATTAAAAAAAAAATTCAGCTACCAAGAGAAATATGAGGATGTATATGTGAGAAAGGTACAAGATTTTCATAATGTTTATACATAGACCTGACACAGGGTTGTATCTGAAGGATCTCTCTCCAATGTTTAAAAACACATCTTAATTCGAGGCCACTCTTACCTGATTTATAAAGGTAAATATAAAGAGAAAGCATACAACCTACTACACGTATAGATACTAAAGGATTATATGAGTATAAATTAAAATCCTTTACCCAAGCTTGTGCAGTAAGAAAAACTTTAAAGTCTTCATTAAATGTTAGAGTTGGATGATCAGCAATTCGGTTCAAAAATTTATGCAATGCCTTCCTGCGTGTCTCAATGAAGTCATCGTTAAAGCGTTCCACCATTCCTTTCACTATAAACTTTTCTGGCAATGGCTAGGGCAAAAAAATTTAAAAAGGTATCTGAACATTATGTGGCACAGGATTATAAGGAATTCTACACTTTTTCTTTTTGGAAGATTATTTGAACGTGTGATCATTTCTTATAAAAATAATTTTTCAAAATTCACAACGCTAGAGCCAAACACTAAAATCTTAACACATTACAATACTTTAAAAAAACAAATCTGTACATAGATTGAAAAGTTTAAAAACAAATGTTCCTAAGATAAATGAATTATACTGAATTAAAAGGTCTGAAATTGGGTGTTAGGCATTCTAACGATTCACAAGACAAAATGGCAGTTATTCTGTGAAAAAAAAAATGTAAACTTACTGGAATAATCAGAGTGGGGTGTGCTTCTTCAAGTCTTTCTTTCAACCAAAGGAAATCTTGATAACGTCTCCTAACTTCAAATTCACTGGAGTCAAATTCCCCACGAGACGTCTGAAGAAAGTAGGAGAAAATAACAGCACATGCAATATAAGACAGAAGACATTTGCCTAATGTTATTTTAGACATTCTGAAATAAATGGGTCTCTAAGAAAAACTAACAAATTCTAATTATTCAGTGTTTGTCAGCCTGTCTTTTTTTTTTTTTTTTTGCAGACATCAATTCATGTAGCAGATGAAACAAAGCAAACTTTCCAGTATTCCCAGAAAGAAAGCAAACATCATGCTCAAATTTAAAATCCAAACTGAAAAAATCTGTCTTAGAGCAACCATCTGTCTTCCACAAGATTTTAACTACTATTATCTTTGGCATGACTTTCTTGCTAACAAGAAAGTGTGTTCTGAATTTAGGTTTCAAATATATTTCATTTTTCAAGATGATCAGAATTCAGAATTTGAGGAAAGTCCTATTTTTGCAACTTGGAAAATAACCTGAACATAACTGAGAAAAAAATGTTTTCCTGGAATTTGCTCAAATGAATTGCTTTGATAAAATTTGCTTTTAGTATTTGAAAATTCTAACATTATACAGAGTGATTTTATTGCTTTTTAAAAATGTCATTAATGGAAATTTAATGTGAAAAGAAAATCTTCCTATCATTTCTCAAGGAATTCTGAGCTATATGCCTAAACTCCTAAAAACTAAGCAAATACATTAAAATATCTGTTCTTAACAAACTAAAAATCTATTCCAACACACATGACAAGAAGAACATGGGTAAAATATCAACCTCACTTCTATTACCTGAATCCCAAGCCAGATACAAAAATAGCTTAGATAATGCGCCCTCACCTATCATAAGAAAAAAAGTCATTTATATAATTTTTTTAAAAATATTATACACAGTAATATTAAGTTTGAGATTTTCCTGGAGAAGTAAACATGGAATAAATAACACATTACATATTTCACATTCACCAGAAATATCAATCACCCACACAGACGAACACAATTGTAAAATTAAGCAGTTCAAGTCAAAATAAGATGCAATCTTAATTGTCATAAAATAAGGCTCACAAAAGCTATACTTGACAAAGTTTATTCTTTTAAAATGAATGTTTAGAATATCATAAAATATATCTTAGCAAAACATTCCCTTTTTAGCGGGAAAAAGTGGAGGTAAATGAGATGCGGAAGTCTAAGGAACTACATGTTCAAAAAACACTACAAAATCTAACTATTATGCCAAATGGTACAAGTTGTAGAAATGGTAAAAATAGGCAAACTAAATCTAGTAGAAACACAGTTTAACAAATATATATACAAGTTGGTATGTGTATATATATATGCAAATACATAAACATGCATACATACATATGCACACAAAACATGTTTAGAGTCACTCATTAAACAACACTTACTGATACCTTCTCATACCTGGCACATATGTATAGGTTCACTACCCATTTCCAAGAAAATAAAATGGCATAACTAACAATAAGAACACTCAAACACTGGGAAGTTAAAGTAAGATAGAGCTTTACATGTCTTCAAGAATTCCCAAAACTTCAAGTAAACACAAAAGTAACTTGTATAAATTCCAGGAACAGAAAGATATAAAATCAAGTCAAATAATTGGTTGATTCTGTCCTCATCACCCTGCCACTGACTTAAAAGAGGAGTTCCCTAACATACTACAATAACAGAAGAAAACAGAGGATAAGTACAAATCTTAAGGACAGTGCATTCTTTCTTCCTACTCTAAGACTTCATTGGGCTTCTAAAGGGTTATAAGTTATATATTATTTCTGCTCCAAAATAACTTTTTAGAACACAAGTTCTTTCTAAGTTGGAAATTTATCATCAAACGCTGTTATTCCTACTGTTTGGAAGTTTTATCTCTATCTTCTAATCTAGAATACAGTTTCCCATGGAAAGTAAATTGTAAATGGTGTTTCATGTCTGACCATAAGAGCTTGCATACTTGAAGTTTAGGACTAATGGACTCATGTGATCTATACCTCAAAATGCATTTATTTAACAAATACTGACCTTTGGTCAAGGGCAAACAGTTACTCTAAATTGGAGGATTTAGAAAATTGTTTTTGAGGGAAAATGAATCTCAGAATCAAGAATACACTTTAACCCACAACTACACACTGGCAGGCATTGATGAGTTTGTCTTCATGATGAGGATGTGAGAGGACAGACCCTTATTAAACCTCTGAGTTCTTACTGCTACATGTCCTAGGTCAAGGCAAATCTCTAATCTCTGAAACAGAAAGTACTTTAGAGCACTCACCTCAGATATTCTAACCTGGAGAATAAAGGATAATTTCCCATAAGGGGAACAGATGCCAGGAATGTGGGCTTCCTGATATAATTATTTACAATCGGGTCACCCTTAAGTATTTCTAAGTAGGAGATTGCCAGTGTACATGTAGGTATATGAGCATGTGCATTTATCCTTCTTTTTTATGAATGTGTATCTTTATTTTTTATTTTATTATTATTTTTAACATCTTTATTGGAGTATAATTGCTTTACAATGGTGTGTTAGTTTCTACTTTATAACAAAGTGTATCAGTTATAAATATACATATATCCCCATACCTCTTCCCTCCTGCATCTCCCTCCCTCCCACCCTCCCTATCCCACCCTTCTAGGTGGTCACAAAGCACTGAGCTGATCTCCCTGTGCTATGTGGCTGCTTCCCACTAGCTATCTATTTTACATTTGGTAGTGTATATATGTCCACGCCACTCTCTCACTTTGTGGCAGCTTACCCTTCCCCCTCCCCATATCCTCAAGTTCACTCTCCAGCAGGTCTGCATCTTTATTCCAGTCTTGCCCCTAGGTTCTTCATGACCATTGTTTTTTGTTTGTTTTTTAGATTCCATAGATATGTGTTAGCATATGCTATTTGTTTTTCTCTTTCTGACGTATTTCACTCTGTATGACAGACCCTATGTCCATCCACCTCACTACAAATAACTCAAATTCGTTCCTTTTATGGCTGAGTAATATTCCATTGTATATATGTGCCACATCTTCTTTATCCATTCATCTGTCAATGGACGCTTCCATGTCCTGGCTATTGTAAACAGAGCTGCAATGAACATTGTGGTACACGACTCTCTTTGAATTATGGTTTTCTCAGGGTATATGCCCAGTAGTGGGATTGCTGGGTTGTATGGCAGTTCTATTTTTAGTTATTTAAGGAAACTCCATACTGTTCTCCACAGTGCCTGTATCAATTTACATTCCCACCAACAGTTCAAGAGGGTTTCCTTTTCTCCACATCCTCTCCAGCATTTATTGTTTGTAGATTTTTTGATGATGGCCATTCTGACCGGTGGGAGATGATATCTCATTGTAGTTTTGATTTGCATTTCTATACTGATTAATGATGTTGAGCATTCTTTCACGCGTTTGTTGGCAATCTGGATACCTTCTTTGGAGAAATATCTATTTAGGTCTTCTGCCCATTTTTGGATTGGGTTGTTTGTTTTTTTGATATTGAGCTGCATGAGCTGCTTGTATATTTTGGAGATGAATCCTTTGTCAGTTGCTTCATTTGCAAGTATTTTCTACCATTCTGAGGGTTGTCTTTTCATCTTATTTATGGTTTCCTTTGCTGTGCAAAAGCTTTTAAGTTTCATTAGGTCCCATTTATTTATTTTTGTTTTTATTTCCATTTCTCTAGGAGGTGGGTCAAAAAGGATCTTGCTGTGATTCATGTCATAGAGTGTTCTGCCTATGTTTTCCTCTATGAGTTTTATAGTGTCTAGCCTTACATTTAGGTCTTTAATCCATTTTGAGTTTATTTTTGTGTATGGTGTTAGGGCATGTTCTAATTTCATTCTTTTACATTTACCTTTCCAGTTTTCCCAGAAACACTTATTGAAGAGGCTGTCTTTTCTCCACTGCATATTCTTGCCTCCTTTATCAAAGATAAGGTGACCATATGTGCGTGGGTTTATCTCTGGGCTTCCTATCCTGTTCCACTGATCTATATTTCTGTTTTTGTGCCAGTACCACACTGTCTTGATTACTGTAGCTTTGTAGTATAGTCTGAAGTCAAGGAGCCTGATTCCTGCAGCTTCATTTTTCTTTCTCAAGATTGCTTTGGCTATTTGGGGTCTTTTGTGTTTCCATTCAAATTGTGAAATTTTTTGTTCTAGTTCTGTGAAAAATGCCAGTGGTAGTTTGATAGGGATTGCATTGAATCTGTACACTGCTTTGGGTAGTAGAGTCATTTTCACAATGTTGATTCTTCCAATCCAAGAACATGGTATATCTCTCCATCTGTTTGTATCATCTTTAATTTCTTTCATCAGTGTCTTATACTTTCTACATATAGGTCTTTTCTCTCCTAAGGTACGTTTATTCCTAGGTATTTTATTCTTTTTGCTGCAGTGGCAAATGGGAGTGTTTTCTTTTTTTTTTCTTCTTTTTGCGGTACGCAGGCCTCTCACTGTTGTGGCCTCTCCCATTGTGGAGCACAGGCTCAAGACCCGCAAGCTCAGTGGCCATAGCTTACGGGCCTAGCCACTCCGCAGCATGTGGGATCCTTCTGGACCGGGGCATACACCCATGTCCCCTGCATCGGCAGGCGGACTCTCAACCACTGCGCCACCAGGGAAGCCCGGGAGTGTTTTCTTAATTTTACCCTCAGATTTTTCATCATTAGTGTATAGGAATGGAAGAGATTT
Organism: Orcinus orca; assembly: GCF_937001465.1. Taxonomy (NCBI): domain Eukaryota; kingdom Metazoa; phylum Chordata; class Mammalia; order Artiodactyla; family Delphinidae; genus Orcinus; species Orcinus orca. Next base: position 125,799,947 of record NC_064559.1, read on the forward strand.
CTGTGCATTAATTTTGTATCCTGCTACTTTACCAAATTCATTGATTAGCTCTAGTAGTTTTCTGGTAGCATCTTTAGGAGTCTCTATGTGTAGTATCATGTCATCTGAAAACAGAGACAGCTTTACTTCTTTTCCGATTTGGATTCCTTTTATTTCTTTTTCTTCTCTGATTGCTATGGCTAAGACTTCCAAAACTATTTTGAATAATAGTGGTGAGAGTGGGCAACCTTGTCTTGTTCCTGATCTTAGTGAAAATGGTTTTAGTTTTTCACCACTGAGGATGATGCTGGCCGTGGGTTTGTCATATATGGCCTTTATTATGTTGAGGTAAGTTCCCTCTATGACTACTTTCTGGAGGGTTTTTATCATAAATGGGTATTGAATTTTGTCAAAAGCTTTGTCTGCATTTACTGAGATGATCATATGGTTTTTCTCCTTCAATTTGTTAATATGGTGTATCACATCGATTGATTTACGTATACTGAAGAATCCTTGCATTGCTGGGAGAAACCCCACTTCATCATGGTGTATGATCCTTTTAATGTGCTCTTGGATTCTGTTTGCCAGTATTCTGTTGAGGATTTTTGCATCTATGTTCATCAGTGATATTAGCCTACAGTTTTCTTTCTTTGTGACATCTTTGTCTGTTTTTGGTATCAGAGTGATGGTGGCCTCGTAGAATGAGTTTGGGAGTCTTCCTCCCTCTGCTATATTTTGGAAGAGTTTGAGAAGGATACGTGTTAACTCTTCTCTAAATGTTTGATAGAATTCACCTGTGAAGCCATCTGGTCCTGGGCTTTTGTTTGTTGGAAGATTTTAAATCACAGTTTCAACTTCAGTGCTTGTGATTGGTCTGTTCATATTTTCTATTTCTTCCTGGTTCAGTCTCAGAAGGTTGTGCGTTTCTAAGATATTTCCATTTCTTCCAGGTTGTCCATTTTATTGGCATATAGTTGCTTGTAGTAATCTCTCATGATCCTTTGTATTTCTGCAGTGTCAGTTGTTACATCTCCATTTTCATTTCTAATTCTATTGATCTGAGTCTTCTCCCTTTTTTTCTTAATGAGTCTGGCTAATGATTTATCAATTTTGTTTATGTTCTCAAAGAATCAGCTTTTAGTTTTATTGATCTTTGCTATCATTTCCTTCATTTCTTTTTCATTTATTTCTCATCTGATCTTTATGATTTCTTTCCTTCTGCTAACTTTAGGGATTTTTTGTTCTTCTTTCTCTAATTGCTTTAGGTGTAAGAATAGCTTCTTTATTTGAGATGTTTCTTGTTTCTTAAGGTAGGATTGTATTGCTATAAACTTCCCTCTTAGAGCTGCTTTTGCTGCATCCCATAGGTTTTGGGTCATCGTGTTTTCATTGTCATTTGTTTCTAGGTATTTTTTGATTTCTTCAGTGATCTCATGGTTATTAAGTAGTGTACTGTTTAGCCTCAATGTGTTTGTAGTTTTTACAGATTTTTTCCTGTAACTGATATCTAGTCTGATAGTGTTGTGGTTGGAAAAGATACTTGATACAATTTAAATTTTCTTAAATTTACCAAGGCTTGATTTGTGACCCAAGATATGACCTATCCTGGAGAATGTTCCATGAGCACTTGAGAAGAAATATTCTGCTGTGTTTGGATGGAATGTCCTATAAATATCAATTAAGTCCATCTTGTTTAATGTATCATTTAAAGCTTGTGTTTCCTTATTTATTTTCATTTTGGATGATCTGTCCATTGGTGAAACAGGGGTGTTAAAGTCTCCTACTATGATTGTGTTACTGTCAATTTCCCCTTTTATGGCTGTTAGTATTTTCCTTATGTATTGAGGTGCTCCTATGTTGGGTGCATAAATATTTACAATTGTTTTATCTTCTTCTTGGATTGATCCCTTGATCATTATGTAGTATGCTTCCTATCTATTGTAATAGTCTTTTTTTTAAAGTCTATTTTGTCTGATATGAGAATTGCTACTCCAGCTTTCTTTTGATTTCCATTTGCATGGAATATCTTTTTCCATCCCCTCACCCTCAGTCTGTATGTGTCCCTAGGTCTGAAGTGGGTCTCTTGTGGACAGCGTATATACGTGTCTTGTTTTTTATCCATTCATCCAGTCTATGTCTTTTGGTTGGAGCATTTAATCCATTTACATTTAAGGTGGTTATTGATATGTATGTTCCTATTACCATTTTCTTAATTGTTTTGGGTTTGTTATGGTAGGTCTTTTCCTTCTCTCGTGTTTCCTGCCTACAGAAGTTCCTTTAGCATTTGTTGTAAAGCTGGTTTGGTGGTGCTGAACCCTCTTAAGTTTTGCTTCTCTGTAAAGGTTTTAATTTCTCTGTCAAATCTGAATGAGATACTTGCTGGGTAGAGTAATCTTGGTTGTAGGTTTTTCCCCTTCATCACTTTAAATATGTCCTTCCACTCCCTTCTGGCTTGAAGAGTTTCTGCTGAAAGATCAGCTGTTAACCTTATGGGGATTCCCTTCTGAGTTATTTGTTGGTTTTCCCTTGCTGTATTTAATTTTTGATAGTTTGCTTAATATGTGTCTTGGCATGTTTCTCCTTGGATTTATCCTGTATGGGATTCTCTGTGCTTCCTGGACTTGATTAACTATTTCCTTTACCATATTAGGGAAGTTTTCAACTATAATCTCTTCAAATATTTTCTCAGTCCCTTATTTTTTCTCTTTTTCTTCTGGGACCCCTATAATTCAAATGTTGGTGTGCTTAATGTTGTCCCAGAGGTCTCTGAGACTTTCCTCAATTCTTTTCATTCTTTTTTCTTTATTCTGCTCTGCAGTAGTTATTTCCACTATTTTATCTTCCAGGTCATTTATCCGTTCCTCTGCCTCAGTTATTCTGCTATTGATCCCTTCAGAGAATTTTTAATTTCATTTATTGTGTTGTTCATACTGTTTGTTTGCTCTTTAGTTCTTCTAGGTCTTTGTTAAACGTTTCTTGTATTTTCTCCATTCTATTTCCAAGATTTTGGTTCATCTTTATGATCATTATTCTGAATTCTTTTTCAGGTAGACTGCCTATTTCCTCTTCATTTGTTTGGTCCGGTGGGTTTTTGCCTTGCTCCTTCATCTGCTGTGCGTTTCTCTGTCTTCTCATTTTGCTTAACTTACTATGTTTGGTGTCTCCTTTTCACAGGCTGCAGGTTTGTAGTTCCTGTTGTTTTGGGGTTTTGCCCCTAGTGACTAAGGTTGGTTCAGTGGGTTGTGTAGGCTTCCTGGTGGAGGGGGCTAGTGCCTGTGTTCTGGTGGATGAGGCTGGATCTTGTCATTCTGGTGGACAGGTCCACGTCTGGTGGTGTGTTTTGGGCTGTCTGTGGCCTTAATATTTTAGGCAGCCTCTCTGCTAATGGGTGGGGTTGTTTTCCTGTCTTGCTAGTTGTTTGGCATAGGGTGTCCAGCACCGTAGCTTGCTGGTCGTTGAGTGGAGCTGGGTCTTGGTGTTGAGATGGAGATCTCTGGGAGATTTTCACTGTTTGATATTACGTGGAGCTGGGAGGTCTCTTGTGGACCAGTGTCCTGAACTTGTCTCTTCCACCTCAGAGGCAGAGTCCTGATGCCTGGCTGGAGCACCAAAAGCCTGTCATCCACATGGCTCAGAATAAAAGGGAGAAAAAAAAAGAAAGAAAGAAAGAAGATAAAATGAAATAAAATAAAATAAGAAAGTTATTAAAATAAATAATAATTTAAAAAATTTTTTAAAGTAATAAAAAAAGAAGAAAGAGGAGAGGAACCAAAGCAAAAAACAAATCTACCAATGATAACAGGAGCTAAAAACGATACTAAAAAAACCAAACAAACAAAAAACGTACAGACAGAATCCTAGGACAAATGGTAAAAGCAAAGCTATCCAGACAAAATCACATACAGAAACATACACATACACACTCACAAAAAGAGAAAAATGGAAAAAAATATATATATATATATCGTTGCTCCCAAAGTCCACCTCCTCAATTTGGGATAATTTGTTGTCTACTCAGGTATTCCACAGACGCACGGTACACCCAGTTGATTGTGGAGATTTAGTCTGCTGCTCCTGAGGCTGCTGGGAGAGATTTCCCTTTCTCTTCTTTGTTCTCACAGCTCCTGGGGTTCAGTTTTGGATTTGGCCCCGTCTCTGCGTGTAGGTCACCTAAGGGTGTCTGTTCTTCGCTCAGACAGGACAGAGTTAAAGAAGCAGCTGATTCATGGACTCTGGCTCACTCAGGACAGGGGCAGGGAGGGGTACAGAGTGTGGGGTGAGCCTGCGGTGGCAGAGGCCAGTGTAACACTACAACAGCCTGAGGTGCCATGTGTTCTCCCAGGGAAGTTGTCCCTGAGTCACGGGACCCTGCCAGTGGCGGGCTGCACAGGCTCCCGGGAGGGGAGGTGTGGATAGTGACCTGTGCTTGCACACAGGCTTCTTGGTGGCTGCAGCAGCAGACTTAGCATCTCATGCCTGTCTCTGGGGTCCGCGTTGTTAGCTGTGGCTTGTGCCCATCTCTGGAGCTCGTTTAGGCAGTGCTCTTAATCCCCTCTCCTCATGCACCAGGAAACAAAGAGGCAAGAAAAAGTCTCCTGCCTCTTCGACAGCTCCAGACCTTTTCCCGGACTCCCTCTGGGCTAGCTGGGGCGCACTAGCCCCCTTCAGGCTGTGTTCACGCAGCCAACCCCAGTCCTCTCCCTGGGATCTGACCTTCGAAGCCTGAGCCTCAGCTCCCAGTGCCTGCCCACCCCAGCGGGTGAACAGACAAGCCTCTCGGGCTGGTGAGTGCTGGTCGGCACCGATCCTCTGTGTGGGAATCTCTCTGCTTTGCCCTCTGCACCCCTGTGGCTGCACTCTCCTCCATGGCTCCAAAGCATCCCCCCTCCGCCACCGGCAGTCTCCGCCTGCAAAGGGCCTCCCTAGTGTGGAAAGTGGAAACTTTTCCTCCTTCACAGCTCCCTCCCACTGGTGCAGGTCCCGTCCCTATTCTTTTGTCTCTGTTTTTTCTTTTTAATTTTGCCCTACCCAGGTACGTGGGGAGTTTCTTGCCTTTTGGGAGTTCTGAGGTCTTCTGCCAGCATTCAGTAGGTGTTCTGTAGGAGTTGTTCCACATGTAGATGTATTTCTGAGGAGGAAGGTGATCTGCACATCTTACTCCTCCGCCATCTTGAAGCTGCTTCTGCATTTATCCTTATAATCTTGGTGTCCATGAATGTAAAATTTTTTTAATATTTATTTATTTATTTATTTATGTTTGGCTGCATTGGGTCTTCATTGCTGCGCGCGGGCTTTCTCTAGTTGCGGTGAGCGGGGTCTACTTTTTGCTGCGGTGTGCAGGCTTCTCATTGCAATGGCTTCTCTTGTGGAGCATGGCCTCTAGGCACATGGGCTTCAGTACTCGTGGCACACGGGTACTGTGTGCCAATGACTGTGTTGTATAACCTTTGGCAAGTTTTGAGTTTCAGTGGGCTCATTCACAAAATGAGGGTAAATCATAAGATCCAGATTGTTGTGAGCTTCAGATGAGTTAAAACATATAAAGTGATTAGAACATTGCCTGGCACAAATTAGTCCCACAATAAAAGTTAGTTTAACACACTATAATATTATCACTATCACTATTACTACTACTACTACAAGAGCAGTACATTTAAAATATGATGTAATATGGATAACTCATAAGAACTGTATGTCTATGATTAGAATGAAATCCATAGGGTGTTTTATAAAATGTCTTTCTGAAAGAAACAAATGAGGGGAAAATAATTCAGTTTCACAAAATCTTTGCTAGAAAGGGTAATGAAAATGGATGATTATAACAGTAGTAACAGGAGAAATCTGGCTCTATTCTTAGCAGTGTGTCTGTATTAACACACTAAATATTCACAAAGACCATACGAGGTTAGTACTGTTATCTAATTTACAAATGAGGAAACTAAGCATAGAGAGGTTAATTAAATAGCAAGGAAGGGGGGCGATCAAGATTCAACTCCATGCTGTCTTGCTCTACAGCATCTTGATATGACTATGATACTATAAATTTCTTCACTCACTCACTCACCGAAAGGTTAAATTGCTAACTTGCTATATCCCAAGGATTGTGTTTAGAATTATGGATAACTTAAGATACAATTACCTTCCTTGAGAAGCTCACAGACTCATTGGGAATAAATACAAATAAACACACAGTTAGTGACCTACACACAGGTAGGTGTCAATTACTGAATACTTATTATATGTTAGGCACTTTGCTAAGTGTTTTACATTGATTAGTTATCCTAACTTAATTCTTACAGCAACTCTACAGAACCAGGTTCTATTATCATTTCAGTCTTATAAATTAAAAAACAAAAAACCCTGAGGCTTAGAAGGACTAAATATAGGCTTTTGATTTCTTTGCTACACTGACTGTGGTATCTTACATTCTTTAAGAGTTCAGTTAGAACACTGTGAGCAAACAGAAGAAAGAGGACTCAGCACGTGGGGCAGAGGTGGTGGGCATCATTTTGAATTATATCTTGAAAAACAAACAGTAACTCTTCTGTCTGAAAGTGGGAAGGGCATACCAGACAGAAGAAAAAGCATATGCAAAATCATGAGAGCAAGAAATAGCCTAGAATATTCAGATAAAAGAGGTAGTTCTATGCAAGTGGAGAGCAGGGGTGTTACAAGTCGGGAGTAAGAGGTGAGTCATATATGGTACGCTGGCCCCAGACTGAGAAGTTCTCTATATATCATACAAAGGAGTCTGCACTTTGTTCTGTAGGAAGTGAGGAGCCAGGGAAGGATCTTAAGAATCTGAGTAAAGAGATCAGATATATACATCTTTATGCAACATAATTAGCAGCAGTGTGGAGGCTGCACTGGAAGAAGTGATTATATGAACAGGGTCCAAAAGCTTTGCAGCTACAAAAGGGATGCACTACAAGAGATGTAGAGTGAGGCTTCATCAACAAAATATTATAACTTATAAATAGAATTCTTGAAGGCTGCTATTACACAAAGGACTTTAAAAAAAGATTATACTATTTGTTTTTCTTTACTTTTTCAGAGTAAACTGTCTTTTTGCAGAGCCTTGTCCTAGGAGTCAGGAGACTCAGATTCTAGATCTGTCCTTGCATCATTAAACAACTAACAGTGTTTCATATATTGATATAAGATAAAGTGGCCATTTGCTCTTATTTGGAAAACAAATGAAATTATTTTTTTGGAATCTTCAGAAGAAATGTGAACACAAAATATTGTATCATGTTTTTAACTAGTTGTTTTCTTTATTAGCAAACTGAGGCTCTTCTTTTCCAAATATATTTCTTTATAATTTTTAAACTAAAAACCTAAAATGTTCCTATTTTAATAAGCACAACTGCTAAAATACAAGTGACTGGTACTCAGGTTAATTTGAATTCATATAGAACAAGTGAAGGACAGATAAGATGCAATGTCTTACTCAAAATGGCTGAAAAACTAGAAGTCAATTCAGTTAAGATTCTCTAAGTTGAGTGTCAAAGTGAACAAGAAGCAGTTCCAAAAGTTCAAAAAAGCAACTATATTCAAGAAAATGTTCATTAAATACTTACCTTAGTAATAATCCTATAAGTAATGAATGTTTCAATTGTAGTAACATGGCTTTCAGGTTCATCAACTGTAATGAAAAGATCTTTCAAATCTGGCTCATCTTCAAACTTGACTTGGTTTATCATTGATAAAGGGGATGTTGGCATCACAGGGCTGAAGGAATTCATGTCCATCAATGAGGCATCCTAGGAATAAAACAATCAAAAATTAATATCTATAAGGAATAAAAAGTTAAAATCCTCTTTTTCTTAGGCACGACAAATACTAATCAAATATGTCAAGAACAAAAAGGATAACTGGACTCCTGCTTAAATAAGGTATATGGAATATGTATTTTTATCTCTGCTTCTTCTCAAAATCCCACTTTAAAAATGACAGTAAAGAAACAAAGACAGAACAAGACAAAAAGTCATAAAAAGGCATAAACCCTCAAGGTAAAAAGAAGAGACTAAGCAAACAAAGTTAACTACTGTTTTGGAAACTGATGGTTGAGTGGTAACTGAAAAGCAGTGCAGAAACAGCTAGAGTAAATGTAGGAGAGAATGGTAGACCAGGAAAAAGAAGGCACATTTATGACACAGGATCACAGCAACACTCAAGAATTAGAGGTGCCAGGAACCTGTGGACATAGAATGCTGGAAGAGTTAAACCAGAGGATTGGTTGAAAAGCTCATAAAACAAAAAAGGAGTTAGTACCTCAGATTCCCTCACCTACCCCATGCAATCAGGTGACTTTTCTTCCCCAATTTTGCAAAAAACCTGGAAATTTGCTTTCTGGAGTGTCTCTGAACTCAAGAGCACCAGGCAGGATGGAGGGAGAGAGAGGCCCTATGAAAATACAGATATCACGGGAAAGTCCTACATACTAAAGGAAACGATATCCAGCCCTTTCCCCTCATTTGGCCCCAAGAACGTGGGCAGCAAGATGTTGAATGTCTACTCAGCTTGTCAGTACCTGGTGCGGGAACTACCGAACATCTCAACATGTGGAAAGCCTCTGATGTGAAAGATTCACAAATAAAGAAACAAAGAGAATACATGAAGCAGACAGAATAGAGAATATAATGCTTTAAAAATAGATGAACTCATTAGCGATAAGAATGATATCAAATTCATGAATAAAACAGGTGTTATTTTTCAAAAAAATTCAGAGAACAACAGGAAAACCAATAAAAAAGGAGACTCGTGAAAGTTGAAATATGATGGAAGGATAAAAACTCAAGCGGAAGTTCAAAAGATTTAACTTGAGAACTAAGCTGAACCAAAAGAACATGGGATGGAAAAGGAGAGAGAAGTATTTTTAAAAATTAGAGGATCCAGGTAGATAGTACCTGAATGAACAGAATTCCAGAAAATGAAGAAGGAAAATGTCCTCTGAATTGAAATATTTCCAGGTTGACAGGGCCTAGCAGGCCTCCTCAAAATGAAGAGGACAGTAGTGGGGTGGGTAGTATCCCTACAAGCATCTATCACCATGCCATTTCATAACAGTGGGGATTTTCAATTCCTAAAAGCTTCCAGAGAGACTATAAACAGGTAAAATACAATAGGAATGGCTTCAGATTTCTCAGTGGTAACACTGGAAACTAAATGATAATAAAATAGTATCTTCAAAATTTTTAGAGGAAAATATTTCCTACCTAGAATTATATACATAGCCAAACTGTCATTCAAGTATACAGGTAGAATGAAGCCATTTCAGATAGGAAAGATTTCAAAAACTGACTTTCCATGTACCCATTCTTACACATTCTTTGGAAAACTCTTCACTTTTCCAAAATAAGGGCATATACCAAGAAAGAAGAAATATATCTGAAAGTAAGAGATTCAACATAGAAGAGAACTAAAGGAAATTCCTTGGATGACAGTGAAAGAACAGACTTAGAGAACAACCTATACAGACTACAGCAGAAAGACTCCGGGGGGCAAGGAGATGAAGAGGGAAAGAATAAAGGAAGAGAGGGAGGAAGGAAAGAGAAAGAGCAAAGGAAAAAGGGAAAGAGAATGAGGGAAGGAGGGAGGGAGGGAGAAAGGAAGGAAGGGAGGAGGGAAGTGGGGAGGGAGGGAGGCTGACAGAATACCTGATACATTTAAGCATAATGAAAGGAAGCATGCTATATTAGATTTTGTAGATGAATTGGTGCAAAAAAGCCAAGAGGCAGAGAAAACAAGAGAGGGAGAAAGGGAGGGCCTAAAATAAAGGAATGAATGAATGATGAACTCTAAAGAAAACAAAAGGTACAAGTATGAAAAATGTAATCATAGTTCATTACATGGCTTAACTGTGAATAAAAATAAATTGTTCTTAATACTGAATTTAACTAAACATGGTGATACAGTTATATTAAGATAATGGGGGGAAAAACATATGTATATGTTAGAAGGAAGGAGACATTGCCTATAAAACAGTTTCAAACATGCCAATACCATGAAGGAAAAGGAAGATGAGGAACTGTTCCAGACTGATGCAGACCAAAGAGACCCAAGAGCCAAAGCAACATATGATCTTGGATTGGATTCTGTTCCAAAGGAGAAGAGCCTTTGTTTTTTCTCTCTAAATGATATTATTGGGACAACTGAAAATTTTGAAAGGGTCTGTGGATTAGAATATAGTATTATGTCAATATTAATTTCCTGATTTGCATACTTATACTGTGATTACGCAGGACAGTGTCCTTGTTTTCAAAAAATATACACAGATTTAATTAGGAGTAATAAAACATGTCTCTAATTTACTCAACTTGCACACACACAGAGAAAACAAATGTTGTGAAATGGTAATAACTGGGAAATCTAGATTCTTTGTGGTATTCTTGCAACACTTCTCCAAGTTTGCAATTATTTCAAAATAAAAAGTATATTTATAGTTTTCAAAAGTCAAATCATCTGACAAGGCTTAAAATAAAATGAAACAAATTAAAAAAGCAGCATCACATGCTCCACTATTGCTATTACCAGTTCATGCTCCTCAGAAGCAAATTCAGAACTCTATTAGCTATTTTTGTTCCTTGTTACCTTCCTTATTTCAAAATAACATATATTTTCTTTTTTTTTTAATTTTTCAATTTTCATATTATCAGTAGGTTTCCTACTAAGGAGGATGAAGAGTATTTATTTAAGCCAATTAATTATATGAGTATAGACTCAGAATCCTATTTTACTCAATGGGTTATAATCCATTAATATAATTTATTTTGATGTTCTAAGTGTCCAAAATTTGCCTAGTAGGAGCTCCTTAAAGCTGGCATCTGTGTGTTTTTGACATGTCTTCATTATTCCTTGAGCACTTTATTTTCTGGCATAGCAAGATGTTTCAGATTTATGTTATATTTTCCCTGCCCCAGTCATGGAATCAGACATTTCTCCAAGGAGCTCTGGTTTCTTTTAGAGGAGACTGGTATTTAGAAAACAAGATATAAATGCTAGAAAATATATGTATATTAGGCATGATTTAGACCAAGGAATAGAGGACAAATTACAGTTGAGTTGATCAGACACACAAAAACATGGAGACAATAAATGTCTTGCAACAAAAGTTTAGTGAAACAAATTATGGTATATACCTACAATAGGATACAATAAAGTCTATCCATATACTAGAATACAATAAAGTGATTAATATATTAGAAGAATATATAGTAACTTGGAAAAAGATTCCCAGTATGGTATTAAGAGAAAATATTAGCTTATAAAATTTGTATTCAACTAGATTCTAATGCATGTACGTTTATTTATGTGTGTGTATGACAGAGGGGGATCAGAGGGTAGGAGAGAAAAAGTGAGAAATAGTGCACTCACCATATGCGTGCACTCATGAACTTAGAAGCTATACAAAAATGTTAACAGAAGTTATTCCAGGTGTTGGGATTGCTGTTGAGTTTAATATTTTCCTGTCTGAGTTGCTGTATTTCCAAATATTCTAAAATAAACGTGCATCATTTTGAAAACAGGTTTTTAATTGTTTAGAGTCAACACTGTATCTAACGTGCTCAGAAACAGTAAGAACTACTGTAAAAAAAAAACAGTAAAAACTACTGTGAAAAAGAAACAGTAAGTTAAAAGAGCTGTCTAGGGCCATTTTGGCAGAAGACCTTGGATTACATATTTGATTATCTGTTATTTTTTCTTAATTCAAAGTTGTATAGTTAAATACGAAATTTAAAAATATGTCCGGAATCACATGAAAATGGGATTGTCAAAATAAATTATGGGATGCTAACACAATGGAATACTAAGCAGCCATTAAAACCAGAATTTAGAGGTTTCAAATAAATGTGCAATCAGCATGTACAAAAATCTCTCTCAATTATCATTTCATATAAACAGTAGTTTTTTAAGTTGATGGGCAAATGTGCTTTAAATTTCACTGACAGTGCATACAACCATGTGCTTTGGCGTTCTTTGTAGTCACCCTCTTAACTCACCACAACCCACTTCTTTTACCTACTACATAATTTAGCATTCTATTTCTTCTGCTTAAAATGCATCCTTTTGTAGAGTGGAAAAGATCTGCCTGAATTTATAAAGGCTCACAATTCCAATGAGTGTAGTGTGGTGTCATAAAAATATGCTTCAATATCTAGCAAAGGAAGAAAATTACAGGCTGAAATTTAGCAACATCCAAGATTTCAGTAGAAGGATGTAAATTACTATGAATCACTCAAAAACATTCTTAAAACCTCAATAAAAGTGACTATCCAAAGAGTTTTATATTCGCTTCAAAAAAAGGAAAGAAAATATACTGACAATACTTAAAAGATTTACATTTGGACACGAATAAGTAAAGACAATAAGTGTTTGAGAAGATCCAAAGAAGTAACTGACCAAAAAGAACTTCATTTAACTTTTTGTGGTTGATGCTTTTCAGGAGAAATGGATCATTAAAATTTGTTCTTTCCAAACAAAGTTCTTACTTCCACAATAACGCATGCCTCTTTCTCCTGCTAGTTCTCTCTGTCTTTCTCCCCGTCCTCAATCTCATTTATACATTCGTTCATTCTTAGCATTTGGATATACAACCATTATCCTATGATATTTCACACAATGAAAATACATCTTTTCATTTTTTTTCTTCAAGAGATTAAAGCAAAAGGGAAATTATTTGCATGGTAAATCTCTACTTCTTAAATAACATTGAATACCTTTCTTATAGCTAGCATAGAGAAAACACACTCACACTCACTCAAAAAATCTTGGGATGGTTTCAGGCTGAGATTTGAATATGTATAATAGAGAAGTAAGCCAGATTGTCGCAGGAAGTCATTGTCTTATCCTTACTGCAAATCAACACATTCACTGTAAGAGAAACCATTTAAGTGACTTTCCTGAAATGAATGGACATTAGCACTGTGCTAGCATAATACTGAAATTTGTTGACAAAGTCACTTACAAATTAAGGGTAAGTTTTCTTTGTTCTTATTTTTGGTTTATTATAAGCATTTGTTGTGGGTTGAACCATGTCCTCCCAAAATTCATATGTTGAGGTCCCCCAGTACCTCAGAATGCGACCTTATTTGGTGACAGGGTCTTTACAGAGGTAATCAAGTTAAAATGAGGTCACTGGAGTGGGTCCTGATGCAATATGACTGGTATCTGTATAAAAAAGGGGAAATTTGGACATAGACGTTCATAGAGGGAAAACATGAGACATAGGGAGAAGACAGCCATCTACAAGCCAAGTGGAGAGACTGGGAACAGATCCTTCCCTCACTGCCCTCAGAAGGAACCAATCCTGCTGACACCTTAATTTCGATTCTAGCTTCCAGAACTGTGTGAAAATAAATTTCCGGCTGTTTAAGACACCTAGTCTGTGGTACTTTGTTACGGTAGCGCTAGCAAATGAACAGCATTTCTGTATATAGAGTGGTACATAATAAATATTTAAGGAAGGAAACAAGGATAGAAAGGAAGGAAGGAATTATAATTAAAATATTTCATCCTTGCTCCATTAATTTTTTTTACAGGTTAACAATCAACTTCAGTAATTTCTGAGAAATGTTTTTTGCCTCCCACTTTTAATGCTATTAGATGGTTCCAACGTTCTACTATTGAAATAAATAAAATACAGAGCTGAAATTTAAAACAAACAATGACTTGCCAATATTTGAGTGCTCAGGAAATAAACTCCAAAAGAAACAGGTTAAAAGGTGAGATATGATCTCTCTAAGAGGTGTCCTTCCTTAATATCCTTCACTAAGATGCTACTCGGGAACATCTCATAAATATAACATGAATTACTCTGATAATACTAAATTGCAACCACCATCTGTGCACAAACAACTATTTTCTTTTTACAAGTAGAGGGAAAAAAATCAATGTGAGAAGTGTGATAAATCAGAATACTGGCATGAAAAGGCCATGCAAATAAAATTGCTGATGTACAAGAAACACGTACACCAAGAGACATCTGGTTAAAAGCAACTTAAAGTGGAAGGAGTTTGAGAAACCATGTTGTTATGAGGGACACTCATCTTGATGGGCCTAAATTTAGACTTACCAGCTGTGTTTTGGTTTACAACTCCTTCCAATCTGCCTGCTTATAATAATAATAAAAAATTAGAAAGGCCTTCTGTGGAACACTGTTGAAAATGTGATTGGGGGAAAAGCCAGCCTATGTCGTGTTCTATAAAGGGGCATACAACACTCAATAATCTTGTTTGACATAATTTCCAGTGCTATGTAGTATATATACCCTTGTATGCATATATCATAATCTATTTATTCATTTTTCTGTTTCTATTTTCTAACAGTGTTGCTTTGAATATACTTGGACTTTTTCAGGTTTTGTGCACTATGAAGTTATATACTGACCACAGATATGTTTCACATAATTTTGTTTGACATAATTTTCCACTCTGGCAAAAAAAAAAACTGGTATATTAAAAGAAAAAGTCTCTGTAGTTAGGCAGAACTAAACTTAATTCAAGTTTACATATATATACAGCTGTGTGAACCTGGTCAAGTCACGTTACTTTTCTGAGAGTCAGTAACATCAGAGAGGTCATATCTCACCTTGGATCACAGAGGATAAAAAGAGATGAATAAATGTGGGGTATACATTGTCTCCTTGAAACCTTCATGTGAATTATATAAACCTTACCATGACCCCACAGAGTATATCCTATTTCTTTCCCTTTTTTAAACCAGCTAGCAATACTATTGAGTAGGTACTCTTTTACCTCTTGTTTTCCAATGAGGAAATAGGTTAAATCACTTGTTCAAACTCTTAACTGCTATTAAGTAGAGGAACCAGCATTTGACCACCACCTAACTGCCAGTAAGTCAAACGTACTGGGAGTTGTCACTGAATTCAATTTTCAGTTTCCCACAAAATTAAACAGAAATCTAAAGCAAGAATAAATCAATCTCTATGGTTAAAATATAGTCATGTAGTGGACAAAACCTAAGGAAGTACAAAAACATTCAAGGCAGCCCGTAAGAATGGATAGATAAATTGTGGTATATGCATACAAGGCTTTATATATATATATAAAACACAGCAATGAAAATCAATTACAACTTCATGTAAGGCCATTGATAAATATCACAAACTAAATATTAGAAGAAAAAAGATCAAATCAGAGAAGAATTCACACAGGACAACATCATTTTTTAAAGTCCTAAAACATACAAGGTCCAAATTCACATAAATCCTTAACAAACAGTGCTTCAAGATACATATACAGATCTCCCTTGACTTACAATGGGTTTACATCCCAATAAACCCATTGTTAATTGAAAATATCATAAATCAAAAATTTATTTAATACACCTAACCTACCAAACATCATAGCTTAGTCTAGACTATCTTAAATGTGATCAGAACACTTACATTAGCCTACAGTTGGACAAAATTATCTAACACAAAGCCAGTTTTACAATATAGTGTTGAATATCTCATGTACTTTATTGAATGTTGTCTGAAAGTGAGAAACAAATGGTTTTATGGGTACAGAACGGCGTCAAGCGTATCGGTTGCTTCCCCTTGTGATCGTGTGGCTGACATGGAGCTGTGGCTCACTGCTGCTGCCCAGCACCAGGAAAGCTTATCTACCACTGCTCGAGAACAGATCAAAATTCACAATTCAAAGTATCGTTTCTACTGAATGTGTATCGCTTTTGCACCATAAAGTCTAAATATCATTAGTCAAACCATTTTAAGTTCAGGACCATCACTTTTATGAAAACCAAATGAATGATAAAAACAAAATTCAAATTATTATTTTCTTTTAAGCATGAGAGAGAGAAAGAATCTTGGAGAGGGCCACACAGGGAACGCATATACCTCATTTTATCATGCTTCACTTTATTGCACTTCACAGATACCATGTTTTTTACAAGGTTTGTGGCAACTTGGCATCGAACAAGTCTATAGGTGCCATTTTTCCAACAGCATTTGCTCACTTCATGTCTCTGTGTCACATTCTGGTAATTTTTGCAATACGACTTCAAACTTTTTCATTATTACTATATTAGTTATGGTGATCTGTGATCAGTGATCTTTGATGTTACACTGTGATTGTTTTGGGACATCACGAACCACGCCCATATAAGATGGTGAACTTGATGTTTGTGTTCTGACTGCTCCACCCACTGGTTGTTCCCCCATCTCTCTCCCTCTTCTTGAGCCTTGCTATTCGCTGAGATACAACAATACTGAAATTAGGCCAAGTAATAACCCTACCATGGCCACTAAGTGTTCAAGTGAAAGGAAGAGTCTCAAGACTCTCACTTTAAATCAAAAGCTAGGAATGATTAAGCTTAATGAGGAAGGCATGCTAAAAGTCAAGATAGGCTGAAAGCTAGGTCTTTTGTGCCAAACAGTTAGCCAAGCTGTGAATGCAAACAAAAACCTCTTGAAGGAAATTTAAAGTGCTACTCCAGTGAACACACAAATGATAAGAAGGTGAAACAGCCTTATTGCTGATATGGAGAAAATGTTAGTGGTCTGGATAGAAGACCAAACCAGTCACAACATTCCCTTAAACCAAAAACTAATGCAGAGCAAGGCTCTAACTCTCTTCAATTCTCTGAAGTCTGAGAGAGGTGAGGAAGCTGCAGAAGAAAAGTCTGAAGTTTGCAGAGGCTGGTTTATGAGATTTAAGGAAAAAAGCCATCTCTATAACATAAAGTACAAGGTGAAGCAGCAACTGCTAATGTAGAAGCTGCAGCAAACTATCCAGAAGCTCCAGCTAAGATCATTAATGAAGGTTGCTACACTAAACAACAGATTTTCAATGAAGATGAAATAGCCTTATATTGGAAGAAGATGCCATCTAAGACTTTCATAGCTAGAGAGGAGAAGTCAATATCTGGTTTCAAAGCTCTTCTTAGTGGCTAATGCTGCTGGTGACTTTGAGGTCAATGCTCATTTACTATTCTGAAAATCTTAGGGCCCTTAAGAATTATGCTAAATTGACTCTGCCTATGCTCTATAAATGGAACCACAAAGCCTGGATGACAGCACATCTGTCTACAACATGGTTTACTGAATATTTTAAGCCCACTGTTGAGACCTACTGCTCAGAAAAAAAAAAAAAAATTCCTTTCAAAATACTACTGCTCTTTGACAATGCACCTGGTCACCCAAGAGCTCTGATGGAGATATACAGTGAGATTGATGTTTTCATGCTTACTAATACAACATCCATTCTGCAGCCCATGGATTAAGGACTTTCAAGACTTTCAAGACTTATTATTGAAGAAATACATTTCACAAGGCTATGACTGCCATGGACAGTGATTTCTCTGATGGATCCGGGCAAAGGAAATTGAAAATCTTCTGGAAGGATTTCACCAGTCTAGATGTCACTAAGAACATTTGTGATTCATGGGAAGAGGTGAAAATATCAACATTCACAGGAATTTGGAAGAAGCTGATTCCAACCCTCATGGATGACTTTGAGGGGTTCAAGACTTCAGTGGAGGAAGTAAATGCAAATGTGGTGGAAATAGCAAGAAAATTGGAATTAGAAGTGTGAAGATGAAGTGAACTGCTGCAATCTCATGATAAAACTTGAATGGATGAGAAGCAAACAAGTGGTTTCCTGAGATGGAATCTACTCCTGGTGAAAATGCTATGAAGATTGTTGAAATGACAACAAAGGATTTAGAATATTACATAAACTGATACACTTAGTTGATGAACCAGAGGGAGGGTTTGAGGACTCACTCCAACTTTGAAAGAAGTTCTACTGTTGGTAAAATGCTATCAAACAGCATTATACGCTACAGAGAAATCATCTGTAAAAGGAAGAGTCAACTGATGCTGAAAATCTCATTTTGTTGCCTTATTTTAAGAAACTGCCACAGCCGCTCCAACCTTCGGCAACCAACTCCCTGATCAGTTAGCAGCCACCAACATTTCTAAGTGCCAGGGATGCACCTTAGCACCATACACTTGCATTATTTCATTTAATCCTCTCAACAATCTGATGAAAGAAAGCTCAATTATCATCACCTGAATTTTACAGATAAATAAGCTTGTACCATAGGGATAATAATAATTCTCCCCAAATCACTTATTTCTTAATTGGAAGAGCCAAGACTCAGTCACCACTACCATCACCACCACCCATGCACACACACCAAAAGCACCTAGTATAGCACCTTTATTTCACTTAACAAAAGTTCATTGAATGTCAACTATGTATCAAGCACTAGGCTGGGATACAACAGTGGCCAAGACTGGCTGGCATGGTGCCTTCTCTCATGAAGCTTACACGATAGTTAGGGGGGAGGGTAACAGATGATAACCAAATAAAAATATAGAGAAACAAGATAAGTCCAGATATAAATAAGTGTTGATAAACAGGGGAGTAAATTCCAGATAAAGTGGAATGAATTGCTGGAGTAGGTGGTTAAGGCAGGAAGTGAGAGGAATGCTTTTGAGAGAGCTGTCAGGGAAGGTGTCTTTAAGGAGGTGATGTGAGAAGAAGCCAGCCATGAAAAACACTGACAGAAGAGCATTCCAGTCAGGGGAACCAAAAATGCCTAAGGCAGGAAAGGCCTTAGGATGTTGGGAGACCAGAAAGGAGGTAAATGGGAAGAACACAGGCTTTGATGAAGATATAACCAATGAAACTCATTTTGACGTTTACTGTGGCAGAATTTTAAGTATTCACATTTTTATCTTATAGGTCTTGAAAAAAGGGAAGGGAGAGCTCCACGATAAATGAACGTTGCACCTGAAATCCAAAGTAAGATATCTGT
The DNA here is from genome assembly GCF_937001465.1 of Orcinus orca. Taxonomy (NCBI): domain Eukaryota; kingdom Metazoa; phylum Chordata; class Mammalia; order Artiodactyla; family Delphinidae; genus Orcinus; species Orcinus orca. The sequence goes on from NC_064559.1 coordinate 125,818,715, forward strand.
TGCACAGCTAGAGGTTTTTAAGGGTCTGTATGATCCTAATCAGACTATTCATGAGCATTAACCAGTAAGAGGTTATTAATCATGACTAATGCCTTTCCATTTATCTCAATTATGCTTGGGTAATTTCTTATCTAGTGGAAATTTTTCTTTTTTGTATTTAACACTCCATAGAAAAAAAATTAGTTTTCCTTACTCAGAAAGGTTCAACATGCCATTTGCATATGATTTTGCCACAAAACCACTGTGGGAGCCGCTATGATTGTTCCCAATAACCCCTTGTCTTTCTATGAAAGGAATACACCTCCTGGTCAGTTACCAGGTAACTTTCAGTGCCTCCTTATGGAAGGAAAATAAGTTTCCCACCCCAGTTAATTTGACCAGTGACTTGCTTTGGATGGTGTCATGTGTCTGGGCAGAAGATTTGGAAGCCATTGCCTGTTTCCACCGGTGCTCATATTCTTTTCCCTTTGCCGCAGGAATGACATGTCCCAATTAGCATCACTCCTTTAATCTTGATCCCAAAATGAAGAAAACACAAGAAGCAGACTCAAAGCCTGGACCAGACTCTCAGTTCAGTCACAGTTGACAGGTACATACCTGAGAAAGAAGTCTTTATTGCAGGTAAGCCACTAAGATCTTGAGGCTGTTTGTACTACCGCATTATCTAGTGAAACCTAACAAAAAAATACCATTCAACTTTCAACCAGGTTAAATACACATAAATATATATGTACATATGTATTATGTATGTATGCACACGGATACACACACTTAACCTTCTCAGAGTTAATACAAAAGAACAAAATAGGAATTTTTTCCCCCCAGTTCTGAAAACTCACATACCAAGAGTTTGCCTTTAGTTTTTGGTCACATATAATAAGGTTTCCATTTTAACTGTAAACAGAATTTCTTTTCCTAATGTTTCATTGTAAATCAGTAATCTCTGTTTTTCATTTTAAAATGAAATTTTTATTTCTTATATCAAAAATTTTTAAACAATGATTTAAAAAAATAAAATATGCTAAATGAAAGAAGCTAGACACACAAAAAGTGCAATTCCATTTATATGAAGTGTCCTAAAAAGGCAAATTTATAAAGACAGAAAATCAATTAGTAGTTGTCTAAGGCTGGGAGTAAAAATGGATATTAACTGGAAATGGCATGATGGATTTGAGGTGGAAGATGAAAATGTTCTAAAACTGGTTAACAGTGATGGTTGTACAACTAAGTAAATTTACTTACAAAAAATCATCTACCCAAAATGGGTGAATTTTGTGATATATAATACACCTCAATAAAGTTAGTTAAACACAATTAAAAAGGGGTATGTTATACCAAAGCATTTCTCAAGGCCAAAAAAAATTGTTTCAATTTTAGAAACTACTGATTTAACCTTCTGTTTTATCACAGATGTGTTTTACTGATTTTTATATCAGTATTTGCTAATAATTTTGATTGTCTAACTACACCCTTTTTTATTAATACTATAAGTAGCACTGCATTATCCAACATGATTGGATATATGAAGTGTCAGAGTTATTCAAAAATTCTGTTTAAAATAGACAAAACTTTTAAGCACATAACTCTCCATTTGTTTACTGAGACAACTTTAAAGTATATTCTTAAAGTGACTAAAAATGTTTATTTTAACTTTTAGTCTAATATCCTCTTTGAAAAGTGTGGGATACAATTAAAAAATACATGAATAAAATAAATTTGAACACTACAACTGCATAACTGTTGAATCTGTGTTTCCTTTTGATCACACTAGTCACTTGCAAAACTAGCAGGCTCTCAGAGTTATACTAGAGCATCCTATCAGAACCCCCAAAATGCAAAAATAAAACTCCACCTTCAAAACCCAATAGAATATATTTTATTAAGTTCAAATCTGAAGTCTTTTAACATTATTTTCCCAAAATACTTGTAATAATTTTCCCCATTGCCACTGACCAATAAATAAATAAAATACTGCTATCTGCACAAAAGAGCTCTATAGTTCTTCTTCCTATAGGTTCTCATGGATTTTTTCTTCTTTTGGCTATACAACATCCAATCTTGTTTCCAACCATAACACTGGGTATAGTTTCTGCTAGTGCCTGTCCCTTTCTGCATCTGCATTTCCAGCCTTCAAATCTACTTTGTGAGCTACTATTTCATTCCTTTCCTGCCAGAGTTGATTTCCATTGCTTGCAACCAAGCCCCCGATTGAGACAGGTGCTATTGGCTTCAAAGGATTTATTTTTCCCAAGTAAGAAGGTTTCTAAATGATTCCCTTGGGTTTTCTTATGCTTTGTGTTTATTTCTTCTAATGAAATCTAAATAGGAGCTTTTGTCCAGAATTGACGCTTAACATAGCTCTGTGTCATCCATCAATAATATTTACTCACCATTTGTCAAGACAAATTTGTTTTAAATTCTATTTGGTCTAGTAACCTGATTGGAAAGACCAATACAATACAAACTGAATTTACTGAAAACAGATGATTGGAAAATTACTGCAATAACTGTGTCCATATATACGAAAAAAGGCACAGGCCATATCATTCATTAATGTATTTATTCCATTAACATTTAGAGTTCCTACTCTTCTACCTTCAAGGAATTTAATTTATTGGAGATAGACAAGCAATTAAGATTTTAGAGATGAGAAACAAATACCTCTTTATAAGGCAAAATGTATTAAGTATTATGAGATTCCAAAACACTATTATGGGGAGCACAGAGAAGAAATTAATTCTAGCTGGAGAATGAAGAAGCTCTTAACGAAGAAGTCGCTTTACAACGGGCCGTAAATAACAGAAAGGATTTTGTTTTGTTGACCCAACAGTATATTGTAAGGTGCAAATAAATCATTGAGGAATCCTGTTAAAATACAGATTCTGATTCATTGGTTCTGGAGTGGATTCTGAAACTGCATTTCTAACAAGCTCCCAGGTGATCCAATAGATTCATGGAACATACTTTGAGTACTAAGGCGCGTGCGCATGCGCACATGCAAAAGAGAGCAAGAGAGAGAGGTGAGGGGAGCCACGGTGTAGCCTAATCACCAAGAGCCTTGAATGACACAATGTGACAATATGTTCTTTATGTTCAGAGCTGGGTGCTCTGGAAACAGTTTTCTGTGAGTACACAGGACAGACTACAGGCAAAACAGAGAAGAAAGAAGACCTTGTGTCTTCTTGTGAACTACTTTAATGGTTCTCAAATGTAAACACAATACTACTTGGGGTTGGAGCAGTGGGAACGAGAAGGCGGCACTAATTCTAGAGATACCAAGAAGATAAAACCAACTGGGACATTTCAGATATGTAGAGGACAGGGAAAGTGAGTGAAAGGGATAAACAGAAGGTAAGACCTAGTATTTTATCCTAGATATCTAAGAAATCATCATATCATTAGCAGAGAATCAGATGGAAAAGATAACAGGTGTGGGAAGAGAAATATAAGAATTAGGGAATGGAGAAACATAGTTCAGTTTGGGAATGAAACTGTAGGGATGAGTTGAGGGGATGAGTAGAACCACCTAATTAAGGCTTTCCATTGCTCCTGTGGTTAAGTTTAGCATGCTAAAATTTCATTTCCCTTTTTTTTTTTTTTTTTTTTTTTGCAGTACGCAGGCCTCCCACTGCTGCGGCGTCTCCTGTTGTGGAGCACAGGCTCCGGATGTGCAGGCTCAGCGGCCATGGCTCACGGGCCCAGCCGCTCCGTGGCATGTGGGATCTTCCCGGACCGGGGCACGAACCCATGTCCCCCGCATCGGCAGGCAGACTCTCAACCACTGCGCCACCAGGAAGCCCTCATTTCCCTCCTAATTGCGGGAAGGGACAGTGCAACTGTCACACCCTCTTCTCCTCTGGGACAGTCATCCAGCTTGTGCCAGAGCATTTTTAGTGACAAAATTTATGGCCTAGCTGAGTAATCCCTTTCATTTTGGAACCTTCAATTAGAAAACTATTCCATAAACTGACCTAAAGCTGATCTCCACATACTCTTGACCTAGTGGTTCTACTTTTGCCCTTCAAAACTATAAACATTTAATCCACCTAGATCATAACAACTCTTCATAAAGGTTGTTAAAAGAATCAGCCCAAGTCTTTTCCAAGCTAAACTACATTTTGTTCTTCCCAGCCTTTCTTCACAGTTGCCAGAACATATCATCAGTGAAACCCTTAGTTTATTCTCCTTCATGATAGCAAATGCATGGCGAGACTGTTACTACTGCAACCCTCCCCACTCCTTGTGCCAATGAAAGACAGTGCTGATGGATCCAAGCCCTCTTTCTGCTAAGCCCAGACTAGATCTAAGGTTCTATCTCAAAACAGCATTCCAAGGATCAGGGCACTGGTATCCATAGATGACATAATATACCTTTGCTATTTTCTGACATCAACTCCCCCTTTAAAATACAGAGGGTGGAATGGAACTTAAGTTGCACGAACAGTTCAAATTATAGTACAATTAATACTCCATATGACCTTGAAAATATGTTGTTTGTTCAGATTCAATAGGTACCTTGTCATTTGGGTATATTGATCATTCAGTCACTGAAAATCACTAGGAATGTTTGTACATAAAATGGTCTTATACAAGGTCTCTCCAAACTTACCCTGCAAGTTCCTTGTTGGTTTTAATTCTATTGTTGACCATATATGCTCATTCATCAGGAGAACTGAGGATTTTTCATCTTCTTTCTACTTCACTCACCTACTCTTCCTCTTCTGGGAGGAATATAAGAGTACTTAACATCTAAGAGGACTGTGATGGTAGACAGTGGAGCTCCTAGTGGGAGGAATCCTGGATCAGCCCTATTTTCCTTTATTTTATTGGTTCCTCTTTTTTTTTTTAATTTTATTTTTTTATTGGAGTATAATTGCTTTACAATGGTGTGTTAGTTTCTGCTTTATAACAAAGTGAATCAGTTATACATATACATATGTTCCCATATCTCTTCCCTCTTGCGTCTCCCTCCCTCCCACCCTCCCTATCCCACCTCTCCAGGCGGTCACAAAGCACCGAGCTGATCTCCCTGTGCTATGCGGCTGCTTCCCACTACCTATCTACCTTACGTTTGGTAGTGTATATATGTCCATGCCTCTCTCTCGCTTTGTCACAGCTTACCCTTCCCCCTCCCCATATCCTCAAGTCCATTCTCTAGTAGGTCTGTGTCTTTATTCCTGTCTTACCCTAGGTTCTTCATGACAATTTTTTTTTCTTAAATTCCATATATATGTGTTAGCATACGGTATTTGTCTTTCTCTTTCTGAGTTACTTCATTCTGTATGACAGACTCTAGGTCTATCCACCTCATCACAAATAGCTCAATTTCGTTTCTTTTTATGGCTGAGTAACCATCGAAATGGTAAAACCCACTGAGGTAGGATCAGTATGAAGGTCAGAGAAGTGGGAACACATGACTTGCCTGCTTTAATCGTGTATTCTAGGTTTTAAGTGAGACAATTGAGAATGCATGCACACATACACTACATATATACATACATAGAAACATTCACTATGCTTACACATTCTACATGCACACACATACATAATATATGTGTATATATATATACACATACACATTCACATATGCCCACACTACACACATGCATACATATGTAAATACTGTGTGTGTGTGTGTGTGTGTGTGTGTTTTATATATTTCTGTACAGATTACCAAGGTAGAAAACCACTCATTGATTCAAGGATATTTCTTGAGTAATCATAATCCAAGCTAGTAATAAAATATTAATTTGGTTAGACCTGTACTCCTCAAACTGGTAGCCACTAGCCACAGGTGGCTATTTAAATTTAAATGTAAATTAATTCAAATTAAACACAATTAAATGTTCAGTTCCTCAAATGTACTAGTTTACAATTCAAGTGCTCAAACGGCACATGTGGCCAGTGGCTGCCACATTAAACAGACAGAGCTGGAACATGTCCATCACTGTCGTTCTTTTTGGACAGCAGGATCCTACACGGGCTGTGTATAACTGATCAATATTCAAGAGGGTTTACTAAGGGCCAGGTACTATTTATAAGCTCTTTACATTTAGTAAGTCATTTAATTCTCATATTTATTATTTGCCCTCATTTTACGGATGAAAAGTCTGAGGCTTTGAGAGGTTAACTAACTTGCCAAAGGAAATAAAGCTAGTAAGCAGTGGAGACAGGATTTCACACACAGGCAGTGTAGCTAGAGTCTCTGCTCCTAAATACTAAGTTTACGTCTTGCTATATTTTAATTTACAATGATGAGTAGAGCCTCCTTCAAGACTTTACCTTTATCCCAATTAAATTTCATAGTCTGCTTTTAAACCCAGTATTCCAATTTATCAAAAATCTGGAAGACTGATTATGTTATACAGACTATTAGCTTTTGGTAGTTTCCACTGCTGTATAACAAACCATCCCAAGACAATTTGTTTTTATATTTTATTATGCACATTGGCTTACTGGGTCAAGAATTCTGACAGGATACAGCAGAAATGGATTGTTTCTCCTCCATTATATGTGGGGCCTCAGCTGAGATCTGAGGTCTCAATGCTGGGGGCTGACATCATGTTAGACATTTTCACTCACAAGTTAGTCATTTAATGCTGGATGGCGCCTGAGACTTCAGCTGAGGCTGCTGACTGGAACATTTACGTGTAGTCTCTCAGTGTAGCCTGGGCTTCCTCACAATATGGAGGCCTTAGGTTGCATGTCTTACATGGCAAAAAGCACACTGTCCCACTGAAAAAAATCAGAGCCTTCATTTCCTTTTGTGATCTGGCCCTGGAAGTTGCACAGCATCATTTCCACCATACCCTATTGGTCAAAGCAGTCACAATCCTAGCCAGATTCAATAAGTGGGGCATAGATCCCACCTCTTGATAGGAAGGTGGCAGGTCACATTATAGAAGAGCATACAGGATGGGAGGTGGTGATGTGGCTGTCTTTATCCAGTTATTCTCCACACTTCTGTAGTATTATGTATTATGCTGGTTATTCTCTCTTTTCACCCCCACCCTTCCAGCTCTCATCCATCTATTCTCTGTCCCTTTGGAGACGGACCCCTATGGATGCCATCACCTGAGCAGCTTGCTTAGTGGGGGCCAGAAGCAGAGATCCAAGAACAGGAGAAGAGGAGCTCAGGGAATATACCCCCATTTCCTCCATGCTTTGGTGCCACACTTCAGGCAGTGGCATATTTCTAGCTACATCTCTGTGTAAACACAGCTCATGTGGAAATGGCCCCTTCTCCACAGCTCCAACTCTCATTGGGTTCCAGCAACACTATTTCCATCTCTCTTCCCTTTAGAACTAGGGGTGCTAAAGGCTTTTTGCTACTGCAAGTCTCTAAGTGCCTCAGTATCCTTTCTTTGTTCCTGAAACTTGCCCAAAATGCTATAAATAAATAGTCCTTGCATTAAACTCTCTTCATTTAAATCATGGAAGAGAATTCTGATTCTTGTCATGGCCATGAATAATAGATGCAAACAATAGGAACTGAATAAAGATGGTTCAGACAACAAATGTGAAAAATTAATAACCAGACTTCCAATATCTTCTTCTAAGTATTTGAGAGAATTGTTGAATAGTATAATTGTCCCTCCATCACTACACTGAGTTGCCAGATTGATAGAGATCATATATATGATCATATATTGATATATATATGAGCTGGTTTTCTCCACAACCATAGCTCATTATTCTTTCAAAAATATCCTTTTCCACAAAAATATGAGTGATTCTTTCAAAAGCTTGTTCAAATAAACATATACATTGTTATATTTCTGATTTACCTAAAAACAATCTTAGTTTTCCACCATTCTTATTAAAAATGATCACCTCCTTCTTTTCAAAGTGTTTACACTAAATATACTAAGTAGTTCTGTTGCTTTGATAGCTTTACCAGAGCTTGAAATTAAGCCTACTTGTCTATACCTTCCAGAACTTCCTTTCTTCCCCCTTATTTTTGAAAAGAATTTTTATCTATTTCTAGCTTTTGAGCACCAAGCCTGCATACCATGACATCTCGAAGTCGACTAGTGGTGATGACGATAATTACATCTGTAAATTCCCTGATTATCCTAAATGATACAGATCTCACTTTATGGTCCTGAAGACCATTTAAAAAACCAATAATAAGAGCTATAATTTACTGAGTAACAAATAAGCATCTCAGTGTTTCACTGTGACCTGTTTACCTACGCTCTGTTTCAACTGCTGTTTCTTCTACACATTACAGTATTTAATTTTAAAAAAGGCAATTTATTTTAATATATTATTTTTCCCCCAAAAGAAGAACTTTTTCTTTTAAATGTAGACAAGTTTGCTCCTTTTCTCTAGGTAAATTTTTTGCAAGCCTCATCTCATTTTGGCCCAGTTCTAAAACAATTATTACACTATTGTTACACTTTTTATCCTTTTTCTTTTCCTTTTTTCGAATTATCAGTTATGTTCTCCTACCTTCCACATCTATTCTTGTTCTTTTAAGTCAATATCCTCTGCATTCCCTGTGCTCTATTGAGAGTTGGCATCATTTTCTCTTAACTGGATTATCTGAAAACTCAGAACAATACTTTGTTTTACTTTCCATCTCTCTTGATACTGTCATTTAGAGTTTCTGTCACATCCTCCAACCGGACTCCAAGACTGTGATAACAAGAACTGAATCTTGCATTTCTTTTTTCCAAAGAATCCTTAGCACAGAATCTTACACAAAAATACTTAACATGTATTTACCAGGTACTCGTAATGTACTGTGAGAAAAAAAGGAATAATTATAAGCCAAAGAGCCTACTCTTTAAAAAGCTTCTGACCTGCAAATGTATACTGATAAACCACATTAACAAAATGAAGGATAAAAATCATACGATCATCTCAAAAGATACAGAAAAAGCACATGATAAAATTTAACATCCATTTATGATAAAAACTCAACAAAGTGGGTATAGAGGGAACATACCTCAACATAATAAAGGCCGTAACAAAGCCATAGCTAACATATACAGTGGTGAAAAACTGAAAGCTTTTCCTCTAAGATCAAGAACAACACAAGGTTGCCCTTATTCAACACAGTATTGAGAGTCTTAGCCATAGCAATCAGACAAAAAGAGGTAAAAGTCTTCCAAATTGAAAAGGAAGAAGTAAAACTATCACTGTTTGCAGATGACAGGATACTATATATAGAGAACCCTAAAGATGCCAAAAAAAAAAACCTATTAGAACTAATAAATGAACTCATTAAAGTTGCAGGATACAAAAATCAACATACAGAAATCTGTTGTGTTTCTATACACTAATAATGAACTGTCAGAGAAATTAAGAAGATAATTTCACTTACAATTACTACAAAAAAATACGTAGGAATAAATTTAAACAAAGAAATGAAAGAACTATACTTTGAAAAGTATAAGACACTGATCAAAGAAACTGAAGACAATACCATGCTCATGGGTTGGAAGAATTAATATTGTTAAAATTTCCATACTATCCAAAGCAATCTACAGGTTCAGGGCAAGCCCTATCAAAATACCAATGGCATTCTCCACAGAACTGGAACAAACAATCCTAAAATTTGTATGGAACCACAAAAGACCTTGAATAGGCAATTCAATCTTAAGAAAGAAGAACAAAGCTGGAAGTATCATGCTCCATGGTTTCAAACTATGATACAAAGCTACAGTAATCAAAATAGTATGGTACTGGTACAAAAACAGACATATATATCAATGGAAAAGAACAGAAAGCCCAGGAATAAACCCATGCTTATATGGTCAATTAATTTATGAAAAGGGGGCCAAGAATATATAGTGGGGAAAAGAGAGTCTGTTCAATAGATGGTGATGGGAAAACTGGACAGCTACATGCAAAAGAATGAAACTGGACAACTTTCTTATACCAAAAAAAGAAGTAAACTCAAAATGGATTAAAGACTTAAATGTAAGACCTGAAACTATAAACTCCTAAAAGAAAACAAAAGCAGTTGCTCTTTGATATCGGTCTTAGCAATATTTTGGGGGATCTGTCTCCTCAGGCAAGGGCAACAAAAGCAAAACTAAACAAATGGGACTACATCAAACTAAGAAGCTTCTGCACAGTTGAAAGGCATCAACAAAATGAAAAGGCAACCTACTGAATGGGACAAGTTATTTGCAAGTGATACATCTGATAAGGGTGTTAATATCCAAAATATATAAAGAACTCATACAACTCAATAAAATAACAATCATGAAAAAGAAAATAAACAAAAAAGAACAAACAATCCAATTAAAAAATGGGTAGAAGAACTGAATAGATAATTTTCCAAGGAAGACATACAGATGGCCAGAAGACAAATGAAAAGAATGCTCAACATCACTAATCACTATGGAAATGCAATCAAAACCATAATACGATATCACCTCAAACCTATCCAAATGGCTATTATCAAATGAACAACAAAAAACAAGTGTTGGTGAAAATGTGGAGAAAAGGGAACCCTTGTGCACTGCTGATGGGAATGTAAATTGGTGCAGTCACTATGGAAAACAGTATGAAAGTTTCTCAAAAAATTAAGAATAGAACTGCCATATGATCCAGCAATCCCTCTTCTGAGTATTTATCTGAAGAAGTGAAAACACTAATTTGAAAAGACGTATGCACCCTATGTTCACTGCAGCATTATTTACAACAGCCAAGATATGGAAGCAACCTAAGTGTCCATTGATAGATGAATAGACAAAGAGATGTTGTATATATGTATACAATTGAATATTACTCAGCCGTAAAAAAGAATAACATCTTGCCACCTGCAACCACATGGATGGACCCAAAGGATATTATGCTAAGTGAAATAAGTCAGACAGAAAAAGACAAATACTTTATGATTTCATTTATTTGTAGGATCTAAAAAAACAGAACAAATGAACAAACAAAACAGAAGCAAAACTCATAGATACAAACTGGTAGTTTGGCGGAGGGAGGCGGAAATAGGTTGGGGGGATTAAGAAGTGCAAACTTCCAGTTATAAAACAACTAAGTCACAGGTATGTAATGTACAGTGTAGAGAATATAGTCAATAATATTGCAGTAACTTTATAATGGTGACAGATGGTTACTAGACTTATCATGGTGATCAATTCATAATGTATATAAATGTCAAATCACTATGTCATACACCTGAAACTAATATAGTATATCAACTATATTTCCATTAAAAAAGAGAAAAAAAGAGCTTCTGGACAGGGGCATGGTATATATATTCATAAATAATCTAAGGAAATAAGAAACTACAATTGTAAATACAAACTGAATATGAAAATGGTCAATCTCAAAGTACTAAGGGGTAAAGTTAGTACACTTTGGTAGTAATGGTTGATACCATCTTAGGGTAGGCTGGACAGTGGCAGGGTTCTACAGAGGAGCAGGCTAAAAAGGGAGTCATAGAGAGAGTAGGCCAAATGAAGACAACTTTCTTAAATTTGCTTGTCTATCTGTGGTTAATGGTTGAAAAATTCAACTTACTAAAATAGAAGCAGGCAAGGCCCATACACTTGGATCCACCCTGCTTGCTAGTGCTGTATAACTACATGTGTTGGACACTTAGAAAAAGTTAAGATCATCTATAGAAAGCAGCCATACAGATTAAGGTAAAGATACAATATTACACATTATTATATGCCCTGCTTAATAAAGCAGAGGTTAAGTATGGTGCTGCAGCTTACAGCCTTTTAAAACAGGACACAAAATTACAAACACAGAATTAGGTGGAAAAACAATTTTTTTATTTAGAATGAGAAAAAAAATCTCAACAACTGGTTGGAGCCATAGAGTTCTAGATTCCTTTCTTCTGAGGTAGCTTTAGGCAATTCACCAGAAACGCCAACTTAGAAATGCTTCTGGCTACAACCTGTCCTTCCCTTTCCACCTAGAACCTGTACAACTCCCAGTAACTTACATTTTACAGAGGCCTAAGCCAACAACACAGTTAAATTTAAATTAAAGTTAAATTTCATTAACTTCACCTAAAATCCGCCTCTGACTATGGAGGCTCATTAAAACAGTGATTCTCAGTTGAGGCTGGGACACTGAGAATCTGGGGAAAGAGAAACCACATGACAAATTTAAACCATCCCAGATGATTCTGATATGCAATTGCCACTCCCTACATTCTCCCCGTACCCCCTGCCCCCGAAGATTCACAGTGCAGAATCCCATACACTAATACCATAGCCTAATGGTATCTTAGAAGGCAATATAAACAAGAACTGGCCAATTGTCCTTGATCTGAACATAAAATATGTGTGGAACATAAAAGTGTACACAATTCCATTATTTTAGAATTTAAACACATTGAAAGGTCAAGTGACTTCATCAAGGGTACAAAACTGATACTCTCTCTGAACCTCCCAAATACAACTGTTCCTACCATTTCATTTAATCCTGAAGGAAAAAAAAGGGGAGTTTTACATATTCCTCTTTGGGGTCAGAGTATGCTTGTTCACTTTCTAACTTCTTTCCCAGAATAAAGCAGCGGTGAAGTTTGTTGGCTTTTCTTAACAGCTCAAGGTAACATTTACCTACTGTACAGGCTTCTTAGTAATTAATACAATGTTCCCATCTCAAGTCTTCTGCCAACAGCAACGAGAGAAGATGCAGTGGCATTGAACGGCCCCGCAAGAATGGTATTTTTCTTTTCCCAAAAAAAAAAAAAATTACAACCACCAGCCTACACGCACAAGTCGGCCAGTAACCCTTGTCAATTTCTCTCCAACTATCCTACAAGTTCAGAGGGCCCTTTGGTCCTAGATTTCCCCGGGTAACCTTTAAAAACGAAAGCGCCGTCTGTGGGTTCGGTAGCAGGAGCTGACTATCTGAAAAATCCTGAGCTCCGCAGCGCAGGAGCTTCCCCGTTGGACACAAGAACCGTTTTCTCCTGAAGAGGGATTCCCTCACGCCTCTTCCCACTAGACTTGAGACTCACCTCCGGCGCCACCCAAGTCTCCAATCCACAACCAGCAACAACACTAAATCAAGAATAATTTCTCTAGACTCGGGTGATTTCGCTCCCAGAGTTCAGGGCTGGCTGCGCCTGAAAAGAAGCTGCCAGGGGCGGGGGCAATTTTGGGCCACCGCCTCCCGGGTTCGGGCACTGTCACTGGAAATGTCCGCGTCAAAGAAGGGAAGAGGAGAAAAGGGGGAAACAGCACAACTTTGCAGACTCCACGAATCCAAGGCCCTGCCAAACATAAGGTCAAAGTGCAAACGAGGGAGCGGCTGCTATTCGGGACCCGCCGGGACGCAGCCCCGGAGCCTGCGAGCCGCCAGGCGGGGTCGGGCAGCTGGGGGAGACCCACCCTGTCCCGGCTCCGAGTCTCCAGCGGGGCCGAGCGAGCGCGCTGGGGCGGCCGCCGCACGGCGGGGCCAACTCCGTGAGTTGACTTGGAACTTTCCCGGGACGCGCCGCCGCGCCGCCCTCACCTTACTGAACACCTCCAGGTCGTCCTCGTCTTCGTCCAGATCCAGCACCTCGGCCTGCAGGAGGGCGGAGGAGCCGCTGCTGCCGGGGAGGGGGTCGTCGCCCCCCGGGATCTCCCCGCCGCCGCCCCCAGCCGGGAGGCCCGAGGAGCGCGCCTGAGGTGCCCGGCACTCGCCCTCCATCCCGAGAGTGCGCGCCCCGCCGGCCGCCGCAGCCAGCCAGGCTCCCCCGAGCGTGCCCATTGGCTCCCGCGCATCCTGCGCCTCCCCGGCCAGCCCCGCTCCAGCCCCACGTCCGCTGCGCAGACGCGGAACTGCCAGGGCGAACGCGGGGCCCAGGCTCATCCCCACTTGGCTTGGGGCCTGCAGGAGGCGAAGGGGTGGGACTCTCGGACTCTGGCTTGGGTGGGGCCAGGGACGCTGTCCCCTGAAGGTAGGAAGGGGGCGTCCTCGTGCGGACCATGCTGCGGGGCTACCCTACGACAGCTTCCACGGGGGCGGGGGTCTGGGCAGAAGCGACGGAGCGAACCGTGAACTTCAGAGCATCCACAGCGGGGCTGGAAAGCAGCCGACCTATCTCGCCAAGAGAAAAAGCCAATACTGTATTTCCTGCATTTTAATGGTTGCCTTTTTTTCTTGGTTGTGGATTTCGAGTCCGTCTTTTACTAAGGCTAATGCAAAACCTCCTCTGTTTTGTAATTGATTTTTGACCCAGTGACCGGACTGTGTGGTCATTTCACTGTAAAGCCAGGGAAGTTGGATTTAAAAACGATTTTCAGCCCCTTTCAAATGTATCTTTATTCCTGGAGGTCATCCTGAAGTTAATGAGCAAGAATGTTACTAAGAGTCGAGGACAGCGAGCAGGACTGGACCTTGACACCAAGAAATAATCAGCAGTCTTTATGCTGCCAATGAAAAACTGTAATTATTTAGTTGTTCACTGCTTATTATTAAAAAAAAAAAACAACTAACTTCCAAAAATAATGGATAATTGAATGCAAATTGATATATTTGGAACTATCTTCAGGTTTTATTACTTACTCGCCTCAGCCCCAGCTCTTTTCTCCCATCAGCCAGGAAAGAACATCTAAGAACTTTGCACATAGAGAAGAGGCTAATTCAGACTTGATTTCCAAAACCTCTCCTGGCAAAGTGTTTAGCCTGATGTTTAAAACTATTAACTTTGGAAAAAAAGACGTATGTAAGAGAATTTCTCTTTCCAGTTAGAGGACAAGGCCTTAATAATATGTTCCCTCTTAACCGTTCATACTGGTTTCAGTTCATGAACACACTTATTCAGTCAAGCTGGTCTCTCTAAGGGGTGAATATCCAGGCTCCTTCCTATGCTTTATAGTTCCTGTACCCAAAATGCCATCTCCTGCCTGTCCTGCAGGAATTAACTATAATCCCATGTCTTTCAGGAAGACTTTCTGATTGACACAGTCTGTTCCCAATTTAGCATTTAATTTTATTTCATGCTGTAGGTTGTATTTATTTCATGTAAATGCCTTACATTCCTTAGTAAATTATAACATTTTAAGCTTGCGGATCACATTATTTATTAATAAACCACAGTAGTAGATGTACTCACTTAAAAAGGCTCTTTGCTAGGGTATACAAAAAATACAAGTTATTAAAAGGCTATTTTTTCTCTCTAAGCTCATTCTGGCTAGTCAGGAAGATTCAAGTTTTTCGAATTGCCGTCTGAACCAGGAAATTCCGAAGGATACTGTGACACATAGAATTGCCAGAAAGCATAGAGACAGGCTCAGAAAATGGGCAGAACAAACCAAGACTATAGAGTTTGTATCACAGCCACACCCACGCCACAGAACTAATAACGCAGACATTGCTGCCACCATTACTGAGCACCAGATGCCACACCCCTTCCACATACTGCCATTGACAGTGATGTCACTGGACTCCAGGTGCTGACACCAACATCAGTACCACAGCTGCCTCTGAGAACTGCCTTTGCTATTACTACCACAAACGTACCCACAGTCCTGTTTCTCTGTTTTAATTATTCTAGTTTCAAAACCCTGAAGGGTAGATCTGCTTGACCCACCTGGCTAAATCCCACAGAGATTTCGAAGGCAAATTAGATTTCTAAGCATAGAAAGACCATATTGATACCGGTCAGCCAAAAAAAAAGGAAAAAAAAAAAAACCCTTACTATTATTCATTCCTTTGGCCACCCAACATTAAAATCACATTTGTTCACATGCTTTTTTTTTTTCCCATTCCTGCTAAATATAGTTCAGCTATGCCTCAAACACCTGGGAATATAGTCCTCAGCTCCCCAAAGGAAGAAAATCCAAACATACTCATTATTGGTGCAGCTCCAAGTCTAATATGTCTATTCCTCCTGTAGTTCTGCTGCACTTAATGCTTTAAGTGCTCTCTTACAGTCCCAGATTCCCATTAAATGGGATCATCACTGGCTTCTTTAATGGAAGCATTCTTATTTGGGTGCTATATTCTCTCAATCGTCGTAGTCCAAAACTTTAAGTACAGGTATAATATTAAGAGAAGCCCTACCCAGTCCTGTCCCTTGGTTTTTGGACTCTTATTCTGATTAATATCATATATTAATTTTTGGTTCTGAGCATATACATCTTGTCAAAAAGCTCCCTCTCTCCCACACTTTCCAGGTAGGATCTCCTGAGACCATAACGGTGTTTAATATGCCAGTCAACTATCCACAAAGTCAGCTGTTTCTGGTAATGGGACTCATGATAAGACAAGTCACCCCATGGGCATTGCCCAATGGCTTTATTTCCTTTGCTGGAGGTGATTTAACTGATTAGAAAAAAAAAAAGTTATGTGCGAAATCTGATGGGAAATAAACCAATCAGTAAGTTCATGGATGATCGTGCTGGCAGAAACTTGTTGAGCAGGAAAAGCAAACCCAGTGTATCTTTTCCATTAAGGACAAATCATGACATCCTCCAGATTATGTGGCTGCAGAAGGACCGGGAGTAGTTGTGGCAAGTTGAGGTTTAATAACTTACGCAAGGTAAGTAATAAGGGGTAAGTAATTTAAGGCTCTCTGAAAGAAAGTGTTAATAGATGTTGCCTTAAAAAAATAGGAGAGGGTTTCCCTGGTGGTGCAGTGGTTGAGAGTCCGCCTGCCGATGCAGGGGACATGGGTTCGTGCCCCGGTCCGGGAAGATCCCACATGCCGCGGAGCGGCTGGGCCCATGAGCCATGGCCGCTGAGCCTGTGCTCCGCAACGGGAGAGGCCACAGCAGTGAGAGGCCCGCGTACCGCAAAAAAAAAAAAAAAATAGAAGAGAGGATTTATAAGGATATTTGGGGATTCTTCGTTCTTAGACTTTGGCAGAATAGATAATTCTACAATCCTTCCACTAAATATACTGACAAACTATAACAGAATCTTTTAAATGCATGGATGAGCGTTCAAGGAAGTAATTGACTTCCAGGGGCAAGAAACAAAGTAAGCTTAAGTGAGAGAATGAGACTAAACATTTGAGCTGATACTCTGCCGGCCCCCAGGGTAGGATGGTAGGATTGGCCTAAATAATCTAAAAGTGTGAGTTTGAATTATCATGAAAGAATAATGGAAATGGAAATTTGTAAAATATTCAGTCAAAAATAAAACTCTTCTGGATCAGCCTAGGCTCAAAGTGGGAGAGATCTCTCCCCCCAAAATCCTAACCATGGTTCAGGAAGTCACAATTCAAAAATATACAAGTGACCCTGGTTGAACGATATATCCCTGGGATATCTGGCACAAGCAAATTCAAAATCTCTTCAACCCACTTCTGGCAGAGCCACTATGGATAGAGCTATACTTCAGATTAGATCACAATCCAAATGAAAAACATTGAAGGAAATGATCTACCACGTGCCAGAATTACTATACAAAACTATTAAAAGGATTAGAGCCTCAAAGAACTTTAAACAATATGCCAAAAATATAAATTATTTAATAAATGAAAAGAATAAACATAACTACAAGATGCTACCAAAAAAAGAACCAAAAATCCAAAAATGAAAAAGCACAATCATTGTGCTGGTGGTTGATTTTTTTTGCCTTTTCACTTCAAATTGGATCTTGTTGCCTGCTCTGTAATAGTTGTGCTGGGTCTTATAAATATTTCTCCTTTGCTACCCAGCATGATGTTAAGCTTGTCAGTAGAAGGCCTGGAAGAACACTGGAGGAGGAAGGGTTTTCCTGTTTCGAGTGTGCTCTCTTACTAGTGTCCTGCAGAAAGCTCTTTTTGTCTTCTTTGTTCAGCTCCTGCATAATTTCTCTAGAGTAAGGTTCCCGCAGGGCACAACTTTTTATGATGTTTGAGCAAACTCATGCAGCTACGGAGGCATAGTCTAGAGACCCAGATATTGTGGGCCTGTCCCCGGCCCAGGTTGCTTCACCCCATATCCTCTCCTCGGTCCAGGACATGGACACACACCAGGGGCACTGGAGGTCAGCCATCCCCTAAACTTTGTCCTGAACAGCCAGCCCAGGGCTGACCTAATCTGCGCTATTCATGGAAGTGCACTAACCTCCTGGAGAGGGGGACCTCTCCAGCTCCTGGTTCCAACAGTGTCCAGTAGCTTCTCCTGGTACCTAACAAGTTCTGAGGCTCAGCACCTCCCAGAGGGTAGATTTCCAGGAGGTCCCACTATTGAGCTACTTCATTGACTTCTCCAACATTCAGGAGGCCAAGGTGGTATTCTTTCCAATGACATCTGCATCTCAGTCATAGAAGGAAGGCTTTTCCTTGGGTACTTATCTCAGCCCTAGGAGTAGTGACCACATCTTATATCTGCTATTCCTGGATTCTTTAGAATTGTTTTTAACTCTCACTAGCCAATTCCTCCTTACTCCAAGCCCCTGTTAATAAAGCTTTATATTAAACTTTCCCTGTTCAAAAGACTATGTGGTCCTATCTCCTGACTGGACCCCAAACAATACAGAATTGGTACCAGGAATGGTCCCAGGAAAAAACCCTGCAAAAATGGCATTCTGGAACTCTCCTTAGAACCAGTTGACTGAGGAAGAAAAATCCTGAGCCTGGTTTACAGAGTGGTCTTCATGATATGTTAGTATTGCTTGAAAGTAGCAGCTGCAGCTCTATAGCCCCCCCTCACTCAAGGGTAAACCTGAGGACAGTGGTAAAAGAAAATCCTCCTAGTGATCAGAACTTCAAGTGTGACATTTAGTCATCTACTATCTCTGGAGTGAGAAATGTCCAGAAATATAGGTCTATATTAACTTATGGGTAGTTGCAAATGGTTTGGTTGGAATAGTGAAGGATTTGAAAGGAACCATATTAAAAAAACTGATGAAAAGGGAGCTTAAGGAAGAAGTATGTGGATGGACTTTTCAGAATGAGCACAGACTGTGGAGATATTAGTGAATGCTAAATGTCTGCCAGAGGACCATTACTGCAGAGGAGGTTCTTAATGATCAGGTGAATAAAACTACCAACTCTGGGGATGTCAGTCATCCTTTCTTCCTAGCCATCACATTCCTTGCTTACTGGGCCCATAAACTAAGTGACTATGGTAGCAGAGATGGAATCAATACATGGGCTCAATAGTTTCACGAGGAAGCAGTTCTATGGAGCTCCTCATACTACCATTCTGGAAGTTGTCTCTAATGCTCACTTTCTATAAATAACAAAACGTCTAGAAAATTGCTCAGAGCTAAAGTAGTTTTCATTATGATGAAAGAATTTCATTATGATGCAGAATTTGGAAGATACAATTTTTGTAATGCAGTGTGATCCCAGGGAAAACTTTTATTTCTTTAATTTTTCTTAATTAAAATTGCATTTTTGTTTCAAAAAGAAACTTGTCACACAATCTCCTTAGGATTGGAACTTAGTATCAACACTTTGGCCTGGAGAAATTTTAAATTTTCTATGTTAGATACAGTTTATGGAAATTAAACAGTTCTTGTTTAAAAAATTAACTTTTTAAAATACCCGGGCTATAAATAACAATGATGCCAAATAAATACATAGAAGAGGGATAAATAAATAAGTGCATTAAAACTCCCACATTTAATATCTTTAGGAAAAAGAGAAAAAATTTGCAGTGAATTATTAATATACTTTGAGTACAGAGGCAACAGTGTTGAATATTTATAAGTATTAAACAGCAATTTTAACCTTGACCTTATCCTTTTGAAAAATTGCAGTTATTATTATGAGACTGAATATTGCTCCAAACATGTTATGTAAATGTTTGATCTTATACAGTAGAATTTTTTTTTAAAGATAAGAAGATGTTAATATGTAGATGTCTCAGATAAAAATGTTTCTCTCTCTTTTGAATGGTTGGATCAAAAGAGTGGTTTAATAGTGACAACACTGATGAACGATCTGACCACGCACTCTTTGAAGGTAGAAACCTTGGCATATTGTCTTTCATAAGAATCTAGAGAGTATTTGTTAGCTGTGTGAACTTGCATATCAAATGCCATTGAGGCATATGGCACTGGGATAATAGCATACTCCTCCCATTCTTGGTAATGCCATCTACTTACTTCTCTATCACTCCCCTAAATACATAACCTTTTTGGCTTTAGGTTCACAGTCTTTCCTTACATTCAAAATCCTATAATCATCCTGATTGAATCTGTTCTTCATAATGACTCCCAAGTTCTTTATCTTCTTCAACACAAGGTTTTCTTGACCATTTCAACTCAGTCACTCATTTCTGTCAGAAAAAAATATATATATATGGATTTTAAGTATATAAAAAACACTCAAACGCAATAATAAATACAGATAAAATTCTAAGTTCTAATTTCTATCTATGTAATTGTCTAAGATCCCAAAGTTTTTAAAATTTTTCAAATTTTGTTTCTTAGAGAATTTGATATATTTAGTTCAATTTGATAATAATTAGAAAAAAGCAATTCGTAAGTAATTAGTAAATAAAAATTTTACATACTTAGTATGGGCTGAATTGTGTCCCCCCCCAAATCCATACATTGAATAAGGAAATGACAAAATTAAGTATGATATATTCATGAAATGAAATGATGTGTGCTAGTTAAAGGAATGAACAGCGGCTCCATGTATCAACAAAGTCAAATATGATTGTTAGATAAAGTAACAAATGAAAAAAGAAAGTAGCAGACTGTGGATAAACAAAAAATGTATACCTATATCTATATACACTTACACAAACCAATAATATGTTTTCTGTGGTGTGTATGTTTGTACATGAAATAGACATCAAACTATTATCATGGTTTACCTTTGCAGAGAGGGAGAGAATATGGGTGGCCCAAAGCAACTTTAGCTTTTACTCAAGTGCATCTAGGAATTTTGGCTTTTCTCTAAAATTTAAAGGAGAATGCATTCATGTTTTCATGCTTTATAAGGAATTAATTGTTTTCAAAACAAAACATTTTATTGAAGTATGTTTGATTTACAATGTTGTGTTAGTTTCAGGTATACAGCTAAGTGATTTGGTCATACATATATATGTGTGTATGTATATATATATATATATACACACACACACATATTCTTTTACAGATTCTTTTCCATTATAGGTTATTACAAGATATTGACTGTAGCTCCCTGTGCTATACAGTAGGTCCTTGTTGGTTATCTATTTTGTATATAGTAGCGTGTATCTGTTAATCCCAAACTCCTAATTTATCACTCCACCACTTTCCCCTTAAAGAATTAATTTTTTAAAAAGCTGCTCTGCCACCAAAACACTAATTAAAACATTGTGCTTCCTGAGCACAATCTTCTATTATTCTAGCTTATTCTTTCAACTATTCCATGGCCATTCTTTTCTTTTCTTTTTTTTTTTTTTTTTTTTTTGCGGTACGCAGGCCTCTCACTGTTGTGGCCTCTCCCGTTGCGGAGCACAGGCTCCGGACGTGCAGGCTCAGCGGCCATGGGTCACGGGCCCAGCCGCTCCGCGGCATGTGGGATCTTCCAGGACCGGGGCACGAACCTGCGTCCCCTGCATCGGCAGGCGGACTCTCAATCACTGCGCCACCAGGGAAGCCCCATGACCATTCTTGTGTCTCACTCAGCCATCAGGTTAGTGCTCTCTTTACTTCTCTCTAATACAGCACCATTCAGCTTAGATTTCCTGGTCCTTCATTCCAGTCATTCTAGTAATCAATCCTCTCGCCCCTTTTTTCTTCTTTTGCATGTGCCTCTAATGCCCTCAATGTGGACAGTTACAACTGTTTATTTTCTCAGTATTCACACCTGAGTACTGATTGCTGTTGGAAGACAGAATTACTGAACATGACAAACTGTTCCCAGTAACTTCATAATCACTCACCTCAACTTGGTCCTCACCTCACAGTTATTCTACTGTGTTTCTTTATTTTTTTAGTTTATTTTTAAAATTTTTATTTTATATTGGAGTATAGTTGATTAACACTGTTGTGTTAGTTTCAGGTGTACAGCAAAGTGATTCAGTTATACATATACAAGTATCTATTCTTTTTCAAATTCTTTTCCCATTTACTTTATTACAGGGTATTGAGCAGAGTTCCCTGTGCTATACAGTAGGTCCTTGTTAGTTATGTATTTTAGATATAGCAGTTTGTACATGTCAATCCCAAACTCCCAATCTATTCCTCCCCCACACCCTTCCCTCCTGGTAACTATAAGTTTGTTCTCTAAGTCTGTAAGTCTGTTTCTGTTTTGTAAATAAGTTTGTTTGTATCAGTTTTTTAGATTCCACATATAAGCTATATCATATGATGTTTGTCTTTCTCTGTCTGACTTACTTCACGTAGTATGATAATCTCCAGGTCTCTCCACGTTGCTGCAAATGGCAGTATTTCATTCTTTTTAATGGCTGAGTAATATTCCATTGCATATATGTACCACATCTTTTTTATCCATTCTTCTGTCAATGGACATTTAGGTTGCATTCATGTCTAGGCTATAGTCTACAGTGCTGCAGTGAACATTGGGGTACATGTATCCTTTCGAACCACGTTTTTATCCAGATATATGCCCGGGAGTGGGATTACTGGATCATATGGTAGTTCTATTTTTAGTTTCTTAAGGAAACTCCATACTGTTCTCCATAGTGGCCCACGAACAGTTTTACTGTGTTTCTTTATTCAGCTTTTATTCCTACTCACTGCAATGGCTATTTCAAAAGTCAGATGTAACTCAAAAGTTCAGAGAAGACTCTGAACCTAGCTGGCATAAACTCCCTCCTCACGTTCAGCAGGTGACTTAATCTCCTATTTTATAAAGCAAATGGAAGCTTCCAGGTGTCAGATATATAGACCCACACTTCTGTCTCCATGCAATTCTCCTTCCATTTGTAACGAAATACTTATCCCACTTCTGAAGACAGGGAAGTTGTCAATTCTGAATATGAACACTGGAAATGTTGGGCCTATTTTGGGAATGCAGGAGGATTAATCCTGAAAACAAAACCAACACTCTGAAGTCAACAAACAGAAATGGGAAAATACTTAAATCCTCATTGACAGTATTAAGTATTTTACAAGCAAATTTCAAAGTGTCCTTATGAGAGATTCCATGGCTGTACATGCAGATTGAAATGATAAATATCTTCATCATTTAAGTTACTTGATTCATCCTTTTCTTTTCTTGTTATTTACATTTCAAAACCCTCTATATTCTGAAAAAATTCTTAGTTCAGGAAGACTTGAAAATGGCTACATGGGGATTCTACTCAGTATATCCTTTCACTCTGATATGCAGCCCTTTGGGAATCCAGTTTATTGTGGAAGGTGGGATGGGTGCTCCTGTTAGACCCCCATATTATGTAGGGCATGGGATTTCTTATCTACTCCTATACGACTGGAAAGACTAAAATTCTATTTTTCTGGATTGCTAAATGCCTTCAGGACAAAAGTTCATTTCATATGTTTTGAATACTTAATTCGGTATTTTTTTTCTGATAGAGAGGTTAATCTTAAATACCTAATATACTCTTACTGCATATAGATGCTACCATAGCTTTTAAAACTTGAATCAGCTTTTCTGAGGTATAATTTACATTCAAGAAATTTCACCAAATTTGAATATACAATTTGATGAGTTTTGACAATATATACAATTGTGTAACCACAACCAAAATTCTGATATAGAGTATTTCTATCAGTCAAAATAGTTCATTGGTAGCCATTTGTCATATGTAAAACCTGGATTCACAAAATTTGACTTAAAACCTTAATACATTTTTCATATTTACATATTCTTTAAATGTATTATATTTGTGAATAATTTTAAACAATTACTTCTTTTTTCCCTCTTCTGTGTACTTTACAAAGTTGTAGTAATTTTGTGATTGTTTAAGTGAGGGAATGAAAAGGGATTGTGTACAGAGGAGCACCTTGAATTCACTATAAAGTTAAGCCCTTTAAATGAATGCACAAGCAAATGGGTGTTAACTGGAAGAGAAGCTGCATGTAAAGAGAGGAAGAGGACTAACAGTATTGAAAGTCTACTATGGTAGACACTGCATATATCATCCCTTTCTGTACTCACAAATAACCCATAAGTTAGATAGTTTTAAATCAGTATACTAATTAATATAGAGGGGTTCCCCCAAGCCTTAGGATTATAAGTGGTAAAACTGAAGTATGAATCCAGCTATAATTACACAATGTCTTCCCTTTATTATTTCACGTGACCTTCCAGTGTATTTGAAATTAAAAAGACAGTAAGTTCTTTAAAGATAGAAACTCTGCCCAAGGCACCATTTTTTGTTTGCATGTGTGTATGTGTATATGTATGTATGCTTATATATTTCCATTCATTCATTCCATAAGCATGTGTTCAGTGTATACTACGAGCCATACAATATACTTGATTTTCGGGATACAAAGGTGAACAAAACTGACAGGAAGCCTGCCCTTGAGGAGTTTACAGTCTAGACAGGGTTGCAGAAGAGTAAGCAGACAATGGCAATATAATGTGATCAGGATTGCGGAGCATAGGTAGAGGGTACTCGGGGAACACGTAGAGGAGGCGCCCATCTCACATATGGTAGTTCTGAGAAGGCTTCTTGGAGAAAGTAATGTCTAAGCTAAAACTTATGTAGAAGACATGTTATCTAGGTGAGGTAAGTCAAGTGTAGAGGTGAGGAGTGAGTTCTAGGAAGAGGAGATTGAATTTGTAAGGGCATGGAAATAAAGAGCAGCATTCTCCAGGAATCTGGGGGGGAAGAGATGATGAGAGAAAAAGCTAAAAAGGCAGGTTAGTCAAGTTGGGATTATGACAACAGATGCCACTTCCGTGAGTGTGTCTTTGGATATTCTGAGTCTGTTAAATTGTGTTTGGGTGCATATTGTCTATAGTGGTTGCATAGTGTCTAGAGTAGCCTTAACAAGTAAGGAGTTACTGTTATTAATAATAATATTTTTAGACAATAAGTCCAAAGAAACACTCCAAATTTTAGGTCGCTGGTCAAGGTCAGATGATTCTTCTAGCTATCTGCTTGGCAGTCCTTAGCATGTAGCTTCTGCTTTCATGGTTTCATAATGGCAACTTTATTTCTATGTATTGAGTCTACATTCCAGTTAGGGAGAAGTGGGAAAGACAAAGGTTAAAATGTGAATATTGTCAGTTTATATTTTTTTATTTTAATCAGGAGAAGACATAGTGTTTTGGAAGCCCCAATGAGCAGCCATCAACTTACATCTCATTGGCTAGATCTGTGTCACAGGGTCATCCCTAGCTGCAGAATAGTCCAGAAATTTGAGGTTTTTAATCAGGAAAAATCTGGATTGGTTGGCAAGATAGTGAATGAACAACTAGGGGTGTTCCCCATACTCACCATATGAACTCTTGAGTAAACGATTATTGAAAATTTCTTCAGAGATCACTGTAAAAATGTTAGTTTTAGGAAAATATGGGAAATGTGATATCCAGAGAAAGGATGGAGTAGATCTTACTCATGGTTACTGTTGGGTATTTGGGGGCTCCCTTGGCATAGACTATGGGGATGAGGTGTCATAACAAACTAATCCCAAGATCACTTGTATTACTGGATGGTAAGAAATAATCACCCATAAAAAGCAATTCAACCCAAAAGATGGATTTTCTAGTTGACTCAAGTTTCAGATTCCTGGTAGAGCATGTCTGGTCCATCATGTGCCACATTTTACAGGTAGCATAGGAAACCTGTAATAATACTAGTGTGACGAGGAATAAGGATGGGGACAGATCATTCATTAATTCATTAAATATTTACTAAGTGGATGACGGGATCATGGCTGGTAGGCAGGATCATGGCTGCGGGC
This sequence comes from Orcinus orca, assembly GCF_937001465.1. NCBI lineage: Eukaryota > Metazoa > Chordata > Mammalia > Artiodactyla > Delphinidae > Orcinus > Orcinus orca. The sequence goes on from NC_064559.1 coordinate 125,844,416, forward strand.
AGGAATGGACTATTCTCTATGGTCATTCTTCCCTTTGGTTGTACTCCTAACCATTGCAGTGTTTTGTTTGTTTTGCTTTAAAAGATAATGTTTGGTTCATTTTGTTAGTATCTGTGATCTCTACTGCAATTTTATTCAACTTTTTTATCCTACAAGTTCCCATCTCTGTTTCTTTCTTGAAAGGTCCTTTTTGCTTGGATTGTAAGGCACTTCTTCCTCAGCTCATTCTTAAGTGTCAGTGCTCCTCAAAATTTTGTCTTTTACTCTCTTCTCTCTTTACATACTCTTCCTAGGTCACATTATGCATTCAAAGTGCTTCAGTTGCTTCTTCTATATGCCAGGAATTGTTAAACTTTATACTTTCAGATTTCTTTCTTTTAAGCTTCAGATTAATAAATCTAATTGCCTGTAGGACACCTTGTTGGTTTAAAACCTTGAAACCTTCCTGGGTGAAATCTGAAATGGACCCCAAATGCAGAGGGTAAGGAGAGACCCAAGAAAGAGGCAGACCACTCCAGTTTGGTAGGTGGCAGGTTTAATAAGCAAGGGAACTTATATAGGAGGTTTGTCTTGGGTGGCTGCAAGATGAGTAGATCTCTGCACCCACCCACCACAATCTTAAAAGTGTATATAGAGGCCTTAACTGGGTTCAGTCACGTGTACTGTCCAGATGTTCTCAACAACATGGTGCTCTCTCAAGGCTACATCCTTACAAACAGCTCCCACTGTGGTAATGGTGGGCAGAATGTACATTCCAAGGACAGGATAAGGGGAGAGGAGTCTCTGATTGTCCAGGTCCAGTTCTGGTGTCAGTGGGAAGTCACATCCTCTTGATGACCTCCTCCAATACACCTCCTGTTTCAGAATCCTCAAAGTTAACATTTCTAAAGTTGAATTCAGAGATACTTGCCAATCTGTGGTCAAAGCATTCTCATTGTTGCAAAAGCCCCCTTCCCTTTATTGTAATAGTCATTTCCCCCACCTTGTAATAATCCTTTTGAATAAAATCTCTCTTTATTAAATCCAGACTTGTTTCTCATTTGACAATTAATGGTGCTGTGCTTCGGATGGAGTGCTGACTGCCCCTCGGGTCCCACTGTCCTCACTGAGGTATTCATAGTGGCTTCTCAGACCCTCTGTGTCCTTTTCTAGTTGGAAAAATCAGGATTCATGGTGATGAATCACAACTCCTAATCTAATCCAGTTGTCAGGACATTTGTCTGCTGTAGCATGGTAGCAAGGAGTTACTTTTATGTATTTTTTCTGGCAAAGAGATTTTTCTTCACCCCTTTTAGGGGGTGTCTTCTATTTTCCCTTGGATTCTCTAAACTGGGATTGGATGTGGGAATTCCCTCAGTTCTCAGAACCATGGAGATTGTGTGTGTGTGTGTGTGTGTGTGTGTGTGTGTTTGGGGGGGGAGATGTTCCTTCAAACTCTGGTCCTGGCTTAACTCTCTGTTAATCCCATGTGTAACTCTCATTCTATAAGGCTTATTCTTTCCTCTTATTCTCTGTTGACAACATGAGACACCATGCTTTCCATTCTGGCACGGAGTCAGTTTAATATCTTCAGAAGTAGCCACATTTCTCAAAAGGCAATTTAGAACTTCAATTGCCTTTGGGGGGAACTTGGCAACTCCTCAAACTGGCTTATCTAAGCCATCATCCCTGTTCCTCATTCCTCCTTTTTACCACCTTAGACTTTGAATATTCCTGATTTTCCCAGAAATTAATGAAACTGAACTTATTCTGAAAAAACTTTATTTCAACAGTAATTATTTTTTATATGTAGTGTGTCAACTTGAAGGTAGTTTCTAATGTCTTTTGGTAACTTAAAACCCTAGATTTATGCTAAATTAATTATGCAAAATATTGTGGTTGTGTTTCTGTTAAGGAAAAAGAAGAGTAATTTTGTCCTAAAGTAAAATGATTGGTTGTTTCAGAATGAGAAATAAGAAAGTGTAGGACAAAGTCTGAGTGAATATGGAAAGTTGTAGAAGGTTTATGGGAAAGGAATTTTATTTCTTGTGGTAAAAACCTGGCTAAGATTTATGGGCTTATTTATAAGATTTTAAAAAGAAACTTTAGTATCAGTTATTAAACTGATATAAAGCTAGATTTGGTTTTCTCTCTGTTAAAATGACAAAATTTTCTTAGATGATTGTTCTGCTCTTAATAAGAGGTTATAAATGTCTTTTCTTTACCTTCTAAGTATCTGCCCAGAAATATTGTGTCTTACTGAAATAATTTCCTGTGCTTTATGTTAACTTTAAATTTTAGTTCACTATTTTTCCCTGCTCTATTTTTCTCCAGTTACCTTATCACAGCCAACGGTATGACCATCAAACTAGTTACCGAAGTCAGAAATCCAGATGTAATGCCCTATCTTTCCTCCCATCCCACCATCTGATATATCAAAAGATTCGATTGATTCTACCCTTAAATATATTTGGAGTCTGTCCCAAAATACACATTTTAGCATGGTCAGCAATTCTCTCCCTGCAGTGAAGCAACAGAAGATTCCAAATTATAATAAGATGCAACTGTTTTGACTTACCATAAGATATCACTCTCACAGCAATGAAAGACTATACAGTGTGCAGTCTGTCTATGTTGGCAGAACAATATGGGTATCAGAAAGTGAGTTTTGAAGTTGAAGTTGGATTAAAGGAAGTTAGGGATAATTTGTTTAATGGCATTAGGCTAAGTAAGACACTCTCACGTAACCAGCTAATGATAAGGTGATCTTTCCCATGCAACTGAAAGATTTGCAGTCATTGACTATAATTTCACACATTCATCTCAACAAGGTTAGCTCACCTTTGAAATTTAACCTACTTGAAGTTCAGTGGCTGAGACTCTCTATTACCTAGAAAGTACTTGGGTAGTCATAGCTAATACTTGATTCTCTCGCTCAGATTTTTTTTTAATATAGTTGACCCATCTCTTCTGACCAACATGTAGCGTTGCTGGCAAGGAGAATGTTTATAATGATTTCAATTGAGCATGAATTGCAAAACGAACAGTTCAATTCTTAAAGAAAAATCTGTTTTCCTCATTTCCAAGAGATTAGAATTTTATAGTTTTTCATTTTTAAAAGTTATTTTAAAAAGGTCCTTTTTAATCTAGACATTATGTTATTAGATACTAACACCTAATAAACTGTGGTTACTTGTGACTTTGGTTTTTTTTCATTTTTCCTATTTTTTAAATTAAAAATTCAAAAAGTTATATATTATGTAAGAACTAAAGTGAGACATTTTTATTTTCCAAAAGTAAGTATTCAGCTAAATTAGGTGTCAGGTAATGACCCTTCTTGCTTTCCCATTCATCAAAGCAATTATTTCATGCCTTCCCTTTTCTTCTTAAATTTCTGATGCTGACAGCCCATCCTTTCCCTCAACAACAACAACATCAAAAAATGTACCTAGTAATTGGTATCATATTTCATTAAAAAAATTGAAACTATCTGATGGGAACTTAACCATCTTCCACTAGCAGATGCGTTGATGTTATATCTTGTGAAGAAGGGGCCTTCCTCTTATGAAAGGTCAGTTCTTCTCACATGCTCCTGTCCCCAAGCCTTCTCATGGTCTCACTGGCTTTGATTTATCATTATATTAGTTTGCAAGGGCTGCCATAACAAATACCACAGACTAGGTGGCTTAAAGAATAGAAATTTATTTTCTCACAGTTCTGGAGGCTAAATGTCTGAGATAGGATGTGAGCAGGGTTGACTTCATCCCGAGACCTCTCTCTTTTTTTTATAGATGGTCATCTTCTCCCTTTGTCTTGCCCATCATGACATCCACATGGTCACACTGATGAGTTTTTTCCCCATGATCCCTGTAAGTGGTCTTCTCTTTCCCTCAGAAGTAAATGGAGAAGCATGTAGCCTGTGTTCTGCTTAACTGCATTTTGTCATAGAAGTGACACAATCCTGTGGAAACAATACCACGTGGAAGAAGGCAATGATGAGAGAATTTCTGAGAAACAGAACCAGAGTCCTGATAGAACCATACCTGAGGCTTTCTATATTTCTGGACTTTTAATTCAAGAGGGTCAATAAATCCTTCATTGTTGGTTAGCTTGAGCTAAGTTTTCCCTTCTAACTGAAAGCGTAACTGAATCAACAGACTGAATCAACACCATTCTTGCCTGGTCGTCTCATCCATCTCTCTCTTCATTTCTCATTCTCGGTCTCAGTCTTCTCCTCAAGTTGGTCATGAAATATGTTAGTGTCAGTTCTCAAGGACATGGTTCTGGGCCTTGTTTCCTTCTTTAAAAACACTCATGCAGAAGAGTGCAGACTGAGAAAGAGATTATGTGTGTAGTGGGCTCCAGTGGCAGTCTGGTGGGATGACAGGACAAAATAAAAAGAAGGGCTATAGGGATCTCTCAGGGATAGGCTGTCTCTCAGGAATCAATAAAATTTTTGCTTGTGTGTGTTGAGGGAATAAAAAATGGAAAAATAGCTAAAGAACAAATGATTGAGTATAGTTAAAAGAATTTCCTTACTATAATTATATTGTTTATTGTATTGAATCAAAAGCAATTTCTATTCAAGTTCTGAATTCCAAATCTGGAGTTGAATCACCAAGGTGTTTTAGATTTTCACCTGTGCTTAATCTGTTTTCATGTGCACTTATGAGAAGTCTTAGAATTACTTAATTTAATTACTTATAATTAACAATTCTGAATAGAATTCTAATGTTCTAATATCAAAATTTTATCAAATTCAAATTTGGAAAGTTATTCAAGCATTGATTTTTTTCCCTTGGTAAGAAGGCAAATTTAAGACATAGAAATATTATTTTAGGCTTTGTTCAAGGTGATAACAAGGAAAAAGAACATTTCAAAATATCTCCATGGTAGCACTTGGTATGTTTTCAGTTGAAAATAAGAGAAAAACCCAACAAATATTGATGAACAACAAAGGGGATTTATTAGCTCTCTTAACTGAAAAGAGTAGTAGTTCTTACTGTAGAGGAAAGTTAACAATTCTTGCTTAATTAGTTTGATGGCCATGAAATACAGTGAGTCAAATATATGCCAATTTGTTAACTCTAAACTATGAATCATATTAAAATATTTCTGAGGAAGGCCCCCAAAATCTGCAGCCACAATGGCTATTTACCTTAAGTTAGCACTGTCTGCTGTGTTCCATAGAGCACTAGTTTCTTGCAAGGTCTTGAGGAAAAGAAATCCACAGTCAAATGCATCTTGGGATTATGGAGTGGTTAGCCACCTGGGTTTCAGAGGCAGAAAGCTTGGTTTGGAACGCTGGCTCAGTCAGAGACATATTGCTCACCGTCTCTAAGCTTCATTTTCCTCCTACACAAGTAGAATGGATGTCGTGGAGATATAAGTATTACATGAGATAGTATACCACAGTATCTAGTACTTATGGAATGCAGACTCTGTACCAGGTGCTTCTCTGAGAACTTCATGCACATTCACTTGTTTAATTCTAGCAACAGCCCTAAGAGGTAGGTAATATTATTGCCTCCATTTTACAGATGAGGAAGTTGAGGAACATAAAGATTAAATAACTGCCTAAGATCACCTAGCCAGTAAGCAGCAGAGTCAGGATTCATTCCAGGGCAGTATGTATCTAAAACCCCTGCTTTTAACAAACATGCTGTACTTCTCATTTGATGGTAAAGAAATGTATTTTATTATATTAAACCTAGAATTTTCCTCAACACATTTGGTCACTAAACAGTTTATTTGTAATGCTTGTTAACATACTTACTTTAGAAAATATTGCTGTTATAAATGCACTTGGAGAGGTGAATAAGCAAAGGAAAGTATCTCAGCAGTCAGGTCCCAGTGCTTTCAGGACAGAAAGCAGAGCCAGCCTCAGGGAAAGCTGTATCAAGGGTCCATAACCATCCAGGAGAGAACAGGAGTTTTAGTAGCTCAATAGCTCTGACCACTAACCTCTTCAACACTCTTTGAAGTTGTATGTTTGTTACCTATTTTTCACTCAAAGTGAATCTCAATTTCAGAATTTCCAAAAGAGATCTGTTTGGGATGATTTGCCAGTTTCTAGTATGAAGACATAGTTTCTTGATAAGTAAACCATAGGAGGATGACCTTCTTAATGTCAATGCTGTTTTTCCTTTATTCACTGTTTACCTTCAGCAGAATCCCTGGCCCAATCAGTTGTGGACTGGGAGAGAAAATCACGTGACCCAAGGCTTGACACTTTTGTTTGGAAGGAGTGGCTTGTGGTTGTTTCCTTCATAAGAAAACTCTAGGCATGGCAGACACTTATGATTCATGAAATATTTAGTACTAAGCCTAAGAATAACTTCTTGCTACTACTAAAATTATCATATGTATGTTTTGAAGTTTTAATCACTGATAACATTCGTTATATTAACATATATGAAAACTAAAATCAATATTACTTACTTTTAAATCATTACTTGGTGAGCATCTATAACTTGACAGACTAATTTTATGTCTAAGGTAGAGACATAAAATCCCTACCTTTTTGCAACTTCCATTTCAGTAGATGGAATCAGACAATTAAAAAGAATAAATACAAAGTATATTATATGGTTAAATGCACAAGAAGAAAAATGAAGCTGGGTAAGGGAATTAATGTGGGGGAAGTTATTGTTTTATAGGATGGTCATAGAAGGCCTTTCTGATAAAGTAATATTTTAGCAGAGACCCAAAAGAAGGGAGAAAATGATACACTTGGAGAATAGCATTCCCGGTGGAAGGAACAGTAAGTACAAAGACCTTGTGGCAGTTTAATTCTAGGGGAGGTCATGGAGGTAAGTAAGGGGAAGAGTGATAAACATGAGATTAGGGAAGTGGCCAGGGATCAGATCAGCTAGACCTCTGGCTTTTAATCTGGGGAGGATGGGAAAACATTGAGAAACTCATTTGAGCGAAAGAATCTCTCTTACATTTTTGAAGAATCACTCTGACTATTGTATGAAGAGCAGACTTTAGGAGGGCAAATGTGGAAGCTGAAACACCAGGAAGAAGACTACTACAACAATCCAGGAAACAGATGATGGTGGCTCAGAACAACAAGGAAGTGGTGGACTGCTGGATAAATCCTGAAGATTGAACCAACTGGATTTCCCATCCAATTAGGTGTTAGGACTTGGGTCATGTGGTCCTGCTTCCCAGACCACAATCAATTGGGCCAGGAATTCATACCTAAGAAAAAGGTGGCTATAAAAAAACCAGGATTGCCATAAGAAAAGCCAGTCTCCTTTAATTTAGTTTCCAGGAGATGAGGGGCCAAGGATGACTCCAAGCTTTTTGGCATAAGCAATACAAGGAATGACATTTCTATTTACTGAGAAGAGAAAAATTGTGTAATGAGTAGGTCTGAAGAAGGGAGGAAATCATGAGTTCAAATTTGGATGTGTTAAATTTGAGAGGACTATTAGCTATCCCAGTGGGAATGTTGAGTAGGCAGTTAGATATTCTGACTGGAGTTTCAGGGAAAGTCTAGTCAGGAAATAAAAAATGTGTCATGAGTATATAGATGGCATTTAAAGCTCTAAGATTTAATGAGTGCACCAAAGGTGTAAAACAGAAGAAATCTGAAGATTGAGTCTGTGGTACTCCCATGTTTAGAGTTTAAGAAGATGAAGGGGGACCAGCAAAAAGAGAAAGAGCGACCAGTGACTTAAGAAATAGTAGGGTTTTGTTTTTGTTTTTGTTTTGTTTTGTTTTGTTTTGTTGCGGTATGTGGGCCTCTCACTGTTGTGGCCTCTCCCGTTGCGGAGCACAGGCTCCGGACGCGCAGGCTCAGCGGCCATGGCTCACGGGCCCAGCTGCTCCGCGGCATGTGGGATCTTCCCGGACCGGGGCACGAACCCACGTCCCCTGCATCGACAGGTGGACGCTCAACCGCTGCGCCACCTGGGAAGCCCTAAAAATAGTAGTTTTTAAAAGGTTTACAATTTTTTCAAACATAGATATGCACTGTAAGGATAACTAATCTCTGTGCTGAAATTATGCAATATTCAATATTAGAATCAGTAGAATAACAAATATTTTAGTTTCATAAAAGGAAAAATCTATTCTATATCTGTAACTTTGCTTCTGTAAAAGCAAAAAACAAGCTGATTGTTTTGGATAAGTTAATTAAATATGCTAAGTAGTTTTAAGGTAAATTTGAATAAGTCTTTCAAACTGACCTTAAAATAAAAGTCTCAAAGTCTAAAATGAAGTCTAAAATAAAATAAATGTAAAAGTCAGATAACCTAGTATTAAAATAAAGATTAACAGGGGCTTCCACATTTCCGTCTCTTGAGGGAAACTTGAGTTTCTCTAACTTTTCTGCTCAGTATATTCACTGAGGAAACATATGTGACCAGTTCCAGGTTCTCAGGTTTTTCAATTCTGATTTTACCTAGAAGTATTATCAGAATGATAGTGGAAACAGCAAAGAAACCATAATTGCAATCTTGTACAAAACCAATTTGGTTTGGATTGTCACTTACAAATATGTCTTTTATTTAAAGATAAAACATTAGAAACATTTCATCCCTGAAAATGAAAGTAGAATTGGGGTGTTTTGATGTCAGAGCTAGAAACAGTTTTTTGAGTGCTGGGCAGAATTCTCATCTTCTCTTAAGTTTTAGAGTTAATGTAATATATACCCGGATGTGAATACACTGCCATCCACTCTATTCATGTTCTTTCAATGTGTCATTCTCTTTTTTTTTTTTTTCAGTTTCAGAGTTAGTACACATAACCAAATATGTACATACCAGATTGGAATATTCTAAATGTCCCAGGATACTTATTGAACTGTATAAGCCTGTATTTGCCTTTGACAGAAATGTATTTCATTTATTATCTATTGTGTGAATGCATTCTGTAATAGAGTAGACATAAAAATAAATAAATTGTGGAATGTCAAAGAAATCACTATTATTGAGAAAGACATATGGATTTACAGCATGATGTAAACATGTGATATTAGTAATACAATTATAGCACTTGTAACTTCTATGGGTGCAGCAACTTTGCTGATATTCTCATCTCCCGCGCTCTACCTGGCAATCAGCACATTTTTGTTGAATGCTTTAAGAAAGTATTGCCTGGTGGCAATGGAGAAAGTTCTAGTGGAGGTATCAGCTAGTTCTTAAACTTAAAGGACTTTTCTAAGTGGAGAAGTGGGGACTATGGCATCTGAGCAGAGATAACATGTTCATAGAGAGGTTTGAAAGTGCAGAGCCCTCCTGAGAGCTGTGGGTCTGACATAGGGTTCTTCTCCAAAGATATAAAGAGCTGCTAGGGAGAAATGGGGGGCTAGGATGAATGCCGGTGCTTTAGGGTATTGCACCACCCCGCCCCCTTTTCTAGCACGTCTATCCACTTTCCCTGACCTGAAGGCCAGATCCCAACCTACTCATCATAATGTGATTGTTAACAGCCCAGCTTACAAACACAGAGCTCCGAAGTAAACCTATTCACAAGAGAGAATGTGTAGTAAAGAGTTCACTTAGAAGGCCTGGGACTGTTATCATTAGAAAGGCCTGTTTGCAGGGGTGGCCCTTGGCTGGCATCTGGGAAGTTGGCTCTCAGAGTGTTCTCAGTCAATAGTTACCTGATAAGGGTGGTTCATTGTGCCTAGACTTTATGAACAATATCGTTTATGCTAAACGTCTGATTTTTTTCTGAGAGTTTGGAATTGTGGCACAAGCAAGGCAGAGTATGCTATGTGACCAGACTCCAATAAAAATCTTAGGTGCTAAGTTTCTATTGAGCTTCCCTGGGAGACTTTGAAAATGTTGTCCCAACTCATTTTTGGAAAAATTCAACGTGTCCTGTGAGTCTCATCTTGGCAGTTTGTGCCTGGTTTCCTCTAGACTTCTCCCCGGTGCCTTTTCCCTTTTCTGATTTTGCTTTGTATCCTTTTACTGTAGTAAACTGTACCTGTGTGTATGGCTATATGCTGAATTCTGTGAATAACTCTATTGAATCACCAAACCTGAGTGTAGTTTTAGGGACCCTCAACACAGGGACCTAAGAGAAAAGAACAAGCCTACAAATATAATCCATATCAGCTATGCAGAAAAGCCAACTGAGTTTTGCCATATATACAAATGCTAAATTACTATATGTTATACACCTGAAACTAATATAATGTTATATGTCAATTATACCTCAAAAAAAAAAAAAAGTCCTCCACTTTAAAAAATACATTCACTTGAAGTGAATGAAGTAATATTGATACAATAGCTTAAAAGAGAAGTAGAAGACATACTAACAAAGCAAATCACTCAAGAAAAATATCCGGATAATCCAGAGAAAAAGAAGAATATAAAAGTAAAAACAAAACAACTATATTAATTAACTTGTGAAATAGTTGAGAAGATATTTTATCAAAAAAAATTCAAAATAGGCAAATCAGAGAAAAAGAAAAAGCTCTTGGAAATTAAACATATAATTGAATCATTTAAAATTGCTTTTAAGGCATTATTCTTTAAAATAGAAAAAACAACAAAGAAAGTTCGAGGAAGTAATCAGGTATAGATAATAAATGTGGGTGGTTCTAAATCCTGAAAGTTCCAGAATGAGAGAGAGAGGAAAAATATAGAGGAATAAATTTTCAGAGAAAATGGAAGTAAAGTTCCCAGGGTTGAAAAGAGACATGGATCTTCAAATTAAAATATTCACTGTGAGCAGAATAAATGAAGAAAGATCCAGAGATAGACATATCATCATGAAATTTCAAAATGCCAACGATGAAGAAATAGTGTTAAAACCTGACATAGATAGAGAAAAAAAGTCAGCTATACAAGAATGTGATTTAGACTGGTATCTGATACATCATCAGCAAAATTAAATTCTAGAAGGCAAAAAAGCAAATCTTCCAAACTTTTAATTAAAATTATTTTTAACCTTGAATTCTATACCCAAACTGTTAATAAAATTGGTGGACAAATTATGTGTCTCCTGAAATGCAAGATCAATTACCTACTTGGGGATTACTCTGAACAAAAGGAGGAAGAAAAATAAGAAAAGGAAAATATTTACCAACAGAAATGATGAAACTAACCCAAGAATCCAGTGAAAAGGATCCCAGGGATGGCAGTTTTACAAGAGTACCTACCCTAATTAGATTAAAAAATCATTGGATTCTAAGAAAAAAGTGTGATCAGGAAGAACAATGAAGTAGATGACAAGAAACATACAGCATAAGTAAAACTTTAGGTACAGGTGTTATAAGTAGTAAGGCATATGTTTCATCTCCAAAGTAAAATTGTATAAGGTATTTATGGAACAGATAAGAAGAAAAGTAAAATATGGTGAACTGTTTGAAGATTAACAATATATAAGGAAAGAAAATCCTTTTGGTCTGGAGTGTCTTCTTTTATTGGAATTTTGATGGTTTCAGCATGCTAGCTTGCCTTGAGGTGAATCACATTTACATGGCCCTCGTAAATGAATATTATTTATTGTTCTTCAAATTTTGGAATCAATGTAGAAACAAAGCATGGGAGATTTCAAAATGATTATAAGATATAACCATAGTGGGATTGCATAGTGAATCTGTTCACTGATGAATTTCGGGCGTCACAATTCATTCTGGGCATATAGTAGCTACACAATAAGTATTTTTGCTTGAATGAATAAAACTAAATATAAACACAAAAGAAGTATACAAAAACCATAATTGCTTAGAAATTAGAAATACACTCTACAACATTTTGATAAAAGAAATTCAAAAGAAAACAGCAAACTATCTACAAAATAATTGCTATGAATTGAATGTTTGTGTACTCCCAAAATTCATATGTTGAAACTCTAACCCTCAATTTGATGGTAATAGGAGATGGGGCCTTTGGGAGGTGATTAGGTCGTGGAGGTGGAACCTTTGTAAATGCGATTTGTGCCTTCATAAGAAGAGACATGAAAGAGCTTGCTTGCTCTCTGTCTGCTCTCCACCAGGTTAGAATACAATGAATAGGCAGCCCTCTGTAAATCAGGAAGAAGACTCTCACCAGATACGTTGATCTTCGACTTCCCAGCATCCAGAGCTGTGAGAATAAATGTTTGTGGTTTAAGCCTCCCATTCTATGGTATATTTGTCATAGCCTCCCAAACTGACTAAAACAACAATGAAAGAAGACATCACACCAAAGTCTACAGACCCAGGGAAATCTGTATTCATGAGGAAATGTTTGGCTTTGTTTACCTTTATCACTAAAGAAGAGAGATGAACTACAGAACAAAACAAAATAATTGAACACAAATATTAAGAAATTAGGTACACAATAAAAAGATAATAATACTATGAAATTATATAATAAAATCTGAAGTAGATAAAAGCAAAACAATAGGATAAAGTCAAAGTAAATACAAAGGCTACTTTTGTAATAAAAGACCAAGGAAAACAGATGCACTCCTCATCGGAATGGTAAAAGAGAAGAGAGAACCAAATCTACAAGATTAAGAGTGAGAGTGATAGCCAGAAATACAAAGGAGATTAAAATAATTATAAAAGAATGTTGCATAAACTTATGGCCAGACATTTGAAAAAACTGCAGAAAATAGATAGTTCCTGGCAAAATATAAATGATCAATGTTTATAAGAGAATGCCAAAGAAAACCAAAAAGACTAAAAAAACTAGAGTAGTCAATACAATCTGAAAGTTGACTAAATAGCTACCAGTGAAAAAGCCCACAGGAAAAACACACTCTTCTTTAACTCTGCTTATCCCTGAAACCTCAAGAAAATTAGAATAAAAGAATTTTTTTGAAGGCATAAACCTGCAAGGACAGAGAATGGACGAGCAGACAATCAAAAATTGAACAGGAAGCCAGATGGCACTGAAAAAATGGACCAGCAGCACCTGACTTAACATACCAAAGAAAGCAAGTCTTCAGGAGTTGGGGGGAAAGCGGGAAAAGTTACCTAATTTCCACTTCAAAAACATTCAGGAATTGGAGGCCTCAAGTACCAATGGCTACAAAGGTGTGGGCTGAGGAATAGTTAGATGTGCAGATGACTCTCCTTGCCGTGGAACCTGGGGACTACTCTCCTCTACCCAGAAGAAGACTGGAAATTAATCAGTTCTACCGCTGTTGCAGATGCAGGTAGAAACTACTCTCCTAAATACCAATGGACAGATAAATTATTACCCCGCTTTGGGAAAGCAATCACATGATATATACTAAAATATAAAGAATATCTTAAAATATTTATTAAAATTTATAAACTGACTTCTATTCCTTAAAAGTAAGAGAACCAGTCTATAACAATTTTTAGTTATAGCAGAGTATACAGTGGCTAAAACTGGAAAGGTTTTGAATGCCTATCTATAGTTGATTTGGTGAATAAATTATGAAATATTCATGCTCTAGAATATTATGCAGGTAACACAAGTAATGAATTCCAACCATACATGTTCACTTGACTGAGTTTTCCAAAGTATTTCTATGTCTATAGGTAAAAATATGCCTATAGACAAAAATATAATTTACTTTATATAACAATGTTAATAAAAACCTATACTTATATATACTTTATATTTAATATTGTAAATGTTTAGAAAACAATCATCTGATCATGACATGTTTAAAACTCAATTTGGGGGCTTCCCTGGTGGTGCAGTGGTTAAGAATCGCCTGCCAATGCAGGGGACACGGGTTCGAGCCCTGGTCCGGGAAGGTCCCACATGCAGCAGAGCAACTAAGCCCGTGAGCCACAACTACTGAGCCTGCACTCTAGAGCCCACGAGCCACAACTACTGAAGCCCACGTGCCCAGAGCCCATACTCTGCAACAAGAGAAGCCACCGCAATGAGAAGCCCAAGCACCGCAATGAAAAGTAGCCCCTGCTCACCACAACTAGAGAAAACCTGCGCACAGCAACAAAGACCCAACGCGGCCAAAAATAAAATAAATTAAATAAATTAAAAATAACAACAACAACAATGAAAGAGAGTACATAAAAATATTTTTTAAAAAAACAAAACTGGGGCTTCCCTGGTGGCGCAGTGGTTGAGAGTCCGCCTGCCGATGAAGGGGATGCGGGTTCAAGCCCTGGTCTGGGAGGATCCCACATGCCGCAGAGCGGCTGGGCCCGTGAGCCATGGCCACTGAGCCTGTGCCGTCTGGGGCCTGTGCTCTGCAGTGGGAGAGGCCACAGCAGTGAGAGGCCCGCGTACCGCAAAAAAAGCAAAAAACAAAAAACAAAAACAAAAAAAACTGAATTTGGGGAACTAAAGGGCCAGAGTGATCGGCAGAGAATTGATTGGGAGTTGGTGAAAACACAGCTTTGCAATTGCTGAATACAGACTGTAAGTGTGTCAGATACAGAACTGGGGATGTCATTCTAGAAATTCTGTCCTGATAGAAGACTAAGGAAAGAAGAAGCAAGACTTAGCATGCAGAAAATGAAGCCAGAGAACTGGAGGCTGAGGCAGGGCCTCTCCTGTAGTCCTGGGAAAGTTGGCAAAATGAGACATCTAAGAACCCTGGGCAGAAGAATCCACGGCAGCCCAGCTGTCCTGTAGGAATTTGGGAAGGAACTGCCTGATTTAGCTGCTTGAGCTTTAGACTCTAGCTCAGGAGCAATGATGACAGTTTCCAAAACCTGCTGGTTTGTGGGGCTAACCCTACTAGGCTGAGCAGCTGCACTGCCACTGAGCTTAGAAGAAGAAAAGATAGTTGATAGCACTAAATATGGTTTGGTCTAAAAGTCAGCATACTGGACAGATAAAATGAACACATTTTATTCTCATGCTCTGTAAGACCAATTTTTAAAGTTTTTCACATCAACATAGGCCAAATATGACAATTTCCATTGTGACTATTAAAAAACTTTTATCAAAAACATTTCCAGGGGCTTCCCTGGTGGCGCAGTGGTTGAGAGTTCGCCTGCCGATGCAGGGGACACGGGTTCGTGCCCGGGTCCGGGAAGATCCCACATGCCGTGGAGCAGCTGGGCCTGTGAGCCATGGCCGCTGAGCCTGCGCGTCCGGAGCCTGTGCTCCGCAACGGGAGAGGCCACAACAGTGAGAGGCCCGCGTACCGCAAAAAAGAAAAAGAAAAAAAAAAAAAAAAATTTCCATGACTTACATTGTTATTGGATGCAATTACTAGGCATTCATTTATATTTCAAAAAGAAATTTTCTATAAAGGTTTTCTTTATTAGTGTTTTAAAAAATCAATTTAGACTACAAAAGCAGTGACTCATATTTTACCTTGATTTTATTTGTCAGTTCAGTTGACAATTGAGTAGATTTTAAAAAAGGATTTGATGTTACTGCTTTAGGAATTGAAATATTATGGACAGATCATGTGAGAGAAAGTGAGTGGCATTTGCCTTTTATTAGTATCTATAAATGGAAAAAAGCAGAATATGAAGGTCATACAAACTCTAGTATATAAATATATAATAAAATCAAATTCTTTTGGAAAAATAATAGCAGTCTTTTCAACAAAATTAACTTTTTCACATGGTATCACATTTTAAATTCACAAAAGAAAAATAATCATTCAGAATAATTATGAACATTTGTGCATTCGCTTCAGTAATTAATATATAGGTAATTTCAGTTTTCCAGCGTTAGTAAATTTTGGTAACACTTCAGTAAAAAGCAAGCAATTTCAGTTTAGTGTAAGAATTCGATTGTTTCTTCCAACTTTAAAATGTTCTATTATAATAAATTTGTTTTGTTTCAAACTTACAGTGACATACAAATGACTATATTAATTCATTTTAACCTATAATGTAAAAACATTTTTATTCATTTGGACCTTTAGGATGAAAATACCCTTCCCCACAATATTTAAAAATACTTCCTTATAGGGGATATTAGAGTGTAGTGTTTAAGCATGTGGGCTCTGGATTCAGAATGCCTGCTATAAAATTCTGACTTTGTCCCTTCCCAACTATGTGATAATTCCTTAGCACCTCCAAGCCCTAGTTTTCTCATCTCTAAAGTAGAGATAATTATAGTTGTGAGAATTGAATGAAATAATATGGGAAACACTCAGCAAAATGCCTTGCAAATAGTAAGTACCAAATGAGCACTAGTTATTACAATGGAAAGAAAGCCATGCCTATGTTTAGAGGGACCCGCTGGGAACACGCTATGATCTGACAGGGCTACAGAACCTCTCTGCGTCCAAACAGCTTTTGTCTGTAATTAAAGGCCACGTGGTAGAGGGAACAATACATTGGATTTTATATTACATTGGAATCTGTCTCTTACAAACCATATGACTTTGGAAAAACTATTTAAAATAGCTAAACAGGTTCCTTTACAGTATTATTGGAAAGATCAAAGTGGATCATATACATGAACCAGATAGGATTTTAATCATCAATAGATTTGAATATAATTGTTTGCAGTCAGGTTTATCTTTGGATTAGGGCATTATTTCTCAAACTTTGTTTTTTTGTTAAGCTGAGGAATTCCCTATTCAAATGAAATCTTGTAAAACTCCAGCTAGACTTAGATCACTCTAAGTTTTTAGTAATTTGATTAAAGTGGGCTGATATAGCTCATTTTTGCTTTTTGAGGTCCACAGAGTTTTCTCTAGCTTTCTTACATATCCTTTAAATTTTAGCTCCAATACCATATTTTCTGTAAGAAGAATGTATCTAGGCAAAATATATTAGTCTCAGAGGCCAGTGGATAAAAACAAAAAACAAAACAAAAAGACACCCAACCAAAATATTTCATAAAGGGAATTTAACAGAAAGAACTAGTTACATAGGTGTTAGAAAGCCAACAAATGAAAACACAGAACATGAGTTACCAAGAAATAATACTTGCAGGAAGCAGCTACCACACAAAGGCTGGGGAAACAAAGAAAAAAGGTTGGCGTTATCAGAACCTAAAAGCTCAGAGGTAGAATCCTATGGAGCTGAGTTTCAGTCCTCTATGGATGGAGCCACGCTGGACTGCTGATGGCTTTTATAAAGGACCAAGATGAAGATGGTTCGGGAGTCTTGAAAGTAGCTGAAGCTGAAACCAACTCCTGCCCCTGTCTCAACACACTCCATTGCTAAGAAACACTGTCAAGATCAGCAAGGAGAACACAAAAGGAGGAAGCCCCTTGTCTCCTCCTCTTGCCTCTCAATCTCCTTTTATTTTCTTCTTTGGACAAAATACAGTCCCAGGCTGAGTCACAGAGAAAGTATAAAAGAGTGAATCTGCATTTCTCTAATGATTAGTGATGTTGAGCATCCTATCATGTGTTTGTTGGCCATCTGTATATCTTCTTTGGAGACATGTCTATTTAGGTCTTCTGCTCATTTTTGGATTGGGTTGTTTGTTTTTTTGATATTGAGCTGCATGAGCTGCTTGTAAATTTTGGAGATTAATCCTTTGTCATTTGCTTCCTTTGTAAATATTTTCTCCTATTCTGAGGGTTGTCTTTTCATCTTGTTTATGTTTTCCTTTGCTGTGCAAAAGCTTTTAAGTTTCATTAGGTCCCATTTGTTTATTTTTGTTTTTATTTCCATTTCCGTAAGAGGTGGGCCAAAAAGGATCTTGTTGTGATTTATGTCATAAAGTGTTCTGCCTATGTTTTCCTCTCAGAGTTTGATAGTGTCTGGCCTTACATTTAGGTCTTTAACCCATTTTGAGTTTATTTTTGTGTATGGTGTTAGAGAGTGTTCTAATTTCATTCTTTCAGAATGGCCATAATCAAGAAATCTACAAACAATTAATGCTGGAGAGAGTATGGAGAAAAGGGAACCCTCTTGTACTGTTGGTGGGAATGTAAATTGATACAGCCACTATGGAGAACAGTATAGAGGTTCCTTAAAAAACTATAAATGGAACTATGACGCAGCAATCCCACTACTGGGCATATACCCTGAGAAAACCATAATTCAAAAAGAGTCATGTACCACAACGTTCATTGCAGCTCTATTTACAATAGCCAGGTCATGGAAGCAACCTAAATGCCCATCGACGGATGAATGGATAAAGAATTGTGGTACATATATACAATGGAATATTACTCAGCCATAAAAAGAAATGAAATTGGGTCATTTGTAGAGACATGGATGGACCTAGAGTCTGTCATACAGAGTGAAGTAAGTCAGAAAGAGAAAAACAAATACTGTATGCTAACACATATATATAGAATCTAAAAAAAAAAAAAAAAGTTCTGAAGAACCTAGGGACAGGACAGGAATAAAGACACAGACGTAGAGAATGGACTTGAGGACACAGGGAAGGGGGAGGGTAAGCTGGGACGAAGTGAGAGAGTGACATGGACTTATATATACTACCAAATGTAAAATAAATAGCTAGTGAGAAGCAGCCTCAAAGCACAGGGAGATCAGCTCAGTTCCTTGTGACCACCTAGAGGGATGGGAGGGAGATGCAAGAGGGAGGAGATATGGGGATGTATGTATATGCATAGCTGATTCCCTTTGTTATAAAGCAGCAACTAACACACCATTGTAAAGCAATTATACTCCAATAAAGATGTTAAAAAAAAAAAAGTGAATCTGGAGCTGAGAGATAATAGCTAAAAAACTTGCACACAGAGTTAGTTACTTTTTCCTCTTTCCATTCTAGTTCTGCAATACTTTTTTCTTACCTTGTTTACATTTGCTGCTTTGCCAGATTATATCTCTCTTCGGAGATGTCATTCACCCACTAGACCCAGTTAAGTATAGCTGAGACGAGTTCAGTGAACACTTATAGAGTGGCTGTTATTTCTAACCAGTTAGATGATGATGATATAAAGATGAAAATGATGCAATTTTGTTCTTACAATCTTGGCTTATAACCTGATATTCTCAATACAATGAAGCAAACACAATGATAACCTGGCTACTAAGAGACCCAGAAGAGGAGCAATTAGTCAAGCCTCTGGCAGGAAGGAATAATATAAAGACATGAGAAAAGGATGTTTGAATGGGACTTGAGCTTAATCTTGAAAGATGAGGAAAGGTGCAGAGGTGAACAGCCTGGGCAATGTATTTTTTTGTTTTTTTGTTTTTTTTTTTTAGAGAATAAAGCGTGACCTAAGGAATGAGAAGAGATGAGACTAGAGATATAGGCAAGGGATTGTGCCTTATTTCTACACATAACTCCAATCATTTGTGTAATGTCAGGCATACAGTGAACACACAATAAATATTTGGTGAACAGTGGAATCAATGAGGTATAATTCAGAACATAGTATAATATATAGATGGTGATAAGCTGTGAGAGGTTACAGGATTATAGCTTACCATTAAACACCTAGGATGTCAGACAGCTAAACATGTAGTAGTGGAACCCCAAACATAAACTTTATGATCTCAAATAACAGGTGTTCTTCTCATAATGAAATTGTATGAGAGATGACTGTGACCAATTTCTAGACAGACAGTCAACTAACATTTCTGGATGGTGATTTGAAATTAAATTGAAGTGCCAGGATAGGAAGAATAAACATGAGAGCAAACTGTAAGAGAATGTAAGAAAATGTTCTTTTGGTATTGGCTCCAAGTTTCTTTGAGGTTGCAGGTAGAGGCAGGAGACAATGCTTTTGGACTGACAGCCCACCACAGGGTGTTATACCTAAAGAGATGAGAAAACAGACATGTTAAATTGGCCTACTGCCTCATGAAACCCTGATAGAGAGACCTACCTGTATTGGCCATTTCATATGTAACTTCCATGAAAACAAGAATGAAAATAATTTTAGGAATGTGTCTTTGAAAAATTAAGTGTATTTTAATTCTCTGGCCAACCGTTTGTAATAGTTAAATAAATGAAGCAGACAAAGACTGAAAAAAAATGAGAAGGTAGTAAACGTCTCATACCTCATAAGTAGTCAGCTGATATTTTTATCATGAATGAATAAAAATGGATAACATTTTGAATTCAATTTGTTTTAGCAACTTTTACTTTTAGTTCCAAGGCATTTCCTTGTTAATTAAAATTTTGTCTCCTGATGAAACTGTTTAACCTGGTTAGCTGATCAAAGAGAATTAAATTTCTTCAGTGACTAAAGTCAGAATCTCCTGAAATACATAATTAGGATATATTCAGGCTAAGAATGAAATCAATATATGAAAGTGAGAAAATTTAATTGCTTGTTTTGAAGAGTCAAAAACATGCAAATGTGATAGTGTCTTACTATAATCCCATGAATATTTTTAAAGTAGTTGTAAGTCAAAGTGGATTGAATTATCAAAGGTAATGCATTTTCATAGAAGTTAAGTATGGAGTCATTTTTATGAAGAATTTCTCTAATGCTTATTCTTTCTGCCTTTCCAGAAAAGGCAATAAGCTTAAGAAAGGAGAGAAATCTATAATTGTTATCAAGGAGAAAATGGGTATAACATCTAAAGTAAAATTGTGAGTTGATGGCTCTTTTAAAAAATATATTAAATTAAAAAAATACTTTCTGACTTTATATTAATGATATTAACCCATTTTCTATCAGATGAGTTGCAAGTATTTTTCCCAGAATGCACTGACTTTTCACTTTTGTTTTTGGTATTCTCTGGTATGAGATTTTTATTGTTTATGAAGCAAATCTCTTTTATACCCACAATGAATGGGAATGCCTCTACTATTTCACTATAATAGTTTGAGTCTTTCTATCTTAGTTTCTCCACTTACTATCTGTATAAAATAAAAGTTTCTTTAAAATCAGGACAGTAACTTACCTTCTAGTATTGTTGAAATAGTTAATTTAAATAAACGCCCAATAAATGGCAGAAACTATTAAAATTATTCTTAAACATAGTTTTACCATTGGTGCAAGATTTTCCTTATGTTAAGACTATGTTTAGTACCTTTTTTTTAAAATTTATTTATTTTTGGCTGTGTTGGGTCTGTTGCTGCATGCTGGCTTTCTCTAGTTGTGGCGAGCAGGGGCTACTCTTCATTGTGGTACGCGGGCTTCTCATTGTGGTGGCTTCTCTCGTTGCGGAGCACGTGCTCTAGGCGCATGGGCTTCAATAGCTGTGGCACGTGGGCTCAGTAGTTGTGGCTCACAGGCTCTAGAGCACAGGCTCAGTAGTTGTGGCACACGGGCTTAGTTGCTCCGTGGCATGTGGGATCTTCCCAGACCAGGGCTCGAACCCATGTCCCTCTGCATTGGCAGGCAGATTCTTAACCACTGTGCCACCAGGGAAGCTCAATGTTTAGTACTTCTTAAAACCATTTTAAAAATAAGAAATGGCTTTTGAATGGTATTGAATACCTGTTTAAGCAAAAGCTATTGATTATAGAAAATTATTTTAAAAATAAATTGCTGAATTTGTTTTAAAAACAATTTATTTAAGATGTCTGAATCTTTATGCAAATAAAATTGTCTACATAATTCTTTTCTGCATCCTTTATTGATTTCAGTTTAGAATTATCCTAGACACATCAAATTAATTGGACAGCTCTTTTTCATTTTTCTTGGCCTGGAATAAACTATGCCAGGATCAGAAATAGCTATTCTTTAAAGTATTGAAAGCCCACATCCACAAACCTTTGTGGCCCAGAATCTTTTGAGCAGTGATAATTATAATTATGTGATATTTTCCCCAAAATTATCTTATATAAATAGTCTGTTTAACTAGTAGATATATTCCAGTGTCAATTATGGCACTTTTAATATTTCTACAAAAAACATCTATTCCATTGACATGTATTAGTTGAGATTTGTATATAGCATTCTTTTAAATTAAAACAACCAATTATTGTTAACTTACTTGATTTTTTCATATTATTTTTAATTTTTCTCACTTTTTGTAATTAGATTTATCTATTTAAGTCTTTTTCAATATACTGGTTTTCTAGAATTAGTAATTCCAATATTTTCCTGATTTCTAGTTCTAATGTGTTTATTATAAATGATTTATTTTTTAAGATATTTTCCCTAAAGTTTAAAACATTTTTAAATAATGTTTTCCTAAATATGTATTTATGAATTTTTTCTTTGTTAAATAAGAAAATAATTGAAGCCTATTTATCTCTGTATCCATATGATATTTTATATGGTTTCTGTCTTTGATCTATCTGCAATTCTTTTTGATATACGGTGTGAATTAGGATCTAACTTTTTTTTTCTAAGAGTACTTAGGGGTTGTAATGTTATTTATTTAATCAATCTTCCTTTCTTCACTGACTCAAAACACTACATTTATGGCAAAATAATTACATTCATAGATAATGTAGTTCTTGTATCTGTCTATGAGCTTTTTATTTTACCCAAATGATATATCTGACACCTGTACCACACATGTAATATTTGTGACCTAATGGTTAATATCAATACCTGAAATAAACATTGCTATCCTTACCCATTTCCCTTTTTCTTTATCTTAACCTCACAGTATCAGCCAATGAGTTAGTCTTTTCTACAGTTTTGAATAATCTTCTCGACTTTCATTATTCCACATTCTCTTGGTTTTACTTCTGTCCATCCATCTATTCCTTTTTAGTCACCTGCAAGTGTATTTCCCCCATATCTAACTTTAAATGCATTTTCTATAATAGACATACATGAAATAAGCTGAATTTATTGGTTTGTGTGTGTGTGTGTGTGTGTGATTATAACAGAGATAAAAAGTTGCTCAAAATTTTAATACCTCAGAAATACCTAATTCAGACTTCTACTTTTGGCTATTAAGAGCCTACTTGTATCAGATTAATATTCTCACAGTGAATGAAAAAGCTTTATAGATAAAAAATTTAAACTGTTCATAAACATTAGAGAATGACCAAGGAGTTCAGAACCTGAGAGACCAGGATCCCTGAGAGAAGAAAAATGCATTGAGCTTGGTCTAACATTTGGTGTCACTATTCCCCTTGAAGTGTTCATTGTATGTAAATTGTAGCTAAAAGTCTGAGAAGTCAAGCAGAAAGCAGCAGCTAAAAAGCTGAGAAGCCTAGAAGAATTTTCAACAAACACTCTCATGGTGTGAGGAAGACAAAATTCAGTTCAGGACCTGCCAAGGGTGACACCTGTGGAAGTTATAGTTGGTGTTCCTGAAGGGTCACATCCAAGGAATAAGGATAAAAGGAAATTGATTATCCCTCACAAAGGTTGAAACCCAATTTCTCAACAGTTCAGTCCACACTGGATTAAGGTGATCCAGTCCCATAGCAGGCTGACAGCCAGAAACAAATGTAAATCTTCTCTGAAGAAAGAAGATGTCATCCAGAACCTCAAGTAAGCTTCAATGTATGTGTACACATTGGCATTAAAAACAAAACAAAACAAAATTCCTGTAAGATAGGATACAGTATTAAATAATTGAAAGCAAGAGAAAATAGGCAGTATAAAAAGAACCACAGGTGGTACATAGTTTGAAGTAATTTGACTTAGACTTAAAATAACTTTGATTAATATATTTTTAAATAGATAAAATAGATACTTTTAGTAGAACTGAAATCCATAAAAAGAGCAAAATGGATACCCTAGAATGCACAAATAAAATAATTAAATTAAGAAATCAATAGATTGATTTAACAGTAGATTAAAGACCAGTGAAGATAACATTAGTGAACTGGGAGAAAGGTCAATAGAAAATATCTGAACTGAAACATGGAGAGGACAAACAAGATGGTAAATTCAGAAAACAGCCTAAAAGACATATGGAAAAGATAAAAAAAAAAAAAACTAAAATATTTGTACTTAAAATATCAGGATAGAGGAAAGAATGAGAAAGGAGCAATATTGAAAGAGATTATGGCTAAGAACTTTAGAAATTGAAAACTGGAGTCCTCACTGATAGATTCAAATTGCTACAAACCCCAGTATGTCAAATACAAAGGAAACTACACCAAGGCTCATAAGACAAAGAGTATATCAAAAACTGTTTAAAGGAAACAGACACATTACTTTAAAATAGAAAAATAAGAGCTTCAGCTTCTTTTAAAAACAAACATTATAAGCCAAAACCAGAAGCAGAGTACTAGAGTGCTGAAATAAACCCACTGCTAACCAATGAAATTATTTTTCAAAAATGAAGGTGAAAATGTAAAATAGATAGCTAGTTGGAAGCAACCACATAGCACAGGGAGATCAGCTCGGTGCTCTGTGACCACCTAGAGGGGTCGGATAAGGAGGGTGGGAGGGAAACGCAAGAGGGGGGAGATATGGGGATATATGTATACATATAGCTGATTCACTTTGTTATAAAGCAGAAACTAACACACCATTGTAAAGCAATTATACTCCAATAAAGTTGTTAAAAAAATTTTTAATAAATAAATAAAAACCAATAACAAAAGAAAAAAATGAATGTGAATTTAAGATTTTTTTTTTTTTTTTTTTTTTTGCGGTACATGGGCCTCTCACTGCTGTGGCCTCTCCCATTGCAGAGCACAGGCTCTGGACGCGCAGGCTCAGTGGCCATGGCTCATGGGCCCAGCTGCTCCGCAGCATGTGGGATCTTCCCAGACCGGGGCATGAACCCGTGTCCCCTGCATCAGCAGGCGGACTCTCAACCACTGTGCCTCCAGGGAAGCCCTAAGATATCTTTGAACAAACAAAAACTGAGAGAATTTGTTTCTCATAAACTGACTAAAAACTGATATAAAGTGAGTTCTGTAAGTCAAGGAAAATGCTGAATAAAAATGTCAAAAGAAATTTTGAATTACTACAAACCATGTCATCGTATGGGTGAACCATAATTTATTTAACCATTGTTATGGACTGAATGTTTGTGCCCCCTCCACCAATTCATAGATTGAAACCTTAATCCCCAGTGTGCTGGTGTTTGGAGGTAGAGCCTTTGGGAGGTAATTAAATTTGGGTGAGGTCATGAAGGTAGAGGTAGAGCCCCCATGATGGGACTGGTGCTCTTGTAAGGGGATGAAGAGACCTGAGCTCTGGAGCTCTCTTTGCCAAGCAAGGAAACCAGGAAGAGAGCCCCAGAACCCGACCATGCTGGCACCCTGATCTCAGACTTCCCAGCCTCCAAAACAGTGAGAAATAAATGTTTGTTGTTTAAGCCACCCAATCTATGGCATTCCAGTTATAGAAGCCTGAACTAAGAAATCATGAACGGTTTTGCTATTAAAAACAACGCTTCAGGGGCTTCCCTGGTGGCGCAGTGGTTGAGAGTCCGCCTGCCGATGCAAGGGACACGGGTTTGCGCCCCGGTCCGGGAAGATCCCACATGCCGCGGAGCGGCTGGGCCCGTGAGCCATGGCCGCTGAGCCTGTGCGTCCGGAGCCTGTGCTCTGCAACGGGAGAGGCCACACAGTGAGAGGCCCGCATAAAGCAAAAAAAAAAAAAAAAAAAAAAAAGATAAAAAAAAAACCAACAATGCTTCAATAAATAAACTTATACATATGTCATTTGGCGATTTTGCCAGTATACCTGCAGGTATCACTCAGTTGAACTACCTCATAAAGGAGTGTGTGCCTTTGTAATTTTGATAGACATTGCCAAATCAGTCTCTACAAAGTTTATGTAATTTATGCTCCCACTGGTAGTGTCTGAGGATGCCTTTTCTTCCATACCCTCTCTGAAAGTGTGAGTTTTCAAATATTTTTTCATTTCTTAAAATAATAGGCTAAGTGATATCCTCATTTTTATTTAGGATGTCTTTATAATCAAGATAAAGCAACTTTTAAAAAATATTTAAACACCAGATATTTTTCATTTGCTGAGAACTGTCATCTGCCTTTTTTAAAATTACCAGTGTTTTTCTTATTAATTTGAAATACCTCTACAAAGATGAAAGAAATTAGCCATTTGTCAAATATGTTGCACTGTTTCCAACTTATTGTCTTTTGACTTTATGCTTTTATGTGGATATTTTAATTTTCAAATAGTCAAATTTATTAATTTCTCTCATGGTTTTTGAGTTTTATGTCTTTAAAGCATTCCTAATTCTAAGATTATGGGGGGAAAATATTCCTATATTTAATTTTAGAATTTTTTGGGTTTATGATTTATTAAATCAATGTTATTTCAAAACACTGATATTTCAAAGTTGGCTGACTATTCTCACTAATTTATTTTTTCCATATATACTTTAGAATTAGCTTGCATAATTTTGAAATTTAAAAAAAATGCCATATTTACAATATTGACTTCTCTTATCCAAGAATATAACAAATCTTGGCATTTATTCAAATCCTTTTGGTATCTCTTAGTAACATTAAAAATTTTTCATTATATAAATGTACTGCTTTTCTCATTGTTTTTCCTTTAGTGTCTCATATAGAAGGTTTTTTTCTTAACTTGACTTTTATTTCCATTGTATTTCATAACAGGCTGCTATTTATATATAGATATAATAAATTTCTATGTAAATCCAGCATACTTACTGGATTCTCTCTCTGTGTCTAGTAGTTGGACAAATTATTCCCTTGAATATTTTAGGTGCATAATAATAGTTATCTGCCTTAATGAAAATATTGCATTCTCCTTTTAATGTTTATACCTTATATTTCTTTTTCTTGCTATTTATATTGGCTAGATCTGCCAGACTAATTAATGATAGTAGCAATAATGAACATTTTTCTTCTTTCTGGTTTTAATGTGAATGTTTCTATTGTTGAAACATTCAGTCTGAGGTTAGCTTTTGGATTTATGCATATACACACACATTCATGTTAATGCTTTATATTATGTATACAAATACTTACGTACACTTATTCACCATAATAAGGAGGTATCTCTCTGTTCCTATTTTTATGGGAATCTTTCAAATAAATGTTTTGAATTTTATCTAATACCTTTTAGTCTTATGAAGATAATCATTTCTCTCCCCCTTGGACATACCAAAAGGTAGATCATAATAATAGATTGCTTTATATTAAATCATCTACTCCTAGCAAGAACTTTTTATCACAGAAAATGCATACTTTGAATGCTATTTAGAATTTTTTGCATTGATATACAACAGTACTGTTGGTCCTTAAATTTAATGTATTAAGCTGGGTTTGGACAGTAACAAAAGGAAGTGTTTTCCCTTCCTATTTGATGGAGCTCTAGCTCACAGGTAAATCTGGTGTAACAGTTTTTGTGTAAGGCAATTTGGTCCTGAACTTTTGTTTCTTTTAAGAAGATGAGGGTAGGCAGTGAGAGCCATCTTGCTACACATGATTTCACCTCCTCCTACCCATTCTGCTAGCCTGTTTCTGGTGAACATGGCACTTCCTTGCATTTTCTCAATTACCTGGGTCTCTCTCACCTCCCCCAATATCAATTATTTATTTTTATAATGTGTCTGTTTTTTTCCTTTTTAAAGTACAGACCTAGTTCTATTAACCCATTCTCATTTCCTTGCATTATTTTCTCATTCAGTCATATTCCTTTTCATTTCTGCCATTATCTTCAACTGTCCCTCGCTTGTGGTACATTGTGGAGATGCCTATTTGAGTTTACAGAAGATATGAAGCATGTTTCTAAAATTTTCTTCTGTTTCCTATGTTAATCACTTTCAGAGTTGGGGTGTTTTCAGTGATTCTTCCTTTCTCTTGGCATCAAAATGTTTTTCAAGGACTCCATATTGTTATTGTTTTTCTGTTGTTTCCTCATTACTCATTTTCAAATAGAAGAGATCTATGCAGGTCTTTAATTTGCTGTCAGACAAGGTAGATGCAGTTTTCTTATAGTTCCTTACATTCTGCTTGTTCACTCTCACACTTCACCTTAGATTTAGTTCCAGAAATTAGGTGGATATTCATATGCAGTCCTTGGCTAAATTTCCAATGCCAAAAATGTAGGACAGGGACTATTTAAGCAGCAAACTGGGAGATCTGTAACACTCTCCTTGACTTTCCATAAGAATGTTCTTAACGATACACACACACACACACACACACACACACACACACACACACACACACACACACACACACAGAAAGAGAGAGAAACCCTGCCTGTGTGCTTGAAAAGAAAGAGTAAAAATAGGCCTTCCTGGGAAATTTTTTTACTAGCAGCATTTTCATTGGGTATTTTGTTTTTGTAAGAATAAACTAGTAGTATATATGCTCTATATTCTGAACAAGAAAAGTATTAGTGGCCAAAAGAAGATATAAAGACTTTGAATGACTTCTAGAGACAGCATTTAGCATTTGGTTGCAGAGGTCATTCTGATCAGAACATCAGATGACACTTCATGCATAAATGTCAGTGTCCTTCCCTAGCCTTTACCCCTTTGCCACATCAACATCTAATATCTTCCCTTTAATCCCTTACTGCACTAGCATCCACTACATTTGTTCACATATTAGGAGAGTACGATTTCCAGGAAGCAAATGCTGAAAATAGTAGATGAGGGGTTGTATATTACATTCTGCGTTGTGTTCTGGAACATGCAGTCATATTAGAATAGTGCTTTGATGGGGCAATAAGAGGAAGAGTCCTTGGGAATGGATGGTTGATGTAACACACACAAACACACACATGCACAAATATAAAACTTTAAAGGCATAATTTGGCCTTCGCTTATTAACATTTCCTCCTAAAATACATTTTTTTTCTTGAGACCATGCTGTACCAGTGTTAGAACCACTCAAACTTTAGTAGAAAGAGCACATTATACTTCAGTAAATTATACTTCAGTGAAGGAAGTTCTTAGCCTAGCCTAAGAAATCTAAAAATAATAAACTTATCACATCTTCTAATTTTGTGTGAGAAGTACTTCATTTAATCTCCAACCTCACATTTTCTTCCTATTAAAAGGAGATGAAAATATTGAGCTAGATTATTGGCAAGTGATGAGCCAAAATTTAGAAATAATTGCATAGTTCCTTAAATATATAACATTATATAAATGCTATGAGAAGCTCAAAACAATAAATAATCCATAAAGAGTATTGACTTTATACTTTCATTATAAAGCTATGTTCCCTCAAGGCTTGAATATTCCATGAAGAATTCCATTAATCTTTTATATATGGCAGACACAATGAAAAACACTGATATGTTGCACATAAAGCACTTCTTAAAATAAGATTTTTTTAAATTACCTAAATTATATCTAAGCTCATCTTTTCTTATTCAAAAAGCGATGGTAAGTGCAAAAGATCAATTATTTTTTCTCATAGTATAATCTAGTTTTAGTTTAATGCGTTTTAGTGACAGATGAACTCACCCTGATCTATTATATATCATACTTTTATATTGTCATCCAAAAGTAAAATAGGCAAGTATAAGCTTTTAGTAAGTGGGTTTTATAAAGCACACTGGTCATGTCAGCAATTTCAGTTACTCTCTTTTACCTCCTCTTCATCATTCCCAGTTCTTCACAATTTTCGATTGTAACTTATGGATGCATTTACTCATCGGGATTCTTTTAGCCATGTGGAAAAAAATTTCCGTGGTCTGGTTTATATGATGAATTTGAGGGTGGAGATTACTGTGTGGCTTTTAGGCAGTAAAACTGAAACAATTTTTTCTGCATCAGGTATTGATATATTTCTGTTTCTATATTATAAATATTATTATCCATTTATTTACTTATGTGAATATACATTGAGACAATGATGCCCTAGACAATCAGGAGTGGACAGCTGCCAATATGTTTAATTTAAATTATAAATGATGGCCTTAAAATAAAGAAAATGCAAACATCAAAAGAAACATTATTTTAATTCTACAGAGATATATTTATCTTCTATAGAAAAAGTAAATACTACGTACTGAGGGAGTTTTAGCATTCCATGTTAAAAGAGAATTCTACATCATACCACACAAAAGCAAATTTTTCTTAGCTGAAAAATTAAAAACTGAAAGATGAAATTTTAAAAACATTTTAGAATAAAATATAGAAGATTTTTTGTAACATTTTGGAGAAGGAAAGCAGTGTTAAAATAAATGTCATATAGTCAAAGAACAGTTCTAAAGCTAGATTATATTTAATTCTCATCTATTGCTATAAACTTGGGTAATTAAGTTTTTTTTTTTTTTTGCTTCAACTTCCTAATCTGTAAAATAGAGGCAACAATCTTATCTACTTCAAAGTGTTGTTGGTAAAATTTGCTTAACTCATGTAAAGCAATTAGAACAATACCTGCAACATAGCAGGACTGTGGGTCAATTGGCACCCAGATTGAGGACAGCAGTTGGTCACAGTGATTTTCTTATTATGGTCAAGGATGGAAGTACTCCACAGCATACACAGACACAAGGGTTATGCCTCTTAAGCCCTAGATATATCACCTATTCCATTTGCCGAAACAAATCACATGGCCAAGCACAACTTCAACATGTTGGGGAAATATACACTTGCCATGTAATGAATGGGGTAAAGAATGAATATTTTGGAAATATTATCAAATATACTATACTCATTAAAGTCACCACTTGCAAGATTGTTTCTCTGAGGTTTGGTCATATAGAACTGTGATGTGGCATGGCTGTTTGAGTAAAAAATGAAGATTTTTACACATAGGCTTGTTTTGGAAGAGTTTAAAAGACAGAAGCATGCAATCACCTGCATTTGAGGAAATGGAGCATAAGGGATTTTAAGGAGTGTAACTTTGATCTATGTGTACCCTTCACAGTTTTCAAGAAAGGCAAATAAGGTAAAGAGTTATTTTGAAAGTATTTTTTGCTCGCTGTTTCTTTGATTATGCCATCAATCTTGGCCAGGAGTATGTGAACAGTAGCGTACTACACACAAAGTGCGACCAAGTCACCACAATCCCAATAAGCTTTTAAAAAGAATTTACAAAGTAACAGTTTAAATACCTCACCCATTTTGCCATGCAGATTCATCATGCATTCATAAAGTTGAGCATCTCTGTTTTCTCCCCATAAGACTGGGCTGGAATTCTGAGAATTATCTTTTCCATGATCCCTTGCCAGAGGCATCCATTTAAAATTCTGTCATGCAGAAGTTTTTTTCTGTCAATGGTAGGCAAATGCAGGAGCTTTAACCAAAGTGCAAATCTCCCACCTCTGCCTGTGGCAGCTGTGATTACCAGGGACATAGGTTACCATGGGTCCTGGCCTTGGTGACAGTAGCAGCTTCCTAGTTTTCTGAGGCCTAGTGATGAACCTCAGAGCCAGAGTAGCCTTTCCTGACTTTTTCCTCCAGCTATTTCAGTGAGTATGTAAGCACTTAATTTCCTGTAATAAATCTCTTCCTGTTAGAAATACTTACAGTGATTTCTGTTTTCCTTCTCTGAACACGAACTGATAGAGCCTTTTTCATGTTGATTGGCCATTTATATTTCCTTGTTCACCAATTGCCTGTTCATAATCATTGCCCATTTTTTATCCTATTGTGCTGTAAAATTAATTTTAGAAATAGTAATGTTTCATCCCTTTTGTGATACTCCTTTTTCCTGGCTTTTTTTAAAACTTTGGTAACGATTTCTTGTCACACTGAAATTTTCATTTTTATGTATTCAAATCAGGTATTGTTTTTCTCTATGGCTCCTGATTTCCTCTAAATGCTTAGAAAGATCTTCCTCACTCCACGTTATAACTATACTTACCTATATTATTTTTCATACTTAGTTACTTTATTTTTTGTTTTTTATCTTTACTAAATTTGGAATTTATTTTTATGTGTATAATAAAATAGGGTTATACATTTATTTTCTTCTAATTTGAGAGCCAGTTGTCCTACAAAAATAATTTTAAAATACTTTCTTTGCCCTTTCTCATATGAATTTTTAAAATTTGTACTTGAATTTTTTAAACATGTAAACATTATCAGGACTTCTCTTTCACTGATATTTCTGTGTACTATTTGTTCACTACTATATTTTTTTGATCATCATTGCTTTTTAATAAGATTTATTCTCTGATAAGGCAATTTCCTTGAAAATTCTCACATTTATGCTTTCCTATGAACTTTAGAATATTTTTTTCCAGTTTGTCAAGCATTACAACTAATGTACTTTAATTTCATTAAATATACATATATAGACAAATACACATAAGTTTGGAAAGGATTGATATTTTAAGGCTCTTAGATCAAATACTGGAACATAGAATGTTTCTGCATTTATTCAGATTATATTGTATATCTTTCAATAAAATTTTAGTTTTCTTCAATAACTTGTATTTTTATTGCTAAAATACCTGTGTATGGTACACCATATTCCATTCAATTAGATCTTACTAATCACTAAAATATTGAAATGACTTATTTACTTATCCATATATTTCATTCTCTTCTCATATAATAATTAAGGAATCCAATGATTCATTACTTGAGAAGTTGCCATATACTTGTCTGTGAATATATCCATTTTTTTCAGAAGCCATAAGCCAATTTATCAAGCATCTGAACCAAGAGATTCTTATGTGCCTGCAACTTTTTTTTTTAATCTTTTTTATTTTTGGCTGTGTTGGGTGTTCATTGCTGCGCACAGGCCTTCTCTCATTGAGGCAAGCGGGGGCTACTCCTCGTTGCGGTGCGTAAGCTTCTCATTGTGGTGTTTTCTCGTTGCAAAGCACAGGCTATAGGCGAGCTGGCTTTTAGTAGTTGTGGCTCGCGGGCTCAAGAGCGCAGGCTCAGTAGTTGTAGTGCACAGGCTTAGTTGCTCTGTGGCATGTGGGATCTTCCCAGACCAGATATCGAACCCGTGTCCCCTGCATTGGCAGGTGGATTCTTAACCACTGTGCCACCAGGGAAGTCCCATGCCTGAAACTTTTATAAACATTTTATCCAGTATATTAAGATGCAAAATAGTTGTCATGTTAAGTGTTATACAATGTAGAAATTTGAATACTGAATTATAAAGATCATATTTATATGTGCTCATAAGCAGTGATCACCTGTTATGAATATTAGCATATAAAATGATTTGTATACTATAAATCATCTATATGTGATTTTTTCCCACAAGATTACTAGATGCTAGTGCAATTATTGCTTAGCATCATCAAAACCTCTGCTGAAGATTGGCAAAACAGACCTAAATTTGAAAAAAGTTATTTCAAAATAGAAGACAGCTTACTAAAGGCATTAAGAGACCTTAGTTTGTTCTCTTCTACCTGGATGTCTCCAGTTATAGGCAGAGAGAGACCATCTTTTTTCATCTATAGGGAAAGAGAATAGTTTTCCCAGAAGTGAAGTATTCTACTATGAAAATCAGCTTCAGGACAAACAACAGCATATGAGAGCAATACATCTTCTTTGTGTGTTGGAGTTTATAACATGTAGAAGGAAATGTTGAGCCACAACACAAAGGCTGGAAGGGAAAAACGAAGTGATATTATTGTAAGGAATATATGCTCAAGGTAAAATGGAATGTTACTTAGAAGCAGATCAGTTAAAGATGTACTCCATAAATGCTGACGCAACCACTAAACTAACAAAACACAATGTTATAACTAATAAGTAACAAAGAAGATGAAATAATAAAAAATACTCAATCCAAAAGAAGGAAAAAGGAGAGCCACCCAGTCTATGTTGTTTTGTTATGGCAGCCTGAGCAGACTAAGATAGGTATCTTCAAAAAACCTACAGATAACATCATACTTAATGGTTAAAGAGTGAGTTATTTTCCCCTTAGACATGTAATGAAGCAAGAATTTCTGCTCTCATCATCCCTGCTAAACATTGTTCTGGAGGTTCTAGCCTATGAAATAGGCAATAAAAGAAATAAAAGGCATCCAGATTGTAACAAAAGAAGTAAATCAGTCTTTATCCACAGACAACATGATTGCGTATGCAGAAGATTCTATGGAATCTACAAAAAAATTAACTAGAACTAATACATCAGTTTAGCAAGATTGCAGGATACCAGGTCAATATATAAAAATTAGTTGTACCATAGTAATTTTCAATTTCCCTCATATCTTCTACATTTATTAATTAGAATTTCTCTGAAAAGAACAGTTGTCTCTTCTCACTCATTTATTCAGTCAATAGTTTATTTATTTTAGTATGAACTTGTGAATATTTATTTTATAATTTGGGTTGTAATCCAATACTATGTTATTTTTTGTTGTTGTTCCTCAAATTGTTCCAGCTTTGGACACTGAGGGGCTCTTCTTTGTTGGTGTGTCTCCATTCCTCCCTCCCTCCCTCCTCCATCCTTTCTTTTCCTTTCTCTGTCTTTCTTTTTCCTCCTCCCTCCCTCCCTTCTTTCCTTCTTTCTTTCCTTGCTTCCGTTTTTACTTATTTTTTTTCATTTTTGGAGTTCTTTCCTTTTTGACACCACACAATGCTCCAGGCTCACCTTTTCTTTTCCCAGCTCAAGGCCAATATTCAACCACTTCACAAGAATCCCTAATACTTTTTATTAAAAAATGGTACTTGGAAATCAAAATCTTAAAATTAATATGCTCCTTTCTCCAAAGACTCTAATGCAACATTACCTTAGAGTAATATATTTAGTATACATAAGGAA
The DNA here is from genome assembly GCF_937001465.1 of Orcinus orca. Taxonomy (NCBI): domain Eukaryota; kingdom Metazoa; phylum Chordata; class Mammalia; order Artiodactyla; family Delphinidae; genus Orcinus; species Orcinus orca. The sequence continues at coordinate 125,878,663 of NC_064559.1, forward strand.
CATTAAGGGGTTCCTTATAGCCTGCCACCTTGATTATTTGTTGCTTCTTGTAACAGTGAGAAACCTGGCTGTCATTATCTACAATATATTTACTTATTTCTTCAGCCTTGTTATACATGTAGCATAGTTTCAGATTTACTAACCCATATGCTGTGAGAAACAATTTTACCAATTAGAGGGTTTGTGTAGTTCTTTTTGTCTTTAGCATTACAATATCTACTTAAAATACTGTTTTACAGCATTACAAAGGTCAGTTCCTTTCTTTCACATCCTCTTCAGTGTGGTTGTGTCATACATTTGTAATACAGTTAGATTCATGTATAGCCAACTGTATTCCGTTTGGGATCCTTTTCAACATCATGGTTGATTATTTTTTCAATCGCATACAGTAAACATCACTCTTTTTTGGTGTACAGTTCTATGGGTTTTGACAAATGTATAATCATGTATTTACCGTACGGAATATTTCTATCACCATCAAAATTTTCTCGTGTGCTCCTTTATAATCAACTCTTCCCTCTATCTTGCATCTGTTTTCTGTCTTTATAGTTTTGTTTTTCACAGAATGTCATATATACACGTAGACTATTTAGCTGGCTTCTTTCATTTAGCAAAATGCACTTAAGATTTATCCATGTTGTTACTTGAAGCAGTAGTTCATTAATTTTGGTTGCTAAGTAATATTCTATCATATGGGTATAACTGTTGAACCACTCACCCATTAAAGGGCAATTGCATGTTTTCAGGTTTTGGGGATTATGAATAAAGTTGCTATAAACATTCTCATACAGATTTTGTGTGAACAAAATATTTTAACTCACTTGGGTAAATATCTAGCAACAGGATTGGTGGGTTTGTATGGTAAGTATATGTTTAACTTTATAAGAAACTGCCAAATCATTTTTAATTTTGATTAAATCCAAAATATTAGTTTTGTGGATTGTGTTTCTAGTGTCAGATCTAAGAACTGTTTACAAAACCCAAGATCAGGTAGACTTTTTCTAGAAATTTTAGAGTTTTACATTTCACAGTTACATCTATAATTCCATTTTAGTTAATTTTTGTGTTAGATGTGACAATTAGATCAGGTTCATTTTTTTTGCATATGGTCATCTGATTGCTCCAGAACCTTTCGTTGAAAAGACTTTGCTTTCTCCTTTGAATTGCCTTTGTACCTATGTCAAAAGTCAGTTGACTGTATTGTGTGGGTCTATTTCTAGGCTTTTGATTCTGTTCCATTGATCTGTGTGTCTATTCTTTCACCAGTACCATGTTCTTTTCTTTATTACTGTAGATTACATGTAGTCTTGAAATCGGGTAGTGTGAGTCTTCTATTTTGATCTTTTTCAGAATTGTTTTGACTATTCTGTTCCTTTGTCTTTCTGTTTAAATTTTATATGCAACTTGTAAATATTAAAAAAACCCACACACCTGTGGTTTTGATTAGAATTACATTGAATCTATATATTAAATTGAGAAGGATTTACATAAGAGCAATACTGTATCCTCAATCCATAATCACAGTGTGCCTCTCCATTTATTTAGGTCTTCTTCGATTTCTTTCATCAATGATTTTTTACTTTTCAGCGTATAGATTTAGTATGAATTTTGTTAGCTTTGTTCCAGTGATTTCATATTATAGAGTGCTACTATAAATGGTATTTTTAAAATTGTAAATTCCAATTTTGCTGGTAATTAAGAATATGATTGACTTTTGTATGTTTTTCTTGTATCCCAAGACCATTCTTAAAAATGCTCATTAGTTCCAGAAGATGTTATGTAGACTCTTTTGGGTTTTCTACATATATAATCATATATTTAAACATGGTAATTGTTTGGGTAGCTAAAAAGTAAGAAACAGTACTATGTCTTCCAAATAATTTAGATTTTGGAGAGAGATTACCCTATTAAAAAAAAGTAAAATATATACAAAATTCTAACCATGATAAAACTGTAGCCTAACTGATGTTTTTAAACATATCTAAAGAAAATGTTAATAGATATGGCATTTAGAACAAATAAGCCAAGAGAGCAGACAGAGTTTTGACATTTATAGGTTAGCAATTAAACAATCAGCACATTTCAGGGAAGATGGACACTGAATCTTAAGGACAATGAATAAGGTTTCTGGTGTAAACAGGAATGATTCATCCTATCTGAACTTGGCCTGGATGAAATTAACCTCTATTTGTCTGATTTCATTTCCTCCAAGCATCCTATTGATTATCATCTGGTTTCAGGTTCTGAAGTCAGAGTGCTTTGGTTCTATTCAGCACCAGTATTCAATAGTTAGGTGCAGGCTTTTTAATATCTTTGAGCTCCATTTTCCTCATTTGTAAAATGAAGCTAAGAATAGTACTTACTTCCTAGGATTGATGCGAGAATTAAATAAGATAATACAGTTCAGTATGCTAATGTGGGCATCTCATAAGTAAAACGGACATGGCAGATATCTGAGTTTTCATTGTTCTTACTGGCATCCCAAACTGGCATCTCTCTCAAGAAGATGGCCAGATGAGAGACCCCAGCAGCCAGAGGCAATGGAGTGTACCAAAGGCTATGGGAACATAGGGGGCTAGAGATGAATGCATCTTTTACATGAGGGAATTGAGCAGTGGCAATTAGCCTCTTCTCATGGGGCTTCCCAGATGACTCAGGGAGAAGCAAGTGGGCACCCACTTGTGCCCAGGGCATCATCAAATAAGAGTGGACTATAATAGCTTAGTAAGACTTACCCTTTCTGTAATATATGGCTACCCAGGAAGACTTTTGCTAGAAAGACTTATGCCTCTTGTCTTTTCCCGACCCTGGAGATGCTGGAAGGAGGAGAGGTACTGTGGGGCAAGAGAACTGAAAATGTCCTCCACCTGGCACTTCCTTTTCACTTGATACCTTGCAGGTACTGGCAGTGAGAAGATGAACACCGAATTATCTATGAGATACAGTCAACTGGATTTTTAATATCTGAAAATGAATACATAGCTATATATCCTGCCCAATATGTCTTAAGATACCACAAAGGAAAAGTAAACAGAGCAGGTTTTGAAGAAAAAATAAAACATTTTCATATTTGTATTCTACAGAAAACAGACTGTGCAATTAACAGGTTTTTGTAGCTGGGAACAATTTTTTCCTAATTGGGAACTCTTTTTTTTTTTTAATTTACTTTTTCATGTCAAGAAAAATGTTTTATTTTTCCTTTCATCATTTTAATGAAATATTGAAAGAATATATGTAGGATATGAAGCATAATAATAAAAGTAACAACACAAACCAAGCTGCATCTTAAGAACTAGAGGTGACAAATATTTCCTATTAAGTGCTCTCCCTATAGTGTATACCTGTTTCCACTCTAGAAGTAGCAGATACTCTCCGTGCCCCACCTTCATACTCTTGGCACTCACCATTCTTGTAAATGCAGATGTATTCTTACTGCCAGTGTCTGCAACTCTTGCCTAGGGGATTTCTCTGGAGTGGATAAGGTAGGCTAGAAGTTCCAGAGAACTTGCTTTTTGTTCTTTTTTAGTATGTTTTAACACATGCACACACACACACACACACACACACCTCTAAGCAATATATTGTTCAGTCTTGTGTTATCATAAATGTGATACCACACATTATATAGTTTTCTGAGACTTGCTTTTCTCATTCAACATCATGTTTCCAAAATTCATCTGTTTTGTGTATACCTGTAGTTCATTCATTTTATGACTATGTATACTGTCTTGTGACTACAACTTGAATCAACATAATTTTTAAAATTCATTCTCCCATTGATGGATGTTTGGGTTGCTTCCATATTCTTTCTATAATGAATAGTGCAAGACTCTCAGGGAACCTGTGCAAAAATTATTGTATCATAGTTTATGAGAATGTTCATTCCAAATTGCATTCCAAAGTGGTTGTAGCAACTTACATTCCCTCTGGCATAAGAATTCCCATTGAACCAAATTCTCTGCAACATTTGATCTTGACATTTCTTCACTGATTTGTAGTGCTGCCTTCATTGTATGTGAAGTTATCATCATGTATGGATCCATCTGGACTCATTGGAGTAGTCATTAGCTCATTTATCTGTTATTGTGCCAATAGCATGTTACATTTGTACTATATTTTGTAGACTATCCTAATATATCTGGTAGAACAAGTTCCCCTCTTTTGTTTGTAAAGGTTGACTTTACTATTTGTGGATCATTTCTTTTTTTCAAAATCATTCCTCAAAAAAATATAAAACTTTTTGTTTGTGGTTTCCTTGAATATTTATGTTAATTTAAAGAGTAGTGACTTTTTATAGTATTGAGACATATCATCCAAGAGCATGGAATGCCTCTTTCTTTATTCAGATCATTTTCTATGTTACTTTGAGTTCTAAGTTTTTTCCATAGAGATCTTCTGTATTCTTCTAAAGGAATTCCTAGGCACTTTACTGTCTTTGTTACTATTGTGAAAGTTATCCTCTTAAAGTTAATTTCTATTTGGCTATTGTAGTAGAGAACCAAATCTCTCATAAATAGATATTCACATCACCTGCAAATTATGGCAGTGTTATGTGTTACCTTCTAATGCTTATCTTCTTTATTTCTTTTTATTTCTTTGTAGTCTTTACCAGAACTTCCAATATTATATTAAACATGAGCAGTGTTAGTAGATCTTCTTGTCTAGTTCCTATCTTAAAGGGAATGCATTAAAAGTTTTTTTTCATTTCTTACAAGGTTTACTGTAGATTTTGGTATATACCTTTGACCAAGTTAAAGATAGTTCTCTTTTATTCCTAATTTGCTAATGTCTCTTGTGAAAAATACAGCTTGCCTTTTATCAAATGCCTTTCTAGCTCAATTGTGAAAATTACATATTTTTTCTCTTTATACTATTAATGTCACAAATTATAATCAATAGATGAAATTCAATTTATTTTATAATTATAAGACTATTCACTGGATATGACGAGAGAGAAATATGATGTCTAGAGCTGCTATAGCTTGGGCAAAGACCTTGTCTGAGAATGAAGCCAACACACAGCAAAAAGCAGAACAAAACTAAGAGATGAAGAAAACTGGGTCCTGGCAATATGCATTGTGGCATCAAGCGACATGTGAACTCAGTGGTCTCCTAAACATTCGTTTGGAAAGCCAATAAATTCTCTAAAACCACTTTGAGGTTGCTTTTTTCTGCTATGTACTTGATTTGAACACATTACTCACATAATTCAAGGTCTGATTTTTTAAGTGACTAACATTTATAGAATTGCCGATTCTATCTTTATGATTTGAATGACTCCTTTTTTGTAACATCAATTTGCAAAAATTTATGAATCTGTTCCTTAACACTAATCCACTTCTTTGCCTATTTTGTCTATTTCTAAACCAATAGTATTCTCATTTTTTAACATTAATATTGCTTTTTAATTATATTTATTTTTGAACGGTTCAAAGTCAGAAAGTTTAGAACAGTGTACATTAAAAACTCTCCTCCCGACTCCTGACTCTCAATCAGTGTTTCCCATTCAGATCGCCCAGTTTGATAGATTTCCTGTATATTGTCCCTGAGAACTTTAAGCATACACAAGCAAATATATTATAAGCCAAAAAAGTAGTGTACTATAAAAATTGATCTGTACCTTTAAAATAGTGAATCTTACAGATTATTCCACTTCAGGAAATAATGCACATTTTCATTATTTTTATAGCTGGGTAGTATTCTGTTGAATGAATATAGCCTCATTTGTTTTACCAATCTTCTATTGACATTTCTTTTTTTTTTTTTTTTTAGTATTACAAATAGTTAAGGATTGAAAACCTTGTGCACATATCATGTTGGATATGGGGGTATGTAACTCTAGTATACATTCTTTGTTGTGAAAGTACTGAGTCAGAAGGTGTATATATATATACAAATTTTTAATTTTTGGAAAAATATTGTGAATTGCCTTGGCTTAAAAATTATGCATTTCAGGTGGTAATATGTTTGAAAATATCTATTTTTCCACAGCCTATTATCAAAATATTTTATACTGGCAAATGAAAAGTGGTATCTGCTATTTTAAAATCAACCTTATTGAGATATAATTTACATATGACAAAACACACCCATTTTAAATGTGCACTTCAATATGCTTTGACAAATTTATACACCTGTATAACTACCTCCACAATTAAGAGAAAAATTTTTATCACCCTAAATGTTCCTTTGAGCCCCACCCAAGTGATTCCCATACCCATTCTTAGTACCTGGAGGTCATTGGTCAGTTTTGTGTTGCTATATATTATATATGCTGTTTATCAAGTTTCACATGAGTGGAATTGTACAGTATGTACTCCTTTGTGACCAGATTCAGTCATGTTTTTGTGTGTATCAGTAGTCTATTATTTTTTTTATTGCTGAGTAATATTCCATTGTAAAAATACAATCAATGCACCTATTAATGAATATGAGTTATTTTTAGTTTTGGACATTTGAATAAAGTTACTATCAACATTGATGTACAAATTTTTATGTGTACATATGTTTTCCATTATTTGGGGTAGATACTTAAAAGTGGAATCTCTGGGTCAAACTTTGTAAGAGATTGCCAACTGGAACAAACTGGTTGTAAAATTTTGCATTCCTATCACTAATACAGAGAATTCTGTTTGCTCTGCATTCTTTCTAACACTTGATATCATCAGTCATTTACATTTTTGCCATTTTAGTGAGTCTATAATGCTATCTTATTACAGTTTTAATTTGCATTTCTCTGATGATGAAGGATGTTGAGCATCTTTACATATACTCATTAACCACTCTTACATCTTCTTTTCTGAATGTCTATTCAATTTTTTGCTCACTTAAACAAATTTAGTTGTTTGTTTGTTACAGAGTTGTAGGAGTTTATAACTATACCTATATCTTTATCTATTATCTAGCTATCATTTATCATCATCTATTATCAATCATCTATATAGTTTGGATACAAGCCTTTTGTCAGATAAATGTACAACTTTTTGCCGGTTTGTGGCTCACCTTTTCATTTTTTAAACGATGTCTTTTGAAGAGCAGAAGTTTTTCATTTTGATTAATACAAATTTATCACTGTGTAAAACTGTGTTTATTTGTTTTAGCTGAGAAATCTCTGCATGTCCCCAAATAATGAAGATTTTACCCTATGTTTCCTCCTAGGTTCTTTATACTACTGGCTTTTATGTTCATGTCTATGAATCTTTTTGAATTATTTTTTTGCATGTGGAGGGAGGTAAGGTTCATCTAAATCAAGTTTATTTTCTTACATGTGGATGTGTAATTTTTCCAGGCCCATTTATTGAAAACATTCTCTATTACCCATAAATTACCTTTTAATCTTTAAAAAAAATAATTGACCATACATTTGTAGACATACTTATGAACTCTCAATTCAGTTCCATTTGATTATATACCTGTCTTTACAACAGTATCATGCTGTCTTGATTGTGTAGTTGTACAGTGAATCTTGAAATTAGGTGGTGTGACTCCTCCAAATATTTTCTGCTTTTTCAAAATTGTTTTACCTATATAGGTTCTTTTGATTCCAATACAGATTTTAAATTCATCTTGTCAATTTCTATTAAAAAGCTTGCTGGGATTTTTTATCAAGATTGTGTTAAATCTCTTGGTCAGTTTGGGGAGACTTAAAGTACTAAAAAGCTGAGTCATCCAGTCTATGAATAGGATATAACTCTTCACTTATTTCATCCTCTTCTTTGCCATGTTTTACAGTTGTTATTGTGTATATCTTGTATATATTGGTCCCCAGAAGATATTTATGTTTTTTGATGATGTTGTAAATGGTATTCTTTAAATTTCAATTTCCATTTTTTTATTAGTAATACAGAAATGCAATGCATTTTGTGTCTTAAGCCTAGTATCCTGTGACCTTATAAGGATAAAGAGATTTCTACACCTTCCTTTCCAATTTGTATGCATCTTTTGTATTCTTACAGATTATACTAAATAAGACTTCTTTGTTCCTAAAATTAAGAGGAAAACATCCAGTGTTTCACTATTAATTATGAGGTTAGAGAAAGATTTTACACAAAACCGCATATCCAATTGAAGATGCTCCCTCTTTTTTTTTTTTACAGCCGGTTTTTATTAGTTATCTGTTTTATACATATTAATGTATATATGTCAACCCCCATCTCCCAGCTCATTCCACCACCACCACCACCACCCCGCTCTCCCCCCTTGGTGTCCATACGTTTGTTCTCTACATGTGTGTCTCTATTTCTGGATTGCAAACGGTTCTTCTGTACCATTTTACTAGATTCCACATTATGTGTTAATATACGATATTTGTTTTTCTCTTTCTGACATACTTCACTCTGTATGACAGACTCTATGTCCATCCATGTCTCTACAAATGACCCAATTTCATTTCTTTTTATGGCTGAGTAATATTCCATTGTATATATGTACCACAACTTCTTTATCCATTCATCTGTCGATGGGCATTTAGGTTGCTTCCATGACCTGGCTATGTAAATAGTGCTGCAATGAACATTGGGGTGCATGTATCTTTCTGAATATGGTTTTTTCTGAGTATATGCCCAGTAGTGGGATTGCTGGGTCACACGGTAATTCTATTTTTAGTTTTTTGGGTTTTCTTAAATAAATTTATTGATTTTATTTATTTTCATTTTTGGCTGTGTTGTGTCTTTGTTGCTGCGTGCAGGCTTTCTCTAGTTGTGGCGAGTAGGGGCGACTCTTCGCTGCAGTGCGCTGGCTTCTCATTGCAGTGGCTTCTCTTGTTGCAAACCACAGACACTAGGTGCGCAGGCTTCAGTAGTTGTGGTATGCCAGCACAGTAGTTGTGGCTCATGGGCCCTAGAGCGCAGGCTCAGTAGTTGTGGCGCAAGGGCTTAGTTGGTCTGTGGCATGTGGGATCTTTCTGGACCAGGACTCGAACCCATGTCCCCTGCACTGGCAGGCAGATTCTTAACCACTGCGCCACTAGGGAAGCCCTATTTTTAGTTTTTTAAGGAACCTCCATACTGTTCTCCATAGTGGCTGTATCAATTTACATTCCCACCAACTGCAACAGGGTTCCGTTTTCTCCACACCCTCTCCAGCATTTATTGTTTCTAGATTTTTTGATGAAGGCCATTATGACTGGTGTGAGGTCATACCTCATTGTAGTTGTGATTTGCATTTCTCTAATGATTAGTGATGTTAAGCATTCTTTCATGTGTTTGTTGGCAATCTGTATATCTTCTTTGGAGAAATGTCTATTTAGGTCTTCTGCCCATTTTTGGATTGGGTTGTTTGTTTTTTTCATATTGAGCTGCATGAGCTGCTTGTAAATTTTGGAGATTAATCCTTTGTCAGTTGCTTCATTTGCAAACATTTACTCCCATTCTGAGGGTTGTCTTTTCGTCTTGTTTATGGTTTCCTTTGCTGTACAAAAGCTTTTAAGTTTCATTAGGTCCCATTTGTTTATTTTTGTTTTTATTTCCATTTCTCTAGGAGGTGGGTCAAAAAGGATCTTGCTGTGATTTATGTCATAAAGTGTTCTGCCTATGTTTTCCTCTCAGAGTTTTATAGTGTCTAGCCTTACATTTAGGTCTTTAATCCATTTTGAATTTATTTTTGTATACAGTCTTAGGGAGTGTTCTAATTTCATTCTTTTACATGTAGCTGTCCAGTTTTCCCAGCACAAATTATTGAAGAACCTGTCTTTTCTCCATCATATATTCTTGCTCCCTTTATCAAAGATAATGTGACCATATGTGCATAGGTTTATCTCTGGGCTTTCTATCCTGTTCCATTGCTCTATATTTCTGTTTTTGTGCCAGTACCATATTGTCTTACTGTAGCTTTGTAGTATAGTCTGAAGTCAGGGAGTATGATTCCTCCAGCACTGTTTTTCTTTCTCAAGATTGCATTGGCTATTCGGGGTCTTTGTATTTCCATACATATTGTGAAACTTTTTGTTCTAGTTCTCTGAAAAACACCATCAGTAGTTTGATACGAATTGCATTGAATCTGTAGATTGCTTTGGGTAGTATAGTCATTTTTACAATGTTGATTCTTCCAATCCAGGAACATGGTATATCTCTCCATCTGTCTGTATCATCTTTAATTTCTTTCATCAGTGTCTTATACTTTTCTACATATAGGTTTTTTGTCTCCTTAGGTAGATTTATTCCTAGGTATTTTATTCTTTTTGCTGCAGTGGTAAATGGGAGTGTTTCCTTAATTTCTCTTTCAGATTTTTCATCATTAGTGTATAGGAATGCAAGAGATTTCTGTGCATTAATTTTGTGTCCTGCTACTCTATCAAATTTATTGATTAACTCTAGTTTTTTGATAGCATCTTTAGGATTCTCTGATTTTTTCTTCTCTGATTGGTGTGACTAAAACTTCCAAAACTATGTTGAACAATAGTGGTGAGAGTGGGCAACCTTGTCTTGTTCCTGATCTTAGTGGAAATGGTTTCAGTTTTTCACCATTGAGAATGATGTTTGCTGTGGGTTTGTCATATATGGCCTTTATTATGTTGAGGTAAGTTCCCTCTATGCCTGCTTTCTGGAGGGTTTTTATTATAAATGGGTGTTGAATTTTGTCCAAAGCTGTCTCTTCATCTATTGAGATGATCCTATGGTTTTTCTCCTTTAATTGGTTAATATGGTGTATCACACTGATTGATTTGCCTATATTGAAGAATCCTTGCATTCCTGGGATAAACCCCACTTGATCATGGTGTATGATCCTTTTAATGTGCTGTTGGATTCTGTTTGCTAGTATTTTATTGAGAATTTTTGCATCTATGCTCATCAGTGATATTAGCCTGTAGTTTTCTTTTTTTGTAACATCTTTGTCTCGTTTTGGTATCAGGGTAATGGTGTTCTTGTAGAATGATTTTGGGAGTGTTCCTCCCTCTGCTATATTTTGCAAGAGTTTGAGAAGGATAGGTGTTATCTCTTCTCTAAATGTCTGATAGAATTCACCTGTGAAGCCATCTGGTCCTGGGCTTTTATTTGTTGGAAGATTTTTAATCACATTCTTAATTTCAGTGCTTGTCATTGTTCTCTTTATATTTTCTATTTCTTCCTGGTTCAGTCTCAGAAGGTTGTGCTTTTCTAAGAACTTGTCCATTTCTTCCAGGCTGTCCATTTTATGGGCATATAGTTGCTTGTAGTCATCTCTCACGATCCTTTGTATTTCTGCAGTGCCAGTTGTTACATCTCCTTTTTCATTCCTAATTCTATTGATTTGAGTCTTTTCCCTTTTTTCCTTGATAAGTCTGACTAACGGTTTATCAATTTTGTTTATCTTCTCAAAGAATCAGTTTTTAGTTTTATTGATTTTGCTATCATTTCCTTTATTTCTTTTTCATTTATTTCTGATCCGATCTTTATGATTTCTTTCCTTCTGCTAACATTGGGCTTTTTTTTTGTTCTTCTTTCTCTAATTGTTTTAGGTATAAGCTTAGCTTATTTATTTGAGATGTTTCTTTTTTGTTGAGGTGGGATTGTATTGCTCTAAACTTCCCTGTTAGGACTGCTTTTGCTGCATCCCATAGGTTTTGGGTCATCGTGTTTTCATTGTCATTTGTTTCTAGGTATTTTTTGCTTTCCTCTTTGGCTTATACAGTGATCTCCTGGTTATTAAGTAGTGTATTGTTTAGCCTCCATGTGTTTGTATCTTTTACAGATTTTTTCCTGTAATTGATATCTCGTCTCATAGCGTTGTGGTCAGAAAAGATACTTGATGCAATTTCAATTTTCTTAAATTTACCAAGGCTTGATATGTGACCCAAGATATGATCTATCCTGGAGAATATTCCATGAGCACTTAAAAAGAAAGTGTATTCTTTTGTTTTTGGATGGAATGTCCTATAAATATCAGTTAAGTCCATCTTGTTTAATGTATCATTTAAAGCTTGTGTTTCCTTCTTTATTTTCATTTTGGATGATCTGTCCATTGGTGAAAGTGGAATGTTAAAGTCCCCTACTATGATTGTGTTACTGTCAATTTCCCCTTTTATGGCTGTTAGAATTAGCCTTATGTATTGAGGTGCTCCTATGTTGGGTGCATAAATATTTACAATTGTTATATCTTCTTCTTGGATTGATCCCTTGATCATTATGTAGTGTGCTTCTTTGTCTCTTGTAATAGTCTTTGTTTTGAAGTCTATTTTGTCTGATATGAGAATTGCTACTCCAGCTTTCTTTTGATTTCCATTTACATGGAATATCTTTTTCCATCCCCTCATTTTCAGTCTGTATGTGTCCCTAGGTCTGAAGTGGGTCTCTTATAGACAGCATATATATTTGGTTTTGTTTTTGTATCCATTCAGCAAGCCTGTGTCTTTTGGTTCGAGCATTTAATTGATTCACGTTTAAGGTAATTATTGATATGTATGTTCCTATTACCATTTTCTTAATTGTTTTGGGTTTGTTTTTGTAGGTCCTTTTCTTCTCTTGTGTTTCCCACTTAGAGAACTTCCTTTAGCATTTGTTGTAAAGCTGGTTTGGTGGTGCTGAATTCTCTTAGCTTTTGCTTGTCTGTAAAGCTATTGATTTCTCCATAAAATCTGAATGAGATGCTTGCCGGGTAGAGTAATCTTGGTTGTAGGTCTTCCCTTTCACCACTTTAAGTATCACAAGCCACTCCCTTCTGGCTTGTAGAGTTTCTGCTGACAAATCAGCTATTAACCTTTTGGGAATTCCCTTTTATGTTATTTGTCATTTTTCCCTTGTTGCTTTTAATAATTTTTCTTTGTCCTTAATTTTTGTCCATTTGATTACTATGTGTCATGGCATGTTTCTCCTTGGGTTTATCCCACCTGGGACTCTCTGTGCTTCCTGGACTTGGGTGGCTGTTTCCTTTCCCATGTTAGGGAAGTTTTTGACTATAATCTCTTCAAATATTTTCTCGGGTCCTTTCTCTCTCTCTTCTCCTCCTGGGACTCCTATAATACGAACATTGGTGCATTTATTGTTGTCCCAGAGGTCTCTAAGGCTGTCTTCATTTCTTTTCATTCTTTTTTCTTTATTCTGTTCTGCAGCAGTGAATTCCACCATTCTGTCTTCCAGGTCACTTATCCGTTCTTCTGCTATTGATTCCTTCTAGTGTATTTTTCATTTCAGTTATTGTTTTGTTCATCTCTGTTTGTTTGTTCTTTAATTCTTCTAGGTCTTTGTTAAACATTTCTTGCATCTTCTAGGTCTTTGCCTCCATTCTTTTTCCGAGGTCCTGGATCATCTTCACTATCGTTTTTCTGAATTCTTTTTCTGGAAGGCTGCCTATCTCCACTTCATTTAATTGTTTTTCTGGGGTTTTATCTTGTTCCTTCATCTGGTACATAGTCCTCTGCCTTTTCATTTAGTCTATCTTTCTGTGAATGTGGTTTTCGTTCCACAGGCTGCAGGATAGTTTTCTTGCTTCTGCTGTCTGCCCTCTGGTGGATGAGGCTATCTAAGAGGCTTGTGCAAGCTTCCTGATGAGAGGGACTGGTGGTGGGTAGAGCTGGGTGTTGGTCTGGTTGGCAGAGCTCAGTGGTACTTTAATCCACTTGTCTGCGATGGGTGGGGCTTAGTTCCCTTCTTGTTGGTTGTTTGGCCTTAGGTGACCCAGCACTGGCACCTACAGGCTCTTTGGTGGGGCTAATGGCAGACTCCTGGAGAGCTCATGCCAAGCAGTACTTCCCAAAACTTCTGCTGCTGGTGTCCTTGTCCCCTCAGTGAGGCACAGCCACCGCCCACCTCTGCAGGAGACCCTCCAACACTAGCAGGTAAGTCTGGTTCAGCCTCCTATGGAGTCACTGCTCCTTCCCCTGGTCCTGATGGGCACACTACTTTGTGTGTGCCCTCCAAGAGTGGAGTCTCTGTTTCCCCCCATCCTGTCGAAGTCCTGCAATCAAATCCCTCTAGCCTTCAAAATATGATTCTCTGGAAATTCCTCCTCCCATTGCCGGACCCCCAGGTTGGGAAGCCTGACGTGGGGCTCAGAACTATCACTCCAGTGGGTGGGCTTCTGTGGTATATTTGTTCTCCGGTTTGTGAGTCATCCACCCAGGGGTTATGGGATTTGATTTTTATTGTGATTGCACTCCTCCTGCCATCTCAGTGCAGCTTCTCCTTTGTCTTTGGATGTGGGATATCTTTTTTGGTGAATTGCAATGTCTTCTTGTCGATAACTGTTCAGCAGTTAGTTGTGATTCTGGTACCCTCACAAGAGGGAGTGAGCACACGTCCTTCTACTCTGCCATCATGAACTAATCTTGAAGATGCTCCCTCTTGAGATGCTCCCTGTTGTTCCTTTTTATTTTTTTCAAGAGCTCATCATCAATGGAAGTCAAAATTTTTAAATGATTTTCTACATCTATTGAAATAGTTCTATGTGTTTTCTCCTTATTCTGTTAAAATGGTGGATTATGATTGATGTTTAAATGCTAAACTAACCTTGGGATAAACACCACTTCTGGGATAAATTCCACCTGGTCAAGATTTCTCATACTTATAAATATTGCTGAATGTTATTGCTAATTTTTCTTTAAGCTTTTTTCTTATTGTTTTTCATATGATATATTGGTCTGCTAGTCTTTTTCTCTTTCTCTCTGCCTTGTTTTATTTAGTTTTGGTATCAGTGCAATGCATCCTCTATTTTCTCAAAGGGTTACTATTAATATTTTTATTTCTTAAAGATTTGATATTATTCACCAGTGAAGCCATCTGGCTGAAAGTTTTTTATAGGAAGCTTTTATATCACAACTCTATTTCTTTAACAGAGATGGACTTATTCAGATTTTCAATTTCTTTTTGAAACAGTTTTGGTAATTTTATCTTCAAAAGAAATTTTTTATTCATCTAAGTTCTTGAATTTATTGGTATAAAGTTTTTCATAATTTTTCCTTATTGTCCTTCTGATTTCTGTATGATCTGTAGTGATAACTCCTCTTATGTTCCTCAACTGGTAATTTGTGTTCGCTTTCTCTTTTTTTTCCTTCATCAGTCTAATAAGGTCTTACCAATTTTAGTTATAATTTCAAAGAACTGACATGTGGTTTTGCTATTTTTTAAAATTCTTTATCTCTTCTCTATTTTGTTTTCAGATTTCTTTTTTTAGATTCTTAAGGTAGAAGCTTAGAGAATTCATTTTGGATCTTTCTTTTTTATAATGTCAACATTTATAATTATACATTGCTCTCTAATCACTTTTTTAACTGCATCTCACAGATATTCATGTTGTATTTTCATTTTCATTTAGTTAATTTATTTCACGATGTATTCTAATTTCCTTTTTGATTTCTTCTTTGAGCAACAAATTATTTAGAAATGTATTGTTTAATCTCCAAATATTTTAGGTTTTCTAGAAAGCTTTCTGTTACTGATTTTTAATTTGAATTCATTGTGGTAAAAGAATACTCTATGATTTCATTCTTTTTAAAATTGCTGTGACTTGTCTTATGAATGAGCATGAATATTGCTTATCTTGATTAATATTCCATGTACACATGAAAATAATTTATATCCAATGTTTTGGGATGGATATTTATATACATAATTATATTTATGAATTTATATATTTATATGTTATAATACTGTGTAATAATATAATTTTACATTTTTATAGTCCAGAAAGTTGATGGTGTTATTAAAATATTCTATAACTTTGCTACTTTACCTCTTCAATGCCACATACAAGAAAACAAAAAAGAGGAATACAGATTGGAAAGGAATGTGGAGAAATGTATCCAGTCACTAATGACATGAGAATGTACATAAAACTGACTGTTCTTTTCTAATGGAAAGTTAAACTTATTGTTTATTTTAAATAGTTCCTATTTTAAAAGAATAGTTAAACCTGTAAGCTCTGATCTTGAAAGAGAGAGAGAGAGAGAGAGAGAGAACATCTAAATAAATACAAAGCTTACCTTTTCATTTCTTTGAAAAGAAAAAAGTTTTTTTTCATTTGTTTCTTGACTCCTATTCTTCTAGGAGGGAATGAGATTTCTCTACTACATTCACGTAACTTTATTCAGAGATATTTTATCTGTACAGAATCAAGGGTGGCCATCAGACAGAACCAAAAGGCCAACCTTGATATTTTCCCATCCCACTTGCATGAGACAAGTCACTTGAATATTTCTTGAAGTATTTAGAAATGATTGTATTTTCTGCATATCTAAAGATCTACCATCTTTGTCCATTATTTTCTAATGAAAAATTAAACTTACCATTTCTATTTAATAATTTCTACTTAATATACAGAAAGGCTTATTTCTCCTGGGAAACTTTCTATTGCTATAGATATTCAATGTATCCTTACAGTTTTTTTATCTTCACCATTGGTTGTAAAGAGTTGAAAACAGTATAATCATTCTTTGTGTGTAGATAGACTTATGCTACACAAAAGTTATAATGATGATGATGATTGCTATGAGAAATGAGCTTAAACAACTAAAACATTAACAGTGGAATTATCTAATAAACTTAAAGCAACTTGAGACATATTGTCAAAAACTGAGATTATATCAACATGTAAGCTCAGTTTGTGTTTAAATATCTTATTTATTTTTGTCATATTTTATCAGTCTAAGCAAATGCTTTTAAGGTACTTGAATGTAATTGAATTTTCTCTACTATAGCACTTCAATTATTTAATAATTTATACCACTCTTGAAGGTTTCTATTTAGTAATGTTTCTTTCTTTATATTTCATCTAAGATGTGAGATATATTCTGGGGGCTAACAGAATCATATTTCTAAAGGGTTGCATTTATCTTGTATTCTTACTATTCACTTTTAATTGTAAGCATAATCAATAGTCTAGCTTTTGAGATACGTTATATCTTAAAACATCATACACTATGACCTAGCATGTACTCTCCTGCATTTTGCAGCAAAAGATTGTCCAGAAGGAGCTAGTCTAAATTTTTACATTTTATTTTGAACTTATTTTAAAACACTGTTGTTTAAAATAGTGCTTATTAAAACAAAAACCTTATTTTATTTCAGCCCGCTCTTCATTTTACTGTAAGAAGCCTTCATAGCTTAGTAATTGAGTAATTGAGACTTAGTAAAAAGTAATTGAGCTCTTCATTTTACTGTAAGAAGCCTTCATAACTTAGTAATTGAGAGGGTTCTGAGTCAGACTACCTGGCTTTATCACTTCTAATTCTGGGACCTTGGTCAAATTACTTGAGCTCTTTGTACCTCTAGTTTCTTATATATATGTAAAGGAAATAATGATACGGTTTATTTCATAAGACTATGCTTTATGAGATAATATATGTTAGGGATTATAAAATTGGCACATAGATAGCACCTAATTAACATTAGGAACTTCTTATTACTCTGAACTCACACAGAATGTTTAGTTATACATAGTTGTCATTTTGACAAGAAAAACTTTTAGGAAGATAATTCTTTCATTCACTCAGTAAAGATATGTTGAGAATTTACAATCTGTCAGGCAATGTACTAAGTGTTGAAGGAAGGATAAAAACTGTTTCTGACGTAAAGGAGGTAACCGGTTGTAGGGAGACAAGTGAGGAGACAGCAAAACAAGATGATGGCTGCTATGATATAATAGAAGAGGGATCAGCAAACTTTTTCTGAAAAGGGTCAGATAGTTACTTATTTTTGGCTCTGTGGGTCATGCAGTTTCTGTTGCAAGTACTCAGTTCTGCTGTTGTACTGCCAGCTGAAAATTGGCGTTTGCCATCTGCCTCTACAAGGGTTAAATCACAAGCTGCTGCGACTGCTGACCTTCAACACCCCCTGAAAGGAGTTCGGGGTAGAGATCAGGAATGAGGCACTCTGTGCTCTGGGAAAAACTGGCAGAACAGGCCTTCAGGTAGACAGATATTTTCAGGAGAACATTTTATAAGCCCAACTCTTGGATCTCCTCATATCTAGAAAAGCACTAAAATCATAAATGGTGACATCTGCTCTTTGGGACTAGCAGTAGCCTTCACAAGACTATCAGCAAGCTTGTGTAAAAATATGTGCTTGATTGCATGTACTCCCCCTTCACCAAAATCACATGTATACTGACCTGCCCCCTTACGTCTTCAGAGCAGTTTCTCAGAGCTATCTGAAATGCTGCCTCCCAGGCTATAGTCTTCCTTTGGCCCCCAAATGAGGCAAACTTAACTCACAACTCTCATGTTGTGCATTTTTTTCAATCGACAGTACTAAAGCACTTGTTTCAGACTATACAGAAATAGGTAGGAGGCCAGATTTGTCTCTAGGCCATAGTTTTTTTGTCTGTAGTTTGTTGACTCCTGAGATAGAAGGATCAGGGTTCCTGGGAGGAGTGGTCTTTCTGGATGGAAGTATGACAAACAGGTTTAAATATAGAGTACAGATAATTCAGGTGAAAATGAGTGAAGGAATAATATGCAAAGCATAAAATAGCATGTGCAAATAATAGCCTCCAAAACTGAGTACTTACTTTGTACTCTGCACTTTACATAAATTATTTAATTTATTCATCTCAATATCCATATGAAGTAGTCATTATTATGTCTATTTTGCAGAGAAGAAAATTGAGACTTAAAAAATTAGGCATCTTGCTATGGTCACACAGATTATAAGTACCAAAGGGGTGTTTTGAAACCAGATCTAAGTGATTCCATGCATGCATGAGCTCTTAAACCTTATATTATACGATGCCAACAGATGTTTAGCTATTTAGAAAACAGCAAATACCATGGCCAAGGCATTGAATGATTTGAGTTGATGGAAGAAATGGGGCAAGATCAATGCTGTATTAGTGACTTTGGAATTTATCCTGAGGGTGAAGGAAGAATAATTACAGGATTTTAAGCAACAGACATGTGTTTTAGAAAAATGATTCTAGCCACATGGTGGAGGAAAACTCATTGATAATCAAGGCCCGCAATCAATATTTGTTAAATATTTGTTAAAAACAATGAGTGTATTAAAGGGGTTGAAACAGGATACATGAAATGTATTTGGAAACTAGAGCAGTGATCTAGGGAAGAGGTTATGAGGGTCTAAATGCGGACAGTGGTTGAGGGAATGGGAGAAGAGATAATAGACATACAGTGGTTCTCAAATTTAATTCCCTAGCATAATTACTGTGGTGCTTTAAAAAATTCCACATGCTAAATATCATTCCTGGAGATTCTGATTCAGTAGGCCTGGGTGGGAACTAAGCATCTACATTTGTAAAGATTTCATGCATGAATCCGTCAGCCGCATAAAGAATCCCTGGGAAATAGAATGAGTACCATGTAAATTATGGCACATTTACTAAGATTAGGAATGAATGAAGGGGAAGAAGATACATTTCAAACTGAAGAAGGTGCAGTTGAGTCATTTTAGGTGCATTCAAATGGAGACATCTGACAAGCACTGGATAGAGTTTCCAGAGCTCAGGAGCAGGGCTAGACAGCCAATAGAAACACGGAAGTCAGTAATCATTCATAGAAAGAAGATTAAACATATGTTCTATAAGTTATGTTACAGCTGAATTCAAGATCAGAATGCCTCAGAGGGTAATCAGGCATTGGAACAGAGGCCTATTGGCTTCCTAGTACCTTTAAAACACACCTCTTTTCAACCGTGGGTTTGTCCTTTATTAGGGTCAGCAAGGTTCTACATGCCAGCATGGTGCCATAATATTTCCAGAAATTAGGCATTTTCTAGTGCTCTCCTCAAATGCGGAGTATAAAGTTGTTTTTAATGGGGCTGAGCTGGTCAGGAGGAGACAATCCTCAACAGCACTAACACTCAGTGTACACCAGCTAATCGGAACCGCCCCCCAGGGGAGGCAGTTGCCACAATGAGCAGAACTTCTTGCAAAGCCGAAGAAGTAAGTGAGTACAAAAGAGAATGGGCTGTACACTTAGTCAACACCTACAGCAATTTCTAATGTTTCATTTAACAGAAATAGTCCGTGCCATCAGTATAAAGGACAATGCCTATCTTTTGTTTGTTGGAAAGAAAGCATATATCCAACTCTCATAAGGATAACTAAAACCATTTTGATTTTTTTTAAAAAGGGAAGCTAGAGCAGAGACAGGTCTGAAACTTTCACAGTTTAGACAGCATCTTGAAATTCTTGATACTGAGTCAAATTAACAAGAAGCTTTGATAACTACTCTGAAGAAGCATTATAGAAGTGCATTTTTGTACATTTGAGCTTGAGGACAATTATCTAGTAAATCAATGACTGATGGTAGGTAAATGAATGCACAAAGAGCCTTAGTTATTTATTTATAATTTCTGCTCCTTAGATTCCCAAAAGAACTTGAGGTGGCTTACAATAAAAATGTTTATATGTATATTTTATTTTAGTTTTTAAAAAATTTTATTGGAGTGGTTGGGAGTCCGCCTGCCGGTGCAGAGGACACGGGTTCGTGCCCCGGTCTGGGAGGATCCCACATGCCGCGTAGCAGCTGGGCCCGTGAGCCATGGCCTCTGAGCCTGCGCGTCTGGAGCCTGTGCTCCGCAGCGGGAGAGGCCACAGCAGTGAGAGGCCCGCGTAACGCAAAAAAAAAAAAAAAAAAAAATTTATTGGAGACCAGTTGATTTAAAATGTGTTAGTTTCTGCTGTACAGAAAAATGAATCAATTATATATATATATGTATATCCACTGTTTTTTTAGATTCTTTTCCCACATAGGTCATTATAGAGTATTGAGAAGAGTTCCCTGTGGTATACAGGGAACTGTATATTAGTTATCTGTATATTAGTTATTAGTTATCTATTTTATATATAGTAGTGTGTATATGTCATTCCCAATCTCCCAATTGATCCTCCCCTTTTCCCCTCTGGTAACCACAAGTTTGTTTTCTACATCTGTGACTCTATTTCTGTTTTGTAAATAAGTTCATTTGTACCCTTTTTTAAAATTCCACGTATAATTGATATCATATGATGTTTGTCTTTCTCTGTCTGACTTACTTCACTCAGTATGACAATCTCTAGGTCCAAAAATTTTTATTTTTATTAAGGCAAAACATTTTAAAGTCAGTATTAAAAGGGCCATAATGAGACACAGTGACCTTCTCTCTGCTTTATCTCTCAGTCCTTCTCCCCCCAAACAATTATTTTTCAACTTTTTCATGTTTTTTCCTGATATTTGAACATAATATATATGTTGCTATTACTTGACTTAATCTTTTTAATATAGTAACTTCATTTTATATTAGGTCTCCTAACCCCCCTCAATTCTCCCTTTTCCATCCTTCTAATAATAGTTCTATCACAATGTTTGATTGAATCAATAGGCAGTGTCTACCTCATGTCACTATGGATATTATTCATTGTGGAGCCAAGTAGCATATCATGACTGTTTACCTTCTGGCACAATCTTCTCTATCCTCCATATCCCCAGAATTAATAATTTGCTTGCTTTTTCATTTACTGAACTTTATGTATGTATTGCTAATTCTTCGCAGTAGCACCAACAAGTTCATATGGTTTTCCAAATACTTACACAACTAACCTGTATTTATTATTTTTTCTTTCTTCCTGGAGAATGTCCTCCAGACCCTTCCACTTATCCTCTCTTTTCTGGACAGGTTTCTTCTAATGCATAGGTGTCCTTTTGGGAACTTCTCTTTCTACTTTTCTACATTGGATTCCTGTTTCTTGAATCCAATGGTTTCTTCTTTCTTGGTTTAGTGCCTTGGTTTTCTAGATGACATCCTTCACTAGCCTACAAAGAAGTGGTGCATGAAAAAGAATATTTTTTAAGTCTCACTTTTTGAAGGTGTCTTTTGCCATTCCATGGAATTTTAAAATTTGGGTTATCTTATTTTTAAGTTCCACCTACTCTTTTTTGTCCCTTTATCACAGCATCTCTTTTGTGTTAGAAATGAAATAAATCTTTTTTGGTGGTATTAATTATAACGATTTCTTAAAGTTTTCTTATTTTTCCCTGCTAACATTCAGTATAGGGTTCTATGTATGTCAATTAGGACGAGCTGGTTGATAGTGTTGTTCAATTCTTCCATATCCTTACTGATTTCCAGTACATATATTCTATCAGTTACTAAGAGAGATGTGTGAAGTCTCCAGCTGTAATTGTGGATTTGTTGATTTCTACTGTCAGTTCTATCAGTTTTGCTTCATGTATTTTAAAGTTCTATTGTTAGATGTATATACATTTAGTATTATTATACCTTCTTAATAAATAAACCCTTTTAATATTAGTGATGATAATCATTAACATTATGTAATGTCTCTCTCTTTTTTTGGGGGGTAGTAATCCTTATTTTGAAGTCTACTTTGTCTGGCATTAATATAACTGATCAAATTTTTTTTAATTATTTTATTTTATTTTATTTTATTTTTTGGCTGCTCCGTGCAGCATGTGGGATCTTAGTTCCCTGACCAGGGATTGAACCCATGCCCCCTGCATTGGAAGCAGGGAGTCTTAACCACTGGACTGCCAGGGAAGTTCCCAATTTTTCTTTTGATTAAATTTTACATGGTATGTCTCCTTTTTCCAATTTTATTCTTACCAATCTATGTTTTTATATTTAAAGTTGGATTCTTATAGTTAACTCAGCAGTTAGATATTGATTTTCTTTTTAATCCAATCTTACCATCTCTGCCTTTTAATTGGAATGCTTAAAAACAATACTTTTTATTTTACCTGTGTTATAAATTCAAAAACATTGTTACTGGTATTTTTTTTTCTTTAGATAATTTTGGGATAGAACATTTAAAAATATTCTTTTATAGCTATCTTAATTTCTATTATTTCCAGGGCTCTTCATTTTTTTATATATATTTCTAATTTTCTCTCTGAAGGTCTTCATTTAACATTTCTTAAAGTGTGTGACTACTGGTAATGAATTCTATTATCTCTTGTTTATATAAAGAGTTCTTTACTTTTACTGGGTATACAATTCTGGGTTGACAGATTTTTTTCTTCATTTCTTTCTTTCTTTTAGTAGTTTAAAGATGATATTGTCTTGTGACTTGTATAGTTTCTAATAAGGTCTGTTGTAATTCTAACTTTTGCTCCTCTATACATAATTTGTCTTTTTTTTCCGTGTCAGCCTTCAAATTTTCTCATTATCTTTGTTTGTTTTTTAACAATTTGTGTATTGTGTTTGTGATTTTAAAATATTATTTTTACTGCTTGTGTTTCTCTGAGATTCTTGGATATATTTTTTGTCATGTTTTATTACTTCTGGAAAATTCTTTGCTTTTAACTCTTTACATATTTCTTCATAAAATAATTTCTTATTTTTCCTCTTCTTCTGGGGTTCAAGTTACATGTATATTGGACGATTTGATATCATCCCACAGTTCTTGAATACTTTTTTCTGTTTGTTTTTCATACATGTTCTTTTTCTTTTCAGGTTGATTAACTTCTACTAACTTTTCCTAAAGTTTTCTGCTCCCCAGTTTATTTGTACTTTCTTTTTTTAAAAAAAAAATCACATCTTCTCTGTTCTTCATTTTAATCAAGGTATTTCTGAGTTATTTTGTTCCATGATTATTTTTACTTAACAAAATAGAAATGCTTTCTTTTGTTTCTATTTTGTTATTTTGAGATTTTGCATTAACTATCTTATCATTTCTATTGTTTTTAGTTTTACTCTTTTTTCACCCTAGTTTGCTGAATGGAATGCTCAGCTCTTTTAAGAAAAAATGGTTTTTTGCAATGTTTTCATTTCATACTATTTCTTCTAAGTGATGCTTAGCTGCATCCCATGTTTTGATATATAATGCTTTCATTATTGTTCAATTTTAAATATTTTCTAATTTTCATTATAATTTCTTTTATAAACTCCTTTCCATTACTGAACTCTGGAAAAATCAAATAAATAAATAAATTTTAAAAACTTCCTTTCCATTATGATTTCTTTATTTTAAAGCTATCATATTATAATTGTAACTTTCAAATGGGTTTTTGTCATCATTTTTTTATGTTATTGAGACTTAGAGGAAAAAAGAGGTCCTTATTAGCAATTGGCATGAGATTTACACAGCACAATTCTGAAAATTATAACCAGTTTTATATATAGTTCACCCTTGAACAACTTGGATTTGAACTACACAGGTCCACATATATACAAATTTTTTTCAATAAATGTGACAGTAATACATGATCTGTGGTTCATTGAATCTTCAAATGCTGAACCACAGATATGGAGGGCCAACTGTGGGACTCGAGCATCAGCAAAATTTTGATATCCATGGCCGGTCCTGGAACCCATCCCTCATGGATACTGAGGGACGACTATATTCCATTTGTAGCAAATCTTGGCCTTGTACTTCTGGTCTTCTACTATAGGTACACCAAATATTAATACTCAGGTTAATGGGAAGGTGTATAAAAATTTATATAGGAGAAACCAGGAAATACAAAGATGGAATAAAATATAAGATTAAGAAAATACTTGGTCTGTTGTTTCAGCTGTGGTCCTGAAGCTGAACTTCACAGCAGTCAAAACACAAATAGTGAACACTAATTTAAATTTCCCACAAAGAAAATGTGAACTTATTCTTTAGAAAACAGTTTTCCCTAGTATTCAGGACACATTTGTCTCAAAAAATTTTTCATAAGAGGGACACTTCATTGTGTAAGTGAGCTGCTCAACAACTTCTCAATAATAAACATAGTAATGGTATCACAGCAGTGCCCATGTCCATGCCTCTATGTAGTTCATGACTCTAGAAGGCATCATTTGCAATGTCTTCTGTGCCAGTGGCTCTCACTGACATTACACAGGATTTACACTGCCCATCTATACACAGAGTTCCTGCAATATATAAACTGAGGCTATAACACTGAGTGCAGCTTAGTGAAAAGCATTCTCTAAGAGAGAAATTTGCTGTGATTCCTTTGAATAATTTCACCCTGAGCAATGGTCCCAAAACTAAGGGCTATGGAAAAACCCTAACCATTATTCATGACAACGTAATATCTCCCTCTTCTAAATGGCTCCACAGTTTTAGTAGCTGTGTGGTCTTAGGCAAGTTAGTTAACCTTTCTAAACTTCAGTTTGCTCATATGTAATATAAGGATAATAGTTAAACCTGCTTCATAGGGTAGTTTTAAGATCTAAGTGAGAGCATCTATATAAAACACTGAGCAAAATATAAAACTATAATTATTTTAAAGTTGAAAATGTTCTTAGACTTCAATACAATAGGGTTTCCATATGGTAATGGAAATACAAATATTTAATTGTCCATATATTCTCCTATATTGATTTTACTTTTAATAAAGGGTGAACTATTAAAAACAAATCAGTTATTAACTCTTATAAAGAAAGCATACAAGATTACTCACACATGCTCATATTTAGCTTAAGGAAAGCCATCTGTGGTACTCCTCCCTGCAGATGAAGTCATAAGGCCCAGTTTCAAGTGATGTCATTGCTACTTAGTAAATGTGCATTCTTAGGTACATAACTTACTGTCTCTTGTTTCATTTCTTCATCTGTAGAACTGAGGGATTGGAGTGGATGATTTCTGAGGTCCCACTGTGCATTCACCCTATATGATTCTTTGGCTTTCGTTGGTACTACTTTTTGAATAGCTCCAAACAACAGGATCAACAAATTTGAAATCCATCATGGTCCAAAAGTCTGAGATTAGTGGGAAATGTGGTAGTAAAGTTCCAGTGCAATAACAAATCAATATCTAACTGTCATTTTGCTGTCTTCAGAATGCAGCCCTTTATATCAACAGAATGATACAGAGCTCTGTTTCTTGGAAAGCAATCCAAGAAAGAGTGATTTAGAGAGAAAAGCTCAAGGAAAGATAAGCAAAGTCAAGGAGAAATACAAAGGTGACTCATGAAATTGACCCACATCAAGAATCAAATTGATGTTAGGATTCAAGCTAATATTTACTAGCTGCTTAGAAAAAAAATCCCCTGCAAGACAAAAAAAAATGTTTGAAAGGATACAAATTTGTGAGATGTCTATAAGCATTTGGAAAGGGATATGGAAAAAGAAAAAGAAGAAAATTGAAAGCCCTTCACGAACAAATAAATTGTGCAGGTGTCCAATCAGAATAAAATAATCCCTCACCCTAGAGTAAATTCCATGTAATTCCCTCACACTATCTCGCCTCTGTGACTCAACTTTCTAAGCAGAGTTCACATTTGTGTTCTGCTTGGTTTTTATACCTACAACTCATAACAGTGGGATGGGAGAGTGTGAAAGGTTCCCTTCTCTTTTATTGTGAGGGATAGATCTGTTGATATACAGTGACCTGAAGGAAAAAAAATGAACACATTTAACTGATTCCAAATATGTTATTTTCATTGATGATTCTCTGGTTATAAAGTCGGGATATTTTGATTGAGCCTTAGAAGAATTGGACTTTTCTTCCTGTAGTTTACCACAGAATTATCCCAGCTGGGGGTCCAAGATAAAATTTATTGTTTATACTTGGCTCAGCCTTCTGTAGATTTCAAATAGAAACATTAAAGCCCTGTGGGGAATGGTGAACTGTCATTGCTTTTGAACTGAATTATCAAATATTCACTGGGATGATAGATAAACCTGTGGCAGTTTATATTACCCTTAAAAATTGCAAGACTTTAAAATTTCTCCAAACCCCCTCGAAAAACTAAAAAACATAAATATCAGTGCCAATCAGTGTTAAGAGCTCATTCAACTTTTATTAAGAAAACTAAGTTCATTTATCTTCTCACTTCGTCTTTGGTATATAAAGAAGAAATACATTAGTAATCAATATGCATCCTCCTTTTTGACTTAGGAAATCCTACCATAGATATGATTGTGCAGCTTGTTTCTATAGTTACCATTTTTATGATATTTTGATTCCGTTATTCCTTTGTCAGTCAATACTTAGACAGTTTTTTGCATCTTCTTAAGTTTGAAAGTCTGACAAACCTTAAGCTTAAAATGTTTGCTAGGTGAAATGCTCCCAAGTGCTTTTTTCTTTTTTTTTTTTAAGGTTCTAAAAACATTTTCTGTAACCCCTTAGAGCTAGAAGTATTGATTTTTTTAATGGGCACACTTTTCTCAAATGGAGTCCATCGCTTAAATCCAACATCCACTCCTTGTTGAAGGAGCAGTTTCTTGTTTCCAAGTAATTACTGTTCTCTATTTTTGCCACTGATAGTGCTATGTTTAAGGATCTATATATTCTTTCTCTCAAGGAAATTTAAAGTTGGTCTTCCATGCCAGAAAACAAGGAGGAAAGTGAATGTTAATAATTGATAAGTTGTTATAAAAATTATGTCACAGAATTTTAGAATATAGAATTTTAAAACAGAATTTTGAGCTTTATTCTACATAATAAACATCTTTTATATCTTTTGAGATCAGGTGGGTATATCTTCCCAGATTGGAGTAGGTAGGTCCACTATTTTTTTTTTTCACTTTGTACAAATTTTCTCAAGAAGTTAGGGATTGAAATCTGTCAGAGATTAAGATTTTTTTATTCTACCTTTATGAAAAATATGAAAAGCATCCTGAGAGCGAAGAAGTCATGGTATCCACTCGCCCAGAAGTTCCAGTCACTTACATTGTTGATCACATAACCACTAGGCCCTCTGCCAATAACCTAAGATATATGGTGGTAGATGATGATAAGGAAGGCATTCTTTTATGGATTTGCAGTTACTCTCTTGCCTTAGGCAAGGCGGAGTTGAGACTTGTCTGGTCTCTCTCGGTTCTTTCTAGCTGCCTGGACAAGGTGTAGCTCATCCATCCATTTTGACACCAGCCTCCTAAGATGGCCTTGCTCATAGACTTGGGCTACTAGCCAATATTCATTAATTAAACAAAAGTTATCTGACAGTTTGTTAATTCAAGGACAGTTTGCTCTCTGTACAGCTTAGGAAGATAGTCCAACCAGAGAAAGTTGAGAGTTCATGGTATGGTGAAAAAGCACAAATAGCTCAATGGGTCTAAAACATAGCATTCAAGAGGCTCATTATGAGAGATGAGGCTGGAGAAGTTTGAAGGAAGAGGAAGGCAAATTGTTGGGTGCCTTATATGCTGTGGTATAGAGTTTGTACTGAATTCTGAGAGCAGGAGAGCCATTGAGTGACAGTGAGTAGGAGAGTAACATATTAATTAATTGTTTCTGTTTGTTTTGTTATTTTGCAAAAATTCACTCTGGAAGCTCTTTGAAGAAAAGCTTAGAGCAGGAGAAACTGGAGTCCATCTGACCAGCCAGGAAACTCTTTATCAACTTATTTAAGAAATCTAAATGCATAACAAAAGCAGCAACTATGAATTGGGGTACAAAGACAGATTGGAAAGATGTTGAGAGAATAGACTAGGTAACATCTATTGTTTAATTAGATATGGGGATATAGATATATGTAGCAACAAATTCACTGCTGCAGAAACTCATAATCATTTCCAGTCCTGCAACCAGAGAAATTCACATCCAGGAAGTAGTACCATTCCCTGAAAGAAAAAACAGGGGGTGGGGGGGAACAGATTTTAGAGGGAAATAATGCTGAATTCAGTTGAATCAGTATTAATTCATACCCTCTTTAATTAAATGGATATTTTACTTCTTCTAAATACTCTCTTTACTATCCAACACCTATGGTCTTCTTGACTCCTGTCTCAGTGGGCCAGGAAGCAACCATTTGGGGGGCATCTGCAATATATTTTTGCCAAAGAAGTTTCCCTTGCATAAACTGCTTTCCTCTCCGCCTTAACAACCCTACTTCTCCTTTAAGGCCTAGCTCATTCTCTAACTCTTATATAGTGTAAGTAATCTATACTACATTTTAACAGTTGTGTCCGCTGGGCCCTATAGGCCTTAAATATTTGAAATCTTCTTTCCTC
Source organism: Orcinus orca (assembly GCF_937001465.1). Taxonomy (NCBI): domain Eukaryota; kingdom Metazoa; phylum Chordata; class Mammalia; order Artiodactyla; family Delphinidae; genus Orcinus; species Orcinus orca. The sequence continues at coordinate 125,907,411 of NC_064559.1, forward strand.
TCCATTTGCTCTCTCTACCACCACCATTCTGTAGACCAGCTTTTCTAAAGTATGAGATATGTCCCAATGGTAGTACTTGAAATGATTTTGGAAGATACATTAAGATGGTCTTAAATACGATAGAATCACATACTGAGAAAACATTCCTCTTTCAATTCTCTCTCATATATTCAGGTTAATTCAAGAGGGAAGGTTCAATTTTGACTGTAATGAAATATCAATCTCCTAGAGACTTTTAAGAGTCAATGTTATGTAGCTAAAATTAGATAATTTCTTTGTTTTGTTTTTATTGCATTCCCTTCTGTTTTCAAAAAGTGATAGTGTTGTGTGTTTTTAAAAAATTATTTAGGGCAGTGAAATAGAACTTTCTTTTTAAATACATTTATTTCAGTTAAGAAGTGAATTGAGTAAATTAATGACAGTATTAAAGAATTAATATAGATGGTGTGCCAATACCAGAAAAATTATGAGAGTATTATATTTGTATCACGGATATAGCAAAAATCAGAAATCTCAGATGCAGATCACTAAGTCTGGGAAACATAACTATGATTCCCACCAAGCCAAACTACTTGGCTTTCTGCAAATATACTTTCCTATATCAGACTTTTATGCATTTGCTGTGTAGGTACCTTAGCTTGGATATTTCCCCCAGCCTTTTCCACTTAACTTAGTTTCTACATCTCCTCCAATGTGAAACCTTTGCTTATCTTCTCCTGTTTACTCAGTATAAACTGTCACATTAAACTGTACTACAAGTATTTGTACAAATATCAAACTCCCCAATTGATTGCAAACTCTTCGTAGGCAGAGATAAGGTGTTATTCATCTTTAAATCTCTAGTTTCTAGCAAAAGGACAGATACAAAATAAGCAAATGTTTGATGAATGAATTAATTAAAATTTTGCTTATCTCTTGCAGATTAATAATGTTGTTACTTACATTGTTAGTTTTTTAAACAATGAGTGAAACTAGTAATAATGATTCTAGTCTGTATGCATGTGGCATGTGTAAGTGTGTTTTAGCAGAACAATGTGAATGTACTTAATGCACCAAACTAGACACTTAAAAATGGTGCAATGGTAAATTTTACATTATGTAAACTTGTCCAAAATTTTAAAAAAACACTTTACAGAAGATAAACAAAAATTTAAGATTTTAATGTTATTATATTGGGTCACAATTGTCCCTGTGTACACATTCCCTTTAAAGACGGACTAACTACAGATCAGTTTAGGAATTCACCAGGAGTTCATTACACCAGGCATCAGGTCAAACCTAAAAATGCACTGCACTTTTTTATAGGGCTACAAATAAAATCAAATAATGCAAGTTTAAATTAATCACACGCAGTAGAGCCATTTTGTAAGTAGTATAAATATTTCTTTAGGCTTCAGTGGTACTGAGTTAAGTGTCACTGATTTATGACTTGTTGTATGCCCATATTAAAATTAGTCGTTTTATCAATATTCAATATTCAGATGAAGTATGCATTGTCATTGATAGATTTTTTCCAACATAGTCTCTTTTGATAATAGAAATCTGTGGAAACTAGACTTAATTGTTTAGGATGTTCTTTTCTGATGAGGATTTGAGTTGGAATGTAGCAGCGGTGCCTGAGAAGGCCTGAATTTGAGCCCCCGAAGGCAATTGGGACCTAGTAACCAACTGAGAACTCTCTCCCGTATTGATGCTTTTCTCAGCACATTTGCTTCATTTTTCTGTCTTATTAAATTGGTTTCCACAAGGTAGGTCAAAGTCGGCTGCCCATAGCTCCTATTCCATTTCCAACCACACTGAGGGAATAACTCAATAACCTGGTCTTGGTCCTGACCTGGTCTAATCAAATATGCCCAGAGCAGTAAGGTCTTGATTTACAGAGATGACTATGGGTACCAGATCCTGGGAATGGGAGAAATGGCAGTAAGGGAGATTATGTGAGCTGAGCAGACATCCCAAAAGGTGTCTACTCCCTGTGTTTAGGCTCCGTCAAGGGCTGACCACCCTAACTGTCCCCAGTGTGCTTGAGCTCTCCAACCACTGTGCCTTCTCTATGTTATTTCAGTAATTTGAAAGAAAGTATGAAACAGCAATGGGTCCAACACCCTTCCAAAAAACCTGAACAACTGGATAAATGTACCTACCTGAAAAGTAATGCTTCCCACTCCATGAGCCAGATATTGTCTATCATATCTTTATTTCCTTCATGTGTTCGTATCACAATGATCCTGTCTATTTATGTTTGCTCATTTACTGTCATCTCCACCTCCCACTCCAAGAATGTGAGCTTCGTGGAAAACCTTATCTGCTTTCTTCACTGTTATATCCCTATTACCTAGAAGAGTTCATGGCATATAATTACTGTTTAGCAAGTCGTTGGTAAATCAATAATTTAAAAATATCTCACATTCAGAATGCACTTTAAGAAATATGTGAATGTGGACTTCCCTGGTGGCGCAGTGGTTAAGAATCTGCCTGCCAATGCAGGGGACACAGGTTCGAGCCCTGGTCCGGGAAGATCCCACATGCCATGGAGCAACTAAGCCCGTGAGCTACAATTACTGAGCCCGCATGCTGCAACTCCTGAGCCCACATGCTGCAACTACTGAAGCCCGCGTGCCTAGAGCCCTGCTCCACAACAAGAAGCTACTGCAATGAGAAGCCCATGAACCGCAACGAAGAGTAGTCCCCACTCTCTGCAACTAGAGAAAGCCCGCACGCAGCAACGAAGACACAACACAGCCAAAAATAAATAAAAATTTTTAAAAAAAAGATGACTTGCCCAAAGATCCCCTGAGATGATGGAGGCTTGGAGTTACCTGCTGCAACAGATATGTGAGTGGGGTACCTCACTAAAAATAGAGAGATGTTTAAGAATCTGTTGCCCTCTTCTCCTCCAGCAGCCAGTCAAATTCCAAATCTCACAGATGTGGTCTGGAGGTATATCCTTAATATAATTTAAACAGAAGATGCTTGGATCTAAGCATACCAGAGGGATGGGACAGTATACCGGAACTGAGTAAAAAAAACCCTCTTCTTTGGAGAAACTAAAAGGTCTAAGAGAAAGGATCACCCAAGTCTGTCAAATTATGATAGTGGGATTGCAACTAAAATTTGCTGCTTTTAAGAACTACACTTGAATATATGAATGAGGAGACATTTGAGGAAAACCTCCAAACCTTCAAATGAATGAGGGAGCCTAAGAAACAAACAAACACATACAAATAAAAGCAATTATGAGAAAATAGAGATGAGACAGGAAAAGCTAAAAATTTTAAAGAAACATTACAGTACACCATGATATTGGATAGATAAGAGAAATTATTGCTTCCATCAAAGAACATGATGCCATGAAAAAATAATCTGAAAACATGAGAGTGATAGTAAAACCAAAATTTTAAAAGGAGGGTGGAAGATAAAGCTAAATGAATTTCTCAGAAAGTAAAAGAAAATGACAAAGAAATGAAACAAGGAAGGAAAAAAATAGCCTGTTAAACCCTTGACCAAGAAGGGTTCCTGAAATGTAGAGAAGAGAAAATGGGGAGTGGCAGTGGGAACTATCAAAATAATGGAGGGAATTATCAAGAGTTGAAGATCAAATGTCATCAGATTGAAAGATATCATTGAATGTTACCCTCACCCTCCAAAAAAGGTGCAGCATCATAAAAGTTCAGCTCACCAACGTTAAAAAGATCCCAATAGCTTCCAGAGTGAACATACACAAGGAATAGAAATACAAAGGGCATTGGATTTCTTACTGAAAGTGATGTTTTCAAAACTGAGAGACAGTTATTTCAACTTAGGATCTGTAGCAGGTAAAACAATCAATTGCGTGAGAGCAGAATAAAGGTATTTTCAGACATACAAAGACTTAAAATTTTTCTTATATGGGGAGAAGAGACAACTCTTTTGCATAGAAGAATTCCAAATAGCTTATTAGCTACTCCCCCCCTCAAGAAAGTAGAGCTTTACTCTCTACTCCTTAAGTGACATGTGGCACTTAATGACTTGCTTCTAATGAGTACTATATGGAAAAGAGGAAAACATAACTTTACAAGAGAGAAACCTGGCAAACACAACCTTAACCAGATGATCGAGTTTAATATCATCAGTGATAAGTCACGTTGATAATGTGCACCTTTGATATGATGTAATGAAATGGCACTTTTTCCCCAAAACACATTACCCAGTTTAATCACGAGAAAAAAAAAATCAGACAAATCCAAATTGGGGGACATTCTCCAAAATTCCTGACTGGTGCTCCTCAAAACTGTCAAGATCATCAAAGCAAGGAAAGACTCTGAAATATTATAGCCAAGAGGAGCATAAGGAGACACGCCTGCTAAATGTAATATGGTATCTTGGAAGGGATTCTGGAATAGAAATGGAACATTAGGGAAAAAAAAAATAATAAAATCCAAATAAAGAGTGGATTTAGTTAATAATATCGATATTCATTCATTAGTTGTGACAAATGTACCATAGTCATGTACTCTGTTAATAACAGGGGAAACTGGATGTGGGGCATAGGGGAACTCTCTGTACTGTCCTTCCAACTTTTCTCAAAATCTAAAACTATTTTAAAATAAAAAGTCTATTTTTATAAAATTAACATCCACAAAGTATTTCATAGGATGCTTCTGGAAATTTTGAAAGTAGAGTAAGTAAAGGAAGACATGAGATCTAGAAAATAGATGATTTGGCACAGGAATGTGCCGTGAGTATGAAGAATACTCAGTTTCATTTTGATTGAGGTCTTTTGAAGCCTGAAACAAGAAGGTCTTCTGGAAAATGATGCAATCTCAAAATTAACAATATGACAGAGCACTAGAAAACAAGTCAAACCTATGGCAGCTTTGATAGAAAATTATGATCAGGAATATTGTCTTCTACATAAAAAAGGAAAATGAGGTACTATATGAAAATTAGGAAAATCTAAAGAAAGAGTGTGCAACAAAAGAAATGTAATTATAGCTCCCTATGTGGATCTGAGGTAGACAACACTCTTTCCATAATATCACAGAATGCATAATAAACTAACTCTCTTAGAGAATGAGGAATTGAATGGTGATGTAAGGGAGTTAACTTCTTATCTACTGTAACAATCAATAGTAATGCTTAAAATTGATAAAAACCAACACAGTAGTATATTTTTCTAAATGGGCATAAATACCAGGAGAAATAGCTAAACCAGTTGAAAGTGATTTACTCTGTGTAGCAGAACTGAATAGTAAGGAGATGCAAGGCAGGGTTCTACTTTTTTTTTCATACGCATATTATAATTTTTTTTGTAGTTTAGTCAAATATGGAATTTATTGCATAAAAATTTTGTTGTAAGAGTTTTTAAATTTTTTTTTATTGACGTATAGTTGATTTACAATGCTATGTTAGTTTCAGTTGTATAGCAACGTGATTCTTTTTCTTTTGGATTTTTTTCCATTATAGGTTATTACAAGATATATATACATATATTTTTTTTTCATCACTGGGTCTTCAGTACCTGCTGAGTGAGTGACTGCCCCCTAGTAAACAACCCCTAAACATTTGTAGACAATTTAAAAAAAAATGAAAGTTTCATGCTGTGTATTTGCAGTTGATAATATGAAATCACTTGGTAGCAATATTTTGGCATCTTCTCTCAAATCTTCTGCTTTCTCAGTTGTTAAGATGAAGATACTACTAATTACCTAATAGCATTTTGGTAAAGATGTATAAGGACAGCATGCACAGTGTGTCTAGCACACTGACTGGCTCATAGTTAGAACTCAATAAATATGAGGTTTTGCCCCTCCCCCAATGCTTTTTTTCCCTTCACTATTGGCACACCTAATTATCCTATTTCAAGCTTATTCCATACATTTCACTAAAAACAATTATTGTTAAACCTTTCCAGTGAGCTAGAGAAGGCCTTATTGTAGATTAATCACTCTTCCGTCAGATACTTCTTTGTTTCCCTTATAATTTCCACCTTTAACAAATGTTTTATTTATAGGTATATATTAACTAACATGTGATAAAAGTAAAAATTTATATATAGCAATCTCTAGCTTAATATTATTAATCCATTCAGATATTCTGTGCAAAATATAAATAAATCTAGCCAGGAGGCATTCCCATCACTTTAAAAGGAAAAACTGTAAAGTGTTGCTGGTCAACTCCAAACTCCTAATCAAAGCTAGAATGGAAGAAAAAGAAAAAGCCTACATATAATAACAAACTATTACATTGGGAACATGGAAAATATCATTTTGAAACCATCAAATAATTAACATATTTGTAAAAAACAAAACAAAAGCCCCACATCTCTGTGTATGTAGTACCATGGCCTCCCTTAATACCAGCAGCATTTGAGATGCATAATCACTTTACTGATGTTCCACTGACACTTTTCAAATAATCTATATTTACTACTAATTATAATTAGATTACATTTCTAGACTTTTTCCATTAAACTTTTTTTTTAATGTTGTATTGAGCTCTGGGGATATTGATATAAAATTTCCATATAAGCATTAGATGAAAAATGTAGTGAAGGATATTTACATTCTGGGAAGTTTGGGTATTGAAATCAAGAAGTATTTTTACTGGCAAAACATTGATGTGGAGACATTCTGCCATTGTGCAAGCACACAGGCTCTAATACAGTTCCATTTTAAAAGGAAAAGTTTGAATGGTTATAGTATTGATGTTTTTAAAAATAAAAATTGAAATAGATACTTTTATTATCTTACACTAATTGAAATCACTAGAATCACAGCTTCAGATATATTTATCTAAGGCAACACCTTTATTGTAATAGGATAAAATTTAGGTCCACAGAAGTGAATTGATATTCAAAAGACACATTAAGTTAGTGGAAGAGCTGGTTATTGCAGTGGAACTCCTTGTTCTGTGCTCTTTGATGTAAAGCACTATTGAATTATGTTTAAATTTTAAGGGAAGGCTTTAATCAGAACCAGAACCTATATATTAAGGTAATTTCTGGGATAATTTTCTCCTGTCATTCAAGAATTGCCAAAATAACAAGGGACATTCATTTTTAGAACATTATTTCACGTTTGAAGAGTAATATAATTAAGGCAAGTACCTAAACTAAAAGAAAAAATTCAAGTGATTCTTATAAAGATAAGTGGCAATTCAAGTTACAAATTTATAAAAATAGTTTTTAACTTTACAAATCAATTAGGTTTTCAACTTTCAGCCTGAGTACATTTAAAAGTTCAAGTATTTATTTATGACCTTTGGCCTGAACAAAACTCAGGCAATATACTATTTTCTCCTAGCATAGGTAACTTATGCTTGATTTTAACTTCCTTATCAATATCAAAATTCATCCTAAATTTTTAAACCTCATCAAAGGCACTTTATCAATTGGATTTCTGTCAATTTTAAAACTGTATTCATGACCCTTCCCTAGTGGCGCAGTGTAAAAATCTGCCTGCCAATGCAGGGGATATGGGTTTGAGCCCTGGTCCGGGAAAATCCCACATGCTGTGGAGCAACTATGCCTGAGAGCCACAACTACTGAAGCCTGCACTCTAGAGACCGTGCTCCGCAGCAAGAGAAGACACCGCAATGAGAAGCCCGCGCACCGCAACGAAGAGTAGCCCCGCTCACCGCAACTAGAGAAAGCCCACGCGCAGCAATGAAGACCCAACGCAGCCAAAAGTAAATAAATTTATTTTAAAAAACTGTTTTCATTCAATATTAAGGATTCTTTAAATTATAAATGTCAGTTTGATTAATTCTTGAAAAATAACTTACTGTTGCATAAAAAACAATGAATCTTTGAATAGTATATGTGATAAGGCATGATTGCCACTGCAACACATTTTCAATATATCCAATATATCTTTGTGTTTAAAATCATACATCTATGGGATTTGGGGTCGGAAATGGTCATTTTTAATTCTGCTGTCCATCTCTCATATTTTACAGATGAAGAGGTAGCGTTAGAAACATGTGCTTTATCCAAGGTTACAGCATAATGGTACCATTTTAAAGAGTTGCTACATTGAAAGTTCATGAAAATCCTAAAATTGATTTAAGGCTATTCTGTTATTTCTTTCTTCTTTCTCCATGAGAAAAACAGCAAAGTCACTTAGAATATCAGATGACTTCTTTTTTCTAAGTATTTCTTAATGTTTTAAATATGCTTGAATTTGCTCTTAATGAGACCATTTGATTCCAGAAATGTCAAAAGTGGCAATCAATAATAATAATAAATATTTATCGAACACTTACTATTGAGTGCTTTGGTCCTGGGGACAGTGAATTTTATTTTGATCTTAGCACTTTACTCAAAAACAAGAACAAAGTCAGATTGCTAAATCTTAGGAGGGGAGAGTTGTCAGGGGGAGGCTTTTGCTATAAACAAATCATCAACCAACAACCACTTTCTGGAACTTCTACCTATATGTATGCTGTTCATTCCTTCATTCATTTTAAGTTCCCAGTGCAATTTTTAGTTTTAAATACAAGTAGTCAGGGGAAAGATAGTACAATATAAAAACAAACTCTGATCCAATCATCCTGCTGAACCAGTGAGCTTTGGCCAGAAACAGGTGAGCTACCAAGACTGAGAATAGTGATGGGAATATTACTAGACATCTCAGAGGACCCAGAGACCAAAGTTAGAGGAAATCTAGAAGCACCTGAAATGGTAGTAAAGGACAAAACAAGAGTTTTTATCAGTGGCAAGTGGATGGACATTGAGAATTAGAATTTTGCATTGTTCAGGAATTGAGGCAGACAAGACAAAGACTGAAAGAACCAACACTGACCAGAGGTCAAAGCTGGCAGGCAGGGATATCCATAAGAAGAATGAGGGGCTTTGAGATAAAGTTGAGAAAAAAATGCAGATGAGGCCATTTTCTGCACCAAACAGGAAGTTCATATAAACTGCTTACTAGCAAAACATTTAAATAAATATTAGTCAGTAAATCAGTCAGTCCCAGGCTTTGGACAGGCTAGAACCCAGTGGTGAGAGTAAGTAGAAGAGTTAACCTGGATGAAAAAGGGCAGATGAGAGATCTCATCTGAAGCAAGTAGTCCTTGCTTCATGTAGGATGGCTTTCCTCATACTTATGGTGTATTGCTCTATTATCATCAGTATTTGTGCAGTAGTCTCTAAATTCTCCTACCAGAGGACAATTTTCTCAGTTTATATGGTCGTTATGGCCTTGATATTATTTCTATTTGTAGGAACACAGATAAAAAGCTGGTGTTGCATACTTCAAAGAGGTCTACACTTTAATAGTTAGATGTTCAGCAAAATATGTTAGGATTTGTCAGAGTGCCAAGATAACTTCCTATTAAATATTATAACATAACAAACACTTGGTTTGATATTGTCATTTGCTGTCTTCATTTTTGCACCTTTGAAAAGATTTTGTTAACACATGAAAAATCAACTCTACTATTTTCTTACCAAGTCTACTATCACCTTACCATGGTGATCAGAAAAAAATGATAATAATTTATATTCCTTAAAAAATTAAACCCATGAGCTTTATTCAAGTTTAATGAAGTAGTAAAGTTAGATGTATGATTAATTCAGACTCTTAGGAATAAATCCTTTTATCCTCTCATGCTAGCATTTTTGTTTTGAGTGTATATAAATGCACTGTGTTCATAAAGTCAAATGTATATTTTCAGTCTGGGAACATTGACCTATTCACCCAATCCTTCAGTAGAAAATTGATTTTTCTCAATGCAGTATTTTATTGCTATTGCTATAGGACCATGGTTTTGACATTTTTTAACTTGGCAGTAAATGTGATATCATAATTTCTAGTTAATGCCTTATGGCATCCATAAATTAATAGGTGAATTGGAAGCAGGTATTGTCAAAGAGTGGATTTTTATAATCCATGTAAAGGGTTAGATTTTTAATCCGCATTGCTTTGAATTGTGAAAGGTTACCTTTTTTTTTCCTGGAAAAGTTCTGTGAAGAACATTTTTATTTTTTTCCACAAGGAGGTTACTGTTTAATGAGTACCATTTAATAGTGGAACAAATGATTCAAATTTTCCTGACAGAGAAGAGTGAAAGGATACACTCTGGATAACTGTGTAATGTTAGTATTTATGTCACAAGAGGAGTTTCCCTGAGGTAGCATGCAATTTAACACAATACAAGTGAGCCTGCGCCTGTGGAGACTGCAGGACTGGGAGGTGATCCAATATTGATGAAGTTAATCAATACCCAACCTTAGCAAACAGTTAAATATATTCACAGGAATTCAAAATAGTGGTCTGAAGTCAGAGTAAAAAAAGTTTTTACCAAGGTCACTAAACAGAGTAATTAGAAGCAAGCCTATATTTTAAGTCCTCATGGCATTGTGTCAGGCAAAATTTTTACCTTTGCTTCCTGCAGATGATTAATTCAGATCACCCATAAACCACATAGCCTTAGCATAAACAATGTGACTTTGGTAAGAGGAGACCGAGAAAGGGTAGAAGAGGGGAAGGTGGAAAGGTAACAGCATTTCTAACTGTGCACTAAGGCACATGGTAGACACTCCACAGATACTTGTGTATGAGTGAATAAATACGTGAAGTAAAGAATAAGTAGTGGGGGGCTTCCCTGGTGGCGCAGTGGTTGAGGGTCCGCCTGCCGATGCAGGGGACACGGGTTCGTGTCCCGGTCCGGGAGGATCCCACATGCTGCAGAGCGGCTGGGCCCGTGAGCCATGGCCGCTGAGCTTGCGCGTGCGGAGCCTGTGCTCCGCAACGGGAGAGGCCACAACAGTGAGAGGCCCGCGTACCGAAAAAAAAGAGTAAGTAGTGGGAAGAAAAAGGGAAAAGGGAAGGGGTGTGGATAGGGAGCAGCCATAAGGACTGATGGAAAATGTGTTTAGAGAAGCAATAAGAAGGGAACTTTGACCGCCATTCTGGCCACAGTGACTCTACTGGCAATAAGTGGAGTACTTTAAAGCAGGCATGAAGGGGCCTTTACAGGACTGGGGGAACCCTGAAAAATGAAAGGGTTTTTAAAGCCTCACACAGGAGTAACCACTTGTGAACAGCCTCTCCTTATTCTCAGAAGATTTTGGCAGCGTCAAAGGGCCTCCAATTCCCCTAGAGAAAGAAGGCACATAATTATGATATGCACAGCCTTTAAAGTCAAACAGATTTGGATTCAAAATTGGGCTGTTACTTCATAGCTGTATGATTTATCTCCAGCAAATGACTTAACCATTCAGAACTCAACGGAAACATAGTAGGTATTCAATAAATTGTGTACTTAAAATAAGCACTGTTTACTTATAAATATTCATTGAAAATAGTACTTCTACATCTAATGGTAGAACTGTCACTTACATATTCTGATTTGTTTTTATTCTAATTCAGGTGGTTCTGGACTGTTTTCTACATCGATGAAAATTTTCCAACTACTGCTGACCACATATGCAATTAACAATATCATTCTTTGCTGGTCTTGTAATCAGGTAAGACTATAAATATGCAGGATTGATATGTAATGTTAATTATGATTATCTGATGAAATTAAAAAATTAGTGTAAAAGAAAATCTATTCCTATTGCTTATAATAAGAACATTTTGATCATAGAAATGTGGATTATTTCACAGAGGAGTTACCTACCCAAATTAAAACACTGCTGATCACGCAAACATCCAGCCCCACCAAAGACATTGAACATTTTTATTTTAACATTTATAAAAACCATTCTTATTAAAGGCTTTATTAAATCTTTTCTAAGTTGAAGTTTCATTTCTCAGTTTTAAAAATGGAAATCTTTTCATGAGAGAGACTCTTCTATGATTACCTAGCAACTTTACTGCTTGAGTTATTTACAAATTACTGAGATTTCAAAATGTCTACATAAATAAATGGAAATAAATACCCTATTTTGGATTTTAAAAGCTTAATATTATAGTGATATGAACCCCAGCCAAATTAATTTTAATTATTATGTAATTCTGTTCAATTCTCAATATTATGAGAATTTGGTAAAATGATCTGAAAGAGTAAACATGCTTGGCTAAACAGCCAAGATATTCTGAAAATGAATATTAATGAAGAAGGCTGTGCTCTACCAGATATTAAAAACATATCTTAATGTTATATTTATTAAAACAGCATGGGACTGCTACATAAATAGATAGATCCATGAAAAAAAAAGGAAAATACAGAATCATACTCAAATATACAGCTTGCACACACATACAGCATTAACCCTGTACCAGGTATGTTTTTAAACCTATAACAACATTAATTCCTTTCCTTCTTACCACTACCCTGTGGGGTAGGCACTGTTATTAGCTCCTTTTTACAGATAAAGCTTGGTAGAGCATAAATAACTTGCCTGAAGCCACCCAACTCATTTGTGAAAACTCAATTTGCATCTAGGCAGTCTGGCTCCCAGAGTCCACATTCTTAGACACTGCTTTAACCCACTTTTATTGTAAGCTAAAGAAGTGGTCCTTAAAGTGTGTGTTGGAGACCCCTCAGGTCCATGAGACTCTTCCAAAGTCCATAAGATCAAAGGTATTTTTAAAATGTACTAAAAATAGTATTTGCCCTTTTCACTGTCATTCTCTTACAACATACAATAGAGTTTTCCAGAGGCTGTGTAGCATGTGCTATTGCAACAGATTCAATACAGACCCAGATAAGAGAATCCTGCTGTCTTCTCTGAAGTTAGACATTAAAGATATTTGCAAAAATACAAGACAAAGCCACTCAGATCACTAAAATGCTTTTCTTTTGGAAATATTATTTTTTATGAAATGTTATTTATATTAACATATAAAAGGGATCTATTATTATTTTTCAATAAATAAATATTACACAAATTTCTGAATTTTCATTTTAAAAATAGTAAATATTGAGAGGTATAACCTGTTTTTGTTGTTTAAATTCCATAAGCAGGTCTATGAGGTCCTCAATAATACTTAAGAGCATAAAGGGGTTCTGAAACCAAAATGTTTGAGAATTACTGTGCTAAATTAAGCATTTCAAATCATGTGGCAGAGAAAATTTTATTGAACAGTGTACTGGACACATGGTTCAACCATTTTGGAAAAATAAAAATTATAGTCTTCCAAAGACTCTACAAATTTGTGATAGAAGTAGAAATAGATAACAATCTCTGAAGCAATCTGGCAATACAGAACAAAAGCCTTAAAAATATGACTCTAATTCATCAGTCTCAAAGTTAGCAATATATCTTAAAGAAATAATGACTAATATGTTAAAATAACTTAATTAAAATAATGCTAATTATTGCTTTCTAAAAATGCTGAAATCTTAATTGTATAAAAATAGGAGCTTGATTAAATTATTATGAAATGAGTAAAGAACTACTAAGCAGCCATTAGAATGAAATAATCGAGGACTATTTCTTGATGTAGAAATACTTCCCTACATACTGTTACCCCCCAAAATTTATATGTGTGCATACATGTGTATAATATACATATATAAAATACATATATTTTTATGATCATGTTCTTGTAAACATTTTTATATAAATCTCTACCCATGCGTATAGCATAGCAGAATGAATATATATCAACATTTAAGCAAAGCTATTCTTTAGTTTTTCATCTGTATTTTTTATTTCTATATTATGAACATATATTAATTTCATGAATTTAAAATTTTACTTATGACAGTACAATTATTCAACAGTGAGGAAATGGTAAAATTGTGACACTGCATGATATATTACACTGCAACCAAAATGTTCAGGAAAAGGCATGAAACTAAATGTACTGAGGGAATTCCCTGGCGGTCCAGTGGTTAGGACTCCACGCTTCCACTGCAGGGGTCATGGGTCGATCCCTCATCAGGGAGCTAAAATCCTGCAAGCCATACACCCAAAAAAATTAAATAAATGAAAAATAAATGCATTGAGTGATATGTGATTGAATCTTGCAACAACAGAAAGAAAAATAACAGAAATAGCTATCAAGGACATAGTTTGCACAGTGGGGAAAATGTGTATATAAATCAGATATCCAGGTTTGATATCATTCTTTCATACATATTACATTTCTCAGGTGTAAAATGGTTTGTAGTTATGTAGGAGAATGCTCTTGTTCTTAGCAGATATGTGCTAAAGTATTTAAGGGCAAAATGTCATGAAGTCTCTAACTTGCTTTCAAATGACTCAATAAAAAGTGTATATTGATGCAAAAAAAATAAAAGAAAGAGCAAACGTGGCAGAAGGTGACAATAAGTGAACATAGGTGAAGGGTACAAGGGTGTTGACTGTACTATTATTGCTTTAAATAATAGGTTTGAAATCTTTTCAAAATAAACTGTTGGTGGGGGGAAGGAGGTGGATAGCAATACTAAAGGCTGCAATGAGGAGTTGCAATTAAAGAGGAAGAGATGCAGCAGATAATTAGCCGTTAAAGGAGGTCTGGGCGGAGACATCTTTTGAACATTCATTGAGCACCCACTGTATGCTCAATAAATACATAAGTGCTGTAGAAAAATAGTCATGAGAAAGTTTTAGTGACAAGAGGAAATGTTTAGGCAGGACATAAAACAATTACAGTATCAACACAGCTTTAGAAAAATATATGTACAGAAAAAGACTATTAGGAAATATACGAAGTTGTTAAGAGTGTTTTTTTTAAGGAGTTAAATGCATGGGTGATTTTCATTTATTTCTCTATACAGTTCTTTATATTCCAAAGTTTTGACAATGACTAAATATTACTTTTCCAACGAGAAAAACATAGCTCTGAAATCAAATGCACCATGCCATGTGGAATCTTTGTACTTCTGATTTATACCTATTATGTTTTATTGAAACAGGATGATAAACCATTTTGCACTCTCTAGCCTGTGGGAGCCTAACAGCCACAGCCAAAATCACATATTTCCAAGAACATATCCCAACATTTTGTGAAAGTTTATGCATGGTAAAAAAACAGCAAGTACTGTGAGTAGGGCTGTATAAAGAGATGTCCAGCACTAGGATATTAGGATAAACTCTGAAAATTTTACTCTGAAAATTAAATTAGGGGCTTCCCTGGTGGCGCAGTGGTTAAGAATCTGCATTCCAATGCAAGGGACACGGGTTTGAGCCCTGGCCCAGGAAGATCCCACATGCCATGGTGTAACTAAGCCCGTGCGCCACAACTACTGAGCCTGCGCTCTAGAGCCCGTGAGCCACAACTACTGAGCCCACATGCCACAACTATTGAAGCTCGCGTGCCTAGAGCCCGTGCTCCCAACAAGAGAAGCCACCATAATGAGAAGTCCACGCACCGTTGCGAAGAGTAGCCCCCGCTCGCCGTAACCACAAAAGCCCGCTCACAGCAACAAAGACCCAATGCAGCCAAAACTATAAAGAAATAATAAAAGAAATACATTTATTTAAAAAAATTACATCAATTAGATAAATACCTATTGGAAATAAGCAACTCTCATCACTTCACCTTAGCTAACTGAAGCCATTAATGGATCCAAAGAAAGAATATCACTATGTGACAGGGGCTACTTTACAAAGGCAGTTGTGAGGGGTAGATTAGCAGATTTTCCTTCATAATTCAGTAAAGGCTCTCTGGGCATCAAGTTTTGCCTCATAACTAGAGCAATGAGTCTGGAATCAATCAGAATCATCATGTTTATTTTGATATCCTTGTTGATAGGATAACTTTAGCTTTGCCTATGTTGTCAGAGACAAAGGATGAATTACAGTTCATAAATAAAAGATGGCCAGTATTGAAATGAGAGCATAGTTTTCAGGTACTTATTTCAAAAATTCTACTTATTTTATGGGCCAGAGTTTCTGATTCAAGGTGAAATTTCTTGTTTAAATAAAAACAAGTGAAATTCCATTATAACATCAGATTTTAAAGTTGAGATTTACATGTATCTTAGTCTGTTGGGCTGCTATACAAAATGCCACAGACCTGGTAGTTTATAAACAACAGAAATTTATTTCTCACAGCTCTGGATGTCAGAAGTCCAAAATCAAGGCGTCAACATGGTCGCATTCTTTGGTGAGAGTCCTCTTCCTAGTTTATAACCAGCACCTTCTCAGTGTGTCCTCACATGGTGGAAGAGGCTAGGGATCTCTCTGGAACCTCTTTTATAAGATACCCCCCAAAGTCCCCATTTCCTAGTACCATCATCTTCGGGGGTTTAGGATTTCAACATATTAATTTGAGGGGTATACAAATATTCAGACCATAGTAACATAATAAAGGAAATTGAACTACATTTCTTTTTGTAAATGGACTGCCGCCATTATCCACAAACAATCCCATCAATTAGCAAATCTAAAATATAGCTCAGTGCTGGGTAATAATATATTTTTGAGTGACCTGATGATATTTCTCTAAATTGCAAGTTAATTATTTTTAAACCTTATTGTCCATATCTTTGTTTCAATATGGCAGGTTATCTCAAATCAAGAGAAGTATATTTTAGTATGCCAAATTGTGTTAAAATTTATCAATATTATCCAAAGTTATACTGCAGGAATCAAACTGCCAAAGACACCAGGCTAAATGCAAGAAAAGCAAATCTTAAAATTGAAACAGTAAATTCACATTTTATTTTTTGGTTAGTAATTATCACTCAAACAAAGCCCACATCTAGTGTCATTACTTCCCTCTGCAATATTCCTATGAAGCTAGTGAATGTTGATTAATTACATTTGGGCATTTTTGTTTCATTTTGGCCAATTGGCCTCATATTTATGTATCCTAGTGGGTTGATATTCTGAATAAACATGGAGTACAACCAAAGGGCCTTCAGATATATTTTATTATAATGTATTTCTTGGTAAGAAATGAATGAGAATCCATTATCTAAAAAGTCAACATATTACCTACAGAATTTATATGATTTATAAACTGCCTTCTCTAAACATCAAATTTTAAATTTGACCCAGAATTCCAACTCTTGTAATTTATTCTGGAAATAATCAGGAAAATGCATAAAATGTATACAAAGAATAGTATTCCAGCACAGTTGGTAATATTTTTTTAATGGAAACAATGTTGACAATCAATTTTGACACTCCATAAACAAGGAAAAAGTTTGTTTACATTTATATTTATTGACATAAATAGAGGTCCATTAGAAGTTTTATGGTACAGGTAGAACCTTATTATAGTATGATCCTATCTGAGATGTTTATGTGTCCATAATATTTGATAAATTGAAAATAATCTTGTAAGACATACCCCAAGCTGTTAGTTGCAGTCATAGAAATTGTAGGGAGATTTTAATTTATATTTCGTATCTCTCTTTCATACCATTTGCATTTTAAACAAAAACCAAATCATTTTATAATTATAAAAAACTAAAATTCCAACAACACAACCTGCCCCAGGCTATATTGATAGATATGTGACAAATGTATATTAGTGACCTAAGCAGTCCCCTACTCCATCTTCAATCCCATCTTCATTTAGTTTTTTCCTACTCACCTTCTTTGGACTCAACCTAAATATCACTTCCCTAGGAAAACCATCCCTAACACTTGTAAGCAGATTAGGCTTTCCTATTATAAACATGTTGCACTTATGTTTTGTAATAAAATTTACAATTGCAGTTTCTTGTTCCTGTACATTTTATTTGCAGGATTATACAATTCATTATGCATGGACTGTGGCTGTGTTGATCACTGCTATATTCCTAACACTTAGCCTTCTGCCAGGCTCATGGGAGGGCTCAGGTACCTCTTTGTTATATGTATCAATGAATGAATTTTAAAATGTGATGCAGCATCTGAGAAAGGATAATTCTAAGTTTGTTTACATAAAATATTATAAAAAAATATACATTTAGTTCATATTCAATAATTTGATGACTAAAAGAACGTGTTACACAGAATTGTCCTAAAATATTGAGAATATATAAGGTCTCTAAACATAGCACTGAATTTTGTTTGACTGAATGAGATTATAAGACAATTGAACCAACAGTTACTATTAATCCTATTTGTAGGTTGGAAAGCTGAGGGTTATGTCCCTTGCCCTAGAAATCTTTTTATGCTGTGGCTCTTTATATGAAATACAGAGACTTGGATCATTTGGTTATTAGATGGTATGGGAATTAGAATTGAAATGTATTCTAACTTTTTCAGTTAGTAGCTGTACGTCTTAAAGAGGCAGCTAACCTCTTTGGGGTTAATTTCAGTTACAACCTAGTCACAATTCAATACTTAGAATGTGTTGCGCTATGTAATGATCAAAACTCTTTGCTTAACCTACTGTATAGCACAGGGAAGTCTACTCAGTGCTCTGTGGTGACCTAAATGAGAAGGAAATCCAAAAAAGAGGGGATATATATATATGCGTATAGCTGATTCACTTTGCTGTACAGTATAAACTAAAACAATATTGTAAAGCAACTATACTCCAATAAAAAAAAACTCTGCTTAATTTACAATTAAATCTCCTCTTTCCTATTTTGTGCAGTTGCTTGGAAGTGGTGGAGATGGGAGGCATGGTGCTTCTGCTATCTATTCTCTCTTTGCTCACTTCCTCATTACCTGCTACTTTGATTGAAGCTGGGAGAGGGAGAACAGGTACAGAGGATAGGTGAATTCCTATCTGGCTGGTTGGGTTCATGCTCTGGTCTTGGCAGAGTTGGTGTACTTGAGTAGATGTTTAGAAGATTAAAGTTGACAGTGTTTTAGAGCATTTTTAGAGGCTATTCAAAGATATTTTGCCTGCATTCCATTCTGGAATACACTTTACCCAAGAAGATGCATATCCTTTCCTTGTAGTTGCTGGTTCTCCTTTCCTATCCACTAATAATGATACAGCTCCACTTAGCACCTCATTCTGCAGAGACCATAAACCAAGATGATAGCCTGTGGTGCTCTCCTATGTACCCATGTCTGGATCACAGAATTCCTTCCTTCCAAAAACTCTATGAGGTTAGGATGATTTCAGTGCATCAGTAGCACTCTCCTACCACCAAAGCAGTTATTCATCATATCTCTAACCCTTTCACAGGATTAACAGCAGATTAGAAACTGTGGAGTGAAAGATTAGTGAACTTGTAGACATAGCACTAGAAAATATCCAAAATAAAACAGAGAGAAAAAAGACTGAAAAAATTAACAGAACATGAGTGAGATGCGGGACAACTTCAAGCAGGCTATGTCCATGTAATTGAAGCTGCTGATGAAGCAAAGAAAGGAAAGAAGATAGAAAAATATTTTTTTTAACTTACGACTGAAAAGTTCCAAATTGATGAAAACTATAAGGCCAGGGTTTCAAGAACCTCAAAGATACCAACCACAAGAAACATGAAGGAAACTACTGCAAGGTACCTCATGATAAAATTACTTTCAGTCAGTTAAAAAGCACAAAACAACTAGAGAACAAAAGATATGATAAATATAAATCAGTAGTTCTAAACTGGGGACTACTTCAATCTCTCCAGGGGATATTGAACAATGTCCAGATACATTTTTCATTGTCAAAACTGAGGGAGTGAGTGAGTAGAGGCCAGAGATGCTGAATGACAACAGACTTTGTGTCAGAAATAATGCAAGCCAGAGGATATAGAGCAACTTTAAAGAACTGATAGGAAAACACTGTCAACCTAGAATTCTACACTCTGCAAAAAAAGTTGCTTTCACAACGATGGGGAAATACAGACCTTATCAGACATAAAATGTTGAGGGCTTCCTGGTGGCGCAGTGGTTGGGAGTCCGCCTGCCGATGCAGGGGATGTGGGTTTGTGCCCCCGTCTAGGAGGATCCCACATGCCGCTGAGCGGCTAGGCCCGTGAGCCATGGCCGCTGAGCCGTTCGGAGCCTGTGCTCCGCAGCGGGAGACGCCACAACAGTGAGAGGCCCGCGTACCGCAAAGAAAAAAAAAATGTTGAGAGAATTCATTACCATGAATTATAATTAAAGAAATGTTAAATTAAAGGAAGTCTTTCAGGAAGAAGAGAAATAAGACCAGAGAGAAACAGGGATCTACAAAAAGAAATTAAAAGCACTGGAAATGGAAAATGTACAGATAAATATAAAATACGTATTTTATTACTTTTAAAGATATCTTTAAAAGGGGGCTGCTTAAAGCAAAAATGTATTATGTGGTTTATAATGTATATTTAAGTAGAACACACGAAGACAATAGCACAAAGTCTGAGATGGGAGGAGAAACGGAAAATGCTATCATAATATTCTTATGTGTGAAATGATAGAATATTACTTGAAGGAAGACTGCAATAAGTTAAACATGTATACTTTATACCTTTAACAACTACTGGAAGAAGTAATTAGGGCTTAATAACAAACAAATGAGATAAGATAAATCAGGAAAAATATATAACTCTCCAAAGAAGGCAGAAAAGGAGACAAAAAGGAATAAAGAACAGATTAATCAACCAGAAAACAAGTAGCAAGGTAGTAGACTCAAACTCAACCATATCCAAAAGCACATTAATGGATAAGGTGAAGACATTCCAATTAGAATGCAGAGACTGATGGATTAGATTTTTTTAAAGTGAAATCTAATTATATGTAGCAAAACAGAAACCTACTTTAAGTACAAATACAGAAGTACTTTGAAAGTAAAAGGATGGAGACAGCTAACATTAATCAAAAGAAATCTGGAGTGGCTATATAAATATCAGAAAAAGTTGATTTCAGGGAAAAGAATATTACCTGATAAAGATGGTCATTTCATAATGATAAATGGGTCAATTTATCAACAGGACATAAAAATCTTAAATGCTTTATTTAAAAATCTGTGAAGGAAAATACACAAAGCAAAACACATTAAAAAATACAAGAAGAAATAGGAAATTTTACAGTTGCTATTGTGCAAATACTGTCAAAATATAGTATTGTAAAAGTACAAATACTGAAAATTTCAATAATTGATAGAATAAGTAGACATGAAATCAATTAGATATAGACATTTATTGTACAATCTATCTTACAACAGCAGAATACACATTCTTTTTAAGACCACAAGCACCAGTTATTAAGATTGGCATGTTGAAGGGTAATAATTTGAATAGACACTTCACACAAAACAACTAAACACATGAAAAAATACTTGACATTATTAGTCATGAGGGAGATGAAATCTAAAGCACAAAGTGATATTACTATATACCCATTACAAAGGTTAACATTTGAAAGATTGACCATATGGAGTGTTGGTAGGAGGTGCCAAAAATGTATGTTATGGAAAGCTTTTAGAATTTTTTGAGCAGGAGAGAAATATATGGTTTATGTTTTACATGATCAATATAATATAGCTATTGTATCGTTATGATAATAACTGATACAGATTATTCAAAAATCCCTTTGAGTTCAACAAC
This sequence comes from Orcinus orca, assembly GCF_937001465.1. Taxonomy (NCBI): domain Eukaryota; kingdom Metazoa; phylum Chordata; class Mammalia; order Artiodactyla; family Delphinidae; genus Orcinus; species Orcinus orca. Next base: position 125,928,705 of record NC_064559.1, read on the forward strand.
TTATCTAACTAATTAAGTTGAGTACAGAATGTTCATGATTCGGGGGCTTCCCTGGTGGTGCAGTGGTTGAGAGTCCGCCTGCTGATGCAGGGGACACGGGTTCGTGCCCTGGTCTGGGAAGATCCCACATGCCACGGAGCGGCTGAGCCCGTGAGCCATGGCCGCTGAGCCTGCGCGTCGGGAGCCTGTGCTCCGCAACGGGAGAGGCCACAACAGTGAGAGGCCCGCGCACCGCAAAAAAAAAAAAAAAATGTTCATGATTCGATATGTTCAGATAGTTGACATGGGTGAAAAATGAAAATCCAGACATAATTCATTGTTCTGAATCTGTGTACTGACTATGCTATGCAAAGGATTAATAATCTCTAAAAGTGAAAATTGGTCTTACAACTCTGCAAAGCACAGTTTTGTTTCTGGATAATTACAGAATAATATAAAATATCTATTTTATGTATCCATTAGAGCAGTAGTCCCCAACCTTTTTGGCACCAGGGACTCGTTTCGTGGAAGACAATTTTTCCACAAAAAACTGGGGATGGTTCAGGACGTGATGCGAGTGATGGGGAGCGATGGGGAGCCGCAGAGGAAGCTTCGCTCTCCCGCTCCCCTCCTACTGTGCGGCCCCATTCCTAAGGCCGGGGACTGGTACCAGGGGTTGGGGACACCTGCCTTAGAGAACTCTTTAGACTAATTCAAAGTCTTACAAGCAGTAATAATAGCTTACTGCCTTCCATTTTGCATAATAACAAGATACTGATTAGTTGGAGAAATTATTTCAGTATATTTAATTTTTCTTTACATTTCACCTACCAGCTTACTAATGAAAACTTGATATTATTGTCCACCTCATTAAAGAGCTTAAAAGAAGTCACAGAGGATTTAAAGTAAATGAGACAGTGGGTGTTAACAGAAAATTAGATATATTTTGATGCCTTATTTTTCCATTTCCTTTTTATTTTTTTTGGGGGGGCTCTTGGAGGATTATGGGTGGTCAGGCTCTATTTCCTGCTTAGAGATGCTAATATTCTGTTTTGCTAATGAAATAATGAGAAAAAAAGAAAAAAAACATTATTCACATAGTGCAAAATGCCATCCATGCCATTTTCATTCAAGGTATATTCACTAAGCACCTTCTATGTGGCAAACATATTAGGGATTCAGTAGTTAATAGCACAGGAAATTTCTCTGCTTTTGAGAAATGTACATTCTAGTGAAAGATACAGACAAAAAGGAAATAAACAAATGTATATCTCAGGGGAGAATATAGTTAATGAGCACATGAAAGGGAATGGAGGAAAAGGAGTGCTTCTAGGGTCCTCAGAGAAGGTCTCTCCCAAGTAGTGCATTTGAGCTAAGATCTAAAGGCAGTGAGGGAGGGCACTTAGGCAGATTTTCTTAAACAGTAACATTCCAGACTGAAGAAACTGCAAGTGTGAAGACCATGGGAATTATGCTTAGCCTGCTTGAAGAACAGAAAGGAAATCCGTATGACTGGTGTGTGACTGATGCAGAGAAATGTGGAGGAGAGTAGTCAGAGAAATTGACAGGGTGGGAGTGGATCACAGAGCACCATGAAAGTTTTGGGGACTTTACTGTGAGTGCATTTGGATGCCATTGTAAAGCTCATCAGAAGGGGTGCATGAGCTGACTTACATCTTGAAAGGATTACTCTGTCAGATGACCTGAGTTACTATAGGGAGACAAAGATAAAAGCAGGAAGACTTCCTGGGGAACTTTTCAGTAACCTAAAAGAAAGAAGATGTAGGGAAAGAAGTGAGTTGCCTATAACTGATTTCCTGACAGACTACATGCGGATGTGAGAGAAAGAGTCAAGGATGGGTCCGAGTTTTGGACTTCAAGCATCTACAGGGAGGGAACAGAAATTAACTGCGGGAAAAAAAAGCAGGTTTGGAAGTAGACCATTTGAAGTTCATTTGGAGTATGTTACATTTAATATCTTAAAGATATCTGTTTAATTGACTTCTGCACCCTTTGGATCAACACAGCCCAGCATATCTATTTTCTGATGGTAGAACACCAAGAAATGACCTGAACTATTCCTGTAATCTTGGAGACAGGTCACCATTACCATTGACACCATTGCAGACCACAGCATCCTAGCAGCAGGCAATTCAGGGCCTGTCAATTTATCGAATGACATGTCCTATCAGAGTGTCATTTACTGCTCATGCCTCAAGTATTTTGCCTCCTTCCCTGGGACTTCTCCATAGACAATATGGTGTAGGATGTTGAAGATCTCATGTATTTCCCACACGTGATATCTGTAAGCAGGGAGTGGGGAGTGATGGCTCTTGATTTGAATCCTTGACCAATAAAAGGTAGGAACTGGTGAATATATTCTTCTCTCTTTCTCCATGAAATATAGGTATGTCCCAAAGGATGGAATAATTAGTCAGACTTGGAAGTAGTAAGCTCCATGATGGATCCTTATTTTGACGCTCCCTAATTTCTTGCTTATCCCTGAGGTAGTATTCCATAATAAAATAATGGAACACAAGCTCCTTGACTAAAGCTAAGACAACACCCATGTGGAAAATCTAGTCAGCAACTGGATAAAGACTTCAGTTTAGAAAAGATGTCTAGAAATAGAAAATATGGAGTTGTTGGCATATTAATGGAATTTAAAGCTCTGAGACTGGATGAGAACCCCTAGAGAAGGGATGTAGATAAAGAATTTGCATGAAGACTGAGAGTTGGGACACTCCATTATTCAAAGTTTAGAAGATGAGGAAATACAGCAAAGGAGACAAAGAGGAAGTAGTCGATAAGATAAGAGGAAAACCAGGAGAATGTGTGGTATCCTGACATCCAAGAGAAGAAAGTATTTGAAGGAGAGCAGTCAAATGCTGCTGAGAGGTTAAGACGAAGACTGAGTTTGGATCATTTTCTTTGTCAACATGGTGGTCACTGTGTTCTTGAAAAGAGTTTATATCCTGGGGTACTGAGGCAAAATTCAAACTGGAATGGGTTCAGGAGAGAATGAGGAGATTGGAAGTAGGTTCACTAACTCTCCCAAAGCATTTTCCTCTCTAATTTCTCTGCATTCATTCCTTTCGTGACTACAACCAGTCTAAATGCATTAAATACCATCTACATATTGAAAATGCCCAAATGCATATATTCAACCCAGACCTCTCACCTTATCTATAAAACTGTATGTCCAAATACTTTCTTGACATCTTAACTTGGATTTCTAATAGATAATGTAAATTTAACATATAAAACAGACTTCTGAACTCCTCACCTTCTCCCCCAAAACCTTATTCTCCTTTAGTCTTCCACATCTCAATGAATGGACATTTCATTCCTTCAGATTTCATGTCCAAAAATCTTAGAGCCGGGCTTCCCTGGTGGTGCAGTGGTTGAGAGTCCGCCTGCCGATGCAGGGGACACGGGTTCGTGCCCCGGTCCGGGAAAATCCCACATGCCGCAGAGCGGCTGGGCCCGTGAGCCATGGCCGCTGAGCCTGCGCGTCCAGAGCCTGTGCTCCGCAATGGGAGAGGCCACAACAGTGAGAGGCCCGCGTACCGCCAAAAAAAAAAAAAAAAAAAAAAAAACTTAGAGCCATCCATGACTCCTCTCTACACATATAACATTCAATTTGTCAGTAAACTCTGTAGATTCTATTTTTAAAATATATCTAAAACCCTACAGTTTTCACTTCTTCCTTTGTTACTATCCTGGTCCAAGCCATCATCATCTTTTACCTAGATTATTGCAAGAGTCTTCTCTCTGGCCTCCCTGCTTCATTCCTTTCCTCCATCACTTTTCTCTATTTATATTCAATAGGGCAGCTAGGCATAATATTTTGGAAAGCAACCATACTCAAGTTTCTCCTCTTCCCAGAACCTGCTAATGACTTCCCCTGTCAGAGTACAAAGTCAATGTCTGTTCGATGGCCTACAAGGGCCACATGCTTTCAGGCCCTTCTTCCTTCTCTAATTTTATCTCTTGCTGCTTTCTTCCTCAGTGTACATTAGTATCCTGACTGTTTCTCCAACAGTCTGGGCACATTCTGGTCTCAGGGCTTTGCCTTGGCTGTTCCCTCTGTCTGGAATGTTCTTCCGTCAGCTAACCAAAAGAATCATTTCCTTACTTCTATCAAGTCTTTGCCCAAATGTGACGTATTTGTAATACTTGATACTGCAACCCCAGCCCTGGCTCTCTCCCGTCCTCTTATCTTGATTTGTTTTCTTTCTATAGTACTTAATTGCTTTATAATTTATTTATTATGCTAATCCACTATCTTCTTCAAGTAGAATGTAAGTTCTTCCGACAGAGATTTTTATTTGACTTATTCATTCTTAATGCCTAGAATACTGACTGTGTATAGTAGGTACTCAAAACATATTTATTGAATGAATAAAAAATGATTACATCTGCATATTATATGTATTTCTCAGGCAGCAAATATTGGTAAAATTTTAAAACAAGTTTGATATCATCCACATTGGGATCAAATTGCCTTGATTCACTAGCTTGCTTTAAAACTCATGTATCTCTGCATTGATGACATAACATTTTTTATGTAAATGTTCAAAGGTCTTACAAGTTCTGTTCCAGTATGTTAGAATGCTCTTATTGATGTGGAGAGCCAAGGATAAGGCAACACCAAGAACAAGATGAAAAGGGAGGTTTAAGATAGGGATATTTTGGAATATTTGCTGACAGAGCACAGAATATAGGTTTGTGGATATGAATTTCTTATTCAGAGCCAGGTTGAGCAATGTGACCCTTTGCCAAAGCTTGTTACATTTTCCTTAGATTACTGATGTGAAGCTTCTGTTTTATTGAAGCTTATGGTGATAAGAATGTTGGGCCCAGATTAACATCTCCTTTTTTCTTGAAATCCAATGAAAGCATTTTATCACTTATGAGGAACATCATACATTTGCATTCAGCTGAAAAATAGAAAGCCACAAAAATAAGCTCTTTACTACAGGCATTCTGAACTAGGTTTCAACCTGTCATTGACAAAGAACACTTTCTTCCATTTTTTTAACAAAATATGTTATTTCCAAAGACATGGTTTATTTCTCTGTAGAGATGGCCTGAAACTTAGCAGAGAAAAACAGATTGTTAGCACATGACTTAAAAGTAAAACAACAAAAAATTCTCTAACACAATGTCAAAAGAAAACCTAAGAATATGTGCTGTCCTGGATTTTTAGCTTTGATTATAGAGTGACAAATGATTACTGTAAAACCTAAGAAATCTTTCTTTAAAAAAGGAAAAATTGTTTGCAGATTTGGAGAAAATTTTAAAACGTTATATAAAAAACAATATAAAAGTGTAGGTGGATGGTTGGCAAAAACAACCTAGAATTTGAGATCAATGACCTTTATTGTTATTCTAGAATAAACATTAGAAGGGAAATAACCATTCATTAGACTCAACAATAGGTAGAAACCACAGTTGGCATGAAAGTTGTATTTCCCTTATGTCTTTAAGTAGTGCTTTAGATTTTCTTAACAAGACAGACTGATTTACATTGCCTTATAGTTCTTTTTCTTTCTTGGCTTTCAACAGAGTGTACTGTTGGGGCCATTTTTCCTTAAATCTTAATTTGTTTTCTGATCTATGAGTTCGTTTTTCTAGTTGAAGGAATGGAACAATGCCCACAACACAGTGAAAAATGAAGCTTTCAATCATGAATCCCAGTTATTGAGGAAAACAAATGGCAATATGTTTAATAGAATGCCATATCCAAATATGTTGAATGGCTAAATTTCTTAACATTTTAGTCACTAGTATTATTTTCCTATTTTTTCCTTGTGATTCTTTTTTTTTAATTTCTTTTTTCAGTTCTTTTTCTTTGTAATTTTATCAAATATTTTTCTTGTCACCTGGGGAATATGAATTTGACATATAACAAACAAATACCCTTAACACTTATAAAATTGAACTCTATCACAGGAGCATGATTAGTTTAATGTAAAATATAATTACTTAAATATATAAAGCTTTTATCATTTCAAATGACTACATTATTACATAGTACTTTTATGAATGATTCTATATCAAATATATTCAAAATATTTCACATGTTCATTTAATACTAAGAATTATTTTTAGACCTTGGCTATAGCACATAAAAAGTTATTTCTATATTATGTAGATATTTGCTCAAATAATTTCTATAGTGAATCCAGTTCTGAGGAGGATGAAGTAAGCATACTCTACCCTCTCTCTCCAACTGAATGCAAATATTAAACTCTGAACAGAAGATAGAGAGATAGAGATAGATAGATAGATAGATAGACAGATAGCTATCTGACACTTAAAATAAATGGTAGCAGAAAGATTTGGGAAGGATTCCAGAATTTGATGTACCACCAAACCAGAGGTAAATATCCCTTTTCCCCCCATCTGTTATCACCTGCCATGGACTCAAAGGCAACTTGAAACCTAGCAGTGCCACCCAGCAGGGATAGAGAAAGCCTCATTTTCTGTACCAAGAGGTTGTAAAGAAGACTCCTAAGGTCCAGAAAGAATAGGATTAAATCCTTTGTTTTCTTTTCTTTCCTCTCCTGTCCCAGCCTCCAGGCAAGACCTCAGTGGCACAGAAGCTGAGCAGGCACCTAAAATACTGAAGGAAGAGACGTTCCTTTATTACCAAAGGAGCTGTGATTCAAAGAACTAGAGATGAAGATACTTTGCTTTTTATTCCTTCTTTGTCCTCTTCCTACTAAGCCTCAGCTACAGTATCAATTGTGGAAAGTGGAAAAATAGGGGCACTAAAGGCCTGGCTTTCTGATTAGAAGACCATGAAATGGGGACCCAGAGGACCAGAAAGTATTGAAGAGACCACAGAGAGAAGGGAACTCTAGCAAGATATTGCATAAAATGGTGTGTGAACTACTCACCTCATGCTATGAGGATCATCCTTATGCTATGCATGTGTGAATCTGGTACACAACCAGCATCCCAAAGGCTTTGAGAACTACGGTCAAAACCTCTTCTCAGGTCCAAGACTGGCCACTGAGTTAGTTGTGCAAGAGATTTTCACTGGAACCACAGCCCACAGAAGGTGGGATGGAAACTGTAGCCTGAACCTAAGTAGGTCGATTGCCTAGTAAAACAAAACTAAACAAAAATTTGACTATTATCATAGGATTTAAATAAGACCCAGAGTCTCATAACCTAATATTCAAAATGTCCATGATACAATCCAAATGAAGAATCAGGCATATGAAGAACCAGGAAAATATCAGCTCACAAGCAATAAAAACGATCAACAGATGTCAATGCTGAGAGGACACATATCTTCGAATTATCAGACAAAGTCTTTAAAGCAGCTATTATAACTCTGCCCCCAAGGAGTAAGGCTGAACACTTAAAACAAATGGGAAGATAGAAATTCTCAGCAAAGAAAGATAAGATGTAAAAAAGACTAATAGAAAATTTTAGAACTGAAAAATACAATAACCAAAATAAAAGTGACACAGGAAAGAGTCAGTGACCTTGAAGATAAATCATTAAAAATTATCCAATCTGAATGACAAACAGTAAAAAGATAAAAATAAATAAACAGAGCCTCAGGGACTGGTGGGACAATATCAGAACATCTAGCATTTGTCAATGGAGTCAAAGAAGGAGAGGAGAAAGAATGTGATGCAGAAAACAAATATTCGAACGGCTGAAAATTCCCAACATTTGTTGAAAGGTCTAAATATACAAACTTGAATAACTCAGCAAGTTCTAAAGAGGATAAGCTCAAAAGAATCCATGCCCAGACACATGATAATGAAACTAAAGACCAAACAAACATAGCTAAAAACAGCCAGAGAGAAATGATGCATAACATATAGGTGTTTGATGATTCTAATAACTATGGATTTCTCATCAGCATCCATGTTGATGGGAAGGAAATGGAACATTTTTAAAGTGCTGAAAGTAAAGAACTGTCATCCTAGAATTCTGTGTCCACTGAAAATATATTTTAAGAGTAAAGGTGAAACAAAGATGTTCTCAGATTAAGGAAAACAAAAAGAATTTACTTCCAGTAGACCGGCCAGAAGAAAAATGATACTAGAGAGAAACTTGAAACACCAGGAACAAAGAAAACAGAAATGGTAAATATCTGGATAAATATATTAAACTATTTTTTCTTAAATTCTTTAAAATATGTATAATGGGGCTTCCCTGGTGGCGCAGTTGTTGGGAGTCCGCCTGCCGATGCAGGGGACACGGGTTCATGTCCCGGTCCGGGAAGATCCCACATGCCACGGAGCGGCTGGGCCCGTGAACCATGGCTGCTGAGCCTGTGTGTCCGGAGCCTGTGCTCCGCAACTGTAGAGGCCACAACAGTGAGAAGCCAGCGTACTGCAAAAAAAAATATATATATATATGTATGATGGTTGAAAGCAAAAATTAACATGGTCAGATAAGCTTTTCTATATATGTAAATGTAATATATATGAAAACTGCAACATAAAGAGGAAGGTGAAAAGGTCCTACCTATATGGTGGTAAGGTTTCTATATTCCACTTGAAGTGATAAATATTAATTATAAATAGAATGCAAAAAGTTAAGTATCTATATTGTAATCTCTAAGGAAATCACTGGAAAAAATGTCTACAAATAGATATAATAGAAAACTCAATCAATAAGTTTAAAAATGGAAATTAAAACATGAAACAATCCAAAACTACCAGGAAAGGAGAGAGAGACAGAGGAGGGAAAATAGAAAAAATAAGAAGAAAACAAATACTAAAATGCTTTACCTAAATTCTAACATTTCGAAGCACATGTCAATAATTACATTATATGTAAATGGTTTAAACACACCAACTAAAAAGACAGATTGCTGGGTGAATGGAGCCATTTTCAAAAGGTTACATGCTGTATAATTCCATTTATATGACATTCTAGAAAAGACAAAACTACAGTGATGGAAAACAGATCAGTGGTTGCAAGGGGTAGGCATGGGGGGAGGGTGTGACTATAAAGGAATAGCAACAGAGTTTTGGGAGTGATGACTCTGTTCTATATCTAAATTGTGGTGGTGGTTACATAAAACTATACATGTGTTAATATCCATAGAATTATTTACCAAAAGAAGGTCAGTTTTACTATATGCAAATTAAAAAAACAAAATTAAAAATAATATCTATATACTTAATCTTTGCTGTATGCCAGGCACTGTCCTTTAAAACATAATTTTGTATAATCTTTAGAACAATGTTATGAACTAGATAGATTCTTCTCTATTTCACAAGTGATGAAAATTAATAATTGAATGCCTTACTAAAGTTCAGTAAATGACTCACTGAAGAGTAAACAATTAGAAGTTCACACCAGAATATAACCAAAATCTTTCTGATTCAAAAATCTTATTCTCTGTTTGATGATGCTTATTTACTCAGAAGCAGTGGTCCACATCTAAAATTGGGAAAAAAAATGTTATTATCACACATATTAGAAAACAGAGAAACAAAGACATTATAACACAACAAGCATATTTTCTGCTAATTATTTTTATTTATTTTGCTGTGCTTTGTTTAAAGATAAAGTTTCTGTAGGATACTAGTAGTGTAGGAAGAATCTGTTCATTCATTTAATAAATATTTACTGAATATATATGCAAAACATACTGTGCACTATAGTTGATTCAAAAATGAATCAGATACAGATCATATTCTCAAGGTGCTTATGATCTACAATGGAAATTAGAACACGTATATGGACAATGTTAAGTGTCTGTTCTGACTGTATCTCCATGAGTAACAAACCACACCAAAGCTTAGAGATTTTTAGTAACTTAAAACAAAATTGTATTATTCTGACAGTGACATTTATGAACTGGGATCAGCTGGGTGGTTTTGACTTGGGATCTCTGATGTCGTTCACACTCTCTTAAGAGTTGAGCTGGAGATATCTGAAGGTTCCAGTGGACTGAATTTCCAAGATGCATCATTCACATGGCTAGCAATTGATTCTGGCTGTTGGCAGGAAGTTCAGCAGGGGCTATCCATAGGAATGCCTACGCATGGCCTCGCCATGCGTCTTGAGCCTCTCATAGCATGGCAGCTGAATTCCAAGAGTGAGTGTTCCAACAAGCCCAGGTATAGCTACGAGACTTCTTAAGACATAGTTTTGGAAATAACACAGAATCATTTCCTATACATTCTATTGGTCAGTTCTGAGTCAGACAGATTTAAGTGGAGGGGACTGAATAGGGTCATGAATATTGAGAGGTGTGGCTCATTTTCAGACTATTTTCGTAAACTACCACTCTCTGCCCTTTGGTCCCCAGTAAGCCACGTCTCTAATACATGCAAAATTTACTCATCTCCCACCCAAGACCTGTGAAGTCTCATCCTATTACCACACTGGCTCAAACTTGAAGTTGAGGAACTTATCATTTAAACTGGGTCAAGTTACATCATTCTGTTTGATCTTAAGGCCTATGAAATAATGACAACAAGTTATCTGTCTCCCACAGTAATAACATATTTTGTATGCTGTGTGTGGGGAAGATACGTACAGTATACACATCTGACATAAAATGGTGACAAGTATGAGATACCCACAATAGACACCTTCAAAAAGAGGGTCAGAGACAGAAGTATCCATGCAATTCCAAAATGCAGGCCAGCACAAGTTATCAATTCCTTGATTAGAGAGCAGTTGTGCTCCCTGGGAGTGATTCTCCACTCTTTACTGTGAGTTACCCTTCACTCTTTACTGTAAATGGCCTATGTTTGCCATTGAGTAACTTTCTCAGCCTGCTCTACCTGGAGCCTTAATGGCTCTTTTCACTTTGAACTGTCCTTAGATCAGCAGTCCACACTGGTGGTGCTTCTGCCAACACAATTTTCTTCAAACTTCATGATTTTTTTTTTTTTTTTTTTGTGGTACGCGGGCCTCTCACTGTTGTGGCCTCTCCCGTTGCGGAGCACCGGCTCCGGACGCGCAGGCTCAGCGGCCATGGCTCACGGGCCCAGCCGCTCCACGGCATGTGGGATCTTTCCGGACCGGGGCACGAACCCGTGTCCCCTGCATCGGCAGGCGGACTCTCAACCACTGCACCACCAGGGAAGCCCAAACTTCATGAGTTTTTAATGAATCTTATTAAGGTTCAGTCTAGACAAAAAGAGAAGGAAAAAATTCCTCACCCACAAATTTCTTTGAAATAGTTTATTTTCTGCCTTTGGTTGAGAATCATTGTAATGAGGGACAATGCCCTTAAGGTTCTTCTAGGCATGCCGTAAATCTTTCTGGTGTGTTCTAAAGGAGCTTCCAGCCACACCCTTGATTTCAGCTTTACTCTGGGGCTACAGTTTACTGCAATGCCCTGGATTTATGCCTTAAGGCATTTCTTACTTTGAGACTCTTTTGCTGGTTACAAAGAGACAGCATGAGAAACAGTTGTGTGGGTTTTTTTGTTTTTTTTTTAACCGAGTGACTCCTAAGTCCTTTATATTTCCTATAGGTTTGTTAGAAATTGAATAGGACTCTTTTTAGTTCACCTCTTCTATAGCCATACCTTATCATATACAGCTAAAAGAAACCAGTTGGCGCTTTCAGCATATGCCCTAGAGTCTCCTTACCCAAATTCGCCAATTTTTAGATATGTTTAGCGTTTGCAAGGCTCTGAAATGTTTATAACTGAATAAAAAAGATCCTCTCTTTAGGTTCCAATGACAATTTTTTGTCTTTCAAGTGTTCCCTATCTCTTTAAGGCTTTTGTAGTTTTCACCTACCATAAGATTTTGGGTCATTTTTTGCTATAACACAGTCTAAACTCTCCTAAATGCTACACATATCTCATCTCATTTGATTTTCACAAGAAGCTTATTAACAAAGATGTGTCTTTTATTCCAGTACATGGCTAATCAAGAGGTGGCTGGGGGTTCTGCCTACACCATTTTTGTCCTCACTATCTGGAAAAGCCAGCATCTGGAACATTTCTAGGTATGTGGCAGAGGGAAAAGAGTGCTCCAGAGGATTGCATACAGACAAGTAAATGCTCAGCACAAAAGTGACACATGTCATTTCCCTTCACCAGTCATTAGCTAATGACAGCAACATGGCCATATCGAGTTCAGCAAGGTGGGAAACTACAATCTTATCACATACTCAGAAGGAGAGAGAGAAATAAGTATTTGTGACCAGCTCAAATGACTAACACCTCATGAAAAGTTCGTAATACAGTTCTTATCATAAAATGGATGCTCAACAAATAGTAACTATTGCAGCTGTTATCATTATGGTTATTGCATCTGCTATGGTCTACTTTTAGGCCTGCATTCTGCTGACCATCTGTCCACTTGTAACCTTGCGATATAATATAAAATAAATGGAATTGGTGTCTGAGAACAAACTTGGCCATTTACCAACTATAAAAGTGGGCAAAACATTTGATTTCCATGTACCTCCATTTAAAATTTATTTTGCTAATTTTAAAGCATGATACAAATGTAGGTCAATCCATGAGAGGCTGAGTCATGCCTCAACCTTGAGGCTCAGCCTAATTTGGGACCTATCCTCCCCAGTGTAACTGTTGCCTCCCGTGAAATTCTGGGGTAAGTCAATTCTGCACCCTTTCAAAGAAACAAAACTGCCCACTAGAATGCCTCTTCCCATACATCTCCAGGCAATGTCCCGAATACTACCCATCACAAATTATCTCTTTCCAGGCTCAGTGTTATTCCACTATGCCTGAAAGGATTCCCTAAAACTGATTCCTTTTATTGTGAGTAAATTTCTCAGTAATCTTGGCTTCATTATGATATTTCTAGTTGACATACTTTACACCTTTCTTGACTGTAGCACCTGATACAGTTTTCCAGTCCAATTCACCTCCTGGCATCATCTTTTTTCACATCAATGTTCTCACCATTTCTTCTAATACCGTGACTCCACTGTTCTTTGCAAACCTCCATCATCTTCAATTTAACTTATTTACTTTCATCTTCCTTCAATTCCAAAGACCATATCATCACCCTTCCTGTCAAAGCATCAACAAAGCCACTTAAAATTACAACTATGCTATGAAAGATAAATGTATTCTGCAATGACTGTGAATATTAAAGGGTTGACCTAATTGGAGAGATAAAGGGAGGTTTTCCCTGTGAAAGCATGATTAAGCTAAATTCTGAAGAAAAAGTGGGAAAAAATTATGTCTGCTACTGTTTAGAGTTGCTCCAATTCCATTATCTCAATTCCAAGTTTCTATTTGACCACAGTCATATTACCTTCTAATGGTGCTGTATATTATGTTTCCAAATCTTTGTTCTTATTTCAAACTTCAGACTTTTTAAACATTTTTGCGTTTTCCTTATATACCTTCCACTTGCCTACCTACTCAAAATTGGCTTCTATTATCAACAATGTCATGTTACACATTAGAATATTCCAACATGTTGATTTTACTGCCAATCTCCATGTTTTATAACCAATCTAATGTTTCCACCCTGCTCACAATTACTCTTTCATTATATCAGCTTATTTCTTTATAGTAAGTCAAAGTCTAAAATTACATTTATTTATTTACTTATTTATTTAGGGGCATCTGCTTACTTTTTTTTTTTTTTTTTTCGGTACACGGGCCTCTCACTGTTGTGGCCTCTCCCGTTGCGGACCACAGGCTCCGGACGCGCAGGCCCAGCGGCCATGGCTCACAGGCCCAGCCGCTCCGTGGCACGTGGAATCTTCCCGGACCGGGGCGCGAACCCGCGTCCCCTGCATCGGCAGGCGGACTCTCAATCACTGCACCACCAGGGAAGCCCTGCTTACATTTTTGACATGGGATTGCCAGCATCTAGAATATTTCCTGGCGTAAAGCAGGTAGTCAATAAATGCTTGTTGAATGAATGAACAAATGAATGTTCTTTCCAGATTTCTTTCACAGAGAAAGTGGAGAAATCTTGATGATTGAGAGTACTATAAATTTAAGCAATCTAACTCAGTTTGCTTTTTTAAATCACCTGTTAAGTCTCCCTTACACTTCCTATAGCATTTGTTCCTAGCAACCATTCCTGCCACTCTCACTTTCAACAGATAACTTCTAACTTGCTAAGATCCAAATGAGCTCTTGCAAATAGCTTTCTTTTTTGATTTCCTCAGTATTCTAGCATCAGTCTTGTTTGAACCATTCTCTTTAAATGACTGGAACAGATTAAATCAGTTTGATATAATGAACTCAGCTTTCACTCATTCATTTACTAGCTTATTTATCAAAAATGTTTTGATGTTCCTTTGTCTAGAACAACAGGGTTTATCCCTGCCTTTAAGAGGCTCAGAGAAGGGTCATGTTCTGTGATAACTGCATGTTCAAGGGCCTGCAAGTTCTGTCTGGTGTCTTTTTCTCTACATCCACTGCTCTTGTTCTTCTCCGTTTTACTTGCTGTGCCCTCATCCATGTATTATCCATGCACTCTCCAGCAGGACTTTCTGAGATGAAGAAAATATTTTGTTTTTGCACCATCCAATACGGTAGCCACTAGCCTCACCTAGCTCTAGTGCACTTGAAGCATGGATAGTGACACTGAAAACTGAATTTTAAATTTTATTTAATATTAATTTAAATTTAGATCTAAACTTAAATACACATATAATTACTACTGTATTAGATAGCACTTCTCTAGCCACTGTGGTGTTTTAGCAGCTCTATTAGTTCCTTTCACATAGCAAATTATGTTTCTTTTCAAGACATTTGCACATGCTATTTTTGCTGCCTGGAGTGCCTTCTGTTTACCCGGTGCTTTCTCACAAAACTGTTCACATGGTACTTATTTCTCTTCATTTAGAGTTTGGCTTAAGGGTACTATCTTCCTCATCCTGACCTTCCCATCTATAGTAGAAACCTCCTCACTCCCTGACCCCTTTTATTTTCTATCCTTTCCCTTTGCTTGTTTCCTTCACAGCACTTATGAAAACTGAAAGTATTTTTATTTATTCATTCTCTCTTGTTTATAGTATGTCTTCCCCAGCAGAATGTAAGCTTAATGAAGGCAAGATCTATGTGTATCCTATAAATTCTTGTGATTCCACAGACTAAAACAGTGCCTATTACATAGTAAGAATTTAAAATATTTTTGAATAGTTGAGCAGACAAATGATGGCTGTAATTTTAGCCTGTAAAAAGTATTTGGGTGCACTTAAGTAGTGAAAAAAAATCTGCATAGAACAGAAGCAGGGAGAGCATTCAGTGAAGAATTTTATGAGCTTAAAATAATTAGCATGCCAAAGACATATGTGAGGTGGCAACTTCTGCTCCCCTATACCATCAAGTCCAAAAAAACTCCAGGGACTTCCCTGGTGGCGCAGTGGTTGGGAGTCCGCCTGCCAATGCAGGGGACGTGGGTTCGTGCCCTGGTCCGGGAGGATCCCACATGCCGTGGAGCGGCTGTGCCCGTGCGCTGAGCCTGTGTGTCCGGAGCCTGTTACTCCGCAGCGGGAGAGGCCACAACAGTGAGAGGCCCGCATACCGCAAAAAAAAAAAAAAAAAAAAAATTCCATATTTTTTTCTACACCAAAGTTACCAAACTGTTCTATGTACACTGCCTTGACTTCCTCACCCCTGTGTCATGTCTTTTGTTGCACCACTCGATTAAACTGCTTTCCTAAAGGCAGTGCATCTCTGATCACTTTTCTTCCTTGCCCCAAACTTTGAATAGCCTTTCAGAATGAGATGAAGGACGGGTGAATTTTTAAGCTCTGAATGTAAATCACACTCCACCCTGGCACGGCCCTGGCTTCATCTTTCAAAATGTTTCTAATACTAAAACGTAATGTCGTTGAAATGGACTATTTAATAATATGCTGTCTGTAATTGGCGAGCTTGGCTGTCGCCACATTTTGAGAAGTCATCCCTGACTCTCCTGGACCTGATCTCGGGTGGCCTCGGCCTGCAGTGGGTTGAAGCAAGATCTCAGTTCCCCAGCCAGAGATTGAAGTCAGACGGCGGCAGTGAGAGGGATGAATCCTAGCCACTAGACCACGAGGGCCAGAGGCCAGTGACAAGATCCCTGGCTTGTCTACTTTGTAGAAATAAATTTCAGCAAAGAGACAGAAAGTAGTGAAACAAGTAAAGTGTTTATTAGGGGGGAAAAAGTATGTGTGAATAGACACACAAGGGTGAGCTCAGAGAAAGAGTTACACCTTCGTGGTAGTTTAAGTCACTTATTTGGGGCATTTCTTCCAGGTTTCCTCTGGCTGGTTATCTTGCACTGCCTGGCTCTGAGTCCATATTTGGTATAACTTAGGGTCCCCTTCCCCGCACCCCCGCACCCCCATGTGCACATGCATCTCTTAGCCAAGATGTATTCTAGTGCAGAGGCCTATGGGAAGATTGATACCACCTACCATGGGGTGGTACCCCCTCCCTTTTTTGTCCCCGAGGAGCCTTTCTGTGCATGTGTAGTCAGGAATGTCTTGACTCGAGAATGAGAAATACGTGGTCTGTTTATCTCTTATCTGGGCAGGACTCAGCTGCTCCCTGCCCCTGCCTTTATCTTATCTTGGAGTATCTGCCCACAGGGAACAGGTTCCAGCTGCTCAGCCTGGGGCCCATCTATCTCCTGCCTCAGACCAAGCTCTCTGATGTCTCCCTGCTTGTCATTATATCTCCCTTCCTAGTGTGAGGTCTGACCTATGGTGGGTACTTTATATGGTGAATGAGTGAAGATGCATTCAATTCAGAGACTAATCTTGGATTTTGAAAAAAATTTTCCCC
Organism: Orcinus orca; assembly: GCF_937001465.1. Taxonomy (NCBI): domain Eukaryota; kingdom Metazoa; phylum Chordata; class Mammalia; order Artiodactyla; family Delphinidae; genus Orcinus; species Orcinus orca. Next base: position 125,945,410 of record NC_064559.1, read on the forward strand.
ATGCATGCCTAAATCTCAGAATTTAGGTGCTGTCAGGAATATTACAGGTGAAAAAGTATCATTTACTGTTTTCTCTAAATGAGAAAGGCACATGGTTTTGAATAAAGAAATGAATGGATGGATGAAAAAAGAAAGGCATAACCACCTTCAATGTTTTATTCATATTAATAAGGAGTTTACATTTGATTGCAGTGAGCAGCAGTAGTCCAAAAACAAATAAATAAATAAGCAGCCTCCACATTTGTAATTTAAAATTTATTTCAGATTCTCTTACTTTAAGTAAGTATGCATGGCTTAAGGACTCAATTTAGGCTCATTCCTGTACTAGGAGACACCTGAGGCCAGATTAAAGGCATACAGACCCTGCACACACCCTGATCCGTATCAGCAACCCTGGCCTTGAACCATTGCTATAAAACTCCTCACCAGATCCTCTGGGGTTGGGATACACAGTTTTCAAAGAGCGTGAGCCTTCTGTGTCCCCCTGTGCCTGGCAAAGCAATAAAGCTATTCTTTTTTACTTCAACCAAAATTCTGTCTCTGAGATTCAATGATTCAATTCAGCACCGGTGCACAGAGGCCAAGTTTTTGGCATCATTCTTGTATTTTTAAAAACCAGAAGGCCCAATTTATTACAGTTTTCCTTTATGAAAATTACCATCCTATGTTGCAGGTTTGCCTTCTAGATCTTTTTTGTAAAAATTTGTTTAGCAGTCCCACCTTTCTCTACTGCTTCTTTCAACTATTTTCTGAATGTGTGTCCTCTGAAATACACTACCATTTGATTATAATTATTGTTCGTCATCTGCTGCAGAAGGATCCCATCCTTCTTCCTCAGTGAACTGCAAGGATGTGCCAGAGAATTCTGAGTAGAACAGACATCCTCTTTTTTGGCCTTTTCATATGGGAAAGTCATAAGTAGAATCAGAAGATGTATGAGAATTTGTTCTGATCAACCCAAGAATGCTTTTTGAATACAGTTTTAGAGCAAAAAACAAAAATGGTAGATATACAAAGGTTTGATATAAAAGTCCATAGGAAATTTCTATAATAGTAATAGAATAATAATTCTACAGTTAAAGAAGAATGAGTACCGTGAATATAATCATGACATTTTCATATCATGGATAGTTGTTGCCCCAGCCAAAAAGAAAAAATTATCCACTTTTCTACTCTTTCTCTGGGCAATTAGACATCACTGCTATGGTTTTAGGAGCTGATACTGTTCTTAATGATGGAAAATTTTGTGATTGGCAGCTGGGTCTACAAAGTGGCCACATGTTTTCAGCAGTCTGCTCATAAGTGTTTCTAAAATTTTGGAAGCAACGCACAAGAAACTTTGATGGCAGTTCAAGCCAGGATCTTGTGGCCTTTCATTTCCTTAAATCTAGGGGGAAAAAATGGATAAGGATGTCAGGGAGGAAGAAATTTTTTTTTTTAAGTTTAATAACATATATACATAGGAGAGATCCAGAAAAACGAGTAACTCACCCAAATGGCAGAAGCCCTCACCTTAAATACTATCCTCAGCCAAAGACAAAAGGCGATGTTGAGGGTAGGGAGACTCATTCATGGGGTTACCAGGAAAAGCACAGTAAAGAAGGGTAAGGTTGTGATACAGATTTAAGTCCTGGCCTCCTCCATTGAGAAGTGTCTAGAGATTCCGCCATCCTTCTCTTCCAGGTACGTGGTGGAAGACGCCCTTACAAATGGAAATTTCCCTTGCAAATGTAAATGTTTCTCACAAAAGGGCAACTCCCTTTTTGTTTTCAGAGTTTTCCCCATGTATGCTGTTTCCTAGAAAATAACCGGCTTAAAATAATATGCCAGAGACATTTTAGCATGGCAAATTCTGCTCCCCTTCAAGAATTGAAGATTAGGATTGTCTGATTAATCACTCAGTTTCCATACATAGGCTATTGTTTTCCAAAGGCTCGTCTGCCTATGGTGAAAATGGAGGTGAGGTGGGGTGTGGTAGAGGGTAGGGAAACTAGAAATGCTATTTAAGGAATGCAAAGAGAAGGAATGAATTCACCCTCTAACATTCAAAAGAGATTATACAAGAAGTCCATTTTCTTACAAGCAGGGCTCCTGCCCTGAGGGAATATTTTCTAAATTTCTTTAAATCTTTAATCACAGTTTAAGCCTGGAGGGTTTCTCTCAATGTGTAGGGAAGATACCAATACTTCCTAGGACAGCAAGGCCAGCGACTTTCTATTTTATGGCAAAAGTATATGGGGATAGGAGAAGGGAGTGGTCAGTTGTGTGTCTGCTAATGCCCTGCAAGGACTTCAGCTCAGAGTAACTCCTGTGTGTGTGTGTGTGTGTGTGTGTGTGTGTGTGTGTGGAGTTGGGAGGAGGAGAGCAAAAGGGGACAACAAGATGATGATAACTCAGTAGGGGAGGAAAATGGGAATTTTGACTTGCCTCTCCATTTAGGAATCTGAGATGCCTTTGTTTCCTGTGTGTATCGAAGGAACTCCGAAGTTTGAGAGCCTAGCTGGAGTACTTGCCAGAGGGGACATCTAAGAGAGCTGAAGTGGCTTTTCAGAGAGGCTACCGGGCAGTCAATTTAGGCAGGGGCTGAACTGTGCACAGCCAGACCACAGAGTACCTGAGATGAGCTAAGATCAAGCCAAGTCAGCCAGCGAGGATCACTGGGTCCAACCCAGCTGAGGGAGGCTACTACTTTTGATGACTCCAGGCAACAATGACAGACACAACTGCTGGCTGGTGGGCAGTGCACAGACGCAGAGGGACACCCGTGTGGGACTAAAGAAACCTGCAAACATCCTACGCAAGAATCTCTTCACCTCTCCCATGATGTTGCAAACACTCAAATATCACTTTGAAGAAGAACTCTTGGGTTGGGGGTAAAGTGTTTCAGAGCTAACTAATACCAAGTAATGTGTAATCAAAGGAACATTTTACATTATAAGACTAGGCTAATTTTAAGGTGCTACATACCTTCTGCATTGTAGAATCACTTAAATTTGTTATCCCATTACACATGTGTGTGTTAATATACATGGTTACATGTGTTTTAAGACTATACATGTTTTAAGACTATACATGTTTTAAGACTATACATGGTTACATGTGTTTTAAGACTTTACTCTTAAAAGGCTATAAGAAAATATTTGCCAAGTGGGTGGGTAAAATACCATCATCAAAACTGGAGGACTTTTGAGAGTGAAAAGGGTACTATTAATTACTCCAGCACAAAAAGGCATAAACCTGGACCATCCCATGCCACCTGGGACACATTCTACAGAAGAAGCTGAATTCTGTTCAAGAAAAGAAGTTTTCTTTGATTGAGATGGGGAGAGATGAGGGAGAAAACTTTTACCTTAATGTATATATTTGTTTAAAAATGGAGATTACCTTGGGGCTAAGAGAGTTTATGCAAATAAGAATTAAATTGTACTATTTAAGAAATAAACAGAAATTCGGTGGATGCAAGTTGGCTAAAAAATGGATATAAAGGACTTCCCTGGTGGCGCAGTGGTTAAGAATCCTCCTGCCAATGCAGGGGAAACGGGTTCAAACCCTGGTCTGGGAAGATCCCACATGCCACGGAGCAACTAAGCCCATGCGCCACAACTACTGAGCCCATGTGCCACAACTACTGAAGCCTGCGTGCCTAGAGCCTGTGCTCCGCAACAAGAGAAGCCACCGCAATGAGAAGCCTGCACACTGCAGCAAAGAGTAGCCCCCGCTTGCCGCAACTAAAGAAAGCCCGCATGCAGCAGCGAAGACCCAACGCAGCCAAAAATAAATAAATAAATTTATTTTTTTTTTAATGGATATAAGAAGAATCCTTTGATGGAAAGTTATGCAAGAAACTAACAATACTTTAGCACGTTAAAAACTAGGGTTGGGGGGAGAGTGGCATGGTTGGCCAGAAATTTACAGTGGAGGGATAATTAGATGATTTAGATTTTAAACAGAACTTTGCTGTGCTGCCAGCTGTATTTATACCCAGCGGATCCAAACCTTTGTAAAATCGGGAGTGTCCTTTGGTTACAGTGTTGAGGGATGGGAGGGAGGGAATGAAAACATGGAGCTGTCTGCAGTGCCAGGTGAAGCCAAAGCTGTATGAAAATAATTCATGAAGCCTAAGAACTGAAACTAGTGGAAATGGAAAATTCAGCAGGAGCAAGACGGTAGAGAAAGACGCCACCTGAAGAATGTAAGCCCCTTATGAACTGAGAAGCTATCTGTGGGTGCAGTGGGTGGGTATGGGTTTCTACGAGGAAGATAAGGGTTCCAGCAAATCTACCATCATATTCAAGAAAAGATTGTTCTCCTAAGCCTGGAAACCTGGAAATAACTAGGCTGTAGAAATCTAGGTTAAACATACTTTACACAATTTTATACAATTAAAATATAATTTCAGTGATTGGTCAATAACATTTATTAACTAGCCACTCCAAACACACTGTTGTACTCAAAGTCTCGAACTCACAAACTTAGTTAATTCCATAGTGAAAAATAAAACAAGGAAAGAGGTTCACATTTGCATTTTCTATGATTATTGAAATGTCTTTTCCTCCTTATGTGTTAACTATAAATAAACAATACCAATTCTTCACCCTTATATTGTTTTTATTATTATTAAAGTATCTATAACTTACATACAGTGGCATAGATTTATACCCACTGGTTATTTAAAGTTCATGAAATGCCTTCTGCTCCCTGGAGGAAATGTACCAAATATGTATAAAATAATAATAAAATAATACTATGCCCAAGGATAGACCGTGTGTCTATGTTTTCATACTGTGAGCATCATGGGTATCTTAGAGCACAGGCTGTTTATAAATGAGGCCTCCAGCTGTTACTGAGAGACTCAGGCAGAAAAAGGGAGTAAACGGAGTATAATAATCCTGATTATTATACTGTTTCTATAGTGACCCAGGATGAGTTGCATTCTCCTTAGGAATAAACTGCTCAGTCAGTAGCTCCTATGAAGTACCATGTGGTAAATTACCTCCTTCCATGTACTAAATGATACCTTGATGCCTTGGAAAAATTAATGGGTGAGTGGTTTACTCTGAGAGCATTTTATTCCCTCTGAGTCAACATAGGATTCTGCCCAATTAAGTTTTGGAGGGCAGAATTTGCCCTAGAAAAAGCAGTTTAAAGGTTTAGAGTAATCGAAGCAATATAAAAACTAGTCCCTGATGTATAGTAAAGATTGGACTTCTCACCATGGCTAAGACTTTCATTATCACAGAGTTATTACATTTCCCTCGGTGGCCAAAAGAAGGGGGGGAAAGAGTGGGAGCTACCATTAAAATATAAAATACATTAACATATTTCTAAACATTTATTTACAGTTAATCAACTATCTCTTGGTGTCTTCTAAAACATGTCAAGTCCTTTGGCCTATCACCATGTCTCAGACAATTCAGACTGTTGCCATGTCAGGTAAATAAAAGTTACTGTTTTCTCTAGAAATATATTTTCTACGTGTAATGGATTATATACTCATTGACACAACATAGAATTCAAATAGGCTGGAGGCATTGTTGGATTTTGAACTAATTTTTTTTTTTAATAGAGAAGGCCAAAATGCCATATTGTGCAGTTTATCTATTGCTCAAGCTCTGTTCTACAGTTGGTTAAATTAAATTAACAAAATTAAATTAATGAATTTTTGAGAAGGATTTTCTTTAAAGAATCTGATATTGTGGTTATTTAAACAAAATAGATAAACTTTTTTATATAGTAAAAGTGCTTAGAGTGTCTGAATCTAGTACAGGCATAAATTATCAAGTAATATTCTACCAGTAATTATTTTAGGTTGACATACAATGATATTAATATTATCACATTTATAAAGCACTTTTATTTTCTGAGAAATGGTGGATCTTTCACTCAAATATTTTAATTGTTATCAAAAGACATCTATGAAATATTTTTTTAAAATAGTTTAGCTGTAGGGATGGAAGCCCAAAAAGAGCTTTCCCTGACTTTAGTCTGCTTCCCTGGGACTCTAATACACCTTTCCTCACAATTGTCAAACTGCAGTTCAAAAACGAACATCTGGTCATGAAACTCATAGACATGGAAACAGAGGGCAATAAGTATACGTGCATGCATTTGTTTTTATTAAAATGGTGACTGAGAAATAAATTACACAAAGTAATTTGAATTTGAAACAGGAGGGAAGGGGGTAGGGCACAACCTTTGAAAGAATGACATAGCCCGAGGACATGACATAAACGGATTAGAACCAGATGGGTCCAAGGTGGTGGACAAGTCGACTTCCACTAGACCTTGAGCCTCAGTATATGCTCATTGTAACACAATCAGCAAGCTAAATGACACACCCACAGACGCCATGACAGTTCTAAGGCAACCAAAGGATCAAAAAGTGGGCTGTGGCCCAATTCCTGGAAATCACTGCCCCTTCCCGAAATAGCTGGAATACTCCTCCCACTCAGCCTATGAAATTACCCACCACTATAAAAACTGACAACCCCATACCCTGGTGCCTTTCTCACCTTCTGAGATGTCCCACACTCTGTCTGTGGAGTGTGTTTCTCCCAAGGCCTTTCTCACCTTCTGAGATGTCCCACACTCTGTGGAGTGTGTTTCTCTCTAAATAAATCCACTTCTTAACTATCACTTTGACTCTCAATGAATTCTTTCTGCAATGAGACATCAAGAAACTGAGGTTCATTAAGTCCTGAAACCAGGTATGTGATCTTAGTTGGAAGACTGGGTTTTGGCCGGGTTTGAGTCCCGGCCGCGTGGGTTCAACTCCCAATCTGAGGTGCATGGTTTCAATTTTTATACTCAGAGTAACAGCTTAGATCTACCTCCTGTCACAGCCACTTAACAGCTATGCAGTTACCCTGTGAACTTTATATTTCTCATCTGTAAGATGGGAATAATAATCACAAGACCTCATGCCAGTTGTCCTAATGATTAAGATATTTTAACTAATTTAAAACACATTGGCAGCCCCCATGGTGTGACCTATTTAGAGGGTCAGGAAGGCCTCATAAAAAAAGTGACATTTAAAATGAGAGTTGAGGGGGACCTTCAAGATGGTGGAGGAGTAAGACGTGGAGATTATCTTCCTCCCCACAAATACATCACAAATACATCTGCATGTGGAACAACTACAGAACACCTACTGAACGCTGGCAGAAGAACTCAGACCTCCCAAAAAGCAAGGAAATCCCCATGTACCTGGGTAGGGCAAAAGAAAAAAAGAAAAAACAGAGACAAAAGAGTAGGGACGGGACCTGCACCTCTGATAGAGAGCTGTGAAGGAGGAAAAGTTTCCACACACTAGGAAGCCCCTTCACTGGCAGAGACGGGGGTGGCAGGGAGGAAGCTTCAGAGCTACAGAGGAGAGTGCAGCAACAGGGGTGCAGAGGGCAAAGCAGAGAGATCCCTGCACAGAGAATCAGTGCCAAGAGGCTTGTCTGCTCACGCGCCAGGGTGGGTGGGGGCTGGGAGCTGAGGCTTGGGCTTCGGAGGTCAGATACCAGGGAGAGCACTGGGGTTGGCTGCGTGAAGACTGCCTGAAGGGGGCTAGTGCGCCACAGCTAGCCAGGAGGGAGTCCGGGAAAAGGTCTGGAAATGCCTAAGAGCAAGAGGCCATTGTCTTGGGGTGCGCGAGGAGAGGGGATTCCTTCCCCATCTGCCCACAGAAGGCAGAGCACTGCCTAAACGAGCTCCAGAGACAGGCGCAAGCCATGGCTATCAGCTCAGACACCAGAGACGGGCATGAAACACTAAGGCTGCTGCTGCAGCCACCAAGAATCCTGCGTGCAGCACAGGTCACTATCCACGCCTCCCCTCCCAGAAGCCTGTGCAACACACCACTGCCAGGGACCTGTGATCCAGGGCCAACTTCCCCGGGAGAACACACAGCGCGTCTCAGGCTGTTGCAACATCACACTGGCCTCTGCTACCGCAGGCTCACCCTGCATTCTAATTATAACTACCGTACCCCTCCCTCCCCCTGGCATGAGTGAGCCAGAGCCCCCTAATCAGCCACTCTTTTAACCCCATCCTGTCTGGGCAAGGACAGATGCCAGAGGGCAACCTACACACAGAGGGGGCGGCAAAACCAAAGTTGAATCCCAGGAGCCGTGAGAACAAAGAGAAAGGGGAACCTCTCTGTGCAGCCTCAGGAGCAGCGGCTTAAATCTCCAATCACCTTGATGTACCCTGCATCTGTGGAATACCTGAATAGACAACAAATCACCCAAAATTGAGGTGGTGGACTTTGGGAGCAACTGTAGACTTGGAGTCTGTTGTCTACGACTGATTTGTTTCTGATTTTTATGTTTAACTTAGTATAGTTTTTAATGCTTGTTATCATTGGTGGATTTGATTATTGGTTTGGTTGCTCTCTTCTTTTTTTAAATTTATTTATTTATTTTTATTTTTTTATTTTAATATTTTTTTTCTTTCTTTTTGTCTCCCTTACCTTCTGAGCTGTGTGGATGACAGGCTCTTGGTGCTCCAGCCAGGCATCAGGGCTGTGCCTCTGAGGTGGGAGTGCTGAGTTCAGGACATTGGACCACCAGAGACTTCCTGGCCCCACTAATATCAATCAGCAAGAGCTCTCCCAGAGATCTCCATCTCAATGCTGAGATTCAGCTCCACACAACGGCCAGCAAGCTCCAATGCTGGATGCCCCATGCCAATCAACTAGCAAGACAGGAACACAACCCCACCCATTAGCAGAGAAGCTGCCTAAAATCATACTAAGTTCACAGACACCCAAAAACACACCACCAGATGTGGTCCTGCCCACCAGAAAGACAAGATCCAGCCTCATCCACCAGAACACAGGCACCAGTACCCTCCACCAGGAAGCCTACCCAACACACTGAACCAACCTTACCCACTGTGGACAGACACCAAAAACAACAGGAACAATGAACATGCAGCCTGCGAAAAGGACAGCCCAAACACAGGAAGTTAAACAAAATGAGAATAAGAGAAATATGCAGCAGATGAAGGAGCAAGTAAAAACCTACCAGACCAAACAAATGAAGAGGAAATAAGCAGTCTACCTGGAAAGGAATTCAGAGGAATGATACTAAAGATGATGCAAAATCTTGGAAATAGAATGGAGAAAATACAAGAAAATTTTAACAAGGAACTAGAACTAAAGAGCAAACAAACAAAGATGAACAAAACAAAAAATGAAATTAAAAATTCTCTAGAAAGAATCAATAGCAGAATAACTGAGGCAGAAGAACGGATAAGTGACCTGGAAGATAAAATAGTGGAAATAACTACTGCAGAGCAGAATAAAGAAAAAAGAATGAAGAGAACTGAGGACAGTCTCAGAGACCCCTGGGACAATATTAAATGCACCAACATTCAAATTATAGGGATCCCAGAAGAAGATAAGAAAAAGAAAAGGTCTGAGAAAATATTTGAAGAGATTATAGTTGAGAACTTCCCTAACATGGAAAAGGAAATAGTCAATCAAGTCCAGGAAGCACAGAGAGTTCCATACAGGATAAATCCAAGGAGAAATACACCAAGACACATATTAATCAAACTATCAAAAATTAAATACAAAGAAAAAAATATTAAAAACAGCAAGGGAAAAGCAACAAATAACATACAAGGAAATCCCCATAAGGTTAATTGCAGAACTTTCAGCAGAAACCCTGCAAGCCAGAAGGGAGTGGCAGGACATATTTAAAGTGATGAAAGGGAAAAACCTACAACCAAGATTACCCTACCCAGCACAGATCTCATTCAGATTTGATCAAGAAATTAAAACCTTTACAGACAAGCAAAAGTTAAGAGAATTCAGCACCAACAAACTAGCTCCACAACAAATGCTAAGGGAACTTCTCTTGGCAGGAAACACAAGAGAAGGAAAAGACCTACAATAACAAACCCAAAACAATTAAGAAAATGGTAATAGGATCATGCGTATCGATAATTGCCTTGGGCTTCCCTGGTGGTGCAGTGGTTGAGAATCTGCCTGCCAATGCAAGGGACACGGGTTTGAGCCCTGGTCTGGGAAGATCCCACATGCCATGGAGCAACTAGGCCCATGAGCCACAACTACTGAGCCTGAGTGTCTGGAGCTTGTGCTCTGCAACAAGAGAGGCCGCGACAGTGAGAGGCCCGTGCACTGTGATGAAGAGTGGCCCCCACTCACCGCAACTAGAGAAAGTCCACACACAGAAACAAAGACCCAACACAGCCAAAAATAAATAAATAAATAAAAATTTAAAAAAATAAATAAAATTAATAATTGCCTTAAATGTGAATGTATTAAATGCTCCAACCAGAAGACACAGGCTTGCTGAATGGATACAAAAACAAGACCCATATATATGCTGTCTACAAGAGACCAACTTCAGACCTAGGGACACATACAGACTGAAAATGAGGGGATGGGAAATGATATTCCATGCAACTGGAAATCAAAAGAAAGCTGGAATAGCAATACTCATATCAGATAAAATAGACTTTAAAATAAATAATGTGAGAAGAGACAAGGAAGGACACTACATAATGATCAAGGAATCAATCCAAGAAAAAGATGTAACAATTATAAATATATATGAACCCAACATAGGAGCACTTCAATACATAAGGCAAATACTAACAGCTATAAAAAAGGAAATCGGCCGTAACACAATAATAGTGGGGACTTTAACGCCTCACTTACAGCAATGGACAGATCATCCAGACAGAAAATTAATAAGGAAACACAAGCTGTAAATGACACAATAGACCAGATAGATTTAATTGACATTTACAGGACATTGCATCAAAAACTGCAGATTACCCTTTCTTCTCAAGTGCACATGGAACATTCTCCAGGATAGATCATATCGTGGGTCATGTATCAACACTTGGTAATTTAAGAAAATTGAAATCTTATCAACTATCTTTTCCAATGACAATGTTATGAGACTAGATATCAATAACAGGAAAAAAAACTGTAAAATATAAAAACACATGGAGGCTAAACAATACGCTATTAAATAACCAAGAGATTACTGAAGAAATCAAAGAGGAAATCAAAATATACCTAGAAACAAATGACAATCAAAACATGATGACCCAAAACCTATGGGATGCAGCAAAAGCGGTTCTAAGAGGGAAGTTTATAGCAATAAATTCCTACCTCAAGAAAGAAGAAACATCTCAAATAAACAACCTAAGGTTACACCTAAAGCAATTAGAGAAAGAAGAACAAAAAAAACCCCCAAAGTTAGCAGAAGGAAAGAAATCATAAAGATCAGATCAGAAATAAATGAAAAAGAAATGAAGAAAACGATAGCAAAGATCAATGAAACTGAAAGCTGGTTCATTGAGAAGATAAACAAAATTGATAAACTAGCAGCCAGGCTCATCAAGAAAAAAATGGAAAAGACTCAAATCAACAGAATTAGAAATTAAAGAGGAAGAGTAACAACTGACAGTGCAGAAATACAAAGGATCATGAGAGATTATTACAAGCAACTATATGCCAATAAAATGGACAACCTGGAAGCATGGACAATTTCTTAGAAAAGCACAACCTTATGAGACTGAACCAGGAAGAAATAGAAAATATAAACAGATCAATCACAAGCACTGAATTTGAAACTGTGATTAAAAATCTTCCAACAAACAGAAGCCCAGGACCAGATGGCTTCACAGGCGAATTATATCAAACATTTACAGAAGAGCTAACACCGATCCTTCTCAAACTCTTCCAAAATATAGCAGAGGGAGGAAAACTCCCAAACTCATTCTGCAAGGCCACCATCACCCTGATACCAAAACCAGACAAAGATGTTACAAAAAAAGAAAACTACAAACCAATATCACTGATGAACATAGATGCAAAACTCCTCAACAAAATACTAGCAAACAGAATCCAACAGCACATTAAAAGGATCATACATCATGATCAAGTGGGGTTTTTCCTAGTAATGCAAGGATTCTTCAATATATGCAAACCAATCAATGTGATACACCATATTAACAAATTGAAGTATAAAAAACATATGATCATCTCAATAGATGCAGAAAAAGCTTTCAAAAAAATTCAACACCAATTTATGATAAAAACTTTCCAGAAAGTAGGTGTAGAGGGAACTTATCTCAACATAATAAAGGCCATATATGGCAAACCCACAGCCAAAATCATTCTCAATAGTGAAAATATGACAGCCTTTCCTTTAAGATCAGAAACAAGACAAGGTTGCCCAATCTCACTGCTATTATTCAACATAGTTTTGGAAGTTTTAGCCACAGCAATCAGAGAAGAAAAAGAAATAAAAGGAATCCAAATTGGAAAAGAAGATGTAAAACTGTCACTGTTTGCAGATGACATGATACTATACATAGAGAATTCTAGAGATGCTACCACAAAACTCCTAGAGCTAATCAATGAATTTGGTGAAGTAGCAGGATACAAAATTAATGCACAGAAATCTCTTGCATTCCTATACAATAATGATGAAAAATCTGAAAAGAAATTAAGGAAACACTCCCGTTTACCACTGCAACAAAAAGAATAAAATACCTAGGAATAAATCTACCTAAGGAGACAAAATACCTGTATGCAGAAAACTATAAGACACTGATGAAAGAAATGAAAGATGATACAAACAGATGGAGAGATATACCATTTTCTTGGATTGGAAGAATCAACATTGTGAAAATGACTCTTCTACCCAAAGCAATCTACAGATTTAATGCAATCCCTATCAAATTACCAATGGCATTTTTCACAGAACTAGAACAAAAAAATTCACAATTTGTATGGAAACACAAAAGACCCCAAATAGCCAAAGCAATGTTGAGAAAGAAAAACAGAGATGGAGGAATCAGGCTCCCTGACTTCAGACTATACTACAAAGCTACAGTAATCAAGACAGTATGGTCCTTGCACAAAAATAGAAATATAGATAAGTGGAACATGATAGAAAGCCCAGAGATAAACCTATGCACATATGACCACATTATCTTTGATAAAGGAGGCAAGAATATGCAATGGAGAAAATACAGCATCTCCAATAAGCTGTGATGGGCAAACTGGACAGCTACATGTAAAAGAATGAAATTAGAACACTCCCTAAGACTGTATACAAAAATAAACTCAAAATGGATTAAAGAACTAAATGTAAGGCCAGACACTTTAAAACTATTAGAGGAAAACATAGGCAGAACACTCTATGACATAAATCACAGCAAGATCCTTTTTAACCCACCTCCTAGAGAAATGGAAATAAAAACGAAAATAAACAAATGGGACCTAATGAAATTTAAAAGCTTTTGCACTACAAAGTAGACCATAAACAAGAAGAAAAGACAATCCTCAGAATGGGAGAAAGTATTTGTAAATGAAGCAACTGACAAAGGATTAATCTCCAAAACATACAAGCTGCTCTTGCAGCTCAATGTCAAAAAAACAAACAACCCAATCCAAAAATTGGCAGAAGACCTAAATAGATATTTCTCCTAAGGAGATATACAGATTGCCAACAAACACGTGAAAGGATGGTCAACATCATTAATCATCATTAATCCTTAGAGAAATGCAAATCAAAACTGCAGTGAGGTTTCACCTCACACTGGTTAGAATGACCCTCATCAAAAAATCTACAAACAGTAAATGCTGGAGAGGGTGTGGAGAAAAGGGAACCCTCTTGCACTGTTGGTGAGAATGTAAATTGATACAGCCACTATGGAGAATACTATGGAGTTTCCTTAAAAAAATAAAAGTAGAACTACCATATCATCCAGCAATCCCAATCTGGGCATATACCCTGAGAAAACCATAATTCAAAAAGAGACATGTACCACAATGTTCATTGCAGCACTATTTATAATAGCCAGGACATGGAAACAACCTAAGTGTCCATTGACAGATGAATGGATAAAGAAGATATGGCACGTATATACAATGGAATATTACTCAGCCATAAGACGAAATGAAACTGAACTATTTGTAGTGAGGTGGATGGACCTAGACTCTGTCATATAGAGTGAAGTATGTCAGAAAGATAAAAACAAATACCATATGCTAACACATGTATATGGAATCTAAAAAAAAAAAGATTCCAATGAACCTAGGGGTAGGACAGGAATAAAGATGCAGATGTAGAGAATGGACTTGAAGACATGGGGAGGGGGAAGGGTAAGCTGTGACGAAGTGAGAGAGTAGCATTGACATATATGCGCTACCAAATGTAAAATAGATAGCTAATGGCAAGCAGCTGCTTAACACAGGGAGATCAGCTCCATGCTTTGTGACCACCTAGAGGGGTGGGATAGGGAGTGTGGGAGGGAGACCCAAGAGGGAGGGGTTATGGGGATATATGTATACATATAGCTGATTCACTTTGTTATACAGCAGAAACTAACACAACATTGTAAAGCAATTATACTCCAATATAGATGTTAAAAAAATAAAAATAAATTAGTAAAATAAAATGAGAGTTGAAGAACCAGTTGAATTTGCCATAAGGAAGTGTCTAGGAGGAAAGGCTCCAAGGTAGTAATGGATCTGGTTTGTTTAAAGAACTAAGAGAAGGGAATTGAACCTAAAATTCTGCTTCAAGTTGCTTATTGTGAAAAAAGAGGAAATGAAGTATTTCTCATAAACATTGGCAGCCCCAAGCAGTGTGTGATCCATTCTATTTCAGGCTGTTGGTCCTGGAGGAGGATAGAGAGCTACATCCTGGCAGTCCACAGGTGAAAACAATGCACAGTTGAGGGCCGGGGAATGTGGGAGTACATTTTGGGCTTAGGAAGTGTGGAAGAGGAGCACTGGGTAACAAAGCAAAGGATATATGGAACAGACTGGTGATTCAGAAGCTTAGATTAGGAGTAGGGGAGATGGAGAATGCGGAGAGTGATAAAACTGAGGAGACAAGCAGTACAAATTTTTTAGGCCACACTATAGAGTTTGTTGGTTTTCCATAGGCAATGGAAGACCTTTGCATTGCACCTGGACAAGCTCTGTTCTGCCTCTGATACACTGACACAATTATGTCCCTTCACTTGTTTCCACAAAGAATCCATTTCAAAAAGCTTTTCATGGGATTTATAGACTTACTGAATGCCTTGTCTCTGATATGGTGACCATGAGGAATGTTCAAATCTAATTGTAATGAGTTTCCCATGACAACATTGTGCTGCTTTCCCAAATCTGAGGTAAACTTTTCAGACTCTGCTCACTGGTACTATTTTTTTATATTCTTGGACCCTTTGGTTAGGTAACCTTAAGACATTCACAGCAGTGGAAAATGAAAGATGTCCTCAATTCCCTGTCTGGCCAAAATTGAGGACATTTGACAGGACTATGAAAGCTTTTTTTTTGAGAAATGAGATGCTTTTTGCTTTCTACTCTTTCCCCTCCAGCTCAAATTAGAATTAATCCTCTACTACTTGGGCTTTTATTCCCTTTTCATTTCTATTTCCTGATGTTTTATTAGAAAAGAACTTCAAAGCCAATGAGAAACTGGACCCAAATTTCGAGGCATTATTTTTTTACCTCTCCTACTCCTTAGTCTTACTCCAGACCCTCTGGCATCCTGACTCTTAAATTCTAAGAAACTGTAGACTCATTTGAGAAGATTGTTTCTCAAATTCTTCATCATACTTCTACACCAAAACTGAGGAGTAAAAATGGGGAGCAATCAACTTCTTTCTGATTCTCTACCTGACCGTGTGATACATTCCCAAGTCCTTCAGCCAGTAGCCATTTCCCATGCTTCGCCGACCCTGAGGAAACACTACTGCCTCTTTGATCCTGTGAGCCTTCTTCTTTCCTCACCAACACATCAAGGGAAAGTTGTGTACAGGGCAAGCCTTTGATCGAATATATGCATAGAGCTTCTTAGCAACCATGGCTTAAAAAGACACACTTTTTTGAGGGAATGTTCTATACATAGTCTCAGAAACTAAAATGCTATTACTTTTTGAACAATTCCACGTGAATTACACATGAGAGGCAGAGAAAATTATATTCACCATAATTTCTTCCAGGAAGAACACTGAATTTGTTCTGAAGTAACTCTTTTATAACCCCACTTGGGACTTGGGTACACCCTCCAAAGTTCAGTCCCCACAGAGATTCCCTCACATGTAGAGTATTACTTATCCAGAGGTAAGGAGTAAAAACTTTTGTTGTCACAGGAAAGCGGTAAAAACAAGGAAAAGGGAGGGGAAAAGGGCTAGAGTGGATAAAACAGGCCATTGTGTGGTGTGAGCTCTTTCTGTATCTGTAATCATTAGTAAAAAATATTTTTATTTTATTTTTTATTTCTTTGTTGAGAGAAGACGTTCTGAAGAGGTAGACTCCTATATCCAGAGAGTCTGGATTCGAATAGTCACAGCCATGAGATAATAGGTACACAATACATAAGTTGTGTGTTCTGTTTTGAAAATGGACTATTTGGGAAGATTGAGGAATGTATTAAATTTTAAAACATATTACGCACAATTATTTAGGGGCTATCTTGCAGTAGACAAACCTGTATTTAAATCTAGACTCTACTTCTTGCCAGTTATAGACCTTTTTGTACTTCCGTTTGTGGGATTTTAAATAGATAGCAAATGTAGAATACTTCCCAGGTAAATATTCAATAAATAATACCTGTGATGATGATAATGATGATGACAATGATGAACATCATGCCTACCCCAGCACCTGACAGGTTGTAGGCTCTCAAATTACAACCACACACTAGCATAATAATTATTAGCATTAGTGGAGCGTAGTATTATTTAAATTTTAAGCAAGTGTTTGTATGCTGATATATGTTCATACAAAAATAAAAAATAAAAAGTGAGTAAAAGTATGAATGAACAAAGATATGTTTTTCCATATCATTAAATGAGCAAACTTAATGGTATTAGAAATGAAACTCACATTAGAAACAGGGGCCATAATCACAGCACTCGGTCCATTTCCAGAAAGACATTGGAGTCATTAGGAAACTGAGATCAGAAGAAAATGTGACCTATAAACTACTTCTCCTAAAATAGCTTTATTTATTTATAATGAACATTGACATGAATGTTCTGTTAAACACAAGCTTGGACAATTACCAAAAAATCAGGATATGCTAATTTGATGACTCTAGGACACTACAGGTAAACCTTCCACAGGGACTTTTGCCCCTCCAGAAGTATAAATGTGGATTGCTCTATGGATTAGCATAAATATAGAACTTCGAGAGTCTTCAGGGATGTATTTTTATAAAATATCAATACAGAGGAAAAATTTTGCTACTTAAAGAATACTTCATCTCAGACTCTATACATCAAGAAATCTACAGTTAACAGAGTGAATAATAAAGGCAAATGAAGCAGTTTACTACAAGTAGCAGTCCACCTATAAATACCACTTGTGACAGACACCATCTCATCTTTGCAAGATGTAGTTTTTGTCAAGATCTTAATTGGCCACTGAGATTGTCAAAGAAGTAAATGTCTTAAATATTTCACCATTAAGGAGAATGTTCAGTGCTGTTAGTTCTAACAACGCGGGACAATGGCCAGGTATGGCAGGTCAGTATCATCCAGCATTAACCTGCTCGAGATGAGCTTAATAAGGTATTCTTCCCCCTCGTTCGTTTTCCCCTTAGCTGAGGCCATCTTTTAGCTATTTATTAAGACACTGATTAAGATGCTATGCAGTACTTCCTTCATCATTACTGATATAATATTATATATTTTCTTTATTTTCCTTCCATTCTTAGATGTGTGCTTCAGAAATATAAATTCATCATATTTTAGTTGTAAATAATTAGGTCTAACTGTGAAAATAAAGTTGAAAATTCTTATTTTCTTGACAAATGCTGTTTCTAGTATATTCAAATTTCTACTGTATCTTTTTTTGTTGTTTTTGCTATATTCTAGCTTTCTTCTCTATTTTTGTTTGAAAATTTTAACACAGAATTTCATGCCAGAAAAATTTTTTTTTTCTTCTGAAAGCTGGAAGAAATCATTTCAAGTTTCAAGACTGTGAAAATTGACTGTGCCTGACTTTTTCCAAAATGACTCGTAATGCTTTTTGCCAGGCAGATTCTAGGACTAGTTAGTTTATGATCAAAACTTACAGATGGTACTTACAGAAGACCAGCCAGTAGGGCATTTTTCAAGAATGTCAAGATCAAAAACTATAATTAAAGGTTATTTTTGGAAAATCCAGCATCCCCATCACTACTAACTACACGGGGAAAAAAAAAGAATAAGAAGCAAAAATGATTTTGTGACAAAGTAATTGCTGACAAAAATATTGTAACCCAATGTGTCATTTGAAAACAATTGAATTCTGGTCTTTTCATTGCAGAAGCTTAGCTTTCAAAGTGATGGTTAGTGTTATAGTGTATAATGCTGACTTTTCCTTAAGATCATAGGTTATTTCACAGCTGTCATAGTAACATAGCCGTCTTCCCTGTCACCAGTTCCTGTATCTCGTCCTTGCTGGTGTTATCTTTATGCCCAAACCCTTATAACATTCAATCACCACAAGGTCGAGGTCACATGATGGCAAACCAGTGATGAAATTTTTACCTTCTAACAATGCACAAGTGAAAATTTTATGCACTGAGGCAAAAGCAGGAAATAATGAATATCTATAGTTTAATTTCCATGCATCACTGCTTGTGGCAGTGAAATAAATACCGGGGTGAAGTAATAGAGTAGTTGCAGGGGTGGGCTAGTGGGTTAAAGAAGAGAATTAATATCCATGATTAAAACTGCATGTATCATTGCCAAGGGCTGTGAAAATATGTCAATTGCATGACTATGTCTGTTTCAATGACAGAGAAAGAACATTTAAAGTTTAATAATTGCTCTGTTTCCTTGTATGAAACAAACCAAAGTCCTTACTCCAAAGTCTTGCTAACAATAAATGAATTCTACAGATATCTGTTTTTGAAAATGATCGACTTAATTATATGTATATTTTTATGTACTAACTGATACGTAGTTTTTCAATCTTTTTTTATTTAAAAACTATGCCAACCAACCTAATGTTGCATATCTGCAGGTTCATTTTTAAATTAATTTTGTAAATTCTAGGCAACAAGTCTATGATCATACAGTATTTAATTAGTCCTTGAATTAATATTTGTAGTTCAAGTTTATATTGCTTGAAAATGATGATGAATTTATAATATCCTGTTGCTAGGAAAAATGGCAGTGCATATTCTCAGTATTATTTAGTTATAGGTTTAGGGTTTTTGTGACCAATAACCATGTATAACCTTAAATTATGACATATAAAATGTTCACACGACAAACAACTTACTGGAGTAAATGAAGAACATGTGATTCTTTTATCCTAAGAATATATCTGATTTCAACTGTAGAGAATAAGTTGAAAAAGTATCCCTAGTATTCACATTCCCTACATTTTCAGAAGTCCTACTTTTCATCAGGAAGTGAAAAAGTAGGCTTCCAAACAAAGACTAGTTTGCAAGCCTGGGAAAACATTTTTTAAAACCATTTAACGTACATTGTTACTTCTCTTAGAATTCTTTTTTTTTTTTAAGATTGTTAATTCACTACAAAGCGAAACTCTCAAATGCAAAGCATTTTTAAAAATAATGCTTTCCTGGTTAGAGAAGACCTAAGATAGACTGATTTACTAGCTATCAAAAACAACTAAATCACACATACGCACATACGCACGCACACACAGAGCCTTTGTCCAGATTTTTGTTCAATGTTATGCTTCTGCATCTTGTCCCCTTGAAGGAGATGAGTACTGTACTCTTTGTTTTGCTCAGAACTGAGGAATTGAGTACTTGGTCAGCACTCAACAAATAATAAGTCATAATGACAAGTACCGAATCCAATTTGAAACCGTAGGGGAAATTTAAGTGGTCCCAAATGCTAGTGTTCTCTGAGTTAAATCCATTTGTGGAGGAGCTGCAATTCCAGATGGAGGTTTCGTGAAATAATTCAAATTATTCTCTTCTATTTTTAACTTCTGGTTGGGCCGAAGAGATTTTTCACACCAAAGATTACAGCCATGGCTTTCACCAAGCTGAAAAAACAAGCTTTAATGTGATGATCCACACAAGACCAAACTTGATGAGAAATGTAGGGTGTTGCTATGGCAATTCCATTCGTTGGAACTTTTCTCTGTTGGCTTCATTCTGACAGTACATTCTAAAAAGAATTATATGAAAAGGTGTGGTGGCTGTGAAGACATACTTGAAGCCAAGAAGATAGAACTTTCTCATCTTTCTTTCTCCCAAAGAGAGAACACATCGTCATCTTGTAATGCCACCCTAACGTAGTCAGAAGGCTAGCTGAGGAGGTGTCATTCTGAGATTTCATTGAAACCCTGGGGTGTATTTCTTTTTGGCTTAAGTGGAAAAGTGGCGATGCTAGGGTTCTAAGCACAATTACAACATGGAAGAGGATGCTTAGTCGAAACTGAAAGATGATAAGTCCTTGGCTCCTGAAAGAATGAAGATCTGTTTTGTGGTGGTGGTGGTGGTGTTTTGTCTTACTTTCAGGAGAGGGTGGATGTATTAAAATTCATTTAAATCTAGGCATCAGAAGTGAATGAATCCCAGGTCTGAGAGTCTCTGATGGAGAAGGGAGATTTATTAATTCACCTAATGTCATTTCTTTTCAAATAGACCTTCATTTCAGAAGTCATAATCAATCCAATTGTTTATAAAAACAAGCTCAGTTCGAATCTAATTGCAGCCATTGTGTCAAAGCATTTTTTTTTCCTGATTAGTATCACTTACACTCTTCACAAACAACCCTATGAGGTAGGTACTATTTTCAACTCCATTTTGTACAAAGGGAAATTCAGAGAAAATGTAACTGGGCTAAGTTTGGTCATCTGGAAAGAAGGAAATACAGAAGTTGAATCCAGAACCAAGATCTTAATGTGTTGTTAAACAGAACTAACTGTGTCAAAATTTGAAGGGGGCGGGGATTCCTAAGCAATTTACTAATAAGCAGGAAAAATTTTATTTTTGCCATTACTGTAAAAACTTATTTTTCCATGCTACAAAGCACAACCAACCAGGTAAGATTAGGGAGATGGTGTATCAGAGAATCTTAACCTTAAAAAGAACCCGTTTTACAAATTGAATTCAATGATAATCATTTATTGAGCTCTTAGCACATTCTCTAAGCATAAAAAACTTCTAAAACACCAGTTCCTACCCCAGAAGAATTTATCAATTACTGGGAGAATGTAGTCAACAAGTAGGGATTAATCCATTTAGAAGTGAGCGTAAGTGTATTTAGCAATAAGACAGAGGTTATGAATTAGTGGCCTGCTGGCTGATGTGGCCCTCAGACATGTTTAATTTGAACCACAAAATCTGAATCTTCTTTTTAAAAAACCCAATTATTTGTGAACACAAAGTTTGCATTCCTATTTGGCAACAATTGGCTGAAGCTAATAGACAGTTTCCACTTTAGAAGTGGTGTGTACTCTCCAGTTTTCCAGATTCCCCACCCCTACTCTTTCTCCCACACTGAAGTTCAATGACAATTGTCATTCATTATAAAACTGTTCCCTTTTTTTTCTTATACCTATTTATATATGTTACTTTCCTGGCCCCTATAGGCTTTTGAGGTTGTCACCAACTTGTAAGGACACCAAAAGCATTTGAGATTCAGATTTATGATGGGTAAGAACAAAAAGACCATCATTCAGGTAGTAGCAGATTATTTACTACTTTCTATCTGCTTCTGTGGATATACTCAAATAGCTAAAGAAGAGATCTGGAATAAGAATTAAAGTTGGCACTACTACTGAGTTTTTCAGAGGCATGATTTATTACAAAACAATTTTGATTTATCTAAACCTGGAGAGGATATAGGTCATTGAGTTGCCCAGGTGTGGGCGTGTTGTGTAAACATTTGCAGATAAACAGGCATAATTTATGTGCAAAGAAAATTCCAACTGGGGAGATAGATTGAGAGAGGAAATAATATGGAGTAGAGGGCTAGAATGAGGAAGGGAGAGAGAGGTAGGGAAGGAGGGAGAGACTTTAAGAGTTTTGAGATTATAGCCCCTCAAACTCTTAAGCGTTGCGCAGAGGCTTGGTCCTTTCTAGCCATTCATCCAGTAGCCTCTGATAAAATGGACAACGGGCTTTTTTCTTGACTCTTGCTTTTATCTCTACCTGGAAAGACTTCTTTCTCTGCAAACCCTCAATTCATGTGACTTTTCTCTTACATTTCAACACCTGGTTCAGGAGGCTCATTTACCACTAAACTTTCTTGTTGCTCCTTAGAAAACGGAAATAATTTCTCCTTTTATGCTACAAATCTCTTGTATAGGTTTCATTCATTAGACTTAACTACATCCCATTGAAATTATGTATCTACGTGCCTGTTTCCCTATAGACTACGAATTCTTGGGAAGGTGCCCATGTTTCACTTATCTTTGTATTGCTGTCTCCCAGCATGGTATAATAAATATTTGTTGAATAAATGAATAAATACATCCTCAAAAGAGAGCCCAATTATTTTATTAACATTTTCTTGACCTATTCACTAATTACATAATTTTAAGGAGCCAAAATTCACTCAAAATAGCTAGTTTACATATGTAATTATTAATTCAATTGATAAAAATTGTGATATTATTCTGAAGTTAAACGTGTATTATATATACATATATCCATGTCTATATATCTATATCTATAGTTAGTTGAACATGTTCTTCATTTGGGACTAAATTAGGCACTTGGCAGAGCACCTGAGTGAAATTTAATTATATAATTAAATAAACATTTAATTTCATTATACAATTTACCAAATATACCTCCTATCCAGCCACCAACCAAAGTTATCATATTCTTTTTAAAAATGTTATCATTAAAATATTAACCAAGGCAAGGAAACAATTGTAAGTCTTCTATATAGTACCTGGAATAGATATTTTTTCACTTTATTGACATATAATGAAGAAAAGTAAACATAAGGGTATAGCTCAACTGAACAGGCCTGTAGAACAGCGCCTAGATCAAAAATACATTACCACCAGTTCCCTAAAACTCCTATTTCCTCTCCTGTCTGTAGCTCTCTTGTAAGGTTAACTGCATTCCAGACTTCTAAAAGCATAGATTAGTTTTTGCCTGTTTTTAGTAACTGAAATGTTTACTGCATTTAAAACACTACATAATGCACACATTATGACTTCATAAAAAAACATATATTCTTAACTCTGCAGAGTTACAAAGGTAGAGAAGACATAATCTTGACATTCCAGAAGCTTATCTGATAGAGACGGTAACACATAACCAAATACCTGATGCCAAATATGGACACATAGTAGTACATAGTAAATGGATTCTGAGTGATAGCTGAGTCTTACAAAGGGAAGCTCTCGTTTCGTTTCATACAAAATGCAGAATCACTATGGAGGCACCAAAAAATGTTTTCAGGCTCTGAAAAATTATTTCGAATAATAGGTTTCTGTCAGGTTGGCAGGAAAAAAGCTATTTATATCTCCATTATTGTGATAAATTTATCTCATGGGTAGATAGAGATCTCCATAATCTTCTTTCTGGTGGAAGCCTCTTTTTATTTATTTATATTTTAAAAGTTTATTTATTTTATTTTTTGCTGTGTTGGGTCTTTGTTGCTGCACGCGGGCTTTCTCTAGGTGCGGCGAGCGAGGGTTACTCTTCGTTGCGGTGCGCATGTGCCGGCTTCTCATTGCGGGGGCTTCTCTTGTTGCAGAGCACAGGCTACAGGCGCGTGGGCTCAGAAGTTGTGGCTCACAGGCTCTAGAGCACAAGCTCAGTAGTTGTGGCGCACGGACTTAGTTGCTCTGCAGCATGGGATCTTCCCGGACCAGGGCTCGAACCCGTGTTGACACCCCTGCATTGGCAGGCAGATTCTTAACCACTGTGCCACCAAGGGAGCCACTGGTGGAAGCCTCTTAAATCACGTGGGTTGAAGGAGAAAAGTTGGGCAGTGGCCATGATGGTAAAGCACCTCTTTAACCACTTGGGTTACTCTTTGGAAGAAGAACTGTTAATTAACTGCAGTGGTACAGAAAAGTGCACCAGAGGGCTGAGTTTTGAAGATACTCACACATGGATGAGAAGTCACTCAAAGCTAGAAGTAGGAGTTTTGCTAGGAAATAATTTGTTGTGGGTTACACATTGCCTGGACTTAAGCTTCCAAGTAAAAAAGGCTTCTACGTTGCAGAGCCATGTAGGGTGGGTCAGTGGTTGTCTCTGGGAGGCTGAACAGCCAAGGGGGACCATGAGTGTGAACTGGTGAGTATGATACACTATTTTTGAGAAATGCCTTCTTTATGCTGTGATGAAAAATTAATGCCCTTTGTCAAATCATCTTTCTTGGAAGCAGAGTTGTCCTTACTCAAACAGTTTTCTGCCCTAGAATCAACTTAATCTCTTGAACTTCAGGGTCTCATCACCCAGAGCCTTGTATTTCAGGCTGGCTCTCATTAGGCAATGCTTCCTATTACAGGCTACTTGCTTGTATAGTTGGCCATTCCTGACCTTACTCTTGTCTCGGCCCAGGAAATCCTGTCCTCACACCATCACCAAAACAATTTCCCAACAAAAATTCTCTTCTCAAGAAACTCCAATGAGTTTTGGAGAAAAACTGCTCCCCACATAAAAATTGAATGCTCAGAAGTTATGCTATTATTCCATGATGTTCCAAGAACAGTAGAATTTGGCTGCAACTGTGCACTTATTTTGGTTTCGAAAAAACAACAGTCTGAATCACATCTAAACTCCAAAGGACTCATGTTCCCGAGTCACAGTGGAGGAGAGATCTGGTCAGGATGGGGACTGTGTGCTTTCGGAGGAGTCTCCCTGGAGCACAATAAAGAAAGAACCATGTGCAGTTGAGCTCAAGCACTAAAGTAACATTAACATAATGGCACAAAGTGAACAAACCCCTTCTCCCTTGAGTTCTGGAAATGGATGTTCCCTCAGCATATAAGAGAAAGTGCTTCCTCTGTGCCTCTTTGGATAATCTGTCTCAGAATTTGCCTTAGGGAGGATTGCTTTCTCCAAGCCCCAAATCATGTAAACATTAGTTCTTAGATTAATTTGAAGGATAAACTAAACTTTCAAAATAAACTTACTTTACAGTATGGTCTCAGTTATGGAAAAAACCAAACAAAAGCTATACGTGGTTTCAGCAAAAGGAATGTATACATACACACGTATATAGTATAGAGAAAAGAATACAATAGAATATGACCAGTGATTCTTCTTCCTGGGTTGTTAGAGTGTATCCTCCCTGGTGGTGCAGTGGTTAAGAATCCACCTCTCAATGCAGGGGATGCAGATTCAATCCCTGGCCAGGAAACTAGATCCCACACACAAGCTGCAACTAAGAGTTCGCATGCCACAACTAAGGAGCACACGTGCCACAACTAAAGGAGCCGGCAAGCCACAACTAAGGAGCCCAGGAGCCACAACTAAGGAGACTGCCTGCTGCAGCTAAGACCCGGCACCACCAAAAATAAATAAATAAAATAAATAAAGTTAAAAAAATTTGTTCTTAAACTTATCTATAATTTTCTTGTTTTATGTATCAAGCAATATTAGTTATACAACCAAAACTGAAACCAAACTGTTGTTTAAAAACTGTGAACCAATGAATTATTAGAGATCCTGATTTGCAATCTGGGGAATGTTCAGTGGTGTGGGCCCTTTTTGGCTCATAGCAACATTATTAAAACACATCTGTCAAGATTGAGGTATTCCCAGAAGGGCAAGACAAATTGGGCATCGCCACAGTTGCTATACAAAGTGCAGCACACTGAGTTTATGTGGGTCTACATATTGACTTATATGTGTTCCCTATTTGTCTTTGACCTTGAGATAAACATGTAGCCCCAGTAAAGTACCTGATACAAATCAATACATATTCATTGAATAAATGATTGAAGGAATGAATGAATTTAAATCATGTATGAATGACTGAATTTCCCAACAACCACTTGAGAGGTTTCCTAAATGTTCTACAATCTGTCTCCTAACAATTTTAGTTACCACCAACTAAATTCAAAATTTGCTTTAGAAAAATGGGAACAGAGTCAAAGTGAGGATGTTTTTTGATTTCTTTATTCCTTCTTAGGAATATACATTACCTATTTAAAAATTCTATTGTATCCTACCTAAAACAAATGTTTAAGGTAGGATACAATACTAAAAGGTATAGATTAGATGGCAAAAGTTACCCTTGGGAAAATTTATTTATAAAATCAAATCAGTCTATCTTATGGAATCAAAATAGTCACGGTCAGTGTAGATTGGAAAAAAAGTAAGATACCACATTTGATCATAAAGCCTTATCTTGAAAAAAAACAAACAAACCTTATCTTGAACCAAGATCCAATGAAGTAATGATATAAAAATTAGCCTTTTAGTAAAATATTAGTGTTTTATACAGATAATTCAATTATAAATTCATCAAGCAATAGAAGAGAATATATGAGATACTAAAAATAATATGAAAATCTCCATGATATTACATAATTGGCGTAGAATAATACATAGAGTTTTTGATTTTTAAAATGTATCTATTTCCTTGTAGTAGAAGATAGCATTACCAGTTATATATTAATATTTCAGGAATAAGCAACAGTAGGAAGAATTTTATTAGCAGTATAATATTTTACAAAGAGGTCACTTTTTTAAAGAAGGTGCTCATAGTACTGATCTGATTTTCCAAGGAGTTTATGACTCAAAATTAAATCAGGATGACTGCTTCAAAGTTCATTAGATTTCTGGTTCCTCAGTAACCAGTATCCTGTTAAGGTGTCCGGAACATAGTTTTCCTCTTTTGAGTGCAAGCCAACAGATTGTGCTACTTTTCTGCTGAGTAGTATTTACCCACAGGGACAGATTTTGAGAGTAATTTTCCTGAGAAAGTTGATATTTTCATAGAAATCAGGTAAATTCCATTTATCTATGGTGAAAGGTTGGCTTCTACAGTGTTGGCCTCTACTTATTACTAAAATACCCATGGAGAACAAAAGGAGCAATGGACAAAGAAGTCACAGGTACAATTTACTTTCTCTTAACTGTACATCTGCCCTACAAAGACCTTTATTAGGAATCTGTTCTCCAGGATTTATCACAAAAAATCCTTTTTCTGTTGGTAGGGAACTCTCTCAATTCCTGGACTACTCATAAGATAAATGAGCATGAACCTCTCTGTGACATATCTATTATTGAATTGAACTGTTATTTAAATCTTGCATTGCCATTTAATTTCTCACTTGTGTATGTTTTATCTCTTCAACTGAATTGTAAGGTTTTGGAAGGTCATAGAACATGTATCCCATTTTCTATCTTAACCACAGTGTCTTTCATAGTCTTTGGTAGGTACTCACTAAATATTGACGGATAGGGTAAGATTCTGAAAAATACCAGACCTGTACTTTACATATCAGCTGCCAGTTCAGTTCTATGACTTGCAAATTTAATTTTGAGTGAGTACAAAGTACTCACTTATTCTGCAGAATGAAAAACTGTGCATATTTAGAAAGACTCTATCTTCTTCTGGGAACGTCAAAACTCTAGATTTTCTTTCTCCCTGAAAGGCCCAAATAATCTGCACATTTCTACCACATTAATTTTCAAGTATTGTAAAGTAAAAACTCAGCATTTCAAATGAACACATCCTGCAAATATATTTTAAAATATGACATTTCTACTGATGATAGGTTTTACTCTACAGAAGGTGAGTGATTTTTACATGTGAATTATGAACCAATCAATGTAAATATTATATCTTGAAATACCAGCATCCTCCTAATTTTGAATTAGTATTCAATAAAAATTACAACTAGAAGGCATGTGGAGTTTTTATTTAATTTGTTTGTATAACATGGGTAAAAGATAAAGGCAAAATCACATAGTATTAGGGCAGGGCTGAGTATTTTCTATTTACTCAGAAAAAAAATAGTCTGTTTCAAATGAATGGTCAAATTTGCTAAACTTTTACATTACTTCAAATCGTCTTAACAACCAAATATTTTCTTAATAATATGGAGGAATATTTGTGCAAGAATTTTCAGTATAACTTATCAATATAGCATTGTATCATATTCTCTAAGTCATCTACCATACTGTGTCATATTAGGTATTTCATCCCAGCAATACTTTAAAAATCTTAAACAGATAAGAAAAAATACATTGTGTCCAATCAAAGGGTGATAAATTTAGTAGCATCTACTTTTATAGGATCATGATAACATTTTCAAACCAAATAACACAATACTATCAAAGATAGCAAATTGGCATGAAACATTTATTTAGAGGGCCTGGAATATGGAACTAGGATTAAATGCTTGAAAAACAGAACTTCATACTTATCGATAACCTTAGTAAACCTTTTTTTTCTCTTTCTCTGAAACAAAAAGCTGTAAAACAACATCCTACCTTTAAGTAGTTTCAAAACCCAAGGGCATGTAGGTAACTAATAGCCGTTTAATAAAAACACTCACTGATACTGTACTGTGGTTTAAAAAAATTGCTGTTCATATTTATTTTGATGAAATGCTGAAAAGCCTAACTTTTGTTTGTTTTTAAGCAAATGCAGTCTTTTCATATTTTTCAATAAAAAATGCAGGGAATCAGCAAAATTATGGAATATATTTCAGTGTCCATTATGTGTCTCCAGGATTTGATTATCTGGAGAAAAATTAAAGCTAAATGGCTTTGATAAAGCAGATATTTAATACTCAAATGACATTTTATGCTTTTTAAAAAAATGATGGGCTTTTGAAAAATCCTGTTTTAAAAGAGATGTATTTTTTACAAATACACAAAATAGGTACTAGAAAAATGGCAAAGCTTTGGAAATAAGACAACAGCACTCCCATATACTGCC
Organism: Orcinus orca; assembly: GCF_937001465.1. Classification (NCBI taxonomy): domain Eukaryota; kingdom Metazoa; phylum Chordata; class Mammalia; order Artiodactyla; family Delphinidae; genus Orcinus; species Orcinus orca. The sequence continues at coordinate 125,974,255 of NC_064559.1, forward strand.
TCTGTTTTGTCATTGTTGATGTAGCCACTATTCATTTAGATTTAAAGACTGGAATCTTACTCAAGAATCTTTCAGCTTCAACTTCCTCCTCCTAATTGCTATACATATGCTGATATCTACCCTTTAGTGTAATTTAGTTATTTTCTTTTGTTCTTTGTTATCTTAAAAAAGAAAAATTATCTTAAAATTATTTTCTTTCTGTAGGCATAAAAAGTTCTCAGTCCCTTTACTATTCTGGGAAAAAAAATGAAATGAATTGAAATAATGTCCTGGATTAGAAATAATTATTTAAATTTCTTTAGTTTCAGGAAATTGAAAAAGACAAAGCATATTTTCATTTAATACTAGCTCATTTTAAATAAGCTCCTCCAAGAATCTTGGCTACAACTTGCCTGACCACTGTCCACTAGATGACACTGTTGTATAAGCACAATAATGAGAGGCCATAGGTTTGACAATAACTAATTTACCATATATATATAGATAGATAGATAGATATTGTCAGTGTCTCTCTTTCACGGTGAAACTGGCTTAGCATTTTTAATTGGATATGGATGATAACTTCACATAATTTAGAGTAAAGTTACCCTCAAAGGTTAAAACACAGGAAAAAAAGAAGCATATCTATTTCATAGCATTTATATTTTTTACAATAGAAAAATCTTTCAAAATCTGTATATTTCACAGTTAAAATAGACTTCATTATGAGTTTTAAATTGTGCCATTTTAAATCTAGTGACAAAGATTGTACTGATAATGTTGGTTTTCAAGTAGTGTTTTGTCAGTAATCTTTTTTTTCCTCTCTCTCTCCCTTCCGCGTGCCCGAGTCCTCCCTCCCTTCTCGTCTTTTCAATTCTCTTTTTCTTCTCTCCTTGATTCTGGATTGGGAGCCACTCCAGTGCAGTGCCCAAATCAGGGGAAGAATCAATTGTCTTAAGCTAACAGTCTTTGTGGCACATTGCTGCCAAGCTAGGAGACTTTAGCCTCAGAAAAAACAGGGGAAAACAGACACAATCCTGATGCACTTGTGTAGATAGAGCCTTCGAAGGAAACTTCAACTACCTGGAATTGTATACAAATTTCTGGACATAGAGATTTTCCTGTAAAACCTGACATTTGAAAAAATCATGTAGGTTATTGAGATTTCCACTGATATTAGGATTCTTTTGTAATAACTCATTTTTCCACTGATGTTCAAAATCATTGTTACATTAAGCTTATTTGCCATGGCTTCAATTTAATAAGAATGTTGAAGTAAAAGCATTCATGCTCCTAACTATACGTTACATACACTAATCTCAGGCTGTTTACCTGAAAATCTCGGAGGAGGAGCCAGGCCTAAATGGAAATTACTTAGAGTGCAAGTGGCAATAGAAATGTTTTATGGCAAGCGACACGTCTCAGAGGGAAGCAGCAGACACATCGCATTGTTGTTTTTCTCTTTCTTTTTTTAAGCCAGGCGTGCTAGAGCTAGGGAAGCAAAGTGTCAGATCCCTGCACTTCCATGAGAACCCCCTACACGACAGTGTCTGTCCCACACGACAGACCACACCCCTCCAGGGCTAAGCTCTCACTAGACTGTTTTGTCAACATGACTGGTGAACACAACTACCAGATTATACCATTACATCTATGACAAGCCATAGAAAAGTGACCCACACACTAAAATTTGTTTTCAAAGTCATGGTTATAATCCTTAAACATCTGAACATCCTCTTAATAGGTGGATGGTGGGAATTTGGATCAGGTGAACATGAAATATAATTAATTTCCTTTTTTTTCTCTTTTTTCTTTCTCCTTTCCCACTTCTCAGAGTCTGTGTTTTCTTTTCTGGTTTTGTTTTTGCTTTTACCCTCTGCTTACTCCAAGAAGAAAACCATTCTCTCTAATCTTAACTGAAAACTATAATATGACAGACAGAAGGACATTTATATGCCCACTCTCCCACTCTGGGCATATTATATAATCTCACTGAGCCTTAGATTTCCTGGTACATAATTCTGCATAGTTGAAGATTAAATGAGACCCTAATATTTGTGAAGTACATGGCAAGTTTTTGACATACAGTAGGTGCACAGCAAATGCTGACCTATAGAAAGCATCCTAAAGGCGAGGCAGGGCGGAGGGGGTGGGTAGTGTGCATGAGAAGGAGGTGGGTGTTAGACAAGAAGCCAGTTCAATGGTGGACCATAAAGTGATGTTGCTTCAGGTCTAGATAAAAAGCAAGGGTGTAAAGACAGGAGTAGAAGAAACTAGAAAGTATCAACGAGCTGGAGAGAAGAGAATCTGGAAATGGTGTTACAAGCAAAACAGAAGGAAAAGGGAATAATATTATGACAAGAGGAATTACCATTTCTTGAGTGAATATTGGGTGATAGGCACTGTCTATACATTCTCTCATTTAATTCTCACAAAACCCCCATAATGAGTTTTTATTAGCATCTACTTTTTTTTTTTTTTTTTTGCGGTACGTGGGCCTTTCACTGTTGTGGCCTCTCCCGTTGCAGAGCACAGGCTCCGGATGTGCAGGCCCAGCGGCCATGGTTCACGGGCCCAGCCGCTCCGCGGCATGTGGGATCTTCCCGGACCGGAGCACGAACCCGTATCCCCTGCATTGGCAGGCGGACTCTCAACCACTGCGCCACCAGGGAAGCCCAGCATCTACTTTTTCTACTGGAGGACACTGAGGCTCCTAGACTTCAGGTATCAAGCCCTAGGTACCCTGGTTCCTGAGTGGTAAAGCCTGTTAAATTTCCAAACACTTTCCACTGCCATTCAGCCACCTCTCTCTTAACACTTTACAGATAGAGCAAATAGGACTCCAATTTTTGCCTTCCTGCCATTCCACACTGATAAATTTGGTGTTTAGAAATTTTCTTTGAGCATACAGAATATATTTTCCTTTAGGAATATGGTTTATAATGCTGGGTGGTTATTTAAGCTTTTTTATCAAAAGCTTAATTAATTCAGAATGTAGCTGATCTACAGATTACAGAACCTGTAGTCTATGGGCCTACAAGATAGTCTGCAGAAAACTATCCCTTCTTAACTCCAAATAAGAAAGTTGAAGGCACCCCACTCTTTACCACTTTAACACTTTTTACAACTTTAATCACAGCAGAGAGAAGTCACTTCTCTTATCCTCACCCTGTGGATAGATTTAGTATGTGTGAAGATGAAAATGAGGGATGGATTTCCCAAAATATTTAAGGAAAAATGTAGCACCCATTACTACACATTGCTAATTGTGAGCTATTTGGTAGGTGGGTGACCATGTGTGATGGAAAATAAATGTATATTTTGGCAGACATATATAAGACTATATATCTGCAAGACTCAGAAGTTCAATTAAAGGCATAGATACAATAAATTTAGCCTCAGTAATAGTGCAATGTTCTCTCTGAGATCTCAGATATACTGGCTTTGCATTTTCCTCTTTCCTAACGTTCACAGACATGTCTGAAATATGAAATCTGGATCTCTTACCATTGAGTTACTGTCATATGTTTAGCAAAAGGCAACGTGAATTTAGTAGTTGTTTTATAAAACTGGACGTACACTCCTCTTCCCCTACACACATATATCTTGATGCCAAATTTTGGATCTCGAATGTGTCCACTAGCTTAGTTTATAGACCCAAAGATGTGATGGGTATTTTCATGAAGACAGCCTCCATTTCTGCGGCTCTTAGAGTAATGTCTTGCTGTATTCTTCCTCTCATGAGAGATCCGTATGTGAACCACCCAGTGATGACTGCATCAGTGGCATGAAGGACTCATCGCTTATTCTCAATCTACTCTTCACTGACATTGCAAGGGAGAAAAAAAGCTCACTGACATTTGTTACCTTTGAACATTTTGTTCTACCTCTAGCCAAGTATCTTTGGTACTCCACCTCCCTGCCTCCATCCTCCACTAACATTCTCCCCTTCAATTTACAGTACCCTTTCCTTCTGACGTTATATACAATCTATGATCATTTATTTTTCTGAGGAAAATTTTTACTTATCTCCTATCTAGAAGGTCACAAGGCACAGCAAATGATCAGGAGAGTTAGAAAATCCTCAAAGATGTGGATCTGTTCCCAGGTACCTATGATTTTCTGATTAAGTTCCCTTAAGTTTTAAAAATTATCATTTAGTACTGGTGACAAGATTTTTGGGCTGCTGAATCCAGGGGTGAGGTGTTGTCTAGAACATCGAAGGGGTATAGCTATAGTTGCTCTACTGTAAATTCAGGCTTTTAGGTACTTTTTCTATTAAACAAGGCATTTCATAGGACTGGATTCCATGGCTTGGCCTTTGGTTAAGAAAGAATGGTCTGGGACTTCCCTGGTGGTGCAGTGGTTGAGAATCCGCCTGCCAATGCAGGGGACACGGGTTCGAGCCCTGGTCCGGGAAGATCCCACATGCCGTGGAGCAACTAAGCCCGTAAGCCATAACTACTGAGCCCGCGAGCCACAACCACTGAGCCCGTGTGCCTAGAGCCCATGCTCTGCAACAAGAGAAGCCACCACAATTAGAAGCCCGCGCACCACAACGAAGAGTAGCCCCCACTCGCAGCAACTAGAGAAAGCCCTTGCACAGCAACAAAGACCCAACGCAGCCGAAAATAAATGAATAAATAAATTAATTAATTTAAAAAAATAAGAAAGAATGGTCTGTGTTTAGAGGGGGACTTTTCTAGAGCCTAATTATACCTTAGGACATTAAGTGAGTTCTTCCATCTCTCTGCTAGATTGACATTATTCTATGACCTTTGTAGTCAGAGAATTCAGATTTTACATGCATGAAGGAGAAATTCTTTATTTTCAGCTAAATGCTGAAGATTTCGAAGCAGCACAAGTGCCCAAATGAGTAAGCAATTCTACTTAGAGCATCTAGAGGTCTTTGTTCCCAGAACACTTGGGTGACATGCTTTTTTAAAAATTAAAACATCTTAGAAATTAAAGCTTTTGCTTTCTCTTTCATACACATATTGCTAATTTCTTGGTAACTGGATAGTTTAATTTGAACAGGAAGGAAATGACTAGGAAGCTTTTTCTCAATTATCAGTAGAAGATGTATAGGACTATAAATTGCTCTTATTAAACTAACATCATAAAAAGACAAGGTCTGGGCTTCCCTGGTGGCGCAGTGGTTGAGAGTCCGCCTGCCGATGCAGGGGACGCGGGTTCGTGCCTCGGTCCGGGAAGATCCCACATGCCGCAGAGCGGCCGCTTAGCCTGCGCGTCCGGAGCCTGTGTTCCGCAACGGGAGAGGCCACAACAGTGAGAGGCCGGTGTACCAAAAAAAAAAAAAAAAAAAGACAAGGTCAAATGCTGACCATAAAGGCCAAATCATCAGGAAAATAGATACAGCTATCTGTTCCTTACTCACTTGGGAAGCCTGATTTTTCAGAGCAAACACATTGGTATATACTGCGATTTTTCATGTCTCCTCAGTATATACTTCAGACATCTGCCAAACCCCTCACTCAACATCAGAGGCTTGGTCATCTCATTTGGATAATAAAGATGCTACTATTTTGAAGTTACTCTGAGGAGTAAGAGGTAATATAAAATATGTGAACATGTTTTTCAAAGGGTAAAGCAGTAACATGTGTAGATATTATCGGCATTTTCTCAGCTTTGCATATATTCAGGGTGAACTATGTTTAAAAGACAAAGTCGGGCTTCCCTGGTGGCGCAGTGGTTGAGAGTCCGCCTGCCGATGCAGGGGACACGGGTTCGTGCCCCGGTCCGGGAAGATCCCACATGCCACGGAGCGGCTGGGCCCGTGAGCCATGGCCGCTGAGCCTGCACGTCCGTTGCTCCGCAACGGGAGAGGCCACAACGCCCGCATACCGAAAAAAAAACAAAATCAGAAAGTAATTTTTGAGATATCCTTAGAAATCATGAGGAATGAAACTCAATAGTTTATTTTCTAAATCAAAGTGCTGCCATTAAGTTGGCATTTTCTTGTTTGACTTGGACAACTAAGAATTGGTTTCAATGTTTGAAAAAATTTGACAACTAAAGGAATTCACCCAAGCAAGTAGCTACCCTCTGGGGTAGAGCATCCCATCACTAGAATGTCCCCATATTATCTTTAGAATGGTAGAGCCAGTGTCACCCTGTTAAGGGTACGGTGATAAAATTTCTCATCCAAAAGAAGTACCCTTGACATTTCCTAGTCCTTCCCGAATAATTATCTCTAATCAACCCATTGTACACTTTACTTATTTATCTGTTTTATTCTCTCTCTCTCTCTCTCTCATTAACATGTTAACTCCATGAAGGCAGAGATTTTAGTTTATGTTGTTCATCAGCATATTTCCTGTACTTAAAATTGGGTACATAGAAGGTATACAATAAATATTTTTAACATATTAAAGCCTGGATGAGGGCCTCTCTAAGATTCCTTCCTCTTTCCACGTTCTCAGAAACTATGAAAAAAATGCAGTGAGTCCTATATATTAAAAAAAAAGATCACTGACTTTATAAAAATATACAGATCTTCCATAGACAAAGAATCTCTGCTTTGACTCTCCTCATTGGATTTCTTTTACCTAACTTTTGAGTATTTGGGAATTAACAGTGTCCATATACTCTTGTTCCCAGAATTAGGGTGTAAAAAAATATCAACTGCTAAAAATAAGATAACAAAAGAGCATATAGTTATTTTGTTTCTTTACTGACTATTTGGATTTCACACAGAAGGAAAATAGATACCCATTAATTTATTCAACAAACATTTATTGAGTGCTTACTCTATGTCAGGCACTTGCTAAACACTAGGGGAAAAATATTCTGTCCTGGAAGAATTCACATTTAAGAATGAGGGAAAAGACACTCTTAAGCCTCTTAATTTGTTCTTTTTCTCTGAGCCTCAGAATGAAAGTAACAATGTGCATTTAAATGTAGTTGTGTTAGGAGGTTCTGCTCCTTCAAAGCCTTGCTAGCATGTTGGGAGGCTGATAAAAAACAATGGCTGAAAATGTCTTCACAGACTTTAGCTGAGTCTCTATAATATGCCAAACATTGCAAGGGTTCAAGAGTATCTTCAAACTCTGGGAAGGGAAATAGACTTTTAAACAGATCACTGTAACAGTATAAGTGGCACCCATCCTTGAGTTGTAGTGGAAATGCAACGGAAACAGAGATCTACTCTGATTAAAAGAGTGGGGTAGGGCTTCCCTGGTGGCGCAGTGGTTGAGAGTCCGCCTGATGATGCAGGGATCACGGGTTCATGCTCCGATCCGGGAAGATCCCACGTGCTGCAGAGTAGCTGGGCCCGTGAGCCACGGCCGCTGAGCCTGAGCATCCGGAGCCTGTGCTCCGCAACGGGAGAGGCCACAACAGTGAGAGGCCCGTGTACTGCAAAAAAAACCAAACCAAAACAAAACAAAAAACAGTGGGGTAAATGAAAGTGTCCCCGTTAGAATTCTAACAAGAAACACAGGCACCCTCACATTAGGTAGTTATAGAAAAGGCTTTTAATGTGACTATTTACCAAAAGGTGAGCAAGTGTAGGGAAACAAGATAGTGTGATACGTTGGAGGTCATTATACTCCCAGGCTTCATGCAGTAAAGGGGAGATAAATAGAAATTTCTGGAATAGAAACAGCTATTTGGGGGGAAAAAAAAACTGCTAACAAGTGCTGTGGTTTTCAGTTTAGGGATACAGCTAGCCCATGCAGTTTAGGGATGCTAGCTAGCCAGCTTGCTCCCAGGGAGGGAGCTGGGGAGATTAAAAACCCTCGAGTCACTCTCCTTCTTTCCTCTAATCTCTGCCAGTGCTCACATTGGCTGAACCCAAGAAGAAGGCAAAGGACAGAGGGATCCATCGATAAAGTCAATACGGGTCAGCTTCTCTGGCCACAGAGCACAGGGGAGAAGAACAGTGAATCAGTATGGCAGGGCGAACAAAATATAGCCAATGCAGAGGTCTTTGGTGGCAGGAGACACTTGGGCTGGGGCTTGAAGGCTGAGTAGGAGTGCATTCGCTAGATGAACTGGGTCATTCCAGAGAAAAGTTTGAAGAGTGTCTGACAGGAGGGTTGCTACAAAAATTAGAAAATGTAGACTTTGTCTAATTGTTTAGGAGATTCCCTGAGCATGCTTTTAGTGCCATGAGCTAATAGCAAAATAACTTGAGTCAAAAGGAGTCTCAGAATCTGGGAACTGACTAAAACCTCTTGTAAATACCAGCAGAAGCATTTCTGCAATCTCAAGATTTTAGGAGACTATTCCAACACCTTCGGTTAGATCCAAGGTGAGACTAACAGTTGGAAATAGTGTTATTTTATGAGGTATGATATGAAATTATAATGTGATAGACCCTTACACAAAATATCAATAAGTGCTATGCATTGAAACTTCCTTTCCACGCCTGTTTGATCAATATAAATCAAGGGTAAATGGACAAAAAAAAAAAGTCTTCAGTCTCAAATTATTTCAGAGTATAATGGGTTGCTTGTCTCTTGATGAGAGATTGTTTCTTTGTTATACAATTAGCTTGGACTTTGGGGTTCTTCTGATTCTTATGCATGTAACATCACTGAAGAGCTGATCTATAAGTATTGAACCCTAGCCTACTCTAAGCAGCAGGGTGACCTGATACAGTGGTTTGCAAACTTTTATAAAATGAATTCTCACACACAACTTCAATACACAAATGAGATAAAAGTCAGGGTTCTCTGACAGTTTAAATTTTCATTGTTCAGCAGAAAACGTTCTATTACTTGCCCCAAACCCTGAAGCACCATTGTGGACCCTTGACTTTCCTTGAGTAACAGTTTGAAAATCACTGACTTCAAGAATAGGGGATTATAAGTAGTAACATGACACTCAAGGTTCAAATCTCAGTTTTAAATTAAAATGTCCCCTGAAGTTGCATGGAAAGCAATGACACTTCTTGAGGGACACAGAAATACTTGTATTGATCCTCCTCAGAGGACAGATTCACAGTGTGACTCCGGGCAAGTCACCACACCTCCTCCTGCTTTAGGATCCTTTTCTGTAAAACGCGGTTGTTCATAGTTACCATGTCCCTCCTTTATCACGCAGATACTGGGAAGATTAAGGAGTGGTTGTTGCTCAGTCTTTAAAAGATCCTTTGAAGAAAGGCTGTAGATAAGACAAAAGAAAAAAAAATAAAAAACAAAAAAGAAAGAAAGAAACCCAATGTATTTTAATCGATTCTAACCAATGCTCTGAGAGAGTCCAGAAACAAATACCTAAACTCTAAGTGGATAGTATCAGTTCCAGTTTACTTCTTTGCATGGACAGAGGTGGTGGCATTAGAGCCGACCAAGGATATACGCCTCTGCTTTCTGGCGACTTGCTGTGTGAAAGCAGCTGCAGGGTGGAGAGGAGTGGAGTTAGCAGATGTGTCTGGGCACCTGGGGACTAGTGAGATGAGGTGGAACAAGTAAAGGGTAGAGGGGAGAAGGAAAACACTAACTTGAGCTTTCTGAGCACTGCGGGGCCGGAGAAGCTGGTGACAATACACAAATGGAGGTTCTGCAAGAATGGCAGCAGCACCTTCAAGTGTACGCTGTGGGGAGAAAGGCATCATTGGTCCCATCTTACAGATGTTGAGACCAGCCAGTTTCATATCCTACATAGCCTCCACTTTAGCTATCCTGTCTGCACTGAGTTTTATTATTTTGCACAGACAGGACTACTTTCAGAGGAGAGGGACAACACCCCCTGTGGAAATCCCTAGTGTGCACCTCTTTCTTTCCACACCCCTCACTCAGGGCTGGGCTATCTTTACTTCCAGCCTGAAATATTTCAGTGGTTTTCTAAGCACAGTAGTCTTGGTCTCCCATGTCTTCGTCTCTCCAGCTTCCAACTGATGCTGGAAAATTATCCCAAAGCACAATATGACCTCACAGGCCAAGGCTCAGAAACATTTCATCACGCCTTGGCTGATATCATGCATGTCAAGTTTTTCATGTGGTTTTCAAGGTCGTCCATTATCTGAACCCAACTCATACATCCAGTCCTTCATCTCACTACATTGCCTCACTCTGAGCACGTTACTGAACCAAACTTGGGTCTGCTCACCCGTGCGTGGTAAAACCAATCTATGGACACCGAGCTGTGTGCAGCATTTATTCCAGGGCCAACCAAGGAGTGCAGGCGGCTAGTGTTCAAAAGGCCTGAACTCCCCGATAGCTTTCAGGAAAAGGTTTTTAAAGACAGGGTGAGGGACGGGGGCTGTGGGGTGTGTGATCAGCTCACAGACATTCTTCTAATTGGTTGGTGGTGAGGTAATTGGCAGTCACATTATTAACCTTCTGGTTTCAGCCATTCTGGGGCCTACACACTTGTGGGCAGCGTACAGTTAACTTCTTCCACCTGGTGGGGGCTTCAGAATCTGCAAAACAGCTCAAAGGTCATAGCCCACAATATTATCTCTAGCCCTTGAGGAGGAACTCAACACCCTTGACTTTGTTAATGGCTAAACTATTATTATTTTGTTTTGTTTGACTATTTTCCTCTGTTTCTGCATTTTCTCACTTCTTTGATTAGATTTATTCTTTGGAACTCAGGGAAAGCCTAGGAGGCTAAAGTTTTTCTACAAATAAGAGACAGCCAGAGGACATGGGGTGGGGTCTGTCCCAAGAAGACCCCATGGGGTCCTACTGAGTTACAAACACATCATATTTCTCGTTGCTCTCAGAACTCAGTCCACAGTCTTCCATTTTAATGCCTTCTCACTCTCCAACATAAATTGCTCTTTCATTGTGCATAACAAGGGAACCAATGACACTCTGTCCATCCTCAAATCTTATTTCAGTTGACAATCTACAGATTCTTTTCAGACTTCCCTACACTCTTCCCCTTTAACCTCTCACACCACTCTGCTTCCACCTCCGTTTGTCACTATATTTATTTTCACTTGGGACACGTGCAGTGGGCATGGAGTCCAAAGCCCCGGGTTCACAATTAGCCCTCACCTTGGGACGATAAGTTGTTGTGATTTGGGACAATAAGTTAATTTCTCTGAGCCTCAATTTCTTAACCTGTAAATAGGAATAAGATACTTTTAAATGAGAAATGTATGAAAGCCCTTAGCTTTGTACCTGGCACAGAGGAGATACTTGACAAACATTTATTGAGTGGGCGAATGAAGAAAAGAAATAAACTGATGGATTCTGTAATGATACACATACTAACTTGTCTGAGAAGAGTGGAATCACTCATCCCTGCTTATCCAGCTCTAGAATGAGAACACTTTGTAACAAGGTATCTCTTACAAGATGTGTTGAATGATAGGCCTGTGAAACCTACAAGCTGCAAGTAGGAGGAGCCATTTAGTTTGAGTGTCTGTGTTGGCTTTTTCCTGAGATGATGCAACTTTCTCTTTCTGCATAAAGTCCTTCAGGTTTGTTTACCTCAAGATCCAGTTTCCGGCATTATGTCTGCTTCGTTGTTGTCCTTCTTCAAATTCCCTTTCACCAGACAAAGTGAAAAGTTTGGCTTTGAAATCGTAGGAAGCTGAGCTGTCAGCTACCGCGGGAACCCAGGTAGTACAAGTGAAAGCAGGCATTAGAGACCATGGAGATCAGAGGGCATTTCAAAAGCGGCAGGAGCTATTCAGATTCTCTTATTTAAAGGGGCTCTGATGCTACAAGATGGTGTGTTGAACTCTTCTGTGCTACCAGTTTGAAATGTATTTGTAGTTTAATCCTAGGGAGTCCTGATTTAAAATTCCCACTTTCAGGAAGAAAAATGTTTTCTGTTCTAGGGCTCTTGTGCAGCAGCCCTTCCTAAGGAAGCCATAAGTCATGCTGTTTTACCATGTCTGCAATTCCTGGGGAGGATTTAGGAGTCAGGAGATAAAGGAAAATGAGAAGACGTTTGCTCTATTTATTTTTCTTGCTCCTAGGATAAGCTCATTGCCTCGATGTTGAACTCTGACACTAGTATGCTGTGGGTCTAGAAGACATTAAGCAGATATTTGCAGATTGATCTGCAGATTTCAAGAATTGCTTCTTCACTCTATGAGACAATGAAATTCTTTTCCCAAGTACAAATTTAAAGAAAGAAATGAGGTTAGCTGTGGGCAGCCCTGTACTGGCATTTCTCTGACAACTGAATTTGACAAGTGAGAAGAAAGGAAGAGGAGAGGAGACTCTCCTGGTTTGCGTTTCACTCTGTGCAAAGTGATAAAGTTGAGGATGAGTAGACTTATTGAACTAAAACATTAAGTTGCATGCACAGGAGAACTGAAGAAAGCAAAATGTGCAGTTGCCTCTCCTAAAAAGCCTTTTATGGGCAGGGGAAAAAAAAAAAAATGTGTCCCTGTTGTCAATTTCCCTTCCCTTTTAGAAGCAGAATTCTCTCTTGCTGTCCTCCAGGTGACTTTTTTGTATTGTTATTTCAACTACCATAAGCACTTTACCAGATGACAGTGATTACTGGGTTAAAAAAATTAAAATCGAAATTAAATTTTGGATAGAATACATCGAGGAAATAATTGTATAGATCTTTCACACTTGAACCAAGTTTCTCAGCTGGAGGAACAACAACAACAATAACAAAAATAACATTTTTTCTTTTATTTGCATCACGGCACTTTATTCTATTTTAAGAATTAAAAGGAGCGTGCTGCGCAGAACAGAAATCAAAACATACTGGGTTGAAGGGAAACAATGGTATGATTCAACTCCAACTTCTTATGTAAACTTACATCATATGATAATGTAGTTGTGCTGCATATTCAATTTTGATATGTAACCTTTGAAATAAATTGGAATATTTTTTCCTGCTATTCTTGGCGCATGCCGAGTGATCATAAACAATAATCTCATAAAGGTCACTTGCTCGCTAAGTGCTGCTCTCGGCAAGAAGTGTTCAGGACTACTCAGAGAGATTTTTCCTTTTCTCTGAGACTCTTAATTTATTCTTTTTTCCTTCTTTGAAGCTCCAAACAACACAAATTTTCTTATACCATGTAGACTCACAAGATTTCTGGAATGATTATTGTTTTTCTCTTTTTCTTACACTTTATTCTTTTTTTAAACTTAAATTGGCTAGTGGAAAGTAGGCAAGGCAGTTTGGGGTGGGAGAGGGACTAAAGTTACTCAGCCAAAAACTAATTGGCTATTTTAAAGAAAACGATTATTTGATTTTAGTCTCTCTCTACTCAAATTAATTTGTGTGAATAGACATGGTTAAAACACATAGGCATTTATATGATGCCTTGTGATGTTCTCTTTTACAGAACTAGTTCATTTATAAAAAGGATTTCAAGAACCTTATAACCAAACCCAAATGAGCTCAATATTGCTTTACCACAGTAACTTCAGCTCCTTATACAAAAACTGAAAGCTGTATTCAGTTAGATTCGAGCTCCAATCATGTCAGTTGTGTCTTTTACCTTTATTCACCAGCAAAATAGCCCCAATCAATATTATCGTACTTGCAGATAATAACTTCTCTTAGTATATGCCAAGTTGTCTGCTGCTAAATAATACAGGTGACTATCCACCTTACAAGATAATGACATAGGAAAGGACTTCCTTGAGACAAACCTATCTAAATATATTTAATATCTTGATATTTGGTCATCTATAAAGCAATGAGGAAGTTATATGGAAAGGGCAGTCAAGATAGAAGGTCATACAAAACTTTCTGTAGGGAGCATTTGCTGCATTCCTAACTTACAGCCCATTCATTTCAAATCTCTTCACCAATTCTAATCAAATAATGAGAATAGGACATTTTCAGAATGAAATAAGTAAAATAAAACTTTTCATTATTTTTTCTGCAACTTATTCTAAGAAGACAACTTGGAGCAACTGAATAAGCTTAATTGTAATTTCAATTTACTATATGCCAGGTTATTATTATCTTTTTTAATCCTTACATTTAAACTCTCTCTTGGATGTTATAGAGTCGTTTAAGCAATAATTATTGTTCTCTCTCAATCTCTCTCTCTTTCTCTCTCTCTCAATATGAATTAATTTCCATAAGTTTTCAAATAAGGAGGAATTGATTTGATTTCCAGTTAGAGTTATTATGAGAAAAATTATAGAATTGCTGTCATTTGAATTGGGATTGAAGTAGGAGTAGTTGTCAAGGGACACTGATGCAGGAATGCCATGTAGGCCTGGGAGTATTGGGAGAGGTAGTGATGAGAAATCTTCTTTTTACCTTATGTCAAATTTTGCATCATTATAATGTCTAAAATTTATTATTACTGATGCTGTTACAGTGGACTTTTGGAAAACTGTAGGCTCTTGTGAGATGTTTCGTTAAGATCTTATGTTCTTCTCTGATAATTAAAAAGTGAAAGTTTATCATAGAGGAAACACTAGCTACAGCACACAGTACTTAGAATTTTTAATAAAATCAGTGATGGACTTGGATAAATCTAACAACTATTGACAAAATGTAGATTTTACTGTCCACTGGGTCTTCTTCTCAGCCACCAAAATGATAGAAGAATACGAATCTAACAGAAGCCCAGCTGAAGGTGACTTTGGGAAGGAGGTGAGCAATCGTGGCCTCTGATAAAGGAGAGACTGCTGTGGTTGTGACTGTTTCCCACAGAGCTTCCTCCTCTGTTAATGAATAAAAGTCAGAGAATTTAAGATATGGTCAAAATTTGTAGTTTATTTTTATGGACTAAAGGGTACAATTATTCCTTTCTCTAGATAATTTTAATTTGAAACTTAAGTAGGCACAAATACCCACTTAAACCATAATGATCTAAGGTAAATATTTAAATTTAGAAATGCATATCTTTGAGACAAATTGTGGTATTAATATGTGGTAGGGCAGATGGACCAAATAAAAATTCAGAACTGAACAAACTCCAGGCGCTATGAATATATTTTACAACATATCTTCTATTTGTTCATTTTTTAAAAAAGCTGTTTCCCTCTTTATTATGCTACTTTAGTTGTCTAGCACCTATAGGAATGGATCTAGAAAATGTGACTTGATTTGATGAATCCTGCAAGAATTTACATTTATCTTTGTCAAGAGGATAACTGAAGGCAGTGAGGTTTCTGTGAAATATTCTAATTAATCCAACTCACCATATTTTTGTATTCTGAAAATCCCATCAACTAAAGTTCAGTTCTCATCTTAAGAAGAAGGAAAAGCGCAGAGGTGTCCCTGAGGAGGAAAAAAGGGAGGAATTAAAATTTAAAAAGTGAACAGAACTAAAGGAAGGAACCAAAATAAGAAGCTTCTGTATAAACATCACCCATCTTTCTGCTTTCCTTCCAACAACCCCTGCCCTCTATCTTCTTGGAGATCCAATCCTGTTTTCAGGGAACACTTTACTCTTCCAGAGAACCCAGAAACTTTTACCAACTTGTCTTCAACTCAGCCAGCTTGTCCGTCTGTGTCTGCATTCTAGCTGCCTCATCTGCCATACGTAGTAGCTGTCCCTAATGGGTGGCAAATTTGAGTGTTTCCATATGCAAATTATGCCTCACAGTACTAAGTAAAGCAAAAGAGGTCCACTTTCTAAGACTCTGCACTTGAGAATGTTTTCGGACAATTTCCGCCCAGATGCTAGTGTGCAGATGCATATCTCAGACATTTTTTTCCTGATTAGCGTGCAGCCAGAACACCTGTTTTGCTGCCTCGTGGAATCAGATTTGAAATGAAGATACACCTGCGCAGTCAAATATTTTCATTGTACTTATAAACAGAGCTCTTAGTGTTGGAGTGAATAACTTCCCATCAGTCCAAAGGTGTGCAGCTGTACGCTCTGAAATGACCTCAGTCCCATTTTGTAGCTTCTCATGGCTATTTAAAAAAACCCTGCATTTTAAAGCAGGTTTGAACTGTTATAATTTCCACAGGGATTACTCAGCACTTGTGTGTTGTGTGCATTGGAAGGGTGACTATCCAAATCTGGGAGCAAATATCCCACTTTGGCAACAGGATAAGACAGACACCATGCATGATATTTCTGAATATTGAAAAGGACAGGCAGGCCATAGTCCAAATGTACACTTTTCTTTGAACACTTACACATATTTAAACCATTTATCATTTGAAAGTTAAGCTTAAGCCTATAACTATAAATATGAAACAGTCATCTCTAAAAGCAAATTTAAAAATTTGTAGTTACTTAAAATTACAACAAATGACAACTCAGATACAACAAATGACAGTTATACTTTATTTTTATTATTGTTTAGAATGATTTTATTTTTAAACATTATATGAAAAGCCTGGCTATTATATGGCTTGATTTAAATGATGGAATTTGAGTAACATAATTCAGAATTTGTGATTAATATACTTCTTGGAACTGAGCTTTCAAACCTTTTCAAGTTCATCAAACACTGCTTTCATAGGCACTTGGATGGATAAATTATATTCTTCTAAATTCCTTAGAATTGAGAACATTAGAATTAAACTCTATCAGTTTAGTACTAATTCTACATGAGCCAGATCCCAGTCATTCATAACTAAAATAGTGAATCCCTCAGCCTAGAATAAGAAAGGAAACACTCAAATAAGACATTTGGGCTGTTATAGAGTACAAAAATATAGATTGGCCCTATATTTTTTACTTAATCTGTCTAAATCAATTAGACATTTGAATTGTGGTATTGTATTTCCGGGAAGCTTCATTGCTTTCTATTATCCTCATGACAAAAATAAACAATTCCTTTTGAAATCGTGAAGAAAAATGCCTCCCACTGAGTTGACGTTGTATGCTGTTCTATGCAAGAATATATGTGTAATAAAAAATGAGAAATTATGGATCAAATAATCATGTTGGAGCCGTTACGTAAACAATAGAGAGCATTTTGGATGAGCTCCAAATATCGTCACTATTGTTTAATTTCAGGCCCCTTATGCATCTGCCTAGGCTAGTGTCAGAGATAATAATTTCACCAGATAGATATAAAACGCACAACTAAAATTACATGGCTCTATTATTGTGTTTACACATAGAACTAAACCACTTTTTTCCAGCTGACTGACCCAATGGAGTATTTTGTCCATTGAGCTCCCTTGCAAATTCAGTGGGCTGATGCTCATTTCTTTGTATATATTTGGTCATTTTGTACCACGGTAGGAATAAAGTAACTAAGAAGAGGCATGAATATGTTTGCTCTCTAATGAATCTGTTCTTTACATCTTGCTCTCTGCCTTTCACACACAATTATGGGCTTTCAAAGCAAGGGAGAGCCTTAGAGGAAGTCACAAAATGCCGATTAAAAGAAATGGACAGAAGCTGGGTGCCAAATCATTCATTCTGGGAAAAAGAGGAAGACAAAGACAGCTATGCATTTCAGCCCTCTTTGCTGAAACATCTTCTACCAGTCAACACACGATAGGATCCTCAACTAGAAGGAGATTTAGAAAGTTACTCAGTCCAGGACTCTGTGTTTAATTCAAAATCACTTCTCAGAGAAAATTTTCACGTATGATACTAGCCCCCCACCCCCCCCCAAAAAGAAAAAAAACCCAAGAAAATTCTAGCCAGAAAATTTTATTGCCTAATTTATAACTAGAGTAAAAGTATTGTAATTTTGAAAGCTATGATTTGTTGGTGGAAAGAAATATCATATTCTTTTGTTAAGTCATGAATTGCAAGACAAAACTTTTGTCATTTATTTTCTTTGAATGCAAAGCATTGCACTCTAAGTAAGGCTGAACAGGATCTGCCTCTCCATCACTGACAGTTAATAATTAAATCAAACATTATATTCAGCAATAGAACATATGCATCAGCTTCTTTCAAATTGCATTTCCTTCCTGTTAGGTCCATTAGTGTAAACCAGACTGCCTTTAGAAATCCCCTTATTGCTGCTGTCTTTCAGCACAGTTCCTGAAATGGATAATGTGGTACATATTATGGGCAATTACACAGAACTCCCCAGCGATAGGGCTTTAGAGTTACAGAATGAAACAGCTGGAACTACAGAGCTATAAGCTAATCGTAAAAAAAGAAAATAGTTAAAAAATAAATAACCCGGATAAAGAAAAAAAAAAACACAAGAGGTTCTGTAAAACGATTGTTTTTAGAGAAACTCTCTGTACCTAGAAGAATCTCTAGGATTCACAGTGTAAAACTATCTACATCTAAACATGTTATTTTTTTAAAGGTATTTTGCTAAGTTTTTCACACCCATGGTGTAAAAAGCATTTAACAAACAGCTAGCAAATTTGAGGTACTGGAACCTGACATTTTTCTCTCCAACTTTATCAGTGTGGTGTTTTCATATTAGTACATTGTGAGAAATCTAGTCTTCTTTTTCAATTTTATTTCCATGAAAACATATATGGTACTAGAAGATGAGTTTTCTATTCATTAAATGAGCTACACACATAATATTTTCATCTTGTTATTTTATGCTTGTGCTTGGGTGTGCAGTGCTCATGCCGTAGAGATAAGAAATGATATAATCTATCTCTCCAGTTGGTTTGGGGTCTGCAATTGGAGTGTTCTGCTTGAAAAATCAGACACAAACATTAGACATACACCTAAGGGAAAGGTTTCATATGCTAAGGGGAAAATATATGTTCTGATTTTTTCCCACCGTTTAGGGAAGAAAGTAATAATGGGTTTGGATGGCAAAAAATGTTGCTTCGTTTGGTTGTAAGCAAAGTGCAGTTTTAGCTTGTACCAATGAAGTGTTTTGAACATTTTCAGTAAAATTACTTTATAACTTGAGAAATAATGGAACAATCTGCACAGTAACTACTGTGAAATGGAACAAAAGTGGGTGCAATTTCAGACTTTAAATATAGCTACCAAACTATTTTCAAATTTGTTGCTAAAGCAGTCTACCAAAATCTGAAGATATTAAAGGCAGAATATTTGTACAACTCTTGGAGGACTGTTCTTTTTCTCTCTAAAGAGATGGATTACATAGTCATAGCCAGATTTATGTGACTACTTATGGACCTTCATAAGGCTTTAGTAGCCAATATTTATTTCAGCAACAACAAAATGCAGTAGGAAGAAGCTGGACATAAAACATGCTATCTACTTTGATATCCTTAACAGTCATTGTCTCCTACTTCCCTTAAGAGCAGTGATTCTTTGTTGTTGTTAGTTTTGTTTTGTTTTGTTTTTCTTCTTCTTTCCAGTAAAAGCTTTATTATGATAGGGTGGAAGGAGGGGAAACAGGGATGTTAACAAGACAAAATGTTAAAATCAAAGGAAGACTATGTCTCCTCATTATAAAAAATAATGTTCATTATAACAGTGAAACCCTCATTTGTTTTTATTATTGAAGCTATATTGGTGACTGTACAGTATAATAAGTGAATATGCTCTGAATGCCCAAACCTATTTGTTATGTAACAAACAAAGTTCAGGAGATTTAATTGGAGGTTATGTTTTCGTATGTCCCTGTTTTTCATAAGGAAGGACGTTGAATGGAGGGAGAAAAGCCCTAATAGAAATGACGTGTGTATTGGGCAGAGGCATCAAGAAACTAGTAACTGATATTTAAAGAAATTTCTTACTTGCTTTTATTTCTATATGGATTTACCCCAAGGAGGAAAAAACTGTTATCTGTCTAATATAAGAAATTTCCAGGGCTTCCCTGGTGGCTCAGTTCTTAAGAATCCACCTGCCAATGCAGGGGACACGGGTTCGAGCCCTGACCTGGGAAGATCCCACGTGCCGCAGAGCAACTAAGCCCGTGCGCCACAGCTGCTGAGTCTGCACTCTGGAGCCCGCAAGCCACAACTACTGACCCGTGTGCCACAACTACTGAGCCCGCACGCCACAGCTACTGAAGACTGCACGCCTAGAGTCTGTGCTCCACAACAAGAGAGGCCACCACAATTGAGAAGCCCGCACACCGCAACAAAGAGTAGCCCCCGCTCACTGCAACTGGAGAAAGCCTGCTCACGGCAACGAAGACCCAACATAGTCAAAAGTAAGTAAATAAATTAAAAAAAAAAAAAAGAAATTTCCAGGGGAATTCCCTGACAGTCCAATGGTTAGGACTCCATGCTTTCACTGCCAGAGACCTGTGTTCAATCCCTGGTCAGGGAACTAGGATCCCACAAGCCACACAGCACAGCCAGAAAAAGAAAAAGAAAAAGAAATTTCCAGAACGATGTCCCTCTTCTTCATATTAAATAACAATTTTAATCTAAATTTGTCTGTATTGTTTAACCATAAATATGGTTTGCATTTCTATTTAGACAAAATAATAGCCCTTAGAACACACTTTGCCAGTTGCTGCACTTGATAAATATTAACTGATTTAATTCTCCTAACCATACTATTATTATCCTCATTTTTCTGATGAAGAACCAAACCCGAGGAGTTACCTAAATGGCTAGTCACACAGCTTTATTAAATGCTGGAGCTGAGATTTGAACCCAGGAAGTTGGAGCCCAGAATCTGAGCTCTTAAGTTTTACAGTATAATGCCCTCAAAGATAGGCATTATATTGAGACCTATAAGGTCCATAAATTATCAGATCTTAGAACATGCTTCTCAGCTGGTTCAAGAATGACTAGACAGAAATGAATCATGCATCCATGTTTGGAACATGCAAATCATGCTTATGCAACATTATTTTGGTTACTATTGGAAAGCCTGTAAAATTCTCACAGTTACCTTAGACCTAATTCCAAAAAGAAAAAGGACCGAGCCCCTCTTGCTAATATCATGCTACATTTAGTTCATTGATCTGTTAATTTAAAATATTTTGCTTCATTCTAACAGTTATTCTCCAGACAGCTTCAGACTCTTGGCTGGAATGGCTTTGAAAGCATCTGGAAAAATATCTTCCAATAATCCAATGAACATGAGATATAAAAAAGTTGCCTAGTGATAAAGCAGCCTAACATGCATAATAAATTAATACCACATTCAGATCTCTTAAAATTTATTATGTTTTTCTTCTTATTAAAACAGGTAATCACATGTATAAGTAGTATTTTTTAAATGAAAATATCAAAAGAAAATATAGCACAATATTTGTATGATTTTGAGCTGAGTGAACTTGTTATAAGGGAGCCAAGACTCTCAGAATTCATAAAGAACAGGATAAATATTCTTGAATACATAACCATTTTTAAATGTATGGCAAAGATACCATGCATTTTTAAAATACATCCAGATTATAGACTAGGAAAGCATTTGCCACCCATATGACATAGAAGGGACTAATATAAATATTAACCGATATAAGGTGCTTCTTACAGTGAGGTTTTTTCTTACTGCATTATCTATACTAGTATTTCTCAACCTATATATAAATCAGCTAGAATCTTGTTAAAATGGAGATTGTGTTTCAGGAGGGATTGGGCCTGAGATTGTGCTTTTTCGACAAGCTCCATGTGATTTTGGTTCTGTTGGTTTACATATTGCAATTTGAGTAGCATTGCTCTAGACCATTCCAGTTCATGTGACAATATAAGTAACCTAACTGACTTCAAATAAAACTTTGAGAACAAATTGTCATGTTTTTATTCATTGCAATTGTTTGAAATTGTGGTTACTTAAAAGGAATACATTCCTTTAACTTTTTTTTTTTTTTTTGCGGTACGCGGGCCTCTCAGTGCTGTGGCCTCTCCCATTGTGGAGCACAGGCTCCGGACGCGCAGGCTCAGCAGCCATGGCTCACGGGCCCAGCCGCTCCGTGGCATGTGGGATCTTCCCGGACCGGGGCATGAACCCATGTCCCCTGGCATCGGCAGGCGGACTCTCAACCACTGCGCCACCAGGGAAGCCCCATTCCTTTAACTTTGGATTAGAGAAAGTATTTCATATCCATATGACCTAAGGGTGAGAGGAGAACTCTTTTTTCCTTCCTATCCTCTCTAAATCTAATTTTGAAAGAAAAATAATTTTAAAAAGAGGACACAACCCAATAGAAAATTGGGCAAATAATAGTAAAAGATAATTGATATGAAAGGAAGTTAAATGGACAATAAACTTAAGAAAGTATTTTTGATCTCACTATTAGTCATAAAATACAAATTAAAGGAGTAAGAAAATACCCATGTTTACTTATTATATTGGCAAAAATAAAAGAGTAAAAATAAAACTTTTGCTTCTGTGCAGATGTACTAGGTCATGGCAGGTCAGTAATCCTGTAACTTAAAAAAAAAAAAAAGCTTATAATATGTTATATTACACGTAAAAGATGAGAAAATGGAGGCCCAGGGAAGGCAAATAAATTTCCAAGGTCACACAACTGATAAGTGAGCGAGTTGGGCTTTGAACCCAGATATCCTGCCCTTAGATCTTACTATTAAATGCTTCAGACTCTCAGAAAGGTGCTGATTATTTAAGAGATCCAAGTGATTTAATTTATTACTATAGTGAGTACTGTTTAATCCAATTTTTACAAATGAGGGTTAACTGGAATGTTTAAGTTCTAGGATTACAGTACAGATACTAAAATAAATTCAAAGAGCATTGACTTTCATACATCAGCTCTAATTTATATACTGTCTAGAAAAGCACACTAATAATCATGTCATTGTAAAGAAGAAAACAAAGCTCTAAACATAAAATTTATAAAATACTGTACTTTATATTCTAGAAAAAATTCCATTCAGATTAAAGAGTGAAGTGAAAAAAAAATGAAAGCATAAAATATTGGTATCAAGCGCAGATATACCCTATGATTTCAGGATGGTGAAACCTAAAAGTATTGTTAAAGAAGAAAACACAAAAGAATTAAGGAATCATAGATATGGTGAGATGGAAAGAATGGAAGAAAGAAAACTTCTGTCTCAATAGTACCATTTTAGGTATGTTCATTTATAAATTATATTTATTCTTTTGAAAATAGACTGTTTACATTCTTGACAAATTTTTCTCCATTAATTTGTGCATTTTCTTGTTGATTGATAAGAATATTTTATGCTAATAACGTTAACCTCTGTCAAATATTGTAAATGGTATTTCTCTGTTCATCCCAGGCCTTTTAATTTTGTTCTTAATGTTTTGGCATCAGTCCAACATACCGTCTGGTAAAAATATATAAATAGGCCCTCTACAAAAGAAGAAATATACAAATGTACAAAGACGTGTACAAAGAACATAAGGAAAAAATGTTCAATATGACTTCTAATGAAAGAAATAAGAAAAATAAATTATTTTTTTCTCCCATTAGATCAAAAACAATTTCCAATAACGATACTGCCCAGTGCTGGAGCAAATTCAGTTACAGGTTAACTTTTACAGACTTCTAGTTGAAATGTAAATTTGTACAGTGCTTATGGAATACAATTAAAGAATTTGTAAAAAACAAAAAAATTAAAAAATTTCAATCCCATAAATATCTTCATTCAGTGTGGTCAGGACCCTGAGTTAGTTCCCAGATTTACAGATAAACATTATATAGTGTTTGACTTTACTGAGTTTAGGAATCCACAGTAGAACAGAGTCAAGTGCTCAAGCAGATGTGGCATCTGTTCATGGCAGAATAAGTTATTCAAATAATCTTACAAAGACCAACTAAAAATTCTGTGTGGCATATAATAAAAGCATCTTCTTTATATATATATATTCATATATATAGGTATATATGTATATGTGTATATGATAGATTTTAAAATTTACTGCTATAGAGTTGCACATAGTACTTTTTTTGTAAATATATATATTTTGTTTAAAGACAAAATATATACATTTTTGAGAAATAATTTGGAAAAAATTTAGACCTAAGAATAGGTTGAATCTAGGTAAGCAAACAAGCATTCCAAGCCATGCTTTATCTGAATGTATTTGTACTAAAATTTGTACTAAAATTCTGTGAAACTGAGCTGTTAGCTTATGTCTTTCAAAAAATTGGTCCACTGTATCTAAGTTGTTAAATTAATGTGTGCAGAGTTATTCATAATATTCCCTTATTATTCTTCTAATGTTTGTGGCATCCATAATGATATCTCCTCTTTCATTCCTGATACTGATAATCTGTATCTTCTTTTTTTTTTGTCAGTTGCTCTAGAAGCTTATTTTACTGATCTTTTCAAAGAAAAAGTTTTTTTCTTTCTTTGATTTTTCCTTTATTGTTTTTCTGTATTCAATTTCATTGATTTTTAAAAAAATTTATTTGTTTAGTTTTGGCTTCATTGGGTCTTCGCTGCTGCGCACGGGCTTTCTCTAGTTCCCGAGAGTGGGGGCTACTCTCCGTTGCAGTGCACGGGCTTCTCAATGCGGTGGCTTCTCTTGTTGCGGAACACAGGTTATAGGCGCGCGGGCTTCCGTAGTTGTGGCTCACCGGCTCTAGAGCACGGGCTCAGTAGTTGTGGCGCATGGGCTTAGTTGCTCCGTGGCATGTGGGATCTTCCTGGACCAGGGCTCAAACCCGTGTACCCTGCATTGGCAGGCGGATTCTTAACCACTGCACCACAAAAGAAGCCCAATTTTATTGATTTTTTTTATCTTATTTTAATTTTGTCCTGCTCCTGCTTGCTTTAGGTTTATTTTGTTCTTTTTTTAGTTTATTGAGGTGGAAGCTTAATGAATGATTTAAGTCTTTCTTCTTTTTTAATATAAGCATTTAGTGCAATAAATTTCTTTCTAAGGACTGCTTTAGCTACATCCCACAGATCTTGGTATGCTGTGTTTTCATTTTCATTTACTTCAAGCCTTTATGAGTTTTTTTAAAAAATGACACATACCCACCATTATAGTGTCATTCAGAATAGTTTCACTGTCCTAAAAATCCTCTGTGCTCTGCCTATTTATCCTTCCCTCTCCTCCAACTTCTGGCAACCATTGATTTTTTAAAAAAAAAATAATTTTCTTTTTTATTCAGATTTTAAGGTTACGATGGATTCATAAAATGAAATTAGGACATTCTCTTCTTTTTGTGCATGTTAGTTTGAATTATATTAGAATTGTCTGTTTTTTAAAGGTGATGTAGAATTCATCTGTGAACCCATCCCACCCTAATACCTTATAAAATGATTAATTTTTAATTACCTTTCCAATCTTTTCAATGGTAAATAATTGATTTAAGTTTTTATATTTTTCCTTGGTTAACTGTTAGTAATTCACATTTTACTAAGGAACCATCCATTTCATCTAGATTTTAAAATGTACTGTTATAGAGTTGTACACAGTACTTCTGTATAATGCTTTTAATTAATGTAATCTGTGATTATATTTCATTCTCATTCCTGATTGTGCATACTTTTCACTTTTTTTTCTCTTTAATCAAGTGCACGAGGAGGTTACTTAAATATATTTTTAATTGAGGTATAATTGACATAAAACATATTAGTTTCAGGTTACAACATAATGATTCAATATTTGTATATATTGCAAAATGATCACCACAATAGGTCTAGTTAACATCTGCCACCATACATGGTTACAGAATTTTTTTCTCATGATGAGAACTTTTAACATTTATTCTCTCAACAACTTTCAAATGTGCAATACAGTATTAATAACCATAGTCGCCATGCTGTACAATGCAGCCCTATGATTTATTTATTTTACAACTGGAAGTTTGTACCCTTTGACTCCCTCCACCCATTTCACATGCCTCCCCACCCCCACTGCCTCTAGCAACCACTAATCTGTTCCTGTTTCTATGATCTTGTTTTATCATTTTTTTCTAGATTCCACATATACGTAAGAGCATACAGTTTTTGTCTTTCTCTGTCTGACTTATTTTTCTTATCCCGATGTCCTCAAGTTCCATCTATGTTGTTGTAAATGGCAAGATTTCATTCCTTTTTATGGCTGAATAATATTTGATGGTTGTTATATATATATATATTTATATATCACATTTTCTTTATCCATTCATCTGTTAGTGGACACTTAGGTGGTTTCCATGTCTTGGCTACTGTAAATAAAGCTGCAATGAATATGAAGGTGCAGATATCTTTTCAAGTTAGTGTTTTTGTTTTCTTCACATGAATACTCAGAAGCAGAATTGTCACATCATATGGTAGTTCTATATTAAATTCTTTGAGAAACTGCCATTTGAAATATTGTTATTTTTAGAGAACAAGTGTTTGGATTTATTTATTCTTTCTAATGAATTTTTTCTTTTATTAATTTCAGCTTTTATTATTTCTTTTGGCTGCATTGGGTCTTAGTTGTGGCACACGGGGTCTCTTTGTTGAGGCATGTGGGATCTTTTGTTGTGGCATGTGGGCTTCTAGTTGTGGCGCGCAGGCTTCTCTCTAGTTGTGGCATGCAGGTTTTCCCTCTCTGGTTGTGGCGCGCAGGCTCCAGAGCACGTGGGCTCTGTAGTTTGCAGCATGTGGGTTCTCTCATTGAGGCGCGCAAGCTCAGTAGTTGTGGTGCACGGGCTTAGATGCCCCACGGCATGCATGATCTTAGTTCCCCAACCAGGGATCAAACCCGTGGCCCCTGCATTGGAAGGCAGATTCTTTACCCCTGGACCACCAGGGAAAACCCCAGCTTTTATTTTTATTACTTATATGTTTCCAAGTTTGGGTTGATTAAGTTGATTCATTTTCTAATTTCTTAAAAAATTAGTTTTAAACACAAAGTTCTTTTATTTATTTTTATTAAAAAATAAGTTTTAGTTTTTAGAGTAGTTTTAGATTCATAGCAAAATTGAGCAGAAGGTACAGAGATTTCTCATATACCCCTCGTTATGCACAGTATCCTCCACTATCAACGTCCTACACCAGAGTGGTATATTTGTTATAATCAATGAGCCTACAGTGATGCATCATTACCACCCAAAGTCCATAATTTAAATTAGGGTTCATTCTTGGTGGTGTACATTTTATGGGTTGTGAAAAAGGTATAATGATATATATTTACCATTATAGTACTATACAGAATACTTTCTGAGGTATAAAAATCCTCTATGCTCAGCCTATTCATCCCTCCCCCACTAAACAGTTTACCCAAGGACATCATGATTGCTTTAGAGTTTTGGAAATTAGGAATAAAGGTACTACAAACATACTTGTGCAGGCTTTTGTGTAGACATAAGTTGTCAATTCCTTTGGGTAAATACCAAAGAGTATGAATGCTGGATCACATGGTAAGAGTATGTTTAGTTTTTTTAAGAAACTACCAAAGTATTTTCCAAAGAGGCTGTACCATTTGCATTTCCACCACCAATGGATTAGAGTTCCTGTTGTTTCACTCCTTACCAGCAATTGGTCTTGTCAGTGTTTTGGATTTTCACCATTCTAATGAGTTTGTAGTGGCATTTCATTATTGTTTAAATTTACAATTCCCTAGTAACATATGGTGTTGAGCATCTATCATATGCTTATTTCAACATCTTTTTAAGTTTCACTTGAGACATCCTCTTTGACTCATGGATTATTTTGAAGTGTGTGTCTAATTTCCAAACCTCTAGAAATTCCCTCAGTATTTTTTTTTTAATTTTTGATATCTAGTTTGATTCCATTATGGTCAGAGAACATTTTTCTATGATCTTAATTTTGTAAAATTTGTTAAAGTTTGTTTTATGACCCATGATATGTCTCTTTGTGAATATTCCAAGTTTGCTTAAAAAGAATGTGCATTTGTTTTTGTAGAATGACACATTCCTTAAATATCTATTAGGTCCCATTGATTCATGGTGTTCAGTCCTTCTACATACTTGCTAATTTTATGTCTAATGGTTCTATCAATTACTGAGAAAGGGGTGTTCAACTCTCCAACTGTAATTGTGGCTCTACTTATTTCTCCTTTCAATTTTGTTAGTTTTGCTTTCATATTTTAAAACTCTATTGTTGATGCATACACACTTATGATTTTTGTATCTTCTTGGTGAATTGGCCATTTTATAATTATGTAATGACCTTTCTTGTCCCTGGTAATTTTCTTTACTCTGAAGTCTACTTTATCTGATATTACTATAGCCACCGCAGCTTTCTTTTGATTAGTGTTTGCATGGCATATCTTTTTCCATCCTTTTACATTTAACCTACCTATAATATTTCAAATGATTTTCATGTAGACAATATATAGCTGGGTCATGTTTTTATATCCATTCTGTCATCCTCTGTCTCTTAATTATGTGTTTAGAACATTTATATTTAACGTAATTATGGATGGTCAACATGGAAACACTTTACACTCTCCATGTCTATAGCACCTAGAGGGAGAGGTGAGAGTCACCACTCAGTGTAAAGTAGGCATGATCAATAATTTGCCCACAGTCTCTTTGAATGCAATGCCTGGTAGGGAAGAAAAGTGGCATAGGCAGCCATTTCATGGTTTCTACCTGGAGTAGGCCAAGTTTAGTCAACATGGTTCTGTTCTTTTTTCTGGTCCTTTGGCTACAAAGATCATGTTTTTACTTTTCTTTTTTTTTTTCTTTTGGCTGTGACTATGTCGTTTTTGGATTTGGGGCTTCTCTAGAATCCAGGGGGTCATACAAAATAAAACAAACCCAGGGAACTCACCTCCAGTCCTTAGCCAGCCTGCCTTCTTCTCTCCACATTTCAGAGTCTTATGAGAGTTGCCATTTGTATTTTGTCTAGATGGTTAGTTTCAAGAAGAAATATAGTGGATCATACAGTAGCTCTATTTTTAGTTTTTAAGGAACATCCATACTATTCTCCATATTGGCTGTACCAATTTACATTCCCACCAACAGTGTAGCAGGTTTCCCTTCTCTCCACAGCCTCTCCAGCATTTATTGTTTGTGGATTTTTTGATGATAGCCATTCTGACTGGTGTGAGGTGATAACTCATTGTAGTTTTGATTTGCATTTCAAATGAATTTATTTACAAAACAGAAACAGACTCACAGACTTAGAGAACTAGAACTTATGGTTGGGGGTGGGTGGGAAGTGTGGTAGGGAGGTAGGGAGGGATGGTTAGGGAGTTTGGGATTGACATGTACACACTGCTATATTTAAAATGGTTAACCAACAAGAACCTACTGTATAGCACAGGGAACTCTGCTCCATATCATGTAACAACCTAAATGGGAAAAGAATTTGAAAAAGAATAGATACATGTATATGTATAACTAAATCACTTTGCTGTATACCTGAAACTAACACAACAATTTTAATCAACTATACTCAGTATAAAATAAAAAGTTAAAACAAAAAAAGGAAGAAATATACTGGCATGAGTTCACCCCATCTTTTCTGGAACCAGAAGTCTTTCTGGATTAAAAAAAAATTACTATGTTCAATTAAATTGATTATTAGTGTAAATGATACTTGAAATATTCCTCACACAAATGAATTGTTCATAGTATTGGACTTTACCACTTTGTTAAAAATATTTTCCTTGACTGAAATTTAAATGAACTTTAAAATGATGTGAATCTTTGAAGAAAATATAAAATCCATATTTTATTTATCAGAATATGAAATGAATGGACACTTATCCATTGAAGTGAACATAAGCATCAAGGAAATTGGGTTCTGGGGGAAAGTTTTAGTTTTCATTTTATTGAAACAAATTCTCTTTCATTTTCAAGGGGCATATTTCAGATTCAGAATTCACTGGAACATCTCTTCTATGTAGCTATGTACTTTATTTTTGACTTGGCATTAGTTCCCAAATTATTTCAGTGGTAAATCTGGTTGCATAGATGCAATGACTTATTACTCAGTCTAGTTCCTATGTACTGTATTCATGGCACACACTGAGTGTTCAATAAATGTCATCAAATAGACTGAGTGCTTGTTTTATCATTGATTATACTTTTATACCTTATTCAAATTCTAGTGTTTAATTCTCAATAAAATTATTTTTTACATTCACTTATTTAACATGTATTAAATAGACATTTATAGGGACTCTAAAAAGTGCTCTATGGTAGACATAGAAAAATAAAACATAACCCCTTCACTCGAGAAGATGATAATCTAAAAAAAAGAAAAAAAAGAGACAAATATGTAAACAAGAGCTTCAGACATAGGGGTTTATAAAGAGTTTGGGGAAACACAAAGCAGAGGACAATCAATTCTACCATATGAGTTGTAAGGAGCTGGGAATCTGAAAAGATTTCATGTTAGGGAGAAGAAGATTGTAGAGTGCTGGGGGCAGCTGGGGGAGGAAAAGCGTGCCAATGCTTGACTTTGAATCATCATTATTTTTCACCTCTTGGCAGTGTTAGGGAAGATGGAGAAGAAGGTTTCAGTTTGGGATACATCAAGGACACAAAGGCAATACACGTTCAGTTAATGTATGATTATATTCCATACATTAATATATGATTACACACATGTTCAGATTAATGTATGAGCGAGAAGGTATCAAAAAGGTGAGCATTATCAATCCCTGGGTTTAAACTGCTTGGTGATTGGTAATATACTGTTCCTTGAGATAGAAGATTATGTACCAAAGTGTGTGTATTTATATGTAACACACACTTCTCTAGGGAGAATCTGAGTCTTAAAATACAGACTTGGCAGTCATTAGGATGAAATAATCCAGGGGAAATGTATAGAGTAAAAACAGAAAAAGTCAAGTCAAGGAGTCAAGGACATCACCTTGGAAAATATCATAGTTTAGCGGAAATGAGAGTAAAAGGAGCAAGAAGGAAACAGAAAAGAGACATCAAATTTTTGGGAGGAGAGCCAGGTGTAAGCAGTGTCACTGAAACCAGGGAAGTGAAATATTAAAGAAAACAGGCACTGTCAGAAGAGTCAAATGCAAGAAGGCAATCAAGTAGGAGAAGACTGCCAAAGTCCATTGGCTTTGTCAACTGATGCTATAAATAAACTCAGACTGCAGCTGCTCTAAGTGTGAATGGGAGGTGAGAAAGTGGACACAGTTTCTATAGATCATTTTATCAAGAATCTTGACTAAGATGGGAAAAAGGGATAAAGAGGGATCCCATGGGCAAGTAGTCAGAAAGAAGTAAAAGCTAAATATTCAGGAGAAAGACTTGCTGGAGAAGCAAGATCCTAGCAGAGATAAAGGGTAACTAGCCTTGAATAGGATAACATGAGCCTCTGAAACCAGAAGAAAGAAAGAAAGAAAGGAAGAAAGAAAGAAAGAAAGAAAGAAAGAAAGAAAGAAAGAAAGAAAGAAAGAAAGGAAGGAAGGAAGGAAGGAAGGAAGGAAGGAAGGAAGGGGGAGAGAGAGAGAGAGAGAGGGAGGGAGGGAGGGAGGGAGGGAGGGAGGAAGAAAGCTGAACTTGTTCATAAAAGTGAGTATTGTCTTTTTCACAATTGTCTCTTTGAAATGTTATAAAATTATTCCAATTTTGGCTCAGTTGCTTAAAATGCTTTAGGAATGTCCTTCTCTTAAGTTCACCCTCAAAGATGGGTGGATTTACCACACACACACCCATACACCCATACATATACATGCGCATGCACACATATCTAAACTTTCTTGTTTAAATTATGTTTGGAGGGCTTCCCTGGGGGCACAGTGGTTGAGAGTCCGCCTGCCGATGCAGGGGACACGGGTTCGTGCCCCAGTCTGCGAAGATCCCACATGCCGCAGAGCAGCTGGGCCCGTGGGCCATAGCTGCTGAGCTTGCGCGTCTGGAGTCTGTGCTCCGCAACGGGGGAGGTCACAGCGGTGAGAGGCCCGCATATCGCAAAAAAAAAATTATGTTTGGAAATTGAGAAAAGTTATTTTGAATCATATGAAAAAGGCAAGCTGGTAGATAATCCTTTGGCATAAAACAATGTTTTCTAGAGCAGATTTATTTACTGGCACAAAAATACACTCTAAAAAGTGAGTCCCAAATGTTTGTTATTTGAAAACTGTTGGAAGAAGTGCGTGACCTTTTTTATTCAATACTTTTATGTATTCATTTGACAAAAATGCATAGAGATTTCACTGCTTGTCGGGCATTAACTTAGAGGGTACTTTGATGAATAGGATTCAATTGTACATGTTCTGATAAATTTATTATAAACTAGATTTCATTACAATGTATACTAACTTGATGTGACCACATATTTTCTCATTAAAATCAGTTAAAGGCACTATTTGCCTCAGGTTTGGACTCTTCTAATTATTTTTTTTATATCACTTCTGAAGCATTTAGGCATGACTCTCACTGTCTTAATTTGCAATTATATACACTAACAAAAGAATTCAGCTGAATAGAGGAACTTCTATAATCTCATGATGTACTGCTGAAGAAAGAATTCTAGGTTCACCAAACTCAACATAGTTTACAATATATCTCAGTAGAAGTTTGGAAGTATTAACCACCCACATAGAAAAGGGGCTGGTATCAATATGCACAGTAGATTTTCTTATTGCTTCATTATGCCTATGACCCTATGATGATACTTCACTCTACTCCATACTTCAACTTCCCTACTGCAGTTTCTCCTAGTTGGTCACGTGGTGAATCTGCATTTTCCATAAATGTCCCAGGTGATATTTATGTAACATATAGTTGAGAACCACTGCTAAAATGTGTTTGAAATTGTTGGGCAAGTGTTTGATTTTGAAGAACTACACCGCGTTGGTCAGGTATGACACGGGGTCAGGCAGGACCCCGTGTATTGGCAGCACAGTGTATTGCCAAGACTGTTGATTTTGGATGAAGCAGACTGAGTTGGACTCCTGTCCCTTCTTTCTGGACTGTGTGTTTAAGAACAATAATTTTACTTCTTTGATCCTCAGTTTTCTGCTCTGTAAAATGGTGGTAGTCACTCCCTCGTAAATTTACTGAGGGGATTAAATAGGCTTAGAAATACAAGTGCCCAGCTTTCTTTCCTCCATCTCTTTATTGATCTTATATTCATTTCCTCACCCAGTCTCCATTCCAGAGAGGCAATCTCAAATACCTTTAAAACCAGGCCCGTGTGTAATATAAATGAGCTATGCAGTCAGGGTATGCCAATAGAAAATTATAGAGACTGTGGTGAACTGGAGAAATGTACACCCTACTAAAGACATTTTTATATACATAAAAAAAATCACTGTGGGCCAAACAAAACCTACCTGCTCATCAAATCAGACATGACAGTTTGTATCCCTTGCCTTAAACTGGTAAATTCAGATCACTTTTTATAAACCAAATGACTTTGATGGTAATGCCTGTTCTTAATCATCTTGATACATACCCTTACTTCCCTGAACTAAGTAGCTAAATTCAGTAACCATGGATTTTATTCCCTTCTCCTGGCTTCCTCTTCAGGTATACTGTAGAATAGGACCCAGTTAGCATGAGAACACTGCTTTCTTTATATATAGGTTTTTTCAAGCTTTATTGAGGTATAATTGACAAAAATGTATATATATATTTGGTATACAATGTGATGATTTGATGTATGTATACACTTTGAAATGATTATCACAATCAAGCTAATTAACACATCCATCTCCTCACATACTTACCTTTTTTGATGTGTGTGGTAAGAACACTTAAGATCCACACTTTTAGCAACTTTCTTGTATACAGTGATTAACCACAGTCACCATGTTGTACATCAGATCCCCAGAACTTATTCCTCTTACAATTGAAACTTCATATCCTTTGACCAATATCTCCCCATTTCCTCTTCCCCCTTGCCCCTGGTAGTCATCATTCTAATCTCTCCTATAAATTTGACTTTTTTAGATTCCACATAAAAGTGAGATCATACAGTTTTTGTCTTTCTGTGTCTCACTTATTTCCTTAGCATAATGTCTTCCAGGTTCTTCCATGTTATTACAAGTGTCAGAAATTCCTTCTTTTTTATGGCTGAATAATATTCCTCTGTGTGTCTGCGTGTGTGCGTGTGTGTGTGTGTGTGTGTTGCATTTTCTTTATCCATTTATTCACTGACAAACACTTAGGTTGTTTCCATATCTTGACTATTGTGAATAATGCTGCGATGAACATGGGAGTGCAAATATCTCTTCAAGATACTGATTTTATTTCCTTTGGATATATATCCAGAAGTGGGAGTGCTGGTTTTGAGACCTCTTATTCCTTCATTCTGCTCAAACTTCCTACCAGCTTGAGGGTAGAGAATAGAGGACACATGATAAAGGATTAGGACATGTCACATCATCCCTCTATCCTAATCTAGGAGAATTCATTTCATTGTTTACCAGAATCCAAAGCAAAGGGCCTATTGGAGGAAACCTCATCTCCACAGAGAAGTAGAAAGAAAATGATTATTTGAGTTTTATACCCAGCTTCACAACTTAGCAGCTTCACAATCTACATTCAACTACTTATTTTCTCTGATCTTAAATTCCTATTCCTGCAAAACAGACATTCCTCTTGTTACTGTTTTAGGTATTATACATTATAATATATATAAACCTCTTTGTACCACAAAAACTCTCATCTCTGCCTTTTGAAGTTTTGCTTGGTATTTAGCTGATGTATTTACACTTCAGGTTAACTGAGCCAGTTCTAACCAAGCTGGCAAATCCATCATCAATTTTTTTCCTTAAATAAAAGGCTGGGTGGGTTGGTGGTATCCAGTGCTAGATCTGAGCATAGATGTGTAATACTTCAGTTGCAGTTTCTTGGCATAGAGTCTAGGGCCAAGAGAAAGTACCCTCTAGGAATTCTGAGTCAGTCATGAAATAGACAAGCTGGAGCTAAGAAACCGAATCTAAATTAAGGCAAGGCAAAGGAGCAAAATCAAGGGACAAAGCCAAGTTCTAGTAGCACAAAGAGTGGGTGTATGGAAAGTTAGGGCAGATATAAAAACAGCAAAGTTAGAGAAATACTCTGGATAAATAGGAGCAGCTTTTTATAGGAATCTTGTGATGAAGGTAGGGTTCACATATCTAGGAAAACAGCCTGGGAGTAAGGTCAGACATGGCTAACTTCTACTCTAATTAGTATATAATTCTGGTCCAGAGTCCTATTTATGGTTGCAGCCCAGAGACCAGCTAGCCAGCTTTCTTGTACATCCACCTGTTGTCTGATTCTGGCCCCAGGCTCAGGCCAGATAACTACCTAACTGGAATATCTCAAGCTTCCTGACATCCATTGTTAATTTGTATTTGCTTCTGTGGATTC
The DNA here is from genome assembly GCF_937001465.1 of Orcinus orca. Taxonomy (NCBI): domain Eukaryota; kingdom Metazoa; phylum Chordata; class Mammalia; order Artiodactyla; family Delphinidae; genus Orcinus; species Orcinus orca. Next base: position 126,009,084 of record NC_064559.1, read on the forward strand.
CTGCTGACCACACTGGTGAGCATCTTCCTCAATGGATCTGACTTTTAAGAAATCCTGACTTGATCCTCCTTCTGACCATGGGTTATTGTCCCAGGCCCTTTGCATTGCTTCCAGCCCTATCTTTTTCAGTTTAACACCTGTTATTTAAGATGGAAGTGTTAATTGCTCTTTTTACATATTACTGTTCCTCACTTGGGTCAACAAATGCCTTTAAGTGGTTTGATTAACCTAGCCTAAGCCATCTCTTGATATTTGGATTTCTTAATTGTAATATCTTTCCCATATTCCCAAACTGCCCCATAAATTACCTCTTTCTCCTTTCCCTTGAGTAACTGAGAATATAAAAGGGAATTCAGGGGCTTCCCTGGTGGCTCAGTGGTTGAGAATCTGCCTGCTAATGCAGGGGACACGGGTTCGAGCCCTGGTCTGGGAAGATCCCACATGCCACGGAGCAACTAGGCCCGTGAGCCACAACTACTGAGCCTGCGCGTCTGGAGCCTGTGCTCCGCAATAAGAGAGGCCGCGATAGTGAGAGGCCCATGCACCGCGATGAAGAGTGGACCCTGCTTGCCACAACTAGAGAAAGCCCTCGCACAGAAACGAAGATGCAACACAGCAAAAATAAATAAATACATTAAGAAACTCCTACCCCCAACATCTAAAAAAAAAAGGGAATTCAATGAAACTTATGGAGGCCTCATTCTGCCTTCTAATCCTAATTCTTTAATTCTGGGCTACATTTAGAAGTTGAGGATCCAATCTGACTAAATTTTCAAATGAACTTTTCTGCATATTTTGAAACATGTCAATAAGATTAAACATGGCTTAAATAAATATAATTTCCCCCCAAACCTGTGCTAATTATACTACTCTGGCTCTTCATCCCTGAAATACAAGATACAACCCAATTTTAGAAGAGCAACCACAAATGTATACAGCAGTTAATCCATACTATTTATTACTTGATTAATATTAAAAAAAAATACACAGTATTGCATACGACTATAATACAAATCATAGCTTATTAGACAACATGGAGGAAGGAAGATCTAGAGTTAGCATTCATAAGAATTTTATAAGAACTCAAGGTTCCAAATTTAAGATAAATTAGGGAGAAATAATTTGGATTTCAAAAAATTGATGTGATTTATGACAGAATTCAGCAGAGTTCTTTAAAACAGTAAACAGAATGTAAAATATGGTTTTGATTTCCAAACATCAATATGTATTTTTTCAGCAATACAACAATGGTTTAAATAACCTAATACACTAAAAACATTATATAACTATGAATAGAACTCCTTGAATATCAGATACACAGTGAAAATTCAAATTTACCATTAAATTACATCAACTTTTCAGTCAGACTATATTATCTACTTTCAGAACAGAGACAATTACAGTCAGTTCCCTACATACGAACGAGTTCCGTTCTGAGAGTGCATTCGTTAAGTCCAAATTGTTTGTTAAGTCCAACTTGTTTGTTAAGTCCAACAGTTAGCCTAGGTACCCAACTAACACAATTGTCTATATAGTACTGTATTGTCATAAGTTGATAATACTTTTCCCACAAATAATACATAAAAAACGAACAAACACAAAAAGTAAAGAAAACGTTTTAAATCTTACAGTACAGTACCCTGAAAAGTGCAGTAGTACAGTACAACAGCTGGCATACAGGGGCTGGCATTGAGTGAACAGGCAACAAGCGTTACTGACTGGAGGAGGGAGAGGAGATGGGAGATGGTAGAGCCAAAGCATCATCAGCAATAGGAGACAGAGGTCAAGCTGCAATTTCACTAATGCCTGACATTGATGGAAAGCACATTCGCATCTTTGAAAGTTCTCAACTTGAAGGTTCGTATGTAGAGGACTTACTGTACCTGATTTACTCCCCTACAGTTGTCTCTTAATTCTTTATAATAGGTGAAAAAAATGCATGCACACAGAATTTTGTTTTGTTTGGTTTGCATTCAAGCTCATGGCTAAGGTTTTGCTAGAACATTATCTCTTGTAGTAGGAAAAACATGAAAACAAATAAAAACATCTAGAGACATACATCTTAAAGAAATAGAATTTATGACAGTATATTTTAACTTTATAATGTGTATTTGTATATAATATAAATATCTAAATTCTGATCTGGTTATAATATAATTAAATCACTTTGCTGTGTTTTTTGGTTATTTATATGAACAAAAAATCTGAAAAATAAATCTTACCCACAGGAAATAACAATAGTTTAGAGCTTCATCTAAATACATTTATTAAAAGAAGAAATGTTCATAATCTGAGAAAGAACATTTGTGGTAATACCAAAATGATCAAAATGTTAAATCAAGGCTGTGATTGATATAAATTTGCCTTCAGTAAATAAATCATAAAAAATTTATCTTCTCATTATTGTATCGTTGCTTTGTTATATAAATATAGATGAAATCTCTGGACAGAAATTATAAAAAGGGGCCTTATTTTAAGATCGATGCTAAAATGTGGATTATGTTTTGCAACAATAACATTGTGGAAATTAATTGGGATCAACATCTTTTTCCAGCCTGTGAAGCAAGTTTGAAAATATTTTTTTTTGGGAGGGGGGTTTTTAAGTGGTGATTCAAGAGGGTATAACTATTCATGCAAAAACAAGATTTGAATCAGTGACTATAATTACATTTGGTGTATTTATGTATTATTTATGTTTATTTGGGCTTCATCATGTATAGGTTTTGTGTACTAATTACTTATGTTTTTTGTAGGCTTTGTTAGTTTTAGAAATGCTTGTTTTTAATTAAATAGCCCTGTTTGATTCACCAAAAGCAACTTGTACTTGAAGATCTAATATAGTCTTATCATTGGTAGTGAATGATCTTCACTGTCCTGTTTTTAAAAGTATGACATTGGAGGGTTTAAGAAGGTAGAAAAGAAGAACCTGAACTCACCTCTTCCCATGGACATAACAGATCTACAGCTACATATGGAATAATTTCCTCTGAAAATTGGATAAATAGAGTCTCCACAACAAAGGATAGCATTGAGACAGAGAGGGAAACAGAGATATGAGCTCATGAAGGGAAAAACCACACCTCAGCCAGTGATCCACAATTGGGGAGGCTCACAAAGGTAGGGTTATTTTGCTGAAGAGTGAGGCATTTGAGTTCCACATCAGGCACCCCAACCCTTGGATCATGCACAGGAGAGACGAGCCCCCCTCCAAACACCTGGTTTTGAAAACCACCGAGAACATGTAGAACTATACGGAATGGAAAACCCACTCTTAAAGGTCTCATGCATCAACTTACTTGACCTGAAAAGAAGCACAAAAACACCAGACTGAAAAGCAGATGGACTATAGGTGGAGGGGATCCACTTACTAACCCTGAAGCATCTGCTGGAGAGGCAGGAACCAGTTGGGATGCTCTCTGGGGACATAGACACTGGTGGGAGTCATTTTATCAATCTCAGACTACCTTGCTAACGCCAGCTCTGATGGGATCCATTTTGGAAATCTCAATCTAACTTGTTAGCATCAGTGGCCATCCCCTGCTGAGAGCCCTGCCCACCCCAGCCACAGCTAGCCAGGTGACAATCCCACCCACTAGCATCCAGCAGCTGTGGTGGCTGCCCCCCAGGCATTCCAGGGGCTAGTCCCACCCACCAGCACATTGCAGCAGCAGCTGCAGCCCTGCCATGACAGGCTGATATTCTGGATGAGCATAGATGCAAAAATCCTCAACAAAATATCAGCAAGCCAAATCCAACAATACATTAAAAGGATCACATAACATTATCAAGTGGTATTTATTCCAGGGATGCAAGGATGGTTCAACATCTGCAAATCAATCAATGTGATACATCACATTAACGAAATGAAAGATAAAAATCACGTGATCACCTCAATAGGTGCAGAGAAGGCATCTGAAAAAATTCAACATTCATTTATGATAAAAAAAAATCTCTCAATAAGTGGGCATAAAGGGAATGTACCTCAATATAATAAAAGCCATATATACCAAACCCACAGCTAAATTCATACTCAATGGTGAAAAGCTGAAAGCTTTTCCTCTAAGATCAGGAATAAGGCAAGTTGACTCACTCTCACCACTTTTATTCAACATTGTATTGGAAGTCCTAGCCAGAGCAATTATGCAAGAAAAAGAAATAAAAGGAATCCAAATTGGAAAGAAAGAAGTAAAACTGTTTCTAGTTGCAGATGGCATAATACTACATAGAGAAAACCCTAAAGACTCCAACAAAAAACTGCTAGAACTAATAAATGAATTCAGTGAAGCTGGAGGAAACAAAATTGATATACAGAAATCTATGGAATTTCTATACACTAATAACAAACTATCAGAAATAAAAATTAAGAAAACAGTCCCATTTGTTACAATTGCATCAAAAAGAATAAAATGCTTAGGAATAAATGTAACCAAGAAGGCAAAAGAGCTGTACACTGAAAACCATGACACTAATAAAAGAAATTGAGGAAGACACAAAAAAATAGAAAGGAATTCCGTGTTCATGGATTGGAAGAATTAATATTGTTAAAATGTTCATACTATCCAAATCAATCTACAGATTTAATACAATCCCTATTGAAATTCCAATGCCATATTTCCTGGAAAAAGAATAAATAATTCTAAAATTTGTATGGAGCCACAAAACGCCCTGAATAGCAAAACCAATCTTGAGAAAAAAGAACAAAACTGGAGGTATCAAACTCTCTGATTTAAAACCATATTACAAAGCTATAGTAATCAAAACAGTATGATACTGGCACAAAAAAGGCACATAGATCAATGGAACAGAATTGAGAGTCCAGAAATAAGCCAACATATATATAGACAATCTGTGACAGAGGAGCAAAGAACATACAATGGAGAAAGGACAGTCTCTTTAATAAATTATGTTGGGAAAACTATACAGCCTCATGCAAAAGAATGAAACTGGACCACTCTCTCACACCATACACAAAAATTAACTCAAAATGGATGAAAGAACTGATTACAAGACTTAAAATCTTAAAATTACTAGAAGGAAACATAGACAAACTCATTAACAGTGGACTTAGCAATGTTTTGTAGATCTGAGTCAAAGGCAAGGGAAAGAAAAGCAAAAATAATAAAAGGAGATTACACCATACCAAGAAAGCTTCTACACAGTAAAGGAAACCTTCATCAAAAAGAAAAGACAACATACTGAATAGGAGAAGATATTTGCAAATGATATATCTGATAAGGGGTTAATATCCAAAATATATTTAAAAACTCATACAACTCAATAACAAAAGACCAAACAACCTGATTTAAAAAATGAACAGAGTATCTGAAAAGATATTTTTCCAGAGAAGACATACAGATGGCCCATAGGCACATGAAAAGTTTTCAACGTAACTAATTATCAGGGAAATATAAATCAAAAGCACAATGAGATATTACCTCACACTTGTTAGACTGGTTCTTATCAAAAAAGACAAGGAATAACAAATGTTGGAGAGGATATGGAGAAAAGGGAACCCTCATACACTGTGGGTGGGACTGTAAATTGGTGTAGCCACTATGAAAACCAGTATGGAGATTCCTCAAAAAACTAAGAATCAAACTACCATATGATCCAGTTGTTTCACTTCTGGGCATTTACCCAAAGAACATGAAAACACTAATTTGAAAAGATATATGCACCCCTTTGTTCAGTATAGCATTATTTATGATAGCCAAGATATGGAAACAACTTAAGTGTTTATCAATGGATGAATGTATAAAGAAATTGTGGTATGTATATAAAATGGAATACTATTCAGCCATAAAAAAGAATGAAATCCTTCCATTTACAACAACATAATGCCCTCAACATGACCTTGAGGGCATTATGCTAAGTGAAATAAGTCAGACAGAGAAATATAAATACTGTATGATTTTACTCATGTGTGGAATCTAAAAAAAAAAAAAGGAACAAACAAATTAAAATAAAACAAACTCTTAGATACAGAGAACAGATTAGTGGTTACCAGAGGGGAAGGGGATTAGGGGTGGGTGAAATGGGTAAAGGGGGCCAACTGTATGGTGATGGATGGTATCTAAACTCGTGGTGGAGGTCACTCTGTAGTGTATGGAGATGTTGAACTATAATGCCGGACACCTGAGACTTATGTAATAAAAAAATATAAATAAATAAATAAAAGTATGATGTTACGTGAGGCACTCTAGATAATTTTGGAGTCTCTCAGTCTTTTTGCTTGCTGGAAATATATAGTCAGATAGGTATGAGAGTTCTTTATATACTTTGTATTTCAGGACAAGCTTTCCTCTAAGCAAGCCCAGGATTATGCTTCTTCACATTTATGCAACAGATCTCTGAGAGAGATGATATTTTCATATTCATTATACAGGTGATTAGCTGGAGCTCAGGGAGGTTAAGTATTTCATACAGTTAGCAAATTGCAGAGCCTGGGCTTGGATTTAGATCTTCCATAATGAACTTCATTCTCTTTCTTCTCTATTCTTTTTTTTTTTTTGCGGTACAGGGGCCTCTCACCGCTGTGGCCTCTCCTATTGCGGAGCACGGGCTCCAGACGTGCAGGCGCAGCGGCCATGGCTCATGGGCCTAGCCACTCCGCGTCATGTGGGATCCTCCCGGACCGGGGCATGAACCCGTGTCCCCTGCATCGGCAGGCGGACTCTCAACCACTGCGCCACCAGGGAAGCCCTCTTCTCTATTCTATGTTGAATATCTATTGACTCCTCCATTGCCCCAGTGAGAGTTTTGCTGTGAGTCATACATGTGAATTTATTTGTGTCATGTATTACTTGGACCAATCAATATACTGAGTGAATCCATTTTGATGGGGAATGAATGGCAGAGAGCATACCTACTGCTAAACTCACTCATCAATATGTCTCAGTGTATATGTTGATAAATATTTATACAAATAAAATTTCAAAATCATATAATGTTTTGAAAATACTAGAAGAGCTTTCTATTTAATTCAGTGAACATTTCTAGGGTACCTAATATGTGGTAGAGATACTGAAATGATTATATTTCTTATATGTCTTTTAAAGAAAACTCTACAGTAAAAAGAAAATACATGAATGATCAATAAGCACATAAAATGCATATTAAACTTCACACTTGTTGGAATTGCTAGAATTGACTACTAGAAACATTGATGAGATTATGGATCAATGTGAACTGTCATATATCCAACCACTTTAGAAAACTATTTGTTTTCTTTGAAAGTTAAACACATACCTACCCTCTGAGGCAGGAATTCTACTCCTAAGTTTTTACCTAAGAAAAATAAAAACATATGTTAGCAAGAAGATTTGTATAAGAATGTTTTCAAAAGTTCTCATCACAAGTTAAAAAAAAAAAAAGGTAACTATGTGTGGTGGTGAATGTCAGCTAAACTTATGCAGTAATCATTTCACAGTATACACATATATCAAATCATTATTTCATACACCTAAAATGAATACAACATTATATGTTGATTATCTCTTAATAAAAAAAAAATAAAATCACTTTAACAACTTTGTTTTTAATAAATCAAACCAGAAAACAATTCAAGTGTCCATCAATAGGAGATATATTCATACAGTGGAATACTACACAACAATAAAAAAGAAAGAAATACTGATAACACTCAGTAATATTAACAAATCTCATAAAACTAAAGAACTGAAGAAGCCAGATATGAAAGAGTGCATACTATACGATTTCAATACATTAAGGTTAAAACAGACAACGTATGGGGATAGAAACCAGAACAGTGATTGCCTATGGTAGGCTGAGGGTAAAATGACTCTAAAGGGGCATGGGAAAACTTTTTGGGATGATGGAAATGGCCTATATCTTGATTTGTGTGTTGGCTACATGGATATATACTTTTGTCAAAACTCATCAATTTGGTCACTTAAGATCTGCGTGTTTTCCTGTTTATAAATTATACCTCAATTTTTAAAATGTAATCTTCTGGTAAATCCCTTTGTAAAGAAAACAACCTGTTTATAAGCAACTTCCACCTTTTTTTGTATATTAATAATTAATTTTGAAATTTAATGTTTGCTTAAAATCAGGGGTACCAACCAGACCTAACAGGTATGAATTTTCAATCTATCCCTCTATACAAGTTCAGCTTCAGAATAGATTTTACTCATTCATTTATATATTCATTCATGCATTTATTTTGAGATTTGAGAAATAACCAGTCCTCACCTGGAGACTACCATTTTCTAGCAAATTGATAATAACATGTGTTAAAGACGAGGATAGGCTATCAGCTATGATTTCTAACAATTGCTTCAAGACATTAAACAGTTATTTGCCAACTCTTTTCAGGCATAAATATGAATGGACCCTAGGCCTTTGTGTTTAAGTGCTGCTATGGAAAGGGATTGCTTTTGACAAGCACACAGCTCCCAAGCATTATGCGACATATAGCCTCAGTCATCCAGAGGGGCCAAGAGCGCTTCCCTGCTTGGCTTCCCAGCCTACCTTGCAGGCGACTTAAGAGGGCCTCACTCACAATGTTTGTGGAATGCGTTGTGCTAGTTTCCAGGAACATTCAATCTGTGGCCTCTGTGCAGAGCCTGCCAAAAGCACTGCAATTGGTTGTACCAATTGTGTTGGTGTTTTATGGCTCTGTTCATCTTTAATGATCTGCAGCCTCTCTCACCACGCAAGCTTCTGAATCTTGGCTCCTTCCCAACTGCACTATTGATCTGAAATTTGGCCAGCAAGCAAAATCCTTTTGTTTGTTTTTGGGATTATTTTTATTATCTGGCTCCAGACAGGGAGTACAGAACCCAGTGGAGACCTCACAGAAATTAGGACATCCACTTCTTTGGTAGCGCTCCTGAGGGTCTAAGACCAGTCCTTCGGTGCTATAAAAGAACACTGTTCAAAGCTGTAAAGAGAATTCACATTAGCATTGTACTGATGGCAACAAGAGCTTGTCAGGCCCCCATCTGTCAGAACAGAAGGTATTCTGCAGTTCAGAGAGTCAGGGCTCTGAGGCACCTCTTTCTAGTATCTTTCCAGAGTGATCTAATGCAAGACAGCAGACACAAGTTTACAGAATACTAGTTTTGCATATAGGAAGAGACGTATCTTTCTATACATTAACATTTCAGGGCTGAGAAGCAGCTCAAGTCTTAATTTATTCAAGCTCAAACTGGAGTTTTAAATTCCTCTAAACCAGTGTTTCCAAAACTGGGTACTCTAGGTACCCTAGTAACTCTAAATGACAAAAGTGATTCTAGGAGTTTTGTGTTCAATTATTTTGGGGAAAAACTAAATATCATATTCATTGCTTAAGGATATATAATTTGTATTAACACATTTAAAAGCTGCAAAAAATCCTCTGGGGAAAAAAATTTGTTTTTCTTTCTTTAAACTAGCACCTCCCAAGTTTCTTGACCATGGGCCTCATTTAGCAGAGGTTTTGCAAAATGCATCTAAAATTTGAATGTAAGAACTTCCCATGGAAAACTTTTCAGAAGAGATATTGAGTAAAATATACATTAAGGTAATAATGATTAATGTCAGGCATATTTTGATGGTACAGAATATGTGAACACGTGTGTGTGTGTTTGCATGTGTGTGTGTGTGTGTGTGAGTGTTAGAGAGGGTTAGCTATCCAAAAAATCAATTATTCTCTTCTATAGTTATAGAGTCATAGCTAGGAAGCAGCTGCCCAGCTAAGGACTACATTTTCTAGCTTCTCTTATAGTTGGATATGGCCATATGATTAATATTTGCCAACAGCATCTGAGCAGAATTGAGATCTAAAACTTCTGGCTGAGGCTTCTCCCACAAAATACGGATGACCCCAAGTCCTCTAGGGACACAATATAAAAGTTTGACCCCTAAATCAACGTTAGAGGACAGCCACTTTATAAACAGGAATAAAAACCTGTACTATTATATGAATGAGAAATAAACATGTATTATATTGAGAAATGTCTTAGGATCTATTTGTTACAATACTTTTTAGCCTAATCTCATTAATACTATACTGGGTGAGGGGATGTGAGCAATAACATTTGTAAAGATATTGGAAAAGAATGAAGAGAATGACTAAAGAGTATCAAACACTTGAAGGAGATAAGCAGTAAGTATCTCCAGAGAGAAGAGCCAGGGTCTGATGGTTCTAAAATTTAGTTTTACTTTTTTCACTCTATCTAAGTAATTTATAGCAACAGCATTGGAGACAAATAAACCCAGTTTCAGTGTTTGGCTTGGACAGTTACTAATGTGTCTTTTCCTTGGCCAAGTCTCTGTTGCCACGTGACAAAAAAAATGGACAATGATTTCAATTTGCAAAATTATTTTGAAAATTAAATGGGAAGGTATATGCAGTGTTTAACACAGTATCTACCCAGAAGCACACATGTAAAGTCATTAAGCCTAGTCACTAATATTTTATGAGTCTTCCTTCTGGTCATATACTGTGATTTCAATTCCCTTCCTCTTTTGAAATTAGGAGCTGTCATGTGACCTAGGCAAAAGTTTTAAGAGCCAGTACACAATTTTCACGTCTCCCTTTTCCTACCTTAGCAATTATGAAACATGAAATGGATCGCATTTGACCTGGTACTTGGAAGAGGACAACCAGAGCAGAGTCCCCAGCTGATGTGCACTGGACGTGTAGCATGAGTGGAAAATGAACCATTTTGGTTCTAAACCACTGTAGCCTAATGTGGTCATTACTGAATGATTCAGAAATTGGTACCACCATTAGAGTTCTGCCACAACATGAACCTGAATTGCACTTACATACATAGAATTTGCTTACTGTTCAGTTGACAGTAAAGAAACTAGTATTGCAGGCTGGAAAGCTGGTGACCTACATTATGAACTCACAAAATATTTGTTCAACCTATTGCCTGCAATAATTTGGAAGGCAAACAAGTACCTAATGAACTTGGAATTCTAGGAGAAGAGATTGTAAAACAAAATGCCAGCATGTGTTAGAGTTAATCTTGGTTGCATTTGACAAGGCATTACCAAAAATGAGAGGAGCATAACAAAGCACTGGCTAGTTCACAAGCAGAAGTGAAGGGGGTTAGAGTCCAGACTTTAGCATTTTCATAGCGTTAGAAAGATATGTGCTTTTCAACCCCAGTGGAAACAGATGAAACTGAAGAAGTTTTTGAGCAATAAAGACCGATTAACACTAAGCCTGTGAGGAGGATCAAATCAAGAATACGGCTCTCACACCCATTTTTAAAACCCATGAATTAAGTTAATCTCAGAACAAAGACCCAATTACAATACTGGCAACCAGTAAATCCTTTTAATTGGAGAAAGAACATTGATTAGAGAAAAGAGATTAAAAGTCACTATGTGTTTAAAGAGAGTAAGACATATGGTGGGGGGGATATGGAGAAAGCAAAAAAATATATACAGAAATAATGAAAATTATGTTAAAAATAAAACAATAGATGTGTTGATTTGAATATACATCTGAACATAATATAGGTAAGAAACAATTTTTTTGAGAAATTCATACCATCAAAAAGACGGTCTCTATTAAAAGAGAATCTGACGTATGTTGACCACTGACTTTCCAACCCCCCAAGGTATAATTTTTAACACCTATTTCAGAGGTGACCAAAAGGGATAACAGAGAAGGCAAAACATGGAAGGCAGAGTCAGATTCCACAGGCAACACTGAGCATTACCTAAGCATCCTAGCCTTTGAGCCTGATGTCTTGACTGGATGGGAGACATATATTGACTGAAGTGAGCATTTGTACTCAGTAGTAATTACAAGGATTGTGGTAGTCATTAGGACTATTCATGATTATTCGATTTCTCCTCCATTTGGACATATGGTAAGTTAAAATATTTCTGATCTCTTTGATATGAGGGTGTCCACATGATTTCCTTTGCAAATAAAATGGGAGTGGACATGACTCACAGTGTCAATTCCAACTGGAAACAGAGAACTTAGAGAAATATGTCATATTTCTTTTTCCTTCTTGGCAATAATGGTAACACAGAGATAGAACCTGCTTTAGCTTGGGTCCTTATATGAGGATGACCTAGAAACTTTCCAAGTACATGAAGACTGAAAAGCAAATCACTGAAAAGTAATTTTAAGTCAGTGAGATTTTGAAGTTGTTTATTACTGCAGCATAGTCTAGCCAATCTTTTTTTTTTTTTTTTTTTTTTTGAAGTAGAAAAGAATAGCTTTATTTCTTTGCCAGGCAAAGGGGGACACAGCAGGCTTCTGCCTCAAAAAGCCTTGTGTCCCAAACCCAGAGGATTAATCTAGCCAATCTTGACTGAGAGAAACTCAAGCCAGTTTTACAGGGATAGTTAGTTTTATATTAGGTTCAGTCAAAAAAACATGCAAAACTGATGTTTAGGAGCAGTGTTTTTCTAACCATAGATTGTGACTTGCTTATTAGTGGGCTGTGAAATCAGTTTGGTGGGTTTAGGGTGCAGCTTTTATAGAACAGAAGGAAAATATACAGTAAGATTAAACATGTTCTGTGTGTGCGTGTGTGGGAGTGTGTGTAAAAGAGAACAGGAGAGAGGTCAATGTAAAGTGTATTTCTTAGTGTAACTCACTGTCAAAAAGTTTGAAAGCCAATGACTTGAAACCTAGTTAATTGGAACATTTGACTCATTGAATTTAGATATTTAAGGCTATCCCCAAAGGGTTTGTGATCTGGTGACATCAAAGGGCTCTATTCTCAAACATTTCCTGTTCAAACGTTTGTTCATAGAGTTAAATGAAGGGCTTATCGATACTTTATTGATATTTTATTGAGTTCAAATGAAATTGGTTAACCAATGTTGGTAATGTATGAAAAACTATGTCAAATACAGCTAGAGGGAATGATAAAGATTAGCATATATTGTCCTGATTTTCAAAACAGGATAACGTTAGTGACACCTATGAGCCAGTGAGCTTGATGTTGTGACAGAAAATATTATAAACTGATAAAATGGTATATCTATAAAAATTTAAAGAAGTGACAGCATTAGATTTTGTGATTAAGTTATGCCAGATGAATACATTATTTTTAACAGTATTCCCAGATATTGGTTCAGAGTTATGTTAAAGATTGTGTCAAGATTTCAGAAACTCATTTGACAGAATTTCTTATAATATACTTGAAAAAAATGAAGAAATTTGGGCAGGGTGATTGTGCTATTGGATAGATTAATGATTTCTATCATGACTATTTATAAAGGATGTTGTTAATAAATTCATTTATCTGGAGGGAAAAAAATGAAGAAATTTGGGCAGGGTGATTGTGCTATTGGATAGATTAATGATGTCTATCATGACTATTTATAAAGGATGTTGTTAATAAATTAATTTATCCTAAGGACGTGTTAAAGGCCTCTGCCCCCATATCTTTCCTACTCAAATATATCGTCATTGTCTTCAGTGAAAAGCTTATCTCATTTTGGAGTGACATAAACCTGAGTGGATAGTGAATAAAGTAGGAAAGTAGGTTAGCAGCTCAAAGTTAAGAATGTCCTCGAAAGGATAGAATTCTGAGTCAAACCTAAAAAATAAAACCTAATTAAGATAATTAAAAACAAACACTTAAGGTTTAAAGGCACAAACAAACCCAGAATAGACAAAATTATAGATACAAAGATGTGTTTCAAAGACAATAGCAAATAGTAAGAGAAAACCTTTACTTTGTGAAAGACACTTTTGTAACTATTTTACTTATATTTACTCATCACGATCACCCTGTGATGTAGGTATTATTTTTACCCCCAATTACTAATGGAAAAACTGAGGCACAGAAATTTTAAACAGCTGCCTAACATCACAGAGCTGATAAACCATATGTTTTTAATACTAGGGGTGTTTATTAGAGGATGCATACTAATACATCAAGAATATAATAAAATTTTTATGCATATAGTTGAGTTCAGACTACATGGTCTCAAGTATTTATAGGTCTGAGAGGTTAAGATTCTGTGAATTCCAAAAAAAAGGAGACAAATTGGTGTCATTTCTCTTTAGACAGAGACAACCAGGGACACGCTTATATTTGACCTGAGTAGTGTTTATTGGCTTGTTGCATTATTTGCTCTTGGGGCATCTCAGTAAGAAGGTGTTAGAAATGACTTGTTTTAGGATTTGTCTGGGGTTAGGCATTTTGGGGGAGACTTTAAGGAAGTGGGGCTTTAGTCTGCATCAGATGCTAAGAAGAAGCAAAGGTAATTCTATGATTAGGTATCTTAATACTTCTTATCTAGAAGGTGAGAAAAATGGAGTGAAGCTACACTTTTGATTGGTGGTGAAGCAGTAGATACTCCTATTAGCCAGGATAGGGGAATATATGGTAATATAAAGTCTATTTTTGTGGTGGGGACAATATTTTGTTTCGTCTGTGTATATATATATGATTACACAGTTGCCTTGTTTTTGTCTTGATTTATCACAATCTCAGAGTGGTCTGATTCTGTTGCTCTGTAAAATTGTTTATGTTCAACCAGAGAACAGAAGCTTAGCTGTGAGGGCTAGGGCTTTTCTTCCCCAGCTCCCATACTGCCTGTGGTAGCATGTCCTTCATGACTTCAGCTCCTACACGATATGCCTGTCTTGGTTCCAACTTCCACTGGTAACCTGTTCTCTAATAAAATTCTCAAGAGCAAAGGCTATGCTTTATTTACCTGTGTATTCCAAGGATAGAGCCTTGTGTCTTAGCGTAGGCATTATTATTATATTATAGACTATATAATATTATTATATATTTTATAGCATGTATGTTATAGAACATATTATGTATTAATATTATATTATATATTATATTCTTATATTAATATGCAGAAGTGATATGAAGTTAATGCTTGCATTTTGTTAGCTTTCCATACTGAATTGAGTAGAGTGCTACTCCATTTAGGTGAAACCAATACAACTCTGACAGGCTGAAACATCTCTTATTGATTTCCAAAAACTTTAGACATTAGATAAGCCTGTACCTATAAGATTCTCGATGTCAAAATCAGATTGCTTCACTAACACACCTGCAAAACTTGAATGAAGAAAGCATAGGGGCTTCCCTGGTGGCGCAGTGGTTGAGGGTCCGCCTGCCGATGCAGGGCACACGGGTTCGTGCCCCGGTCCGGGAAGATCCCACATGCTGCGGAGCGTCTGGGCCCGTGAGCCATGGCCGCTGAGCCTGCGCTCCGCAACGGGAGAGGCCACAACAGTGAGAAGCCCGCGTACTGAAAAAAAAAAAAAAAATAGAAAGGGGCCGGGCAATTTAATGTGCAAATTGCATAATCAGACCTGTAGCAGCCCAGCTGGCATGTGAAAATCAGTGCTTTTAACTATGCCCACTTCATTTAATAAAGAATCCTCTTAGACTTTTCATGTTGGTTGCTCCCTCACTTTTATATGCATTGGAGTTTCCATGTAGTGTGATAGCTGTGAATGAAACTTCTCATGCTGTGACCAAAATTTATTGCACATGCACGGAAGCCTCTTTATGTTTGTTTGTTAATAGTGTTCTCTTACTCTTTGGCAATCTAAAATATATATATGTATATGTATATGTGTATATATATATATATATATATATATATATATATATATATACTAAAAGCACAGGCATTTTTCAATACCCCTGCAAAGGTGAGTAGTCAGAAACATCAATAATGGTATTTGAAAGTCCTCACAGGTTAGTTAGGTATTTGCCTGCAGTCCCTACAGTTATAGTTATCTCAGTTGGTTAGTACCTAGTGTTAAGGAGACCAAGTATCTGGGTTTGATCCATTTTGAACTAGAAAGTTTTGTTGAGTTGTTTGAGATTAAAAACTCTGTCCTATTGCCAAAGGCTATGAAAGGCCCACCTGGTTGCCGATTATCCTATGGGTACTAGTGACAGGAGTCTGTCATTTCTGATGCTATAGTGCCTCTTGTCTTAGCTGGGGCACTAACTCAGCCCCTTTTGCAGCTCTTGGACCTCCTGAATCTTTTTTGTCTCATCTTCCATTCAGTCCCTTCAATGGGCACAATAACCCCAGCCTCTGCTTCAGGGTCACCTGGCTTCTTCCCATAATATGCCCACTGGCTTTCAACTCAGAAGAGGCAGTAGCGACCTCTAAGTCCCATCCATACCACAGAGTCCAGGTCAGTCCAAAAATCTGAGCTGGAAATTCTTTCTCAGTAAGAAATCATTTCTGTATAATTTCTAACTTCACATCCATTTTTTTCTTAGGGAAATGAATTGATCTCAGAGATGAGCAGTTTAAGGAAAATGGTTTGTAGAGAAATTAAAATACATTTGACTAACATTTGCAAAATTACTATGCTAGTTTCCTAACACATCTAGTCATTTATTAATCACTTACTAAGTGTTCAGCACTGGACCCTTGACATAATTCTTATCTCAACTCTTTGTTTTTTTAAAACTTAGCAACAGGAAATATTGGATGGGGAAAATCAAGGTGCTGGTTTCCATACAGAAGTAGGGACAGGGGCTTTCATTCCAACAAACTATTCCTACTCTCATTTTGCTGACTTTAGCATTCCATCTAATACCCTGGTTTTTCAGCTTGTGATAACCACAAAGATACACAGGTGATCATTATACTCTAATACTATCATATTTTTCAAGGGGCATAATATTATTCACAACATCTAAAAGCACACTTTTTATTTGAAATAGACACAACATAGCTTCTTTTGCAGATGGTGACCTAGAATTTGTAAATATGTTCAGCCATGCTAAAGCAGTAATGAGTGTATGGAGGGAGCCATCAAGGGTGTGGGAACATTTTCAGGACATCTGGGGCCCATCAGCATCAAATCATTTAACAGAGTGCAAACAATTTAACACTGAGAGCCTCTCAATTATCCACTTGCAAATAAATAAATGATAAAGTATAAATCTTTACACTGTAAGCAGTGAGTACACTTCTGGGTTGCCTCCTCCAATTTGGCATCATTAGTTGATGAATGTTCAAAAATGCACAAAAAATTTAACATTTATCTGTGAAAAAGATAAATTACATATTTACATATATATTATAAATATGTCACAAATATAGACACCCTAAAAAACACTGAGGTAATGTAGTCAAACAGAAGTATAATATAGGTGATCCACCAGACAGGATAACCCATACTATTCTTTGATGAACACTTACATTATGTATCTGACTTGTATCTGGGGCCCTAATACTTGACTTTTTTATAGACTTTCTAGTATCATGAAAAGTGCTAATATTTGGAAGCCAGACAGATCTTTTTTGGCTTACATTTGCTAACTATGTGACTGTGATACTTTTTAAACCTCATTGTTCCCATCAAAAAATGGGAGCAATAATATTAATAATAATACAAAAAATGGGAGCAAGGAAGCTTGTGAGAATAAAAGAAAGGAATACAGCCAGCATTTACTATGTATTATTGTAATAGTAGCTGTTCCTGCTAATGTTATTATAATCATTACTTCAGCGCTTCATTAGTAGTACTTCATTTGACAGTATCAGTCTTTTGATATAAAGATCATGGTGCAAAGAAATCTCAGGCCCGTGAAACAGCATTTCTTGTGCAAAGTTGTATAGATATAATCTTTGTCACAGTCAGATGACAAATTCCAAACTCCAGTCAATGATGTTTCACTATATTATTTCTTATTCTTAAGGTGTACCTTGATATTCTCTTACTTTCTCCTCCTATGCTTCATTTTGTCTTGCAGCCATTCTCCTCTCCTTTCCATATACCACACTGTGAATACTGAGAAAACTTCTGCCAATCACTGTAGAACTTTTCTTACATGCAAACCATAAGTTCTGAAACAATATTCCCTTTAACCTCATGTAATAAAACCTAAACTATTTTAAACAATGTTTTAGTATTTTGATCATTCAAGGTTTTAAAAATAATGAATGATTTAAAAATTTCAGAAATATTAGTTAATTTTTAAATTAAACTTTTTATTTTAGAACAGTTTTAGATTTAAAGAATTACTGCAAAAATAGTGTGGAGGGCTCTCATATACTCCACACTCTTACATTTATATGGTACCTTTATGACAATTAATGAACGAATATTGGTAAATTGTTATTAACTAAAGTCAATACTTTATTTGGTTTCCCCAGGTTGTTCAAAAGCCCTTTTTTCTGTTCAAGAACCCCATCCAAGACACCACATTACATTTAGCAGTCATGTCTCCTTATGCAGCTCCTGGTATGACAGTTTCTCAGATATTCCTTGTTTTTGATGACCTTGACAACTTTGAGGATTACCGGTTAGGTATTTTGTAAACTGTCCCTTAATTGGGATTTGTCTGATGTTTTTCTTGTGATTAGAGTAAGTAATGTGTTTATGATAGGAAGATCACAGAGGTGAAGTGCTATTCTCAATCACATGACTTCAAAGGTACATAATATCAATTTGACTTATTGCTGTCTTCTTACAAGATGTGCTATTTGTCTTTTATTTTATACAATTTGATATGCCTCAATGAATTGTCTTTTCTTTTTTTGGTACTTTTTTTTTTGCGGTACGCGGGCCTCTCACTGTTGTGGCCTCTCCCGTTGCGGAGCACAGGCTCCGCACGCGCAGGCTCAGGGGCCATGGCTCATGGGCCCAGCCGCTCCGCGGCATGTGGGATCCTCCCAGACCGGGGCACGAACCTGTGTCCCCTGCATCGTCAGGCGGACTCTCAACCACTGTGCCACCCGGGAAGCCCTTTTGGTACCTTTTAATGCTTCATAGTCTCTGAGCTCCCTAGATCTATGGTTTAGTGTCTTTCCTAAATTTTTAAAACTCATTATTACTCTATATATTTCTTCTACTCCATTTTCTCTTTCTTATTCTTTTAATATTACAATTACACATATGGTATATCTTTTAAAATTGTAAAAATTAATAAACAGAAATCTCATTTAAAATGGTATTGGGAGGACAGAAAGGAGAGCTGTCATGCCCTACCACTCAATTGCAGAACCAACAGGAAGAAATGTATTTTAGCATCTCCAACAGGAAGAAATGTATTTTAGCCTCTCCAACAGGAAGAAGGTTACTACTTTACTACCCAGCAGGAGGAAGAAAAAATTTTTCCTTGCCTGGTAACAGCCCAGCCAATTAAAGACTGTCACAACTCAGCCTATGAAAAGTCGCTATACTACAAACTTCCAGTTTCCTCCAAAGGACTCTTTGTTTACATGAGTCACTCCCAACTCCCCCTTCTCCTCTATAAAAGAAACTTTCATCTCTTACGTTCTTCTGACTTGCCTGTGGTTCACCACAGATTGCATGTCCCAAATTGCAATTCTTTGCTGTTCTCCAATTAACCCATTTTGCTGGTAAAATAACTGGCTGTTTTATTGTTTTAGGTCAGCAGTACTGGGTGTCAGAGAAGTGGGATCCAGAAAAGACTCCCAATAACTCTGAGGCTGGTGAGAAAACAGGTGCTGGGACCCACAGAGCCCACTGAGCTCACTACATTCTTGCTGACCTTGGAGTTTGAGGGTAAGTTTTTCCTGGATTTGAGCTCTGCTCCTTTTGTGTTTTAAAGCTCTCCAGACTTTTTTCAGGAACTGCTGTTTTTTGAAGGTTTGTCCTTTCTGTGAGTACTCATTTGGCACTTTGGCCTAACTCTTTTGGAACCAGGCTGTTCCTGTTGGAACTGTGCTGCTAAGATTTTGGTCCAATTGTTTTGGAACTGGGCTGTTTCTATTGGAACTGGGCTATTTAGATTTTTTTTTTCCTTCTTGGATCTAGAGAAAAAACCTCTGAGAAATAAGATCTCGGTCATCTAAATGTTTTGAGGGCACTCCCCCTTCAGGGACCCTGGCTGGTTTTATGTTTAAAAACCATGGTCCCTCCTCATGAGCATTTCTAACTAAATGGACTGACTTAACCAGAAGTAACTTAGAACACTCAAGGACATTATTGGGAACTTTTGAACTCCCCAAAATTACTTTTCTTAAAATGGTATTGGACAGCTATGGCTTGGAAATTGTCAAAAGTGAATTGGATGCCTATTTTGACTAGTATTTTGAGGCTTCCAAACATTATCAAGAGTCTAAAATTGCCTCTGTACAAAATATCATTTTTAAATTAACTGAGGCAAGCAATTGAAGAAAGACAAAATGGCTTATGAGGCCTCCCTTTCCTGTCCTCTATCTCCTTTGTCCCTGGAAGTAGGGCAGCCAGCTTGTGCTTAGGTCCTACCTCTGGTGCCATCTTCCTCCTTCCCTTCTACACTGCCTCTACTTCCTCTGTATCCCCTATTTTCCCATTTTAATTCTCTCCCCGAACTTCCCTTTTTCCCTAAACCTTTCCCCATTACCTCTTTCTCTGAACCTATCAGAACCTGCCCTTTAAAGTGGTCTTCTGAGAATATGAATAGCCATTAGCATAATTAATGCCATTTGGGCCTGTTCTGTTCCTTCTGTCTTTCCACTGACCCTACCAAGGACTTCACTGTGTAGTAAACTTCTTCTTTCGTCATTAATGGCTTTGTAGTGAATAGATATTGTTTGATGATCACTAGGTCTATGAAGCATGGCCTCCATGCTCTGTTAGTCTCCAAATAATGGTAAAAACATTCACTGACGTATTCCTGGCACCAACAAGACTAGTTAACCATCAATAATCTTGACTTAGGAATGCATTCCCTATTTCCAAGAATGTACCCCCATACCTTAGGTTAACTTTGAAATTGCCCCTTCGTGTCAATGGTCCTTTGGCAGTGTAGATGGAGTGCAGCTGCAAATGCTTCTGGATCACCATCTGTCCAATCCTACCCTGTATGTAAGTTACCCTATAGTAAATTGATCCATTGGCTATTTGGAGCTACCTGCCTCATTTTTCAGGCTCAAGATACCTTGTCAGTTCAGTGGGCATTTTTTATTCCCTCCAACCTGGGACAACTGGAAAGCCAGCCAGGAGACTGAAAACACAGGAATGGATAGAGTAGTTGTGTTGGGGGAAAGCCCGTTGTTGGTGGGGGAAACACCAGTCTGGCTAGCCACTTCCATGTGGGTGAACTGGCTGGGTCTGTGGAATGCTTTGGGCTGGTGCATGAGTATAAGGAAGCTCCCCAAACACCAAAGGGCTTATTAGATATATTAATTGAAGGGGTGAGAAAGTAAAAGTGCAGAAAAGAAAGTGAGCAAGCTATTGAGGCTACAACATGGCCCTTGTTATGCACGCTAAGGATTAGCACAGAAAAGGAATTATGGCTCGGCAGGGAACCAGAAAAGACTGAAGAGACTCTGGTGTTACAGAAGTACAGAGTGCATGCTCCACCAATTTGGACATTATGTTAAAGAAAACACAACATAAAGAAGAGTATATTGAAGTGATGGCATGTAAGATGACTAAAACGCAGGGCTGTAGTCTGCCCCATTCAAAGACGTGCATGATTATTTTACAGGAGAACCTGGACCCCAAGAGGTGGGATCCTTAGGATAATGACTCATCAGAAGATGAGGACAGGGACTTCCCTGGTTGCCACAGTGGTTCAGAATCTGCCTGCCAATGCAGGGGACACGGGTTTGAGCCCTGGTCCAGGAAGATCTCATGTGCTGTGGAGCAACTAAGCTTGTGTACCACAACTACTGAGCCTGTGCTCTAGAGCCCTCGAGCCACAGCTACTGAACCTGCATGCCACAACTACTGAAGCCTGTGTGCCTAGAGCCTGTGCTCCACAGCAAGAGAAGCCACCTCAATGAGAAGTCTGCGCACCGCAATGAAGAGCAGCCCTCGCTCACCGCAACTAGAGAAAGCCCATGTGCAGCAACAAAGACCCAATGCAGCCAAAAAGAAGAAGACGGGGACATAATTATAGAGGAGGAAGAGGACCTGTGGGCACAGTCTCTGATCCAAAGTAAAAATGAAGGCCACAAGAGAACTAGAAGATAATGCAAAGAAGATCCTGTGAGTCAGAAGACAACTGTACAGAAATATTTCTCCACTGACCTAGTAGAATTAATCACCATGTTTAAGCAAAAGAGTAGGGAAGGAGTTCCAACCTGGACACTTTCATTCCCTCCACCTTCAGATAATTTCTTTGTACTGGAACCAAACAAACTCAAGTTTCCTACGTTCCCTGGACTAAAGCTGAATTATGAGCCATAGTTACAGAGTTAGCTAAAATAACTAAGGACCTCCATAGGTTTGCTGAAAATTTTAACATAGCTACTCAAACTTACCAACCTGTTTTTTTAGATATATCAGTTAGTTCACATGCCTCTTGGTCAAGCAAACATTGGATGAAATTTGCCTGATGGGAACATATTAAAAGAGATTTAGAAAAACAAACCCCTAACTTTTGGCAAAAGGCTAGAACAGTCACTGGAGAACTCCACTCAACAATTACAGTAGCTTTTCCTAAGCCTACTGATTGAAACAAAATTCAGACTTGCACACAAAAATATGATGAACTTGCTCATGAATATTATAATTGACTTCAGATATAGTTTGCCAATATGTTTTCCCATTCATAGGTTGTCTTTTTTCCCTTGATAGTTGATTAATTAATTTTTAAAAGGGATATTTGATCTAGAAAAAATATGTTTTCAAGATTATGAATTTGTTACACTCATTACAAAAAAAAATTAAAAAAAAAATAAGAGAGCAGAAGCAAGAAGAACTACAATCCTGCAGCCTGTGGAACAAAAACCACATTCACAGAAAGACAGACAAAATGAAAAGGCAGAGGACTATGTACCAGATGAGGGAACAAGATAAAGCCCCAGAAAAACAACTAAATGAAGTGAAGATAGGCAACCTTCCAGAAAAAGAATTCAGAATAATGGTAGTGAAGATGATCCAGGACCTCAGAAAAAGAATGGAGGCAAAGAACAAGATGTAAGAAATGTTTAACAGAGACCTAGAAGAATGAAAGAACAAACAGAGATGAACAATACAATAACTGAAATGAAGAATACACTACAAGGAATCAATAGCAGAATTACTGAGGCAGAAGAACGGATAAGTGACCTGGAAGACAGAATGGTGGAAATCACTGTGACAGAACAGAATAAAGAAAAAAGAATGAAAAGAAATGAAGACAGCCTAAGAGACTGCTAGGACAACATTAAACAAGCCAACATTCACATTATAGGGGTCCAGAAGGAGAAAAGAGAGAGAAAGGACCTGAGAAAATATTTGAAGAGATTATAATCAAAAACTAACACCTCACTTACAGAAATGGACAGATCATCCAGACAGAAAATTAATAATGAAGCACAGGCTTTAAATGACACAATAGACCAGATAGATTTAATTGATATTTATAGGACATTCCATCCAAAACCAGCAGATTACCCTCTCTTCTCAAGTGCACAGGGAACATTCTCCAGGATAGATCACATCATGGGTCACAAATCAAGCCTTGGTAAATTTAAGAAAACTGAAATAATATCAGGCATCTTTTCTGACCATAATGCTATGAGATTAGAAATAAATTACAGGGAAAAAATGTAAAAAACACAAACACATGGAGGCTAAACAATACGTTACTAAATAACAAAAAGATCATTGAAGAAATCAAAGAGGAAATCAAAAAATACTTAGAGACAAATGACAATGAAAACACGACTATCCAAAGCCTATGGGATGCAGCAAAAGCAGTTCTAAGGGGATCATTTACAGCAATACAACCCAACCTCAAGAAACAAGAAAAATCTCAAAAAAACAATCTAACCTTACACCAAAAGGTGTAGAGAAAGGTGTAGAGAAAGGTGTAGAGAAAGAAGAACAAACAAAACCTAAAGTTAGTAGAAGGAAAGAAATCATAAAATCAGATCAGAAATAAATGAAATAGAAACATCGAAAACAATAGCAAAAATCAATAAAACTAAAAGCTGGTTCTTTGAGAAAGTAAACAAAATTGATAAGCCTTTAGCCAGACTCAGCAAGAGAAAGGGGGAGAGGACTCAAATCAATAAAATTGGAAATGAAAAAAGAGACGTTACAACACACACCACAGAAATACAAAGCATCATAAGAGACCACTACAAATAACTCTATGCCAATAAAATGGACAACCTGAAAGAAATGGAAAACTTCTTAGAAAAGTTTAACCTTCCGAGACTGAACCAGGAAGAAGTAGAAAATATGAACAGACCAATCACAAGTAATGAAATTGAAACTGTGATTAAAAATTTTCCAGCAAACAAAGGTCCAGGACCAGAGGGCTTCACAGGTGAATTCTATCAAACATTTAGAGAAGAGCTAACACCCATCCTTCTCAAACTCTTCCAAAGAATTGCAGAGGAAGGAACACTCCCAAACTCATTCTACAAGGCCGCCATCACCCTGACACCAAAACCAGACAAAGATACTACAAAAAAAGAAAATTACACACCAATATCACTGATGAATATAGATGCAAAAATCCTCAACAAAATACTAGCAAGCAGAATCCAACAACAATTAAAAGGATCATACACCATGATCAAGTGTAGATTTATCCCAGGGTTGCAAGAATTCTTCATTATACACAAATCAATCAATGTGATACACCATATTAACAAACTGAAGAATAAAAACCATATGATCATCTCAATAGATGCAGAAAAGCTTTTGAAAAAATTCAACACCCAATTATGATAAAAACTCTCCAGAAAGTGTGCAGTGTGGGAACCTATCTCAACATAATAAAGGCCATATATGACAAACCCACAGCAAACATCATATTCGATGCTGAAAAACTAAAAGCATTTCCTCTAAGATCAGGAACAACACAAGGATGTCCACTCTTGCCACTATTATTCAACATAGTTTTGGAAGTCCTAGCCATGGCAATCAGAGAAGAAAAAAAAATAAAAAGAAAACAAATTAGAAAAGAAGAAGTAAAATTGTCACTGTTTGCAGATGACATGATACTATACATAGAGAATCCTAAAGATGTCACCAGAAAACTACTAGAGCTAATCAATGAATTTGGTAGAGTTGCAGGATACAATATTAATGCACAGAAATCTCTTGCATTCCTATACACTAACAATGAAAGATCAGAAAGAGAAATTGAGGAAACAATCCCATTCACCATTACAACAAAAAGAATAAAATACCTAGGAATAAACCTACCTAAGGAGGTAAAAGACCTGTACTCAGAAAACTATAAGACACTGATGAAAATAATTAAAGATGACACATACGGATGGAAAGATAAATCATGTCCTTGGATTGAAAGAATCAATATTGTGAAAATGACTATACTACCCAAAGCAATCTACAGATTCAATGCAATCCTTATCAAATTACTAATGGCATTTTTTACAGAACTAGAACAAAAAATCTTAAAATTTGTATGGAGACAAAAAAGACACTGAATAGCCAAAGCAATCTTGAGGGAAAAAACCAAAGCTGGAGGAATCAGACTCCCTGACTTCAGACTATACTACAAAGCTACAGTAATCAAGACAATATGGTACTGCACAAAAACAGAAATACAGATCAATGGAACAGGATAGAAGGCCCAGAGATAAACCCACGCACCTATTGTCAACTAATCTTTGACAAAGGAGGCAATAATATACAATGGAGAAAAGACACTCTCTTCAGTACGTGGTGCTGGGAAAACTGGACAGCTACATGTAAAAGAATGAAATTAGAACACTCCCTAACACCATACACAAAAATAAACTCAAAATCAATTAAAGACCTAAATGTAAGACTGGACACTATAAAACTCTTAGAGGAAAACATAGGAAGAACACTCTTTGACATAAATCACAGCAAGATCTTTTTTTACCCACCTCCTAGAGTAATGGAAATAAAAACAAAAATAAACAAATGGGATCTAATGAAACTTAAAAGCCTTTGCACAGCAAAGGAAACTATAAAACAAGATGAAAAGACAGCCATCAGAATGGGAGAAAATATTTGCAAATGAATCAATGGACAAAGGATTAATCTCTAAAATATATAAATAGCTCATGCAGCTCAATATTAAAAAAAACAAACAACCAATTAAAAATAGGCAGAAGACCTAAATAGACATTTCTCTAAAGAAGACATACAGATGGCCAAGAAGCACATGAAAAGATGCTCAACACCACTAATTATTAGAGAAATGCAAATCAAAATTACAATGAGGTATCACCTCACACCAGTTAGAATGGGCATCAGAAAAACTACAAAGAGCAAATGCTGGAGAGGGCATGGAGAAAAGGGAACCCTCTTGCACTGTTGGTGGGAATGTAAATTGACACAGCCACTATGGAGAACAGTATGGAGGGTCCTTAAAAAAATAAAAATAGAATTACCATATGACTCAGCAATCCCACTACTGGGCATATACCCAGGGAAAACCATACTTCAAAAAGATACATGCACCCCAATGTTCATTGCAGCACTATTTACAATAGCCAGGTCATGGAAGCAACCTAAATGCCCATGAACAGACGAATGGATAAAGAAGATGTGGTACATATATGCAATGGAATATTACTCAGCCATAAAAAGGAACGAAATTGAGTCCTTTGTAGAGACGTGGATGGACCTAGAGACTGTCATACAGAGTGAAGTAAGTCAGAAAGAGAAAAACAAATATATGTTAACACATATATGTGGAATCTAGGAAAATGGTACAGATGAACTTGTTTGCAAGGTAGAAATAGAGACACAGATGTAGAGAACAAACGTATGGACACCAAGGAGGAAAAGGGGGTTTGGAGTGCAGGTGGTGATGAATTGGGAGGTTGGGATTGACTTATATGCACTAATATGTATGAAAAAGGTAACTAGGGCTTCCCTGGTGGTGCAGTGGTTGAGAGTCCGCCTGCTGATGCAGGGGACACAGGTTCGTGCCCCAGACTGGGAGGATCCCACATGCCGTGGAGCGGCTAGGCCCGTGAGCCATGGCCGCTGTGTGTGTCTGGAGCCTGTGCTCCGCAACAGGAGAGGCCACAACAGTGAGAGGCCCGCGTACTGCAAAAAAAAAAAAAAAAAAAAAAGGTAACTAATTAAAAAAAAAGAAAAACTAATAAGATTAAAGCCGATAATTTAACAAAAATTAGGCACCTTAGTAATTTCTACTAAGATTTTTATGAATATCAGTATTTATGCATGTACATATTTTCTTTGCATTTTCGCTCTAAGCCTATTTCATTTCTAAAATTTTTCACTTACCATCATAAAAATCATGAGGAATTATTCATAAACATTATTCTAATGGATTGATAATATTCATCATGGGGATGTTCTTTAATTCATTATGCCATCTTATTAGTGGGTACTTAAGTTGTTTTGTGTTTGTGTATGTGAGTATGTGTGTGTGTGTATGCATGTATGTATGCATGTGTGTATGCATATGCTCATATGCTTCATTGGTTCTCAGATGGCCAGGGCCTAGTCAATCATGCTCCTCAGTTTCTTCCATATTTTTAGCATCAGTACATACAAGTCCTCTTTTGTTTCTTCTCATTTTCCATGATCTATATTACCATTCTTATCAATTATAGGTCCCAAGTTTAATGCGTTTTATGTATATCCTGGAACATGCAGGTATCCTTTTAAATTATGATGTATTTTATGTTTACATAACTTTCTAGCAAATGGTATAATGTTTTAAAATTTCCAGCATTTTAACACAGAGACTCTCTTTTCTGAGGATTATGCATTCTGCTGTATGTACATATAATCTGTTTTTTCTTACTGTTGCCCAGTGTATAGAACATTGAAAACTATTTTATTTCCCATTCTCCACCAGCACAAGTAACATTGGATTAAACGTTCTCCTACATGTCCACTTCCATACTTGGAGAGAATTTCCTTGAAACTTATAATCAGAAATGGGACCTCTGGGATAAAGAGCATATATGGTCTTCCAGGAATTTTGCTAAATACTGACATTTTGCTTTCCAGAATACCTGAAATAGTTTACAATCACATTTATGTGATGTTTATGAGTTTTTTTTTTTTTGCCCAGCTTCTTTGTCAGCACTTGGTATTATCTGAGTTACTATTTTTTGCCATTTTGATGTATGTAAAGTGATATTTCTTAGTTTTAATTTGTATTTCTCAAATGACTAGTAAGTTTGGCTACCTTTTCACATACTTCTCACTCATGTAACTTCCCTGTTCATTTTCTATGTCTGCTTTCTTTGTGTTTCCTTTTTAGTAGTTTAAAAAATATCTCCACAAATTATTATGTACCCCTCCTTTCAAGAGGTGTTGCTCAATTCTCCTCATTTTGAGTGTGGGCTGGACTTCTAAAGAATAGAATGTGGCAGAAGTAACGGTGTGTCACTTGATATGGTCTAATTGTTACTACCTGTCCTTGAATCATTCTGTTCATATTCCTATATATTTCTGACATGTCCTAACATCTAATAGAATGAATGTCCTGGCCTTTTTGAAAGTTAACCAGAGTATTTGAAAGCCTTTGAAAACCAGAGTATTTGTAGATTCTTACTCTTCCATATCTATTTTAGAATGATTTATTGACTCTTCCCCAATACCTCTAATAACTTCCTCTAATTTTCAAAAGTTTAAATACCCTCATTCTTTTCTCACAAAGAAATAGAAATTTGTGCAAAAGGTTCACATCCTTTTTTTAAAAAAATTATTTTATTTATTTATTTTTGGCTGTGTTGGGTCTTCGTTGCTGCGCACAGGCTTTCTCTAGTTGCAGTGAGCGGGGGCTACTCTTTGTTGCAGTTTGCAGGCTTCTCATTGTGGTGGCTTCTCTTGTTGCGGAGCACCAGATCTAGGCACGCAGGCTTCAGTAGCTGTGGCTCACAGGCTCTAGAGTGGAGGCTCAGTAGTTGTTGTGCACAGGCTTAGTTGCTCTGAGGCATGTGGGATCTTCCCGGACCAGGGCTTGAACCCGTGTCGCCTGCATTGGCAGGTGGTTTCTTAACCACTGTGCCACCAGGGAAGCCCCTCACATCCTTTTTATACATACAATATAAATTTGTTTGAATAAATACAACATTCAAACTATATTTAGCTATGACTTAAGCTCTTTCAGCTCTCTATCCTTAGATAGGACCCTTCTACTTTCAAGGGGTTCCTACCCCTAAATGGGCAAAAGCCTGATATCAGAATGACTGACTGACACCTATAACCAAAGTTCTGGCATAAATTTCCATACAATTCCTTCATCAAACAGGGGAGAATTCTTTTTTTTTTTTTTTTGAGAATTCTTGATTTTACTATTTTTTAACAAATTCTCCTGGAACGACAGGACGACAAAATCTATTCACAAAAATTCTTAGTCTTAATATCCATAAGCCATAATTCATTACTATATTCTATTTGGATTGAATAATAAAACCTAGAAGTTTCAAATAAGGATCCTTTTATACCTGGACAGGATTTTGATAGGGGCCTATGTTCATTCTGCTTGTATTATGGGAAGGCAACCAAGAATAGTGATTGTAATATTAGTATCTTTTCTTCCAATTAGAAGAAAAAATGTATATTACATAGTAGGATTAGAGGGATTATTGGTTCCATATGGTGATTTTTCTTAGAAATAGCGCATACAGGTGTTTATTACGGATCATTTGGAAAATTAAAATGACATAAAGCTTTATCTTTCAGTTTGTCTTCCATGTATATTAAAGCATAAAGTTAAAGTAATTAAGCTGCTAGATCACCCCTTACCTGAAATGAGTTATTTTGATACATCTCAGTTGAGAGAACAGGTTGCCAGCGGGGAGGGGCAGGGGGGAGGGGTGGATTATGAGTTTGGGTTTAGCAGATGCAAACTATTATATATAGAATGGATAAACAACAAGGTCCTACTGTATAGCACAAAGAACTATATTCAATATCCTGTGATAAACCATAATGGAAAAGAATATGAAAAATAATGTATGTATATATATACATGTATAACTGAATCACTTTGCTGTACAGTAGAAATTAACACAACATTGTAAATCAACTGTATTTCAATAAAATAAATTTTAAAAATTAATGCATGATACAAAATTCATGTTAGACTATGATTTTTTTTTTTTTTGCGGTACGCGGGCCTCTCACTGTTGTGGCCTCTCCCGTTGCGGAGCACAGTCTCCGGACGCGCAGGCTCAGCGGCCATAGCTCACTGGCCCAGCCGCTCGCAGCATGTGGGATCCTCCCGGACCGGGGCACAAACCCGGGTCCCCTGCATCGGCAGGCGGACTCTCAACCACTGTGCCACCAGGGAAGCCCTAGACTATGATTTTAACAGTAGGATTTCCACAATTGTCCAGAATGGTTATATAACCAACACAAGCTAAACTTCATTTGAAGTACTTTGTGCTTCTAAACACATCTCAAGTATCCTAAATGGTCTCAAATAGTAACAGGAAAGTGACCCCTAGCCTGCAGTTGCCAAGTGGTAAGACTAACCCATGGATAGAAGCTAATAGGTCATCAGGAGATCACTACGTACAGCTGTACACGAAAACCAAGTGAAGAAACTATTTTCAAAGGTAATAGAAATATTTTGTTCTACTATATGTAGAAAGGAGTATAAAACACCATATAAACATTTTATTGCAATTCTTTGTATGATTGTTATTTACAATGCAGTGCAAGAATGCTCCCAGTAGCTGATAGTGGTTTGAGATAAAATGTTCTTTGTAAAGCAATTTCCACTATTTTCCATCTACACCAATTTAATGTATTCAGTTGTTTAAAACAGCTATTTTTATATTCGGTTAAATGTAATATTACAGTTCATATCATTTTCTTTTCACAGGAAAGTGATTCTATGAATCTAAAACTGAAAATTTAGATCAAAAGAAAACAAATTTAAATCGAGAAAATAATATGGAATAATAAATCAGTTAAATGATTTAACTGGGTCAACTAATTGTTTCTACAAATCAATGAATTATTTGATAAAATTTGTTGGTCAATTTAGTTAAAATATTAATCCAGATTGTTTTGTAGAAATCTTTCTTTTGCCTGACTTTTACTTATTCATCAAGACTCAACCAACTAAAGGGTGACATCATTCAGTAGACCTTGGATCTGACCTTCTTATCATTTTACTCCCAGTTCCCCCAAGGGTTCCAATAGTGTCTTGTGTTATCTCTGTTATGGCTCTTTAATTACAAGTGTTAATATTTATTGAGTCCCAGCTTTTGTCACACATTATCTAATTTCATCTTCAACAACTCTGTGAGACAATTTTTTTGTTCGTGGTGTCGTTTTGTTTGTTTGATAAATGAAGATACTGAGATTCGTGAGTTAATTAATTTACCCACAGTAAGTTAGTTAATAAATAACAAAGATCAAGAACGTATGATCAGAGAGACGAGAGAAGAGCCATGAACAGTGTTTGGTCTCAGAGGTCAAAAGAAAAGAGAATTCCAAGGAGAGGAAAGTCAAGAAAATCAAAGCAAGAAATATGATAGCTAAGATAGAGCAATAATTATCATTGTATAGTTTTAGTCTGGTGTTGGTGGCAGAATCTAAATTATATTATTTTTAAAAAGCAGTGTATAAAGAAGTAGTCAAGATTCAAATTTGGATCTGTTTGATTTGAAAAGCTCCCAGTTTTTCTTCCAAGCTAGCAGCTTTCAGATGTTAGTACGTATGCATATGAAGCTTCTAGAGAAATTCTTATGAATGTAGGTTCCTGTCTCAAACAGCAAATCTCTGGAGTTAGACGTTGCATTTTTAAGAATCACCACCCCCAGGTGATTCTGGTGAAGTTGCCACTGGGCCACACTTTTAGATACATTGAACTCATGCCTACTATAACAAGGAGCTTCTTGAAAGCAGGGACCTCACTGGGTCTTCAGTAGTGAGCAGAATGCTTGATTCACGGTGAGGATCTAATGTAGTTTTGCAAAGCTAAACTGTGTTGTGGTTTGGAACAAATAATTTACTGTAATTTGAAAATATTATCTTACATGGGAGTGGCCATAATTTCTATAACTCAAGCACCCCGTTTGTTTGTGTTCTGAATTTGCATGCTGATTCTAAACAGTGTCCTTTATTGTTTCCCAGTGGTTTGGATCTTTGCCCTATGAATGGTCTCCTGACTTATTTCAATGTATAACTATTTTCATTGACTGTTGTAACAATTCATTTGAGAGGACTTTAGCCTTCTTTAAAATAACTTGGCTTACCTCTATCCAATCTTTTTTCTAGCTTTTGTGATTTTAATTCTTATCCCAAAGATCGTATGTGCTTATTTTTGAAAACTGAACATTTTAGCAAAGTAATAGGTAAGTAAATTTTTCTTGTTATTCTGCAATAGATGACATAGTTGTATACGTCCTTTCAATCCTATAATTATACATATTTACAAAAAGTATTATAACGTATATATCATTTTGTAACCTCTTTTTGAACTTAAATCATTAACAATGTTTTTACTATTAATTTTCACTAAAACTAAACTTTAAATAGACACATAGTATTGAAATGAATGTATATATTATATGTTTAACCATTTGCATATTTTTGAACTTTTAGGCTATTTTCAATGGTTTCATATTAAAAACTATGTTGGATAAATTCTCATATTTAGATCTTTACACACTTTTTTTACTGTTCCCTTAGCATACATTTCTAGAAATAAACTTCCTAGCTCAAAATATAAATATACTCAAGTTTTTTTGCAAGATTTCCATGTAAAATGTTTTACAATTTATATGCCCTAAGTAGTGTTTGAAAATATCTAAGTACCCTCATTAACATTAGATTTTATTACTTTAAAAAATTTGGTCACTCTGAAGGTGACAAATAATTTTATTTAATGTTTTAACTTGATTACCAGGAAGTTAAATTATTAATTATGTTTATTATTTGTTCATTTAAAAAAAATTATAAAATGCTTCTTATGTCCTCTTTGCTGGACAGAACTATTAATTCCTCAGGATTTTATGATAGTCCAAAAAGATGGCTCTCCCACTTCTGGTGGAGGATTCAACATAATTTCCTGATTTCATCATCTTTGAAAGTGCTTTACCAAGTACAACTGCTCCTCTGTTGTCAGGATCGGCCCTGAGTTATGATGAGAATTAAAGGAGATAAAGAAAGTAGATGACATTAAAAAAGTAAAGTGCTTTTCTCAGTACCTGGCACATAGTAATCATCCAATATATGGAACAAATGATCATAATTATATTAGGCAAATATAATCCTTGAAATAACTGATAAGCAAAATGATGGTCCAAACAGAAGTTCATAAACAGGAAAATATAAGCATATTGATGCTTCTTGTGCAGCTGAAATAAGATAATATATATGCATACTCCTTGAAATCTAGAAAGCTGCATATGTTGAAACTATCACTATAATTAAAGTAGTTCCTATAATCTATTGATGGCCATCGATCAGTAAAGCAGGTGCTGTTATTTTTTCACTTTGGAGAGAAAAACACTAGGCAAGAAAAATTTTAAAGTTGACCAAGATTACATAGCCAGCAAGTGGTAGAGCCAGGATTCCAAATAGGGGATTGGTGTGACACCAAACTCTAGCTTCTAATATGTCATGAGGTAGCTTTTAAGGTCTCTGTAAAAAAGATGGAATACATCAGGTTGATACCTGGTGCAGGAGTTCTAAATTTATTTTTGTCTGAGGAAAATGTCAAGTGCTACTTTGGGAATCCTATGAAAACCCTGGACTCAAGGGGTTTGAGGCTGAGGCTCATTCATTTTCTCTGTGGTATATACCATGTGTACTACACATTTTTTCTTTGTTTTTTGTTTTGTTGTTATAAACATACCATGCTATTTCAGATATATTTCCTGACAAACATTTGTAAAAGTTTCTCATGCAATGTAACTAGCAAGTGGAAGTTGCTGGGTTCTAGATTGCAAAATGTTTCCATGAACAAATTATAACATCACATTATTTGAATTCCTTTAATGTATAGTTATGTATATAGAAATGTATGCTAACCTTACAGAATGAGTTAGAAGGTACCTCCTTCCTATTTTCTATAGAAATGATTTATATAGAATTGAAAATATATATTCTTTGAATGCTTGGCAAAACTCGTATGTAAATTCTCTGGGACCTGGTATTTATTTTTAAATTCAAATGTCCAATTCAGCACTCTTTTTCATGGTTACATGAGTAAACAGATTTTTTAATTACTTCTTGAGTCAGTTTTAGCAAATTGTATCTTTCTAGAAATTCTTATATTTTGTTTCATGAAGTTATTTGTTAAATACAACATTGTCTTAATATTTTATTTCAGTTGCAACTCTATTATGTACCCTTCTCCTTTTATTATTGTTTATTTCTGCCTTTTGCCTATATTTTTTTTGTGTGTATCTGTGTTTGTGTGTTTAAACCCCCCAATTAGATTTTGTTTTTTACTATTTGTATACTCAATTTTTATTTATATATACCCACATGTCTATTGTTTATTTAGTCTACTTGTCTTTCTGTAACTCTGACCTTTCTGAGATCATTTTTCTTCTTATTGAAGGACATTATAAGTTCTTTAGTGGCAAGGTTTTGGTTAAGATGAGAAAATTAACTGAAAATGTCTTTATTTCACTCTGATTATACCAATGTAAGTTGAATGTTTTATTCTCTTAGCACTTTGAAGATATTCCGCTGTTTCCTACTTTTATTTCTACCAACTATTTATATTATTATTATTATTCCTTTTTACATAATTTATTTTTTCTCTGCTTATATCCTCTTTGTTAATCTATATTTTGACTCTAATGTATATTCCTTTTATTGTTGATGTCTAGGATTTCTTTGCTTCCTAAATTTAAGAATTGCTATGCTTGGACTTCCCTGGTGACACAGTGGTTAAGAATCTGCCTGCCAATGCAGGGGACACGGGTATGAGCCCTGGTCCAGGAGGATCCCACATGCCACAGAGCAACTAAGCCTGCGAGCCACAACTACTGAGCCTGTGTTCCAGAGCCCGTGAGCTACAACTACTGAGCCCATGTGACACAACTCCTGAAGCCCGGGTGCCTAGATCCTGTGCTCTGCAACAAAAGAAGCCACCGCAATAAGAACCCTGCACACCACAACAAAGAGTAGGCCCTGTTCACCGCAACTAGAGAAAGCCCGCGTGCAGCAATGAAGACCCAAAGCAGCCATAAATAAATGAATAAAATAAATTAAAAAAAAAAAAAGAATTGCTATGCTTCATCAACTCCATATTTTTCTGGTTACGTCACTCCCCCATTAGCTCTATTACCTCCTTCTGGAAATCTGACACCTCTTCCTTTCCTCCATGTCTCTTATGCGTGGCTTCACATTACCCATCTGATGATGTATCTCTGGTGACAACTTCGTGTAACTTCTTGATATCTATCTTTTAGTTCACTAATTTACTTTCACAATGTCCAATCTGTTCTTTAATCATTCCTTTGAGTTTTTAATTATGACATTTTCTATTATTAGAAGTTATATTTAATGTTTTTCCCCTCAAGTTTACTTGGTCATTTTGATAGTCTCTTGCAATGTATTTATAGTTTTAATTCACTCTTTGTTTACTTTAAACAAATTATTTCTGTTTACTTTTTCCAGATAACTTGAAGCACTACCAACCTTTGTTTTCTTTAATAAAAATTCTCAACTGTGATTATTCTAATTAAACTTGCAAAATTAGAAAGGACTCAAACTTTTAAACCATATGTGAGCCTACTGAAGGCTATCATTTCTCATGGAGATGCTTTTTTCCCTTTTCCACTCTAGACCAGATCTGAGAGCAATAAGCTCTTTCAATGTCTACCTCTGAGGAGGAATGCTCTTCCATGACTCCAGTTTATCCTTTTCTGAGCCCTGCCTTTATTGGTAGGAGAGGTCTCTGATATGAACCCCAACTCTGGGAAAGCCCAATGGGATTTTTTTTTTTTTGCCATCTAATTAATTAAAACGAATTTAAACTTCTCAAACCTAAGTTCTCAAATTTAGTAGGTACATAAATCACTTGAGTATCTTAAAAGATAGATTCTCAATAAGCAGGTGGAGCCCAAGATTTTGCACCTCCAATAAGCACTCAGGAGATGCCAGTACTGCTGGTTTAAGAATCAACACTGAATCTCAAGGCTATGACCATCAGAGACTGCAGAACCAGTGGCTATTCAGTGGCTTCAGTGCTAGCTTAGCTCTAGGAATTTATTCTCCTAGTTTGTTGCTGGCCACAAATGATTTCATTTAATTTCTTATAATGTCATATATTTATTTAGAAGGATGTCTTATATTTTATCTAGCACGAGTGTTTTGCAGTATGCAGATTTTAATCTACTATGTTGTGGGAAACAATTCTTCTCCATGTAAGGGAGGGAGTCTTATAATCCTTGGTATTCATATGCAAACTCAACCTATTAAGCATTATTTGTATACTATAAAAAAAAGTTGCACTGACATAGATTTAATCAAACATTTTCATATGGAATAAAATTCAGTCATTTTAAATGACTTCTAATTAGCTTTAATGATACACACAAAAAGAAAAATGAATAAATGAAATAACAATACAGTGAACTTTTACATAATTTATGCAGGTGACAGATGAAAAATAGATCTCATACAAACATTAGAAACCCATGGCTTGACTGTTTTCTACGACAGGGTTATATTAAAGTAGACTTACTGTACTTTTTGTTGTTGTTGTGTTTTTGTTTTTGTTTTTGCGGTACGCAGGCCTCTCACTGTTGTGGCCTCTCCCGTTGCGGAGCACAGGCTCCGGATGTGCAGGCTCAGCGGCCATGGCTCACAGGCCCAGCCGCTCCGCGGCATGTGGGATCTTCCCGGACCGGGGCACGAACTCGCGTCCCCTGCATCGGCAGGTGGACTCTCAACCACTGCGCCACCAGGGAAGCCCCAAAGTAGACTTACTATACTTTTGATCAATGCATTTTAAAACCTATAATAAAACTCTTTTCATACTTTCTAAAAAAATCTGAATTGCAACCATTTGATAGTTGTCTTATAAATGTTTAGATCACTTAAAAATATTCATTCAAACTTACTTGTGCCACTTTATAGCTTTGATTAGATATTGATGATGCAGAACACTTAATTTCTCGTAGTTTCATGCCAGGAAGGTGAGTGCTACTAAAATCTTGCAAGTTATTAAAGTCCCACTGCAATGACTATTTCTTTAAGTAATAAAAGGTTAATAAAAATTATGATTATTTTGTTTAACTGCCTTTTAAAACAACAAGCCTCTTAAAGGTTATTCTAATCAAAATCTCAAAAAGCTGCTCAAATCAACAGCAAAACTTGACATATCTAGTGACATTTGAATCTTAGAACAACTCAAGAACAAACAAATGAATGCTAAAGGTTTGATTGTAGATATTATTTATGAAGTCCCATTAGACCATCTTTTCATTTTTAAAAATAAAACAGAATGTCCCTATGTGCAAATTGTAAAACCCGTTCTAGAAGCATATGCCAACAAGAATAGATTTTTAAAAATGAAAAGAAGGAATGACCCATTCTTTTCCCACAAAAATTAGTGTGCCAGGAAAAAAAAAAAAATCTATACTGGAAGTAAATGAAGAAACTCAACTAAGCATAGGTTGTCTCAACTACAGTGTGCAAATAAAATAAGCAAAGACATAAAGCAGAATGGATTAATTGTATAAAAATTAATTAAAGTGAACGAGACTTTTTTTCCCCAGATATAGCAAGGGAAATGATGAAATTAGCAAAAGGTAAAATATATATCACTAATGAATAAACAAGGGCATGAAATAAATGAATACTCTTAATTGTTAGTGTTCTGAATTAAGAAAGAAATAATTGATTCACTGAGAATTGTACAGACTCTTCAAAAAATGGTCATTGACAAAAGACACATTAAGAAATTATTGAGACAATGTGAACATGCACTAATTTCCAAAACCAGATGCTGCAGACTATGAACACTCCAGAAGGAATTTATAATCATTTTAATTGAGTCCCTTAAAGTTGTTCTTAAGATATCCTTAACAACAAGACAAGTTTGAGAAGAATTAAAAAGTAAAAACAAAACAAAATATGAACCTGACTTAACTGAGACAAATGATCCTGAGTATGGCTTAGTGTAAGTCTGTTAAGAAGAAGTAAATGTTATGTCTTTACCTCATAAATTCTTA
Source organism: Orcinus orca (assembly GCF_937001465.1). Classification (NCBI taxonomy): domain Eukaryota; kingdom Metazoa; phylum Chordata; class Mammalia; order Artiodactyla; family Delphinidae; genus Orcinus; species Orcinus orca. Next base: position 126,047,061 of record NC_064559.1, read on the forward strand.
AAAGTGGTAAGTTAAAATTCTTAAAAGTGATAAGGATTATATCTTTTCAATATATTTATAAAGTTCTTGGTGATGGTTTCTCTCTTTGATAATATCAATAGTAAAGTTATAGATAGAACAGATCCAGATTTTCCAGCTCAGTAGTTCTAATGAATAAAACAGGGAATACTTAATAAAATATGAAGATCATGTACTATTCCATCCTCCGTTCATGTCCATATGAGGCTAAGCTAGAGAAATAATACCTATGCTCCTTTCGAATGAACATAGAATTAGATCACATTTGATCAGTCATTATCTGATCAAAATGGCTAACATTGCATTCTGTGCTTTTGCTGTTTTTGCTAAGAAGCAAAGGAGGTGACGTTTTGTCATAGAACATGAAGAGACTCGAAATAATATTTTAAAAGACTTTTATACAGCTTACATTCTAAATATCTTATAATAAAATTCAAAAGAATAAGCTATTAATAACCCATGCTCACATAACCTTATAAATAAGGCAGTGTACTCTGAGAATCTTAAATCACTAATGGTTTTTTATGTCTGTGTTTTTTTCTCCTATATGAACAGGTCTGCACTAGTCTGCATTAATTAAATTTAAGTAGGATTTCTGAGCCTGGATCATCATTAAGTCTGTGGCCCTGATTTAAATCTGCAGTAAAACATTTCTCCATTAAGTCTTGTGCTTTTGTGTCATATTTCATACACTAGTTGTCTCTTAATTAAATCCATGATGGTTCACCAACACAGACTATTAAAATAACTATACTTTGCTCTTGACATATTTATGAGACAGAGTCATAAGACTATAGACTGATACTTGAACTACTCACTAGAAATGGTAATAAGATTATGATGAAGGTAAGATTGGAACATTCCTCTTCTTTCTCTCCTCTTCTTTCTGGAGATTTATTTTTATAACTGAAGTTCACTTCTATTTCAGATTCTAACTTTTTTGCCAGGCCATCCGTAAGCTCTTTCATTGTAGAATAACTGCCAATTAATAGTCAATGGAAGCCTTGCAAAGTGTTAATTTACATCACATGATATTAATATAAACATTCAGATATATTCTCCTCTGAGTTTTTTTCTATTCACAGCTGCAAATAAATATGTTAATCTAGATATATGTTTGCCAAGCCTTTAGGTGTTCAGAGTGAAGAAAATTTACAAGGCCTGAAAAGAGAAAATAGCCCTGAGTGAGAAAGCAGTTAACTTTTAGATGGGGTGAAAGGAAGTCCACATATGTCAACCTCAGATATACTGAGTTTTCAGTCTGCTCACCACAAAGAATGATGGTGTCTTCCCGGGAGATTTTTCAGAGAACTTCTTCCTCACAGCATATGGTAAAAGAGAGTTTCCAGTTTGCTTTGCTTGCTTTCAGTAGCTTGATGTACACTTTTTTTTTTTTTTTTTTTTTTTTTTCTTAGAAACATTTTTTTTAATCATTTGTTTGGGAAGTAGGGGGTAGGGCCTTTAAGGGGGAGAAGTGAGATTAAAGGATCATAAATTTCAAATAATCAAAGCAGAGAATATGGACAGAACAACAGGGAAGCTCCTCATTGAGTGACGTAACACAAACAGGCATTATCTAATACAAATACAGGGAGGAGCTTTTAAATCCATTTATCTGTTTCTTTCTGGTATCAGTATAAGTTCTGCAGCTTTTAAAAATAATACTATACAATTCATCATTCGGCTCGATATTTTTAGCAGAAGTTTTTAAGAGTAAACAAAAATGAGAGATTAACTTATAGTTTTATTTCAGCGTAGGTCTGCAATGAGCAATGCAAGTATGAAATAAATTCTAAGGTCTTGTCAAGAATAGCAGCTACAGTCAGGCAGCTCCACTAAACACATTAAATCTAATAAAATCACCCTCACGTACTCCTGACACTAGTAGTAATTAAAATAACTTGTTTCAAAAAAATTGGTCCTATACATGAATACTTATTGGCAATTATTTCTTAGTTCTTCAAACCAAAGATAACATAATTTGATTCTCACACAATTTTCTTGTCAATGTGGTTCATATTGGGTTTTATATGCAGCTTAAGACTGTTAATTGCCATTTTGAGCCTCACAGTAAAATAGAGTTCAATATGTCGCTTTTCTCAAGCATAGAGAAATGTTTGAGAAATGCTTGTCTTAGTCTAATGAACTGTGAATAATTTACATCCTGAGTCCTGTTTTTCAGTATAAGTGGTTCTGACTTTTCTTAAAGCTTGTAAAGCCTAATCAACTTGTTACATTCATCTGATTAAAGAAATCTATGACAAAGTAGAAAGATGAATCCAGTGCTTCTTAAAGGCTGCTTTGGTGTTGTTTTGATTTTTTTAAAGGCCACTTTTTCATTTGGTTCTATTTTTCCTTTACCATTCTAGGCAACGTATTATAAACCAAGGGTTTTATTTTCCATATTTGTGAGAAAATATTATCTGACTTAAAATATTTCCAAAATCTCCTATTTCTTGGCAGGCACACTCTTGAATTTAGAGACCTAGCTGTTCTGTCAAGAAGAAAAAGGAGCTCTTTTAGGGTGTGAATATTTTTCATTTCTGAAAGAATCACAAATATGAGACGTGATTCCAGCTACTTCTGAGCATGTATGCTTAACAGAAGTAGGCGGAAGAGATCAAGATAGTGAATCTACATTCAACAACGACCAGTGAAAACAGCAGCTTTGTGTCACTGGCATGAGGGTGGTGCAGACATTTTATATTGCACAGGAATTTGAAAAAGAAGTAAGCAAGTTTAATATTCACTAGGTATTTGCTCAAGGATCATTTTTTGGTAAAAGGCATAATTTTAAAAAGACTTAGAAATATATTAGAGAATGTGTGAGTCAAAAGAAATTTTAGAGACAATTTGATTTTACTCCTCATTTTGTGACAGAGGAAGCTAAAGTCCAGAGAAATTAAGTAACACATTTATTGTTTCATAACCTTGCAGCAGACTGATTGGTAACAGAACAAAGGGACTCATGATGTCAATTCTCTAAAATTAGGAATATGAAGAGAAGACGTATCAGTGAAGGGACCAGCAAACAGTTATTCTTTCTGAGACCATACTGTGCTACGGCTGCCAGTAAAAGAGATCCCTGCTTGAAGCTACATGCCTGCCGGCTATGGGGTCTCCTTATCCTCAAAGTATGGATAAGGAAAACGTAGTGGAAGATGAAGGCGGGGGGAAGAGATAATTTTTTGCATTTTGAATCTACCCAAATGTTGAAAGTCCATGAAGTTAAATGGCAGAATGGAATCCCACTGTGTATATATATTTGTATTTGTATATATTATTATTTCTGGGTAAACTGTGAGTTAGAATATGTCAGAAGAATCATCAAGCAAAGCTAGAAGGTGGATATCAACTACCCCAAAATTCAAGGTATGGAAACTAAAATGGAGCCACTGGCAAAAAAGATGAGGATATGCTGAAGTCAAATTTGGCAGTAAATGGGTAACACGGAGAGGACAGGCCAGGAGAGCCAACCCAAGGACTAGGACAAGAGAAATGATGACTTATGTGTTGTGGAAAATCAGAATCTACGTATAAGAGAAAAGTATATGATCAGGGGCTGGCAATTTTTTTTTTCAGCAAAGGGCTAGGTAGTAAATACTTGGGGCTTTGAAGGTTATATGTTCATTGTCATAAGTACTGCAGTCTGCCAGCCATAGACAATATATATATACAAATGAGGATAGCTGTGTTCCAAAAAAACTTTATTTACAAAAAGGAGGAACCAGGTGGATTTGACCTGCAGGCTATAATTTGGCTATGACTCTTTTAGATAGAAAGGTAGATACAGATAGATGCTGGGTAGATGGTTAGATATGAGAGAGAAGGGGAGAGAGAGAGAGAGAGAGAGAGAGAGAGGTATAGGTATAAATCTTTATCCCTTCATAAGCAACATACTTATTTCTCGGATTGTAACTAAATACACTCTGAGAATGATAAGGGAATATAGTTTCTATTAAAAATAAAGAACACATCTTTGCTCCAAATAATCTCCGTACCACAGCCAGCACAACTTTAAAATATACAATCCAGTCAGATCCTCCTATGATTAAAACCCCCCCAAGGCTTGCCATTACAAGTAGACTACAGTTTTGAACCATGCTTAATTCTCTCATTTCACCTTTTACCATTCTCTTTCTTATTCACCACACTTTAGCTCAACTGGCCTTGTGATTTTTCAAACATTGAGATTGACACCAAAGTCATTTAGCTCACTGTTCTCACTGAGTAAAACCTGCCTTCTCCTATTTTGGTATGATTGGCTTTATTTCAATATTCAGGTATCCTTCAATATTCAGGGCATCAGGTCATACCTTCTCTTTTTACTTTCTTTGTAACACACTCGTCAAAGTCAGAAATTACTTTATTCACTTACTTGTTTATTTCCTGTCACCAAAACTAAAATAAAGCTGCTATAAGGGAAAATATGCCTGTGACACTTCTCACTACATTTTAGGACTTGTAAGAGTGCCTGACACATGGTAGATGCTCATTAAATATTTGTAAGTAAATAAACCTGATAAGACTTTTTCATACATTTTCTTTTGTGATGCTCAGAAGAGTCTTGCAATGTGCTATAAGTATTATTGCCAGATAATAAAATGAGGTCTCAGAGAAGTTATATGATTTGTCCACATTTACTGAGGTATAAAATGGCCTAACTATACTGTTCAGTGTTTCGTTCTAAACCCAGTTTGTTTAACATTTGTTATCTGTCAAAACTCTACTAACACTTACAAATATTAGTTCCTTGTAAAACCTTTGTGCCATAAGTACTAGTATCAGCATCATTTTATAGGTGAGAAAACTGAAGTACAGAGAGATTAAATAACTGTACAGTGTCTCAAGAATAGCAAGGGGCACAGCTTGGATTCAAACCCAGGTATTAGAGCTCTGGAGTCCTTGTTCTTGACCAATACATTATGCTGTATTTATACAAATACAGTCTGTCTGCAAGATGCTTAGATTTGAACAACTGTAAATAATGTATTCATTTCCTATGGTTGCTATAATAGATTATCTCAAATTAGTGACTTAAAACAACGCAAACTTATTCTCTAACAGTTCTGAGATCAGAAGTCTAGAATGAATCTTATGGGACTAAAATCAAGCAATCAGCAAGGCTAGTTCCTTTTTAATTCTCCGGGAGAGAATCCCTTCTTCCGTCTTTTCTAGCATCTAGAGGCCCAGTGTATTTCTTGGTTTGTAGCCCCTTCCTTCATATTCAGAACCAGTGGGTAATATCTTCTGTCTCTGACTCTGCTTCCCTGTGCTTCCGTCAGCTTTTTGTGACTCTGACCCTCCTATATCCCTCTTGTAAGGATGCTTGTGATTATATTTAGGCCCACCTTGATAATCCAGGTTAATCTGCCCTTCTCAACATCCTTAATTTAATCAATTTAATTGCATCTGCAAAGTGTTCTTTACTTTATGAGGTATCATTCACAGGTTCTGGAGATTAGGATGTGGAAATCTTTGGAAGGCTACCACAAATAATATCTAGCCAACTGTTCAATATCAATTATTTTAACCACTTAACCAAGTATAAGTGGAATGAAAGTGAATGTCATATTGTTGCTGCTCAAATGTCAATCTGACCCCTTGTGCTAAATTGCCACCCTCATACCCATTCCCTGCATCTCATTTTCAGCCTGCTCTAATTTTCCCCATAGAGCTGCCACCATTCACAACTATAAAATTTACTCTTTCTTCTACTAGAACATAAACTCTGTGAAGGAAGGGACTTTGATGGATTTGTTCACAAATGTATCCCATCCCCCATGCTTAAAACAATATCTAGCACATAATGGGCACTCAATAATTGTCTGATAAATAACAAATACATGAATAAACATCAGTTCACAGATCAGCTCCTGAGAGAGTTGGGTAAGGTTGATGGGATAACAGCTTCGTTAACTTAGTTTTTAATTGACTATTTAAAAAATATTCTACACAGATTATTCTGCTACAATAATATGGTCTTATTATTGAACTCTTTATGATGACAAAAGCATGCAATCTATTATTATAATACACCCAAGGGATAGGATAGTGTCTGGCACATAGTAGGCACTCAATAAAATTTGCTGAGTATATGAATGGATCACAGATTCAGGTACATAAGGAGTCAACTTCTTTGATATGCTCATAGCTAAAAATGAATCTTTCAGCATGCTAAAAAAGATTATGTTAATAGATTATAACAGAATTCTAATAGTATATTCTAATATTGTATTTAAATATATACATCTTCCATAGTTTTCAATGCTAATCCTATATGTGGGGGGCCGGAGGGGTGAGTGAGAGAAAGAATTGGAACATCACTGTAGTAGAATTTAGTCTACTTTTTTTTGTACCACAACTTCCCAGAATTATTTTGACAGAAGCATATAGGAGTCTGGAGTCCAGCTACTTAGTAGTAGGACTTGAAACTATCAGTCACTTTGTTACAAGCAAAGTGGTGTAAGAAAGACTATACTGATTCCTTTGACCACACCATGGTCAAGATAATTCTTTAAACTGATGGGTCACTGAGATGAGGATTAAGACTGGAATATATTGCTATATGCAAATTACCTAAAAGTCAGAAATGAGGCTGATCTTATTTAGCTGAGGTCATCTCAAGGATTTTTTTCTAGCTATTTTATAGTTTCTAATTCTGTCATTCATTGGAATATGAACAGATAGTAGAATTACTTTTGACCTATATCACTGTATCAACCCTTATGACCTGAAGAACATACATATGCACTATCATTTGCATTTAACTTTTTTTTTTTTTTTTTGCGGTACGCGGGCCTCTCACTGTTGTGGCCTCTCCCGTTGCGGAGCACAGGCTCCGGACGCGCAGGCTCAGCGGCCATGGCTCACGGGCCCAGCCGCTCCACGGCATGTGGGATCCTCCCGTACCGGGGCACGAACCCGCGTCCCCTGCCTCGGCAGGCGGACTCTAAACCACTGAGCCACCAGGGAAGTCCCTACATTTAACTTTAATATATAAAAGCATTCTAGACTGAATAGGGTGAAGTAGTTTGAGAGTTAACTGGTCCATCCTCCTCTACCCTAGTTCACTTTTTGCTATTTGTGTGGGTATCTGAGTAACTCATATGATGTACTCCTTGCATTTGGAAGTTCTCCTTAGTCCTAACTTAAATATCTATTCAAATGCATCTTATTTTACTTTATTTTGTTTTAAAAATGTTAGCCCCTCTGTGGACAATAGACCTGCTTCCATTTGAATTTACTAGATCACTTCATAGTTTAAGTGTGGTACATAACTCTTTTGAAATTGTCCTTTAAAAAGCAAAGATCCTAACTTTCCAGAAAACCTTTTACGATTAATGTGAAATGGCTATCTGCTGGTATAGGAGCCTCAAAAGGCTCCCTGTGAGATTGCCAAACCATAGTTAGAAGTGCCCTGAATACACCCATGAACGTAGATTTAAAATTACCTTGCATTATCATTGGATTGATGTATCTTAATTTTAAATCAGATAAACTGTTAATTCTATTTAAATAAACCTTACCCTCACAGAGGCTGAAACTGTCCTTTACTCCCCCATCCCTCCTTTATCTTTTATTTTTAATTGAAACCACCACAAAGCTGGAATTGTGAATGTTTTACTTTATTTTTTTTTAAGTAAAAGTGGAGTTGGCAGTGATGTTAAAATTTATTGGCCCACTTCAGTAAAAAAACCAAAATCTACAGATGGACTTATAATATTTCACTTTTATTCTTATTCTACATAGCTGGACTCCTGCTTAAGTAGGAGGTGTGGAAATTAATTATTTTCCTCCCATGTGTACCATCCTCTTGTGGCTTCTGTCACAAAACAGCACACTGTGGGATTTTATAACCAGAATTCTGCCTCCTAGAATGCCTCATTAAGTGGATAATATCACCAAATCTAACTTGGTGATTGGCTCAGTTTAGTCATGTGATTCACTGTCTCTTCAGTATTGAGGTAGGGCAAAAGCAATCTCTCATTAGTTTATACAGTGGTAGAGCTCAAAACAAAGAAAGGGAACACAGAAATTTCAAGCCAAAGAGACCTTAAAGATCACTTAGTCAACCTCTTCATTTACAGTGAAGAAAATTACTCTGGAGAGTTTGAGATTCTTGTCTAGGTTCCCCTAGGTAGTTCAAAGCAAGGCTTTCCTACTATTCTGTGCTGTCACTCTCATCATTCAGTAAAACAAAATCCAATCGTCAGCACTAAAGTAGATTCAGTACTAAGGGATTTATGTGTATGCACTGGACGTTAATTCAGAAATCTAACTATGCCAGTCTGCATCTTAAAATAATTTGATGGCCTCCCATTACCTTTGGCACAAAGTTCAAACCTTGGCATATATGTTCCTTCATAATCTGCCTCTTGAATTACCAGTGTCCTGTATTAAAATTACCTTACAGATCCCCTTATTAGCATTTCACTAAATATGCCATTCTAGCATGTATCTTCCTCCTTACAAACATTGCTTATTCCCTCTGCCTGGAATTCTCTTTAGTAAGAGGCAACCAGCTAATAACACAGTCTTTCATGAGCAGAGCAAGCACTACTTTTTTTGGAAGCATTTACTAAGTTCTCCAGGCCATTTAGGGACTTGTTTCGGTGATTTTCCCATAATACCTATATTGCACACTTCTTTTACATCTCTCATAACACTATTATAAGTGTAGATTTTCTGGAATCCTCTATTAATATGAGTGCCATGATCATAGAGACTTTAACTTCTTCATTTCTGTATTCCCAGTGCCTAGTATGCACTCTCGTGCCCAGTACCTGACCCTGGTAGGCATGAAATATACATTTATTGAATGATGAATGGAAATAGCATGTGTTTAAATGATAATCAAACTTGCACTTCTCTCCATTTTATTTTTATTTCTATCTCTATACCTACATCCACCACTATTTAGACTTCTACCATCATTTCTCTTTCAGGCAGATGAGCAAGCCATTCCTAACAATAAAATAATTCCCAGAAACTCTTTAATTACTTTCATTTTCAACTATAACTCCCAAGGGCACGTAACAAAGGCTAGGACTATGCAACACAAAGTGAAATGTGGATTTGGCAGTCTGACCATTAATTGAATCAATGTAGATAACCAAATAATTTAATGCCTGCAGTAGGTGAGGTAAGTGACTTTGTCTGGCATTGTGCTTCATATTTACTTTTCTTTAAGAAACAAAATATGTGGAAATTTTGTGGATATTCAGATTGAGCTCACTTTTTAGCATGTCTACATAGATCAGCTTACTGAGATGTGTGTTGAACTTCCACTTCACTTACTGTGTATGAATTGTCTAAATGGTGAGAATCTTTTTCCTGAAATATCATCACTGGGAAGAAGATATAAAATATGCCTCAGATGAAGGGAGTCTTGTTATAATACTGGGAAAAAATTTAAAATGAAACAAAGCAAGGAAAGGAAACATTTGGATTTAAAACTGACTGCTAGTTCTACCCCAAATTATCATGTTACAAGTCATGAGAACACAATTAATATTAAAATATTCAGCTTAATCACATGAACTATGATAAAAAATATATATATATATAATCATGTTTTTAAAAGGGAGTAAAATGTTAGGCTATTTTCTAAGTCTATTAATTTCTAGAATCAGAAAATTTTGCTCATGGGAACACAGCAGGCCTAACTAGAGTTCCTCATGTAAGTAGCTTAAGTGCATTGTTCTTCTATAAATGGTCACATAAAAGTTCAGTTTACAATGATATTTTGAGATAACTGATTAAGGTTGCTAAACTATTCAAGTGTAATGCTGAGTAATTATTCATTCCCATACCCAGAATGACAAATACTTAAAAAATGAAGTACAAAGAAAAATAAAAATGTGAACTATTATATAGACCTTTTTGTGTGTGAGAAATAACAAATCACAGATTGTAAAGAAAACTAAAAATTCCTTTATGCTCAGAAAGAACTGAATTTTTTTTTTTTTTTCGGTATGCGGGCCTCTCACTGTTGTGGCCTCTCCCGTTGCGGAGCACAGGCTCCGGACGCGCAGGCTCAGCAGCCATGGCTCACGGGCCCAGCCGCTCCGTGGCATGTGGGATCTTCCCGGACCGGGGCACGAACCCCTGTCCCCTGCATCGGCAGGTGGACTCTCAACCACTGTGCCACCAGGGAAGCCCCAGAACTGAATTTTTTTAAAAAATACTTCTGGCCAGTAAGAATAGACACAGGAGTGTGTGTGTCTTTTGTATCTGCAGAACAAAAAACAAACCATGGCATCAAGATAAAGTAAAACAAAAATATATCATGAATAGCCCATTTTTGCATTTTCGAGAAATCTATTCTTTAGCAGCTTCTTGGATATCCATTTATTTTTTCTTGATACTGTTATGATGCATCTTGTAAAGTGATAAGATGGCAGTTTGAAAACACATCAAGATAATTTCCTTCCATGAAGGAGACAAGGAGGCCAACTGCAAAGAGTCTTCTTCTGTGGATTGGGGGCCACTAGCCAGTGTTTCAGGAAAGTTCTATCTCCTTCTTCAAGTAATCCTTAATGAACCGCTTAAGTGTAATGTTCTTTGTAAAATTAAGGTGCTAGCTTCACATATTAAAATTATTAGTAATTTGGATCACCCCTGTAACTTTTGTTTCTTAGTGTTCTCTTGTATTTTTCTTGCCACTATTCTTAAAATATATTTCATTTCTCCAGCATACCTAGTGAATACAGAAATTTTACTTTTTCTTCCTTTAGCTTTCTCCAGAGTACCTAGAGAATTTCTACTCACCTAGCATTCTTGGTGAATTGTAAGTAGTTCAATAGATATTATGGGTGGTTGCCAAGCCGGGGGGTGGAGGGGGTAGGAGAGGGATGAATTGGGAGTTTGGGATCAGCAGATGCAAACTGGTATATACAGAATGGATAAACAACGAGGTCCTACTGTATAGTGCAGGGAACTATATTCAATATCCTGTAATAAACTATAATGGAAAAGAATGTGAAAAAGAATGTTATACATGTATAACTGAGTCACCCTGCTGTACAGTAGTAATTAATACCACATTGTAAATCAACTATACTTCTATTAAAAAAAAACATGAAAAAACAGGTATTATGGAAATTCACTGATATTTGGAATCCATCTGACCTACACTATTTATAGGCTTCTTAACTTTCTTTTATCAGATGTTTATAGAAAACCTAGCCTGATTGCTCAATGACAAGATTTTATTCAGTGAATCAATCGATGAAGCAATCAGTTTTCTCTATGACAAGAACAAGTAGTTACTGTTATAACAAAGATTAGAGTTGGGAAGAATCACATCTATGAGGCCTGGTAACATTAATCTGCACAATATTTAGTTACTTATTTTTTGGTATTACCATTGTTATTTCAGGTATCCTCATTCCAAGACACCATACTGTAATGAGCTATGTGGTTTGTGCTGGATAAAATCATTGCTTTATATTCTGATGTTTGGAATAGCGCAATTGTTCCCAATTCTGTGTCTGCACTCTTTCAGCTGTTAGAGAGGTGTCTTTTTTCAGCTTGCAATAGCATAAGGCTTTGCCTCTAGAGTAACAAAAGTATCATGTCAAAGAGGGAAATAGGCTTCGCTGTACCTGTGGTTTGATGTAATGGTTGTTAGGCACGGATCCACAGAGAGAAATTTCACATAGCTCGGAGATATTCACCATCTGCCATAAGCCTTGACCCTATTTTACAACAGTATCTATAAGCTACGGGGGAACATGTTATTGAAGGATGTCTGATTCCAAGAACCATCACAGCTGTCACTGGGGTTTACTCCATCCACTGGCTGATATGCTTATCATAACCACAAACCTTATATCGACTCATGTTCAGATCTTGACTGTTCCCGTTATACAAGAAAGAGTTAGAAAATAAACACTTGTAGCAGTTTCAGCTTAATGCTTTTTAGAATTGTGTTGGCTAGACAGCAAATCAAATATTCCCCTCCCTTCTTCCCTCCCTTTCTACCTTCCATTAAAACAAACACACAAAAATCAAATAAAGCGTAAGATCATAGATCTTTGTGGTCACACTGCTAATGCTTGGAATTTGAAAATTAGACCTAAGGAACAGATGTGATTCAGCTAACAGAGATATGTAAATCTTCACAAGTCCATGGGCTGAGAGCTAAAAAAATAATGATAATAAATAAATAAAAATAGGTCAGGTCTGGCAGATATTACGCTCTTTAAAAGTAAGAGTTTAAACAACATTGTAATTCCAAGCACCAATGTTGCACTACTGGTAATTATGATTATTAGGTAGGTCATCATAGAAATGCATGACAAGAAAGCCTAGAGAGAGAGTGGAAATATTTTTTCAACTTATCTACTAGGTTGTTCACCTCATCTGATAAAGTCTTTGATGAAATAGCTTTTGGTATCTGGTATCCCTATATCTTAATGGTCATTAGTAAATTTCAAACAATCATTGTGATCATTTCACTGCCACAAAGGGTTAAGATTGTGATTCTTAGGGACGTCACCCTCTTTATGTTTAATGAGCGGGAGCTACATCCAGAACCATGCAGTGCTCTTTTCCCATCCTCTTGGAAGTGCACTTAAGCACAATGTTATATAAAGGAGTTAAATACAGAAAACACTATATCCTGACAGTAAGTTAGGGCAAGGCTGCTAGGCAAGGTTGTCTCTTGTCCCACTGCATGCACCCAACAGCCAATAGTTAAGATATCCTTCACCTCACTCACTGTGTCTACACGGGGGGGATATTATCTGGCTTTGAGATTCTTCCCTGAGACTCTCCATATACTGTTCTCTGGTATTCACAACTTCATCATACTGCTCTAAGTCATCCTGGGCTATATATTCCAGCTTTCTCAGCTTTCTGAGGTCTCGAAGCTGTTGTGGAATACCCTGAGCTGTGCACCTTCTCTTCACTGTATGAATCCTGCACACAATACAGACTTCACAGAGGGATAGGTGAATACCTGAATTCCTGCAGCCATTCTCTCCTTTATGCCAACAGCTACCTTCTATTATGGTTTTGTTTTGGCCAAGCAGGGAATCATTTTTAGCCTCTGAGCAGTCTATTAAAAAATGAACAAATATTCATTTTTCTGGTGTTAATGTGTTGTACTGCAAAATCTACTCTAATTACCAGTCACTGTTGAATTATCACTTCCGTCTTTTATACCTATTTATACATTTGTATAAATAGCTATCCTTGGAAGCACTAGTTGTCACATCCCTCATGCTTCCACACTGAAGAGTCTCTAAAATGTTATCAGAATCAGGGTTAAATGTTATTTAAAAACATTTGCTGATTCCCCTAGCTACTGAGCAGGTTCTCTTGCTTGTCCTAGCTCTCCTGACATCCCATGACCTCCTCTGTGAGATCTCTCCATGTGTCCGGGGCTGACAAGTCACTCCACGACAGAAATACTGTGATGCTAAAGGCCCCACATAAAAAGCTTTTTTCATGAACTCTAATTGGTCTGTATAAACAGTGCATTGTTAATGTGGCTATAGCGGCAATAGTTTCTTGTGCCCAACTCTAATTTACAACACATACACAAAAGTCTCTTATGGGTCTGATCTATCCCGTGGATTCCCCAGATTCTCCCTCCCTCAGATTGCCAGGGATCCACGGCTAGCCATGCACGATCCTAATGCCAGCTGTATGTGCTGAAGGCCCCTGATTTCTAAGCCTGGCTGTGAGACAGAATTATCAGGAGAATCATGTTAAAATGTTGATTCTCATATCCTATTCCATACCTACTGAATTAGAATCTTCATGGCAGTGATATGAGAAATGGCTGTCAGATCAGAAAGTTATTATTATTTTTAAAATTTTTAAACAAATTCCCTTTCTAACCAGTCCAGCCCTAGTCTGGTTGGCATTTGAGAACTATTGTTTAAGCTATATTTATTCTGTTTGAAAGAAAAGGAAATGGTACAGGACAAGATGTCAGTCCTTTGGTAAAGTCAAGGTAGCTTATCACTGTGCTACCTGCTCATTTTGTAGGACTTTGTCATGAAAAGAGACCTGATATGTTTGAAATGGATATATCAGATGGTAATTACACCCACAAATTCATTCTGTGATGGTTTTCCTGCTATTTCTTTGGTCACAGAAATTAGCAATCTGTTTTGTTTTTTAGGTATCAGAGAACCATTTATTTATTTTAAATTGTTATTTGCCAGGAGCTCACTCTATACCAGGCACCCTATAGGTGTTCTGCTTCTCTGGTTGAACACTGAATTGTTCACCTAGTGTCATGTATAATGGAGAATTAGTGATACAAATAAACCCAAAAGCAAAACGAATTGGATTATTTGAATGAACTGTGCAGAAGTTCTTGATATCATTATCAAATTAGCAAAGTACAAAAATCCATTTTATAAAGTATGAAAATAGCTTCATCCAGTAAACCCTTCAGTGTAACATATTTGACCCCCAGATAAATAGAGTATGGTCCCCTAGAGAATTCTGTAGAGGTTGAGAGCTCACTTCAACAGGGAGAGAGACTGGTAATACACAAAAAGAGTCAGTCACAGTGTCTGGATGGGAAATGACCTCAGAAGGGGAAAAAAACAAAGTCTACTTACATATAGATTCAAAGAGCCTACTTAACTATACTCAGGCCACTGAACAGATCAAACACTGGCCAGACTCAGGAGGAATTCCTAAACCTCCATGCAAAATACCACGTGGTGCCTGTGGATGTGATACAATATCTGAGGGAGTAATGCAGCATGGAAGCTTCCCTGAGACCTGGATAAGAAATGATGTACTCAGCAAAAATGTACTTGGTGCACAGAATTATTCACCAGTAAAGGGAAAACAGCATCCTTAGAGGCAGAGTTCTACTAGAAAGGATCCCCAAGGCAGGAGACTGGACCTGCTGGAATGACAACACCATCTGGGTAGCAAGGATTATATGGCCAATGCCTGTGGTTTCCAACCTTGCCCGAGTACTCTGTCTTTGAAGCAGACTCCTAATATCATCTGGGAGGACTTTAGACCATTGTGATTGTTTTTGTGTGTATGATCTTTGTAGCTATTTCTCTATTCCCTTATCACAACTTCAATTTGATAGATTGCTTAAAAATGCTTAAAATGTATTAACTGAGGTCAGTTTCCTGGGTTGGTTGAAGGAGTGATTGACCAGGTTTGTACACAGAGCGGTACCAACCTTAGAAAGGTAACCCAGTCCTTAGTTTCACTTCTCCTGAATGGAGATCCTAGTACAGTGACTGAAGACAAATTTCTTGAAGGCATGGACTGTATCAAGTCATTAATATGAACTGAAAGGACAATTTTGTTTTTAAGTAGATTTGTGTCTTCCAAATGTCTTAATGCAACCAGACTGACTCCCTGGAATTAATACTGAAGATAATAATAGTAAAATCGTGACCACAGAGAAATTTTTAGAACCCAGAACATACTAAGGAAAGAGAAGGAATCAATATTCTGTCATATCTTGACTGAACTCTGACTTTCTATTGCTACCCCCCTGACGTCTTATTGAGAACAGCCAGATTCTAAGAATCTTTCCAAAATGTTGGATTGTTTTTCTTTCCTTTTGCATTCATTTCCATTACTCTTTTTTTTTTGTGGAGACTTTATTTTCTTATTCTGAAATACTTTATAGGCCTCATTCCCCCTAGTTTCTCACATGTCCTCCAAGATTAAATTTAAGAGATTAAATTTAAAACACCACATGATTGGGCTTTAGATCTTCAATGACTTCTTTAACCCACTGCATCCTAGATCCATCACTCCCCATGAAGTCTGCCCAGATTCTCTCTGCCCAGAGAAATGCATTCTTTCTCTCCTTTAAACATTTTCTGTACTCTTCTAATGGCATTTGATGCAATATTCCTTTTATTACAGCATTTTCTCTTATAGCTTGTCTTTTAGACTCTACAGTTCTACCCTTGATGACATGTCTGTGTCTGATTCATCTCTAGCTTCCATCAGGCCCCTGGAAGAATGCCAAGCACATAGGAGGATAGGGCTTTGCTCAATGAATATTTGTAGAATGAACCAATGAGGAATCTTGGTACCTTAGAAAGAGTACTGAAAATTTCAGATCCTTCAGCCAGTACAAGCTATAGGTAATGGTCTTAGAAAAATATATTATCAAATACTTGGAATTCTATGACCTTATACCTGAGTTTCTATTGTGCTCCTGAGGTGCAACAAATTATAAATCAAGACACTTGGGATGTTGTCCTGGCCAGTAAATCACTGTCTTGGTTTCTTGATCCATGAAATGGGGCTAACAACAGACTAATATTGTTGTTACATGGATGGCCAAGACCCTTTCTGTGAAAATGCTATTGAAGGTACCAAGAACTGTATAAATACTAGGGTTACTGTCTTATTCTACAAATGCCAGATGCTGAATTGATTATTTGTTTGTCTGTTTCTCCTACATTTTTACATGTGTAAATATATGGACAAATAAAAAATGAGGGGAAAAACTACTTAAACAGTACCCAGATCAAATATTTTTAGTATTCTTTACTATGCTTCTAAATATTTAATAGATTGTTAGTAGATGCAAACATAGAAGACATTATTTCACATTTGCATGTTAATGAAAAATCATGAATTATACATTATTTGCTGTGTGGAGTAGTAGAAACAGTATTCATTTTTTACAGCCATAAAAACTTAGATTGTCTCCTGAAACACACATCAAATCCCCTTCTGTAATAGTGCCAGAAAGATCTGCAAGCCTTTTAAAACCATCTCCAGTGAAATTAGATTTGTTTGTGCCACTTTGCAACACACTAGTGTGAAAGTTCATTTTAAACAAAATAGTTTTAATAATGTCATTACTAATGTATATTTGGTCATCACTAAAAAATGGGGTTTTAATATGAATGTTTCATTTTAATAAACGGCAGAGGAAGCAAGTTGCCCTGAGTCAGCAGGAAGTGGTTATACACCAGAGAACAGCCTGATTGTGTTAGATTCATCCAGAACACTGAACAGCCCAGAGACGGTCCAAGAAAAAACAACTGGCTTTATTCAAATGATTAGGCTTTCTGCAGCTCAATAGTGAGATTCACACATTCTCCTATTATTTCTTGACCTCATGCCAAAAACTCCCACATACAGTAATAATTAGAATTAGTGTTTCCAGTGCATGCCTCCATCTTCCTAACAAACAGTAAAAAAACACGTGGTGCTTACAAACTATGCACTTAATAAAAATTTTCTTTACTCTGATTAATACAGCTCAATTTCTTAACTCTTTACCATTATGCCAAGTATATCTACCTTCTGTTGCTCAATCTCTACAAGTACCATCACTACCATTGTTGATCCTACAGTTTTGAAAGGAACCTGTGTTTCTTTCTGCCTCTCATTAAATTCTAAGAAGTTTCTTTTATTTTCCTGGTCAGAGCACGTACGTAAAGCTGTCTTTGACTGCTGCCATTCTGGGCCATGTGCAATTTTTGTCTGGTAATGTGGAAAACTGTAAATACTTCAAATATTGAATCACAAATGCTGGAATTAGCATATAGTACAAATTGTTGTGCTGACTATTTTAATGAGAGGCACAGTTTGTGGGGACTGTCTGGAAGGGCCTATGAAAACTTAGTAGATGTCGGTGATATTGTTCCATCTCCATTGCCCATCTGAACTCCTCACTAGGCTTCTTGTTACACTCAGTCCGCACTGCCACGAGGGGAATGGCAAGAAGGGAGTCATGTCATATTTATGCGTTTATTGATTCTTGTAGCACTGTGGTTATCACCACTCACAGAAGCCTAACATACATCCAAGGAATTTACCTTTAGTTGGTAGAACCTAATGGGAAATCACAAGCAGGATTAAAAATAATCAAAACTTAAAAAACTATGTTTAATAGAATAAATCTGATTGCTAAACCAAGTGTGATCAGAATTCCTTGTAAGAGATAAAGCTCAGGACTGGAATCGTAAAACCTAGACTAGGCCCCATGGCTCTGCCACTAACTGATTTTACTCTGTCTTGATGAGGCGTCTGGTTGGAGGAGCTTGGGCACTCTGAACCTCAGTACTCTTATCTCTAAAATTCGGAGAGTAAAATCTCTGCCTCACCACCTCACTAGTTGGTTGTCATGAACAAATGAACAGGGTTGAGTCTTGTAAGGTCAACGTGGCTACCTGTTGATGATTTTTTTGAGTTCTCGGCAAGAGCTTGTGTGTTAAAACCATCACTTCATTCCTCTGCTTCCTATGGAAGCCTCCCACGGCTTCACGTAGCACTGGGTATCCAGCCCTCGCGTGGCTTGCAAGTCTCTCCACAACCAGGGCTCTGCTGCTCCCTTCAGTATGAGCCAATATGGGCCACAGTCACACTAGCCTGGGCATAGGCCAAGATCCAGATC
The DNA here is from genome assembly GCF_937001465.1 of Orcinus orca. Lineage (NCBI taxonomy): Eukaryota > Metazoa > Chordata > Mammalia > Artiodactyla > Delphinidae > Orcinus > Orcinus orca. Next base: position 126,065,449 of record NC_064559.1, read on the forward strand.
ATTTCTACTTCAAGGCCTTTTGGGTGCAGGACCCACTGAGTGGAATGTTCTTTTCCAGAGCTTTATGTGTCTGGCTCCTCTTTCTTCTACTCCAGTTAAATTTTATCTCTTCAACAGGCCTTTTTTAGCTAAGATGTCCTTTCCCACAGCATTCTTTGTCTGATCCATTGTCTTTTTACAATCTGAAATTATCTGCCTCATTTATTCGTTTACCTGTTTATTAAAGAGTCCCCACAGAATATAAGCTTCCTAACAGTAAGACCATTGCCTTTGGCACCTAGAAAAGTGCCCAGCCCATAGCAGGGATTCGCTTATACTTGTTGACCGAATGAATGAATATGGTAGTTCGCAATTTACCAGGAGGCACAGAGAGTAGGAAGGGCCCAGCTGGTGTTCAAAGACCCTGACTACTTCCCTTTTTGTAAACTGTCCCAATTCTCTCCCCTGCCCTCATACTATGTCTCCTGATCTCTCTCCACCCAGCTACCCAGTGTCCCTACTCTATCTTCTCTCACAGGATTAAAAACAATAATAGCAGTAATGATGAGTTAGCGTAACATGTAGCTAAGTATTTTACATACACGATCACATTTAAATCTTTAGAACTTTTTACTTTAGGGTGCACTGAGAATTAGAGAGATTAAATAAGTTGTTGAACATCTCATCTTGAGAGGCAGAGCATATTCTCAAATGCATGCTGGTCTGACACTCATGCTCTCTCCTGCTCCATGCTGCTTTCTATGCATCAAAGCCCCTGTAGCCAGTGACTCACACTCTTGCTTCAACACAGTTTGACTCACTTTTTCTCTACCTTGATATCATCCTCTATCCTGGGTGATGAACTGATTGAATTATCAGAGAAATGAACCAGGTAGATCATGCTCATGTTTGCTGATCAAGGTATATATCTTATCAGAAGCTTTCTGAATACAAAATAACTGACCAGGGGACACATCAGATGGATGACTGTAATAATAGTTTACATTTATGGAGCACACACTAAGTCACTTGAAACTTCATGACAACTCTGTGAAGTAGGTACTGCTTTTATTCTCATTTTTATAAATGAGGAAACTGAGGCATGATGGAGTTTAATAACCTGCCCAAGGTCACACAGCTAGCACATGGCAGAGCTGGGATTTCTACTCACTAGTGTGACTGCAAAGGCAGCGTGTTAATCACTATGCTAAACTGATGGGCCTATGATATAGAGGTGAGGGCTAGTTTACTTGGCCTATATATAAAACACCTTTAATAGCAACTCATGTTTCCATAGAGCATCTGGTATAAGATGAACACTTAAATCAATCACTTTCCTTTTTTTGGCAAATGTTAGTGCTTTCCTCTTGTGATTACATTTAATATTAGAATGATAAAAAGATTATAGTCTTGGATAAATCAACAATCTATTTTTCATATGATACAGATGCAGATGAGTCATCAAGATGACAATATCATTAATCACTTAAATATATCTATCACCATCACTTTCTCTAGAATTTTTTCTTTCTCTGTCAAGGAGAAATATGAAATAAAACAACTGTGTCATAAGAAATCATGCAAACAACTCACTGGCATTTTCGGTTTTCATTTAATTTTTTTTGTTGCTGTTGTTAAGATTTCAAATCATACTGATTTTAGTTAGAGGTACAATTTCATTAAGCCACAGTAGCTTAAATAAGGGAAGTTTTTAAAAGGAAGTAAAAATAGTTATACAAAAACTCCTAAAGAACAGGCAGTTTTAATGAGAGTTATTTCATTAAAAATGAGACATTCTTTTAAAAAAGTCAACCAAAAGGGAGAAAAAAAAATGACAGCTAGAGATTTGTGGATCAGGCATTTCAGTAATTAACCACCGAATTTCCAGATGACAATGCAGAAAGCAAGTTATGTCTTGGGGAAATTGCCCTCTGGAGAGAAAGGAAGAAAAGGATTTTGAGTTTGACAGTACAACCTTGCACCAGCACTGTTTTCTTCTCCTGCTGGTTCAAGGAGTTCTAAGCACTCTTCTGTAAATCATCATCTCACATGTATTTATTATCTTCCAGCTCAGTACACAATACTATCTGTTACACATGGATACCAGCAATAATACATGGGGGGGGAGGCTCCTGCATAAGAGACAAGCAAGCTCTGTGCTCATCTGCATTCTGAGTCTCATCCTGCAATGGAGTTTCTGCTCACGCTGTAGTCACCATGGTCAGCAATTAAAACAAAGGTATTATGTTTCTAGTATTTATTCCTCTGTATTTTACCCCTGCAATATGATGTTAGTCATCCAGAGCCACATGAATAGAGAAAACGTTTGACTGCTTTAGAGGAGCATAATGTTGAACACTTTTTTTCTGCTGTTGGAGTGGGCAATTCCATAGGATTTCGGTAACCTGTATTACAAGATGCTTGTATACACAGTGGCACTGTTCCTGCTCAGTGGAGAGCTAAAATGCATGAATCTCCCATCCCTTCCAGAATGCTACCAAAATGTTAGCTATTATTGGAAAGAGGGAATCAGACTGCGTCCTGCAAAAATTAAGAACTTTAAATGTTAAATGTGTTATATATTGTAGTGATTCTCAACAGAGGCTATAAGAATCACCTGGAAAGATTTAAAAACTGAAGATACTCAGGGTCCATCCATCAGAGAGGCTGATTCAGTTAGTCTGGGGTGGGGTCCAGTCACTTGTATTTTTTTTTTTTTTTTTTTGCCGTACACGGGCCTCTCACTGTTGTGGCCTCTCCCGCTGCGCAGCACAGGCTCCGGACGCGCAGGCTCAGCGGCCACGGCTCACGGGCCTAGCAGCTCCGCGGCATGTGGGATCTTCCCGGACCGGGGCACGAACCCGTGTCCCCTGCATCGGCAGGTGGACTCTCAACCACTGCGCCACCAGGGAAGCCCACTTGTATTTTTTTAAAGCCTCCTGAGATAATTCCAATTTGCAGGCAGGACTGAGTGCAACTGGTATGTGGGAAAGAAACTTCAGAACCCATTTGTTGCTGAAGTGCTAGCACCTTGTTAACTACTTATGAGAATTTCACCGAATCCTTCATCTTTCTTTCAGTTTCTTTGTGGTTTTATCCATCATACAGAGTTGTCATAGCGATTAATTAAACCATGTAAGTGAAACTACCCTCATAAGCATAGAATGCTGTAAAAATATAAAATGAAAAAAGACTCTGAAATCGAAGAATCCTGAGTTCTCTTGTGGATTCTGACATGAGTTTTAGACCCAGGATATTTGCCAGACATCAAGCATATCCTTTTATATCTCAATTTTATTTCCTTACCTGTAAAATGAAAATAATATATTTAACCTGTAGCAGGATAAAGGGGAAGAGAAAAACTCCTGTTTTATAGAAGTGTTAGTATTAAAATATCAGAGTGCTTTTAGGGTACAATTTCAATTGTTTTTGGTTTGTTTTGTTCCCTTTCTTCCGAAGTCTTTCTGAGGATCAAATGAGTTAATTTATGTGAGAGCACATTATAACTAAAATTTGCTATTGCTATGCAATTATTATTATACGTTTTTATTATGCCTCAATTTCTTCAACTGTAAAATGGGAGTATTGAGCTAAATCATTCTTACAATGTCCTGTAAGCACTAAAAATCTGTGATTCTTTAAAAGCAGGAGTTGTACAGCTTTTCTCTTTCATTTGATTCTTATTTAGAGTGTGTGTGTGCACGCATGCGTGTGTGTGTGTGTTTCAGAGAACATTAATGGGAAGAAGGTTCCTGAGTTGTCTTAGCCTAGTATTCATCATACTCAGTGACTGCATTCCTCTGGGAGAATCCACAGGAGAATTCAGAAGGGCTCACAAACAAGAATCCCTTTCCTTTCTAGAAGCATATGTCTACCTTGACTTTTGCTGGTTTTGAGTTACTCTGCTGGGTGCTGAGATCTAACTTTGTTTCAAGCCAGGAGGCTAAAGGAGCAAGTCCACTGACTACATGCTGCTCTCCCGAACAATTCACAGAGGCCCAACTCACACTGCTGTCCTGTCTGACTCACTTAAAAACAGAGCTGCCAGCCTCTTCAAACAGACTCTGTGGCCAACTTTCTGATGCTAGATTGGGGAGAGGAAAAACACATTTCTGCATTTGTGACAGCATATAAGGGAAGTAGCAGAAAAATGCTGCATTCTGTTAGTAGGTGTCTGTCTGTGCGGCTTCCCTATTGTGTGAATCTTTAAGCTGTCCTCTCCGCTGGCTCCTTTCCTTTAGGCTATAAACATGTTCAGGTTTCTCCAATCTTAAAACAAAAACAAAAGGATACAGAAATTAAAAATCCTCCTTCCACCCAATACGGTTTGCTAGCTACAGCACTCTCTTCTTATTTTCATAACCAACACACTTAAAGAGCTGTCTACACCTGCTGCCTATATTTCATCTCTTTTGATTCATTCCCAAATCCCCAGAAACCTGGCTTTGTCTGTAACTTTAGCCAAGGGTGGCAATCAACTCCCAGGTATTAATTTTAAAATGTCAGTTATTCCTTCATTTGGGCTCACCGATCACCACCACACCTCTAATTCCATCGGCCACTTCTCTTTTCTCAGACTTTCCCTTCCCTTGTGTTTAGAACACTGGCCGCTTCTAGTTCTTCTTCCTCTATGCCCAACTTTGACTTCCTTTCAGCATCCTTGTGGTTCATCTGGTTCTTAAATGCTGGTTCCCCAGGAACCTATTCCTGACCCTTCTTCTGATTGCTCTGTACACACTTTCTGGCTGGACTCACCCAATTGCATGATAGCAGTCACTACCCTCTCAGGTTTCTTAGAAATCAGCCTGAGTGAGACCCATCCTTACACACTGTTGCTTCCTTAGGAAGTACAATCTCAGAGAAGCCTGAGCGAGCAAAACGGGAGTAAGGAGTAAGAACAAATACAAAGGTACAGCTCTCTGCAGCTTTGTGTAAAACACACCTGACTTCTCTGTCTCACAGTGTGCTTCAAAAGATCATATAAAATCCTATGTGTCAGAACAAACTGTGTAGGGCAGGAAAGAACTTATCCATTGGCTCCCCTCCTATGTTGACCAAAATCTACCCCACGGAGCATCAACACCTTCACACTGACTTGTGCCATCCTGCCCTTTTGGGTGTTGTCAAGTACATTAGTTTTCTATGGCTACTATAACAAATTATTACAAATAGTGGCTAAAAAAATCCAAATTTATACCCCTCAACAGTGTAGGAGTGTTCCATTTTCTCCCACTATGAAGAACAGTATAGAGGTTCCTTTAAAAAACAAAAATAGAGCCACCATATGATCTTGCAATCCCACTCCTGGGCATAAATCCACAGAAAACCATAATTCAAAAAGAAACATGCACCGTAGTGTTCATTGCAGAACTATTTACAATAGCCAAGACATTGGAAGCAACCTAAATGTCCATCGACAGATGAATGGATAAAGAAGATGTGGTATATTTATACAATGGAATACTACTCAGCCATAAAAAAGAATGAAATAATGCCATTTGCAGCAATACAGATGGACCTAGAGATTAACATAGTAAGTAAAGTAAGTCAGACAAAGACAAATATCATATGATATCGCTTACATGTGGAATCTAAAAAGAAAATGATACAAATGAACTTATTCACAAAACAGAAATAGACCCACAGACACAGAAAACAAACTTATGGTTACCAAAGGGAAAGGGATCAGGGATAAATTAGGAGTTTGGGATTTACGTATACACACTATTATATATAAAATAGATAACCAACAAGAACCAACTGTATAGCACAGGGAACTATACTCAATATTTTGTAATAACCTATAAGGGAAAAGAATCTAAAATATATATATATATATATATATATATATATACACATACATGTATGTATAACTGAATCACTTTGCTGTATACCTTCATCTAATACAACATTTTGAATCAACTACAATTAAAAAATTCTAAATATATTATCTTACAGGATTATCTTATTATCTTAAAGTCTAACACAGCTCTCACTGGGTCAAAATCAATGTTATCAGGGCTATTCTCATTTCTGGAGGCTCTTGAGGAGGATACATTTTCTCGCCTTTTCCAGCTTCTAGAATGAAATAATGCCATTTGCAGCAATATGGACAGACTGAGAGATTATCACAGTAAGTAAAGTAAGCCAGACAAAGACAAGCTGCCCACATGCCTTGGCGTTTGTGGTCCCTTCCTCCATCTTTAAAGCCAGCAACAGTGAGTTGAGTCCCCAGACTGCACCACTCTGAACTCTTCTACTTCCTTCTTTTACTTTCACAGATTCTTGCGATTACTCTGCTCTCACCCAGAGAATTCGGATAATTGGCAATCTTAATTCCCCTTTGCCATGTGAGGTGACATATTCACAGTCCCAAGGATTAGGACATGGAACTTTTTGGGGAGGGGACATCATTCTGCTTATCAAACCGGGAAAGCCAGATCCCAAGATCTAGTGGCAGCCTCTGCATTAAGAAGCACAGGACCTGGGTATGAGCCAGGTGTACTATTTCCCTGTTTGTCAGCAACCCACAACCCAGAGGCCAGGGTGGGTGAGCCTATGGCTGTGTATGGGCCATGCCAGTCCCACAGTGTCTTGTTTTTCAGAGGCAATGCATGAACCCTTAGTAGGAGAGCAGAAACCCACTGCATGAGGTGTGAGGCACTATTGGTCCTGCCTGTAAATGCCATGAGAGATGAAGAGTGGCCACTCTAGTGGACCCAGCTGTTTGATCAGGCAAAATGCTATCATTTCCACAAGAAACAATCTTCATAACACTAATGTGGGGTTCAGTTGAAGTTGATGAAGGGGGTCTATGAAGTTGATAGAAACCTCTCCCTGCAAGGGCTGATGCCACATGATTTTCCTGGGAGGGTCATCACGAGTCCTGAACCACAGCCTTACCAGTCCGCAGAGGTACAGAGTGTGACTGGTTCTCTATCCAATTCCTGACAACTCCAATTTATGATTACCATTCAGCCTCTCTTCTGGGTTCCAAAGTACCTGTAGGACATTTTAATGCAGATATCCCATAGCTTCAGAGTAGGCTACATTCAATTCAGCATCTTTTCTACCCCTCTAACTCCCAATATCTGCTCCTTCTATAGGATTTCTTTTTTTTTTTTTTTTTTTTTTGGTGAGTGGTACCTTCATTAACCTAAGAAACCCAAATCAGAAAAACTAATAGTCATCTTTGACTGCCCTCTCTGACTCACCACCAACCCATTCCTGACATCTTGAAGTCACCTGACTCCAATTCTCTTCCATTCTTACCATTCCTTCCTTCATCTGGTTTTTATTTTCTCTGAACTTTTCTCCATTCTTCCAGTCATCACTCTTTCCAATCAATGCTTCACTCAACCTCCAGAATTACCTTTCTTAAATAAGTATCTGATCAAGTAATCCTTTTGCATACAAATCTTTTATTGACTTATCAATGTCTTTAGGATAATAATGGAAGTCCCTAGCATAACATTCAAGGCCCTTCATGATCTGGACTTGATTCCACTTTTTATACCCTGCTCCTTTTCTTCTTGTAAACCTTGAATTTTAGCTACATTGAACTACCTGTACTTCCCCCAATGTGTTGTGTTATGTTATACCATTCTCCTTCTGCTCACGCACTTTTCATTGCTTGGAATGTCCCCTCCCCCAACTTCTCCTGGCTTATGCCTATGCATGCTACAAGATTTGGATCATGTTTCCCAAGAAACATAACCTCACCCAGTCCCCTTTCTGCAATATGGACTCAGCACCCTTACTGGTTGCTCTCATTACATCTTAACATTGTACTTGCTGCACACTCTATGATGATTATTTTTCCTTTGAGACTTATTTTTCTGCAAGATTGTGAATAATTTTGAGAACAGAGACACCATAGATTAATTAGGTACGTTTGATTCTCTGGTACCCAATGCAGAATGGCATGTAGAGACTGTTTAATGAATGTTTGATGAATGAATAAATGATCTGGGTGGTAACAATATATACTTATTTTTAATATAATGCATTTTAGTGTTAGAGAGATCAAGTTACCTAATACATTGTTCTTGTTATTATCATATTGGAAGTATGATAGAAATCTAGGAAGGGTTCTATTAAAGGTAGATGATTTTTGACTAGAGATTTTCTTTCCAGCATTTTCTCCTGCTGTTCGAGGACTTCCTCCACCCGAGAGCTAACATTTGCTGTGCTCTTACTATTGTTCAGCCAGGCACTGAGCTAAACCTATTAATACTCACAAGAACCCCTATGTGATAGAGACATTTATTCCTATGATACAGGTGAGGAGAGTATAGCACAGAGAAAATAAGTAACTTCACCAGGATAACATTGATGAGTCAGAGCTGGGATTTCATCACAGACCCCCAGACCCGCACACCACTCAACATATCATTCCTGAAGCCTGATGATTGGTTTAAAGCACAAGTAAATGTAGGCATCGGGAAACCTGGATTCTAATCCCTGCTTCTTTTTATTAAGCTAGAGAACCTTGCCTTGGTCACTGGGACTCAGTTTCCCTACCTATAAAGAGGGGAGAGTTTACTTCTGTTCACTATGGTCCCTTCTGACGCATATTTTGTTAACTAGATCATGTCTAACTTAGCTTTATAAGCTCAATAGGAACGGGAATCATTGTATATTTCCATTTTTAAAAGGTGGAAAACAAAAACCATGCACCAGAGAAGTAACAAAGGAAGTACAGAGCTGCCTACCACCTACTAAGAACCCAAATGATTTTCAGATCAACCTATGTTAACTGAATTCACTATCACTTTTTAAAACAGTTGGTTATGGAAACAGTTTATAAAATTGCTATTCATCCTTTGTTTGGCCCTCTTGTGTTTTTATCCTTTAATTCTTTTGCCAGTTAGATGAATAAAGTTACTTTCCAGAGCTGCTCAAGCACATCCTTCAGGTGTCTGAACAAGCAGAGGGAAGCCACTGCGTAGTGCTTTCCTCTGAAGGTTAAGTCCTCCTCCCCCAAGCTAGGGAAGACACTAAACACAATGTCTCAAGGGATGAATTCAGGGGAAAATGTGACTCCAAGAGAAAGCAGCCTTTGTTACACAGTATGCTTCTTCCCAGTCCCCCTTCTTCCCAATCACCCTTGGTATGAGATCAGGATTATAAATATTATACAAGCAAGCCCCTGCTCAGTCCTGAGCCAGAATGGGAGCATTTAGGGAGTTGACAGCAGTTTTTGTCACACAGTACGCCTCATCAGAATCATCTTAGGTGTGTGTGTGTGTGTGTGTGTGTGTGTGTGTGTGTGTGTGTGTAAGGGAAAATTAAGTGTATGCAGAAAACGGTCTTTCTCCAATGGAGATTTCTTAATTTTGCAGTTAATTAAATGGTTTTCAAACCATGACCTTTAGTTCAAGTCTGCTCCTAACTAGCCTACATAGCTTTTCAGAAGTCTTATCTCTCTGAGTCTCTGTTTCATTATATAGAAAATTAGTAGTTGGACAAAAACAATTTCTTAAGATCTTTGTAGTTCTAACATTCTATAATTCTGATTTTTGCTAAGGCTCCAGAATTTAAATTTATTCTGCTATCCCAGATATTGCCACAAAAGTCTTTTTTGTTAAGTCAGTTTCATAGAGCTCAGAATTTCATGCTCAATAAAAAACATATGGAAAAAAACACACCCTTTTATTCCTTTCAATCAAGTTTAGAAACTAGAGTGTAGGTGGTCCTCTTGGGTAAACTGCAGTGTGCCCACATTGCCCTGGTTTGGAATTCTCTTCTCTTGGGTCAGAACCAGACCAGTTTTGAGAAGAAGTCAATTGCCTCCCTACATTTCATCTGAGTTTGATTTGAATGAGAAAATTGCAGATAAAACCCAGAAAGAATTTTTTTGTTAGAAGTCAACAAATTACTATAACTAAGATTGTTTGGTCTCTGAATCAACTTTATTTCTTGTCTTTTTGCTCTTTTGAAACTAAAAAAATCTCACTTCCAGCTCATAAAGGAGCATTAGTTCTTATTTTCCATACGTTAGAAGTCAACTGCTAATTCATACAAATTAAATCAGTGACTTGCATTTAATTTACTGATGACAAACTATAGGATTCAGCAGTTTTGCTCTGATAACATTTAAAATGTATTAATTTCATCAGTGATTTACATAGGGCTTTATTTCCCACTGCTACAGCTTCATTCTCCAAAGAAATATCCCATGGTTTTTCAATTTGTTACCTAATCAGCACAATATATTCCTCCTTTTCTTCCTTTTATATTGTCTCCTAAATTTGAGACCTCAATATTTGAAGAAATCACACCAAGACATCTCACATGGTTTTTCTATTTCTGTGAACCTTTAAGGGAATAAACAGAGAAAAAGTATTCCACTGAACCAGGGATGCTGCCTGCAGCCACAGGGATCTTAAGATGGTTGCATTCAAATGAATTTTTTTTCAAATCATGATCCATGGACATTACAATATATATCCACAAATCCACCTAAAGCTCCTAATATCAATATATCAAAATCTCTGGAGCCATACCAATGACAAATGTTGGAGTTCTGAAAAGAAGTTTCCTAAGGTGATTCCGATGAGGCTCACTGTGTGACAAAATCTGCTCTCGCCTCCCTAAATGCTCCCATTCTGGCTCAGAACTGAGCAAGTAAATTCTTTTCAGGCTTACCTTTCTCTATGATTATTTCTGGGCCAGAGGATCCCAGATATAATGGAGGTGATTCCAGAATTGAGAAGACTTGGGGTTGGACAGAACTCCAGTTTCTTTAAGCTATTACAACCATATGCTTTATATCTAGTTAAATCTATGGAAGAGACCCTTCTTCAAAATTTAAGATGGTTTTGGAAGTGTTCCTTTGGCTAAAGGCAGTGAAATTAAACCGTAAATTCAAAGTGCAAATAAAGCATTTTCCCAAACTCAGTTAAACAAAAGTGCTTATCTCATGGAAAGAAAGGATGGCAAAGAGGATTCAGGAAATACCAAAGTACCCACCACACATGCCTGGTGCTCCCCATTGGCGGTGTGGGACATCTGGCTAAACTAAGAGGACTGACATGGGGGACAAGAGTTTGGGAAGAAATGAAAGTGCGCTTGAAGCTATACTGAGAAAGTGGACAGAGTTTTGGCCATTTGAGTAGAGATATACGCAGTCTACTGTGCCTGGCAAGTTCAACAAAAAGAACCCTGCAGGGGAATACTTTGAGGCCTGCTCTGGGCGAACATGTTTTGAATATAAAATGGAAGGACAAATAAGATCCAGAGGTCTAAATGAATGAACTAACACTGAAGCCATTCCATTCTAAGTCACTTTATTCTTTTGATCACGTTGTATTCGTTAGGTCTACCCTTTGCCATGTTTGAGTTCTTCTGACATTGAATCTGAGGTAAAAATATATGATGTACCACAGCAATCCCCAGCCTCTTTGGCACTTGGGACCGGTTTCTTGGAAGATGATTTTTCCACGGGGTGGTGATGAGGGGAATGGTCGAGGCCGTAATGCGAGCGATGGGGGGCGATGGGGAGCCGCAGATGAAGCTTTGCTCGCGTGCCCCCCGCTCACCTCCTGCTGTGCAGCCCGGTTCCTACCGGTCCGTGGCCCAGGGGTTGGGGACCCCTGGTGTACCGTACATTTTATTCATAAAAAATAAGACATATCATAATATAAACTATAAAATATTACCTCTATGTTACTAAATTTATTTTTCACTTATATATGTTCCTTATCAAACACAGCTTCCTATAAATGTTTACATTTTCTTTGCATACTGTTTGATAAAGATCCTGCACTTTTTCCTTAGAGTTTATTTTATCTTGAAAAAGACTCAGATTTTATTTATTTGCTGACATTGTGTGACATTTAAGCCAAACATAGTTTACTAAACCGTTTTTTTAGTTCATGATTTCTGGATTGGTTGCTATTCTGAATGAATATCAGAAACCCTGCTTTTTCGTTTTTCACTTTCCAAATAAACTCTCTTGATTGATACTATCCTTTCCTCATTTCTCCATTTTGTATTTTGCACTCTCACAATTCCATTATGATTAAATAGAGAAACAAAGATTACAATTTAGACTTTAGTGAACTAGAATCTATACTTCAGGAGGGCAGTGACTTTGTCCCCAGTTCCTCAGGATCCCCACTGCTTTTGCAGTTATGAGAATGGTGTCTGTCACAGAGTAGTCAGTCAAAAAATATTCTTGAAGGATTTGATTATTAAGAGCACTCTCTGAATCAGTTGACCACAAGTGTTCCCAAGATGGAGTCAGCAATGATGCCAGCCTAGATGGTCTGCACCAAGGTAAACCTGGTGGGATTTTGCCCAGCTGAGATAAAAGCAGTCTAATGAATCCTATCTCAAGGAGGAAGCTAGAGGTCAGGGTCAGCATAAACTATCATTTCCCAAGAGTGTGGATCAAGTGCCACTGCTTGGACTCTTCCTATGTGTTCTATCCTGGTGTTATTAAACGGGCATGTTCTATTCATATTTAAAGCATGGCAACATAAGAGCTGTATCCTATGATTTCACAGATCATAATATGGATAAAAGAAAAATCTAAAAGCTAGATCACGTCTTATTTTTGAACCACACAAGTGACTTTTAAAGTATTACTGCTCAATATTATGTAACAACCTAAATGGGAAAAGAATTTGAAAAAGAAAAGAAACAGGTATGTGTGTGTATATATATATATATATATATATATATATATATATATCTGAATCACTTTGCTATACACCTGAAACTATCACAACATTGTTAATCAACTATACTTCACTATAAAATAAAGTTAAAAAACCCATCACATTGTATACTTTAAAAATTACATTGTACAATGTAAATATATATATATCTTTTATTTGTCAATCATACCTCAATAAAATAAAACTGGAAAAGAATTTTAAAATAGAAAAAAAATAAAGTGTTACTGAGAAAGCAAAAAATACCAGTGAGGTACAATATTTGTGAAAGGAATTAGAAGTAAGCCACTAAGCCAGGTTACTATTTAAAGATTGCACAGTAAATTCTCAGCCCAGGTGATCTGGATATTTATTTCACTGAAAAAACAATGTATGTATGAATTGAACTGTATAACATCATTCTTAAAAATACATATAAGCCTCATGGTGAGCACTTGAAATTTTTTTTAAAAGAAGTTACATATTCTAATATACTATCCAATTACTCAATATAAATAAGGATATATGACACTAAAGTATTTGTATTTTTTTAAAACTTCTTTTTATGCAGTGTGTTTGTGTATTTACTAGAGACTCTTCAGCCTCTGGGATGTCTAACTTGGGACATTTTGCATATATCTCTATGAGGCTGCATTAGTTTGTTATGGTAATTGAAGCCAAAGTTTCAATTTAATACATGGTAAAGAAACATACTTCATTATTATGGAGATTCAGATCATAGTGTAGTGTTTAAGGGAATTGATTCACAGATGAGAATCCTATATATTGTTTCAGTCTCCTCCACCTTTGACATTCCATGTAGCCTTGGTAAACCACCCCTGCAGTTTGTCCTTAGTGCCTACCTTTGGAGAATCTTTTTGCTAAGTAAATTCCAGGAATCAAGTCAAGAGAGTTCTGTGACAAGTTTCTGTTTGAAACCAGCACAACAAATTCTTGCCATTACATAAAAAGGTTTCTAAGACTTAAAGATTAAGTATACCCTACCAGCTGTTCCAGATGTGTCAGATTATTATCAGTCTGTTTATGACAGGGAGCAAAGGAAATAAAAGGCCTCCTTTATGGGCAATTTGCAATACTCAAATTTCTAAAGTCATACTGTTGACTTTTCTGTGATTGTAGTATACAACTTTAAGCCAAAATAATGTATGTTGGAGAAAGACCATAGCCAAAAGAACAACATAAGGCTACTCTGTACCACATGTTTCAGTGCATTCAAAATATCACAAAAGATATTTTAAAAGAGTGAGATAAGTGATAAAGTAAAAATCATAACGTTTCACTCGGAGTTATGTTTAGAAAGAGAGCAAATGCTGTTTTCCTGTGTTAAGAACTCCTACTCATCCTTCAAAGCGCCATCTATTGCCCCTGGCCTGTTTTCTAAAGTAGAGGTCCTAGGAAGAGATAATCACTTCCTATTTTGTGATGTCCCTATTCTTTGTATTTTTCTGATTATAGCCATTATGCAGCTATTTATTTAATGTCTTTCTCTACTTCTACTGTGGTGTTACTTGAGGTTGGGGATTAAGTCATTTATTCCTATTCATGGTAACATTTTGCCTAGGACACAGGAGACACAGCTGAATTTGATTGACTTATTGAACACACCACAATTTTATATAATTGGGCTCATGGACTGTTGCCTGTAACAACTGCAATAATGATACCTAGCATTTGCCTTGCTCAAGCTGCTTTGTGCAAAACTGTCCATTAGAGCAGGCTTATAGATCCAACAGCAACATACCACACCCCTAAGTCAACTGTGAGTTGTTGCCCGTGTTGAATTTTATTGCTCCTGATGGACAGCATTTTTCAATATACTGCGTCCCACATCTGTGGCCCTATCTCTAAGAACAGAAAAGATATGGAGGGCTTACTTTCCTAGTCAGAAATGTTATTTTTCAGTATAGTGAGTCCTACAACTTTTAGGACCCTTGAGTCTATGAGAAAGCATCTTTTCTATTAGTTTTTCCTTAAGTACTGATGAGAAATTATGGTGCAATTCTGTCTAGGCCTTCACTATGGAAATAAAATGGATTTTGAAAGCTCTGCTAAGTACCAGCAGCTTAGCACTGTTTGGAAAAGATCTGGAAGGATCTTTCAGGTCTGATTTAAGCCAACACTGACCTCTGAACTCTTCAGAGATGGTGTTTATTTCTAGTTTCCACTACCACTTACATTCAGATGACTCAATCTATGTGTCAAGTCCTAATTGCTCTCTGAGCACTAGACCCTAAATTGAACAATATCATAAAGAAACTAATCCAGAGCTGATTTAATCTTCTCTTTCCCAAAGTCAAACATCTTTAAGATGTCCCTGGAAAAAAAGCCAATTTTGCCTCTCAAATTTCGGGCTAACTTTATCACTCCCTGGCTAGAAAATGCCTTCCGTGTCCTGCAAGACTCCCCATTCCTGTTAAAATAAGCCCACCACCCTTGTAAGAGAGCCAGTATGATATCTGTTAAGGGTAGACTCTGAGGCCAATTAGATTGGGTTGGGGTTGCTGGATAAAACACAGGACACCCAGACAAATTTGAATTTTAGGTAAATAGTAAGTAATTTTTAACGAAAAAGTAATTTCTAATGAAAAAGTTCTTAGTATGTCCCATGCAATATTTTGGACATACTTATACTAAGAACTTTTTCATTGTTTATCTGAAATTCAAATTACACTAGGTGCTCTTCATTTTAGTTTGCTAAACTTGGCAATCTTAGATTCTGCCACTAACATCTACCCTTGGAAAGTTACCTAGCCTTTCTGTTAGGACTGTTCAAGGATTTAAATCATGAAACATGTTAGAACAGTGCCTGGCATATGGTAAGTGTTTCATAAATGTTAGCTAATTTCATTATTCTGATCATCTAGAGTAAGGATCAGCAAACTTTTCTGTAAAGGGCAAGATAGTAAATATTTTAGAGTTTTCAGGCAATATGGTCTCTTGTTGCTACCACTTGACTCTTCTATTGTAGGGCAAAAGCAGTCCTAGACAATCCCTGAACAAATGGGCGTGGTCATGTTTCAATAAAACTTTATTTACAAAAACAGGCAATGGGCAGATTTGACCCTTGGACTATGGTTTGCCCCAATTTAGATTAAAACCATGTAGTAATCTTCTCCTCCTCCTTACTGCATCCACTTCCTTTTATTAAAATACTTATTATTGCACCCATCCCCTTTCATTATAATATTTCCTATTTTAAAGAAACTTTTGATGGATCATGACTGACTAGCTATTTAAAAACTCTAATACTACCTAATATTTATAGAGTATATCTCATGTTTAAAGTGCTTCATATGAATATATATAGTGATATTCTAATTATATATGTAATTATACATATACATATATAAATCTTCACAATAGCATCATGAACTAGGTTAATAAAAATTTCTCCCTGATATTCCTTGGTTCTTTTCTTTCATAGATTCCACTTTTCTCCTATACATTATCTTTCACTTTCACCCATAATCCCCTGCAAGTCTCCTATATTGCAATTTACCTGGGCAATTTGCTATTCCCTAAATATTCCCCTGACTTTCATCTTTATGGGTTTCTACATGATCTTCCCTTATCATGATATGCTTTCTATCTCCTCTCTCCTTGTCAGCAGATTATATATTCACAGAATGAATAAAAACTTAGAAAGATCAAATTGTTAAAAAAAAAATACCTCAAGGTTGTCTCTACCTTATTTTGTAATTGTGTGTGTGAATATATGTATATGTATGTATATGTGTGTTTGTGTGTGTATTCCAAATAGTTTGCACCTTTACCTTTATTCACTTTGAAGTCACATCACTTCTTTGCCCAATGCTTAGGAAATAAGATACCAACGTGACTAAGACCCAATTTGGTGTCAGGTTTCTTGATTCCACTCTGATTGCTGTTGTCAGTGAGCGACTTGTTGCTCAGCACACTAATAGCTCTTCAACGAAGAAGGTTTAAAACCAGAGGGAGGTGTGTTCTTTAAAGAAAAAATTTATAACAGTTGAGAAATTAGAAGCCCTCTCTTATTATTATATTGCTCTCCTTTCATCTTTAGCCTTCTGATGTTTTCATTTTCTTCCTTCCTTGATGCCCTGAATGTATTACCATTTTAATGAGATGTGGCTATGTCCATCCCTGGCCAATAACTAACTTCTTCCCCTCTGTCAGAATGTTAGCATTTTATGGCATTTCTACCTTCTGGGAGTTTAGGTGTAGGGTCTAAGTAAGAAAGTGTGTATCACTGGCACAGTTTCTAGGATAAGGTACTTCTAAATCATCAGTGAAGAATTCCACTTAAGAAGTCAACTTCAGATAGATTCTGGGGATGGGAAAACACAAAGAGCAAGAAGATAGAGGCTCCAGTACAAAGGCAGTTTTTGGCCAGCTTGGAAGAAGGATGATGTGACTTAAATAGAAGATGAGGCTGAGGAGAAAATTACCACAACAATCACCACAAAGAGCAAGAGACATATAGTTCCAGAGTCCCAAGTGAGACAGGATTGAAAACATTAATCTATAATCCTTCTCATCAGAAAGTAAATTTCACAAAGTGAGATATGGAATAGATAAAGTTCAAATTTCCAATATAGAAATCTTATTTTTCCTCCCGAAATATATGTTGAGATTTTGACCAGTTTTGCCAAATGGGTGCACGTGTTCTGTACCTCCACACAACTCAGAAAACATTCATTGATGACATGACATTTTGAAATGGTTCAATTAGGCAGCTCAAAATGTCTGCAACATAAATTATACAACAAATACTGCTGAGAGAGTCTCCATTTTGGTTTTAAAGTCTTGCCAGTCATATTCCTTTTCCTTCTTCAAATGGCTGTACTTTTGCATGAGTAACATATTACTGTTTCTTCTAAGCACACCTTAATGAAATCTTCCTAGCATTCTGCAATTACCTACAGTTTTAAAAACTAGGGTTTCCGAATATTTCAGCAGTAAGGAGCCCAGTTGTCTTCATCTACTCAAGAGAAGGTTCAGAAGAAGAGAAGCCATTGTACAATCAGGTTCTGCTGCCTCATCCACATCCTAAGACCCTCCTCTGAAAGGTGACAGCTGAGGAGTAGAAATGATGGTGGAGTTCATTCATTCCAACATCCCAGCAGCAGGTTTGGTTGTAGTTTTGCTATGAGGCCATTTCTACAGTTTCAGCTTTACAGTCACTGAAAGCAACATAGTGCTCTTTGACTCCCAAGACTGGTTTCTAGCCTTTCTATAAATTCTGTAAGCTTCTAGTATTTCTCAAGAATATTCCCTTTTGCTTAAGTTAGCCAGAATCAGTTTCTCCTGCTGCAACCAAGGAAACCAGCTGGCAGATCCTAGCTGGTGGTTAGAAATTGCCGAGAAGTATTTACCATATTCTCAGGAAAATTCTGTGTGTGTGTACGTGTGTGTCTATATGTGTGTGCATGTGATGAAGACAAAAATGAATACAGTGATACTTTCATCTGGCAGTTGGAGAAACTAGCATACAGAGGTGAAAGTTTTTTCATGCTGTTCTCTACTGAGGAGGCTAGCTACTTCTCTACATTTCTATGCTTCCCCAGCAAATTATAGGGAAAAAATCCATGGAAGATGCGCTCTACTATGTAAATGTCTCTTCTTCTCTTTTGAAACACCACCAGAATCTGTTAGCAGCATATTCTAGGTTCTTAATATGGCATATAGTAATAATAACTTGCAGTAAATTAGTAGCTTGTTGCTTGCCACTAAGGCCAAAAAGATGGTGAAATCTTACTAGTGGTTACTGCTCTAGCCACATTAACCCATTTCAATACCTCCTTCCTTATTCCTGTCTTCCAAACATCTCCCCAGTATTGGAGAGTTGGGGTTCCACTGGAGGGGGTGTTTTCATCAAACCTCCAACTTTTCTAGCCAAACTGAGTCTTCAAAGCCCTAAGCCCAAAACACAAAGGAAGTAAAATTCTAAACAATCATCTTCTTCTAATTGCTTTCTCCATCTCTTCCTCCCTAACGGTTTGATTAGAGCAGTCTTCTACTTTAAATGGCAGCTTTTTTCTGGAAGACAAAATTACTTAAGGAAGGAAAATATTTAGGAGTTCTAGATTCCTTTAAACTTTACCACTAATTGCTGTGTAACTGAGTGACTCAATACTTGTAGAAAAAGGGAGTGATAATATTAAACACAAATGAAAGTTCCCTAATGGGCCACTGAATTGCAATTCAAAGAATACTTGGAAAACTCATGAGTGTTTTTGATTTAAGTGGAAAATGGGAGGTAGGGAGGACCTAACCATGAAAATATTTATGTAAAAATCAAAAAAATCTCTGCCCTATTAGCACGAAAAAAACAACTTATGAAATCACCTTAATATCGTTTTGTAGAGCATGTAATAAACACATTATTCTTCAGGAAATTCCCTAGAGGATATTGGCAAAACCAGGCACTGAGCCACATTTCAAAGCTTTCTGCAGTTATTTCAAGAAAGAAAGAGCAATAGACCACTCCTTGCACTTCTAATCCCTAAATGCATCTATCTCCGTGTTAAAGGTTTGACATATAAGTTATTTTAGTCTCATTATGAATACTTAAACATGGAGCATGCAGTTGTATTATGTTTATATGTCAAATGTAATAATTCAGTAATAATGACCTTAAATGCACAAGAACAAAATTGGTAAACATAAATTATATTTTTCTTAAAAAGGAATTTTGAGATGTTTTTCCAGCATGTTTCTTCCTACTTTTTAAATATGTTTGGAGGTGTTATGAATACCCAAACTCCAGTGAAGCCCTAAACTTTAACCTGTATGAGTTGTGGTAGAAGGTAAGGAAGGGGGGGCGGCAAGGTGACCACTAGATCATCTTTCCTTTGACCCCAGCTGGTTGCAGGAGACAAGCCACTGTGTTAACATGAGACAGGCTGCCCTGGTCAGACAAAAGCACAGTGTGCTTACAGGAGCCTCAGTTAGCAACAACAATTACTGTTTCAAAGGGGAAAGAAGGAGAATTACACAAGCAAAACATTTTCTAGGATGTTCTTCTGATAAGTATGATCAGGGAACGCATTTTTGGCATTAATTACTTTGTTACTCAACCATTGTCATTTGAAAGTTCTTAAAAATGAATCTTGCTCCATGTTTACAGATGGTGGAAGAAAAAAAAGCCCACAGCACTTTATTCTCATTTTGGAAATTGTAATTTTCACACACACACACACACACACACACACACACACACTGCACATAGGTTCTGATAAGCCATAAATAGTCCTCTGTCTTCCTCCCCTCATTTTCGTTCTCCCCGTCTTCTATGTGAATAGGACTTTAGCTGAGCACATTTTCCAAGCTTAAATTAACAGTGGCCACGTGACCCCTCCTCACCCTCCTCCTTCTTCTTCTACTTCTTCTGTCTCTTACTCTTTGATCCTCTCTCCCTACCTGAATGTAGTAAAATTAACAAATAAGTATGAAGCTGGGAGTATGAATATAAGGGAGTAAGGCAACTGATATAGGATAAAATTAGAGTTTGGGGGGAAAATAGCGGCCCCCTCATTTGTGCCTTCTGAAGATTATTGCTTTTACAGTGACTTCCACACCTTTTATACACAGCATCACTTTTAGACTATCGTTTCTGGTTAGTCTTGATTGCCAAGTTAACCTGTAAATTAATTATGCTGGTAAACCACTACATAAACAACATCTGTATTTTTTAAAACAGCTAGAAAATTGATACTAAAAAGCACATGCTGAGCAAATACTTGATGGTTAATTGATGGTTGATTGGTCTTAGCAATGGACCAGAAGAAAGGCTAATAGATTATGGCCGTAAAAAGAAATTTTCCTATAGAAGGTCAGAGTTCAGGAAGATTATATTTTAGAAGAACAAGCTTTTCATTCATTCAGCAAAGAGCTATTGAATTTATTGTATTCCATTTAAAATATTTGATCAGAGAGTAAGATAAGGATGAAGAATAATTTCTTACTGTGCTAGGGTAAATCCTGGAAACTTACCCTCAGTTGTTGTATTAAATGGGCTTCTGACTTAGAAAGTGACTTTCTAGGGCAATGTGGCCCCAGGTGTACGAAGCTGTTACGTGTATTATCACAGATGGTCGCTAAAGGTGGACCAGGGGCAGCCATCCATATGAGAAGCACTGGCCATCTCAAGAGTCACAGCTGAGGAGGGAACTATGGCAGCCTCCAATGAAACCACAAAAGCTTCCATAACAGAAAGAGTTAGTATTAAACATCAGCCAAGTCCAGAGGCTATGAAGTCATCTTAGGATGGTACCTTTGAAAACTGAAGTATTCTCCTGATGGCCATTTTAAAACCATGTTGGAGGAGAGAGCAGATAGTGAGAAGGGCTGAGGAGAGTGAAAACAAGTGAGGAGGCCAACTGCACCCTCCTCCCTGAAGGCCTGTAGCCTACCTTAGCCAGTCCCAAGTAGGGGGGAAAGGGGATTGGGTTTGAAGTGTTGATTAATACTAGATTAGACACTTTATAATTGCTGAATTGTGACTATACTTAAAAAGACAATAGGGTAGGGCTTCCCTGGTCGCGCAGTGGTTGAGAGTCCGCCTGCCAATGCAGGTGACACGGGTTCGTGCTCTGGTCCAAGAGGATCCCACATGCCACAGAGCGGCTGGGCCCGTGAGCCATGGCCGCTGAGCCTGCGCATCCGGAGCCTGTGCTCCGCAACGGGAGAAGCCACAACAGTGAGAGGCCCGCGTACCGCAAAAAAAACAAAAACAAAGAGACAATAGGGTCTTTTATCACCCGGGTATTATGAGAAAACTTATGAGATTGCCCGAGTTTCTATCCTGTGGCAAGATGTGGACAACTTACACCAAGGACATTTACAGGGTTACTGACAGAGAAAATTAAAGATGCTTTTCTGATGACTCCCTAAAAATTCTGCCTGTTCAATATTTAGTACATGAGCACACTGCTTCATTTTCCTCTTCTCTGATTTATTCTTCATACCCTCTCAGTTTTACCCATACTTAGAAACCACAACAATGCTTTTCTCCACAGTGAAGACTGCACTCATTTTCACAGCTTATAAACTTATTGTGGGTGTTAATTATGAAGCCACACAAAATTTACACAGCCCCAGAGCTCATGGGACCTGGCCTGGGTGCTCAATATTCTATCTGCAGCATATAAAACTGGCTGGGAAATGTTTTGTGAGCAAGAACTTTGAGCAATTTCTTGAAATGTTTCCTGAAAAAGAACTTTGCTTGACCTTCTTCTAAATGCTCCTACTCAGCTCCATGGATTAGCATTCTTTAAAAAAAAAAGAAAATTGTATCTCTAATTACTTCACTTTAATAAGTAATTAAAAATGAAATATAATGTATATAAACATTGGCTGCTCCACTGTGACCAAAATAACTGTTACTTAAGCAAGATTGAAGTTTATTTCTTTTACTTAGCAGTTGAGCTTTGACAGTTCAAGTCTGATTGATGGCTCACTGCATGGAATGACCATGTTCCTTCTGTCTTGCTTTACCATCCTTAACACAGGGTTTCCATCTTCTGATCTAAGAGAACTGATCCAACTCAGTCATCATATTCAGATTTCAGCTAATGGGGGGATGAAAAAGAAAGGGGAGGACAGACTCTTTTAAGTATAGGAACCCACAGTTATAAGTATCATTTGTGTTCACACTCCATTGGCCAAAACCTTGTCACATGGCCACTGCTAGTTTAAGAGGAGTCTGGGAAATGTACTCAGCTAAATTCTTATTAGCATAGAGGAAGGGGAGAACAGATAATGGGGGAATGCCTGGCAGTCCCTCATTTATATACAAAGACTTTAAA
This sequence comes from Orcinus orca, assembly GCF_937001465.1. Classification (NCBI taxonomy): domain Eukaryota; kingdom Metazoa; phylum Chordata; class Mammalia; order Artiodactyla; family Delphinidae; genus Orcinus; species Orcinus orca. The sequence goes on from NC_064559.1 coordinate 126,087,899, forward strand.
AAAGAACTTTATCATAAATTTCATTTCAAATTACATGCCTGTTTTAGAATAGCTCCTATAGAAAGTAAAGCCTGGGCAAGAATTAAAGTGCTGCTGCTTGGACTGGAAGGTACTGACCAAGGGTGTTGAGGGTGAAGAAAAAATGGGGAAATGAGTCAAGGAAAACGTCAAAGCAATAATGTGCTTGAATGCAACACTATGGTTCAACATGTATCATTTCTTCATCATACGGGACTTCTCCAAAGAGTTGACAAGGAGAAACTACATCTCAGAGCAGTCCACGAGTGGGAGAAAGGAAAGAAACATCTGCCTGTTTCCTGCCTGTTTCTCACTTTCCAATAATCAAGATTTAACACACTGGAAGCAAATTCTCCTGAACTTCTGAGTTTTCTCATCAGCCCCTTCAAGGTTGAGAGTCAATTTGGTATAGATGAAGCAACAAAAAAGATAGAGAAAGAAAAGAAACAGTTGAGGAACCTTAAGAAGGTGCACAACATTTGTATCTAATATAATACATTAAAAGGAAGAAATCTAATACTTAGTCTCCATTCCTGATGTCTCTTTTCACATGGAAGGGTTTCCATCAGAGTCACGGAGTCCATTAGAATTATTTTCGTCTTTCTCCCAAGTTTCTCACTTACTCAACTCCATGGAAAGGGGTGTGACTTATCCAACAGGTAAATCTGGATATAAGAACTGGGCATATGTGGCTCAGCCACATCCCCATGTTTTTTTGTGATTTGCTGTCTACAGAATGTATGTTCTCCAGTCTGCTTGATGCCATGAAGTTAACTTGGTGGTAGAGGCCCTGCTCCTGGAGAAGCTGGAAGGCTTGCAGTTGTCTGATGCTAACTATGACTGGCAATGTCAGTCTCATTCTGAGGTGGAGTATTGGGAGGTCTATTATTGCCTTGGAATTAAACTATACTCTCCAGTATCTGTTTTATCAGTAGTAAAGCTGATAATTTTATTTCCACTTGCCTTACCCACTGTCTATCTCAGAACCTATATTGGATAAAAGGGAGTTGATTTATTGGTTTACTAAAAATTCAACAGAAAGAAAGAAAAAAGACAACAATCATTTTCTCTATAGACTGACTCTTTGTTGCTTTATAAGAGAGAAGGAAATTATGTATGGTCATCTTATTTTTATTATTATTGTAGCTAGAATTTATTGAGACCATAAGGTATGCTAGGCACTGTGAGTACAGTATTTCATTTAATCCTTACAACAGACTTGAGGGGTTTACAGATAGGCAAGCTGAGACTTATTTCTAAAGATTCATTAATTCATTCAACACATATTTATTGTCTACCTACTACATGCCAGGACTAAATGAAAAAGAGGGCAGGATTTACCCTCATGTAATATAGAGTTTAATTGGGAGGCATATATTAATCAGTTATTCATATGAAGAAATGTGCAACTGCAACTGTGATTAGTGGCATATGAGAGAGACAGTGCGTAACATGTGAAATGAAAAAGCAGTGACTAAATTGGGTTCTGAAGCACGAGTGAGCATTAATTGAAGGTAGTGTGTGCATACTGTGGTTGGCTGGGGATAGGAGTGTCAGGAAAGGATGGAATTCCAGACAGAGGTAACACCATGTACAAAAGCCCTGTGGTACATAAGGCAGCATGGAGAAACGGAAGATCCTTTAAAATGGCCAATATGGCTGCAGTGAAAAGAGTGAGAGGAAGACTGAGTAGAAGCAAGGCCAGGTGTACAGGGGCCAGATTGTATTTTTAGACTCGTTAAGGCATTTTTACTTTATTCCAAAAGGAATCTAAAGCCATTGAGTGGTTAAAAAATGCGTTGTGATGCAATGATACTTGTTTCGATTATAATTTGGAGAGTGGATCAGAGGAAAGTCAGAATGGATGTTTTTAATCAGTCAAGGAAATTTTGCCAGCATCCAGGTGAGACAAGCTTGTGATTATATGGTACAAAGATGTGTATAAATTTGAAAAATATATAAAGAATAGAACAGATTATATATGAGGCATGAAGGAGACCAAAGTGTCAAGGATGGCACTTAGGTGTCAGGATAGGGTGACTAACCAAGAGTCAAGAAGCTGGTGTGTCTATTTACAAATCCAAACTCTTTCCATTATAAAATAACAATAAACATTTCTGCTTCAGAACAGTTTCACTTTGATAACCCAATAATCTGCTTGACCAGGTTTACAAGGAGAGATTCTTTCTCTCCTTCTTGTTTGCAATAAGTATCTACCTTTTAAAAGCATATCCAGAACATTTTCCTTTAAGAATTTTCTAAAATATATGTTGCTGAGATAAAAGTCAATACAAAATTGCCCTGTCTACAGTTAGACACTTGTCAAAAATCATATAATTACTCTGAGTTTCAGATATATCCCTTCCTATGGTAATTAAATATTTCTATGAGAACCAGATACATTTTGTGGACTCAGAGGACAGAACTGTTTAATGTGACTACGTTTTTGAATATTTGGTGAGATTTTTCATATTGACAAAAGTTCTAGTAGCTTATTAGTGCCTTATTAGTGAAAAGTAAGAAAGAAAGGAAAGGTGTAGTTAACCAAAGGCTGGTTTTGATTTAGTGGATCCTATTTTTGCATCTTCTTTTCTCATACTGCAGATCCCTAAGACAGATATAACTTTACCAAAATACCTATTGTGCTTTGCAGCTGTGTGATGGACGCTTTTCCAGTTATGGATTCACAAATATCATGTCTTAGCTTAGCTAACAAGGCTTTTTTTTCTTAAATGAGGCAGAATAGTTAAGTGAAAGTCCCTTAATTTGAGCATGAGCGTTCCATTCCAATTAAGCTTGAAGAATCAAAGAAAAGAGAGTTGATTTCATTTTTTTTTTTCTGAAGTGAAAGTAGGCAGCGTACTAAAAGATGAAAATGATATAGTAGCATCTGCAAATCACACATTTTTATTTAGAACTTAGGTCAAATATGAAAAACTTTAAAGGATGCTATGAAAAAAATGAAACTAATACAAAATATATTAAGGTATTAACAAGTAGATGGGACAGACTCTAGCCAATGCACCTGCTGTTTACCTTAAAATTGAAAATGTTCAAAAGCCACCAACAGCGCCATTTCACTATTGGCAAAAATGTACTGTTCATAGCGATGTAATACCGGAAAGTTGTGTACAATTACCATCACTTTTATCAATGTTTCTTCTGATGCTGTTGATAAAGAAAGTCAACATTTCTAGAAATAATTTTACTATCTGAGAAATAAAGGCCTATAGCCAGTGAATCCATGCAACCACCTGTATTGCTGGCTTAGTCCTATTGAGTTAATTACTACTGGGCCTAATTAGTCAAGCGTATTAATCAAGGTAGGCTAGGATATGCTGGGGAAATATTTTTACTCAGGAATCTTAGCCACTGTACACGAAAAACATACATTTCTCACTCATGCTACATGTACAGCTCTGGTTGGGGGTAGGTGCACATGGGGCCACTAAGGGACTCAGGATGACACTGATGCAGGTATCTTGTGATGCTGCTACCCCCAACAAGTAGATTCCAGGGCCTGCCTCTCAGTAGTCCAGACCTCCATCATTTCCATTCCTAACCAGAGCTAATCATCCAACCTCAACCTAACTACAAGGGTTGCAGGGAGAAACAGGGAGCACACAGACTACTTAGTAAGTACTACTGTATTTTGTTACACTACATTAGTCGGTCTGTGCAATATAAGATTGGCCAGATGGCAAACTTTGATTGAAATTTTTTTAAAAAAGAATTTGAGTATGATTTCACAAGAGGAGTGTTAAGAAGTTTCAGCATTAAAAAGAGATTCTGTCTAGGCTGGAGAAGGGGTGCAATGGGCATGGTTATTACAGAAGATTGATGTAAAGTAGTAGAAGAAAATGAAGTAGTTAAGGGAGGAAAGAAAAATAACAGTCTAAGATTCTGCACTCATTGAAGCAAGCTAAGTAAACCAATTAACCAAGATGACCTTGAAAGAATAAGAAAAAATGAAAACTAAATATAACATCTTGAGAGCCTTGGTGTCCTCATGAGAAGTTTTTTTTTTTTTTTTACTTCACATGATGAATCGCTGGATAATTTTGAATAATGGAATGACATATCTGTAGGGAAACCAAGGCTATTCCAACTATGGCATTTTAAACCGAGTAAAATCAAGATAGTATCAAGGAGATGCAATAATCTGGAAGTTTGTTAAGGATTTGAAAATAGAGAAGAAGTATATATTAAAAAGATGAAATATATTTTTGGCAATTTAGTGAATGTGTATGTAATTCAAAGAGCAGGAATGAACTGTGATGACCCTTAGAGCTGTATAATCACAGGGTTTAGGAGTTTGACAGAGAAAAAGGAAGGAAGAAAAAAAGGAGGAAGAGTGCAGAATGTTTAAAACATAGGAGAAAGAAGAGTGTGGAGGAAAGAGCTTTCTGCTTCTCATCTTTTTTAAATTTGATGCACCATGGTGCAAAATATTTTTCTCTGTTTTACTTTTCACCATAATAACAGTGGAAACAGCAATAATTTAAATTGATTGCAAAGCTCTATAACAAGTGCTTAACATGCATTATAATTTTATATTCACAATATATTATGACAAATTACGGTTTACATATGGCAAATAACTTACCAAAATCAATCAGTTCATAAACTGGATTTGAGTCCAGGTTTATCTGAAATCAGACTGTCAATGAAAGCTTTCTTCTCAACCTCTCTACTTTTCTATTTTTCCCATTTTCTTTTTTTCCAACTTTTTTCCATCTGTATATGCCACACTATATAGTTCCAAAAGCATCCTCCCCCCCAAAAAAAAATCAGGATATATTGTACAAATCAAATTTGAGAGAAATAACCTAATTAACTAAGGAGTAAATGTTCAGGTCCTAATTTTTCCTAGTTCAAGTCCTATTGTAAAGCTTACTGGGGTTTACTAGGGAAATGAAACAAGGAATGAATAAAGGACACAAAGGCTTCCATATTTAATTTGGACATCAAATTGTGTCTTCACAGTAACTAAACAACTAGTTGAAAAGCAAAATGGGCAACTTATCAATTAAGTTGAATTGGCTGGAGCTGCACAATCCTTACATGAGTTATCAATTCTGGGAAATAAAAAATAATACATCATCTTGGAATTGTAATTGTAGAGAAATTACATAGTACTTATTCTTCTTTTCTAGTCTTGTCCAGGCTTTCATATTTTCAGAATTTCCCTTGTATTTTAAGTTTCTAATCTCATAAATTAATTAAACTCTATAAGTTTAATTAAATTCTAATAAAATTTCATTTCATTCTGTTGTTTATTATTATAAAATATAATATTACCCAGAATATTTCAAGAGCTTGATCAATTTCTGCTTGAAGTCTCCTGGATATTACTTTAAAATTACTAAAAATGACTTACAGGCAGCTGAAATTCTTCTTTCCACTCCCCAAACCCCAACTTGTGCTTTTCCCTTCCCTCATTTCTTGAACCTCAAAATTGATAATAACCTCGACAAACATTATGGCATAGGCAATGGACAAAATCTGATGAACTAGGCAGAAACATTGTTGTCAATGAACTTCACAATACCTGGGAGGTATTATGGTGTTTGGAAACCCCAAAGAGGAAGAGTGAATTTAAAAGTAGGTTGCAATTTTTATTGACCTCCATCCTGAGTCCAATATTTTTGTTCTAAAGAGTAGAACTAGCCCCTTTAAAAGAAAATCTCTTCATGTTAGGAATCCCAGCTGCCTTGTTTTCCCCAACTAAGTTATGTGTAAAACATAAAGAGAATTCTTAGATCTGCTGGGATATAGGGTTGCTGGGGTGGCTGTTAAAGAAAGAGAGCCAGAGACTCTCAGAAATCAATAAGAAAAGGAAGGCACTAGGGGCTAAAGTTAGAAATATTAAATCTCTGGACAAGATCTTTTTCTCTAAAGCTTAGAGATCTAATTGGTTTTCTTGGTTTTATCTCTCAGCAGTGGTTACCTAACACACAGATATCTCTTTTCAGATCATACACTTGTTATCTCTCTTCTCTTTTTTTTGTATTTCTTCAAGACAGACATGAGATGAGTAAAGATTCATAACCAGGAAAGAGGAGCCGCCTTGGTGGTCATATTCCATACCTCCTCTTAACTCATCATTGGTCCTTCTCTTCTTTGCTTATTTCTTTTCCATTACCCCTTCAAAAAGGAGATCAATGACCCTAAACTTCAAACTAAAACCTCCTCACACTACACAAAGCCATCTCCAAATACGTAAATAATAATGAACTAAAACTGAAAATATTCTAACACTGTTGTAAAAGTGTATTTCTCACTCTATGCTGTGGTCCTATGGAGGAAAGAGGAAAAAGAGGAAAGGGAGTCACTGAAAGTGACACATATAAGTTCCACTGATAAGAATTCATCATTTGGCCATACCTAGACACAGGGAGCTGGGATTTATAATCCCTGGTTGGGCCGCTGCATTTCAGCAACAATTTTAAGTGTAGAGTCTATAGTATAGATTCTATACCATGAACAGGAAAACAGAGATTCTGGTGGCTGGCTGGCTTTCTACAGTACTATATAAACATTAACACCAATAAAATATGATAAATGTGTGATTAAATCTATGATGTTCTACTATTGTTTGACTGATTTCTTTTTCCTGGTTAATTAAATCAAAGGTTCATTTACTATATGCTTATAATGTGAGTAGACATGATTCTAGGTTTGGGAGATACAGTAATGAATAAAACAGACAAAAACCACATCCCTCCTGAAGCTTATATCTTAGTGAAGGTATGTCAGAAACTAAGTAAAATTTATACTAAATTCTGTAGTTTAATTGAAAGAGATAAGTGCCATGAAGAAAAATAAAATTGGGGGAAAGGGAGAGAAAATGTGCGAAATGATTTCAATAGGATGGTCAGGTAAGACTTGAAAAGGGGCTATTTGGATAAGCCTGAAAGTGATTAGAGAGAGAGTCACATGCTATCCACGAAGGGCGTTTCAGGTAATGGTGTAAGTCCAGCGGGTATGTACAAGAAGCAAAGAGGTCTTGTGTGGCTAGAGTGGAATAAATAAGAAGGAGTTTTCTAGTAGATAAATTCACAAATGGAGGGAGGGTAGATTCTATGGCCTTATACCCATAGAAGATCTTTGGCTTTAACTCTACAGTAAAAAGTCCATTTGAAGGTTTTGTGTGGAAATGTGGTGTGTTCTGCCTTGCATTTTAATAGGATCACTCTTACGGCAGAGTTGAAAATCACTAAAGCAAGACAAGGTGGAAGCCTGTAGACCAGTTAGGAGGCTGTTAAAATAATTCAGGCAGGCAATATTAGTAGCATAGATCAGGTTGCCAAAACAGGTGGTGGTGAGATGTAGCTGGATTCTGGATACGTTTTAAAAGGAGAGCCAGAACAATTTGCTGCGAGCTTAGATGTGGGCAGGAAGGCAACAGAAGAGTGAAAATAACTAAGATTTTTGGTCTTAGTAACTGGAAGGTGGTGTTGGCATTGAGACATAGGGGAAAGCTAAATTTCAATCAGGTTTGAGGGGTGATATAGAAAGTTCTAAAACACAATTAGTTAAGATGTTTATTAATCATCAAAGTGGAGATATAGGGTAACAAATTGAATATACAAATCTGAAGTTCAAGGGAGAAAGAGTGGAGATTAAAATTTGGTATTTAAGGCATTTACATCCATGAGACTGAATGAGACCACCAAGTGTGTGAGTTCAAGGAGAGGTCCCAGGTCTAAGCAGTGGAGAGCACTAGTGTTAACAGATTGGGGCAGATGAAGAGATACGTGTCTTATCTCATTCTGCATATCTGAAAAAGTGGACTTAGAGTCAACTAAGGTTGCCAACATCATAATAATAGTCCCAACCTTGAAAAGAGTACTCAGAAAAGCTGTTGTTAAGAAAAATTAATGAATTATGTGCATTATTTTAGCAAACCCATAAGCACTAGACTACATACAGTTAATTACAGATACATATTTTCTTGGTTTACATTTCATCTAAGGAATTCAGAGTTCTGACAAGTTATGATTTTCAGTGAACTTACTGTTAATTCATTCTTATGTAGAGTAACAGGGAATTTCCCAACACTAGCTTCCCACCATAAAACTGGCAAATTTCCACAAGGCGGCAGCTATAATACAGTCATTTTCTATGATGCCATAACCTCGATCAAGAAGAGATTAGAAAGAGAACAGATTTTCCAGGCAGAGATAAAATCACTGTCTGCAAAATTTAGTGGATTCCAGTCTAAAAACTTCAAGCTTAAATAATTCAATTAACTATTCAGCATATCAGATTCCATTTTCCCTTCCTAAATTTCACATATCTCTCGAGTTTCCTCTCTATCTCTAATTAATGGAATTTTAAGCAACAAATGTCCATGTGGAAAACACTGGAAATTAAATCACAAACAAGGATACTCATGATGACTAAACAAATTTTTGAAAAGAGACTGGGAAGATTATGTATTGATAATTTATTATAGCTAGTACTTACATGATGCTTCCTATGTGGTAGGCACTTTTCTGTTGGGAAGAGTATTTATTTTTATTATTATTATTATTGCTAGTACTCACATAATTTTTTCTATATTAGGCCCTTTTCTTAGCACTTTATATCTATTTAATATAATATTCATAATAATTGAACAAAGCAGGTAAGATTATAATCTACATTTTACAGATGAAGAAACTCAGACACAAAGAGGTTTAGTAACCTGCCTAAGATTTCACAGCTAATGAGAAACCAGGATTTGGACCTAGGCTGTCCTGCTCCCAAGTCCCTGCTTTTATCCACCATGCTATGCTGCCTCTGATACATCATTAGCCTTAGGTTTTTCATTCTTTCATTAGCTGCCCATTTTTCATGCTATTCTTTGACCTATTTTTTTCTGTTGATTAAAGGGAAGATTTCCTTGAAAGAGTTCTAGCATTTTTGTTATTTATTGTCACAACTGGTGAGTCCATTGACCATTATTCATTAATGGTCATTCATTCACTCATTCAATTAAAAAGAACAATATTGACCATCCAATTTGTGGCAGAAATTAAATTAGGTGCTAGGTTTTGTCAACCAAAAGACTGAAAAGAGGTGTTAGATGTGTACACTTGATTAGAACTTAGTTTGATAAGTGATAAAGATCTGCACTACATCCTATGCGAGCAAAGAGAGGTGGGACAGGAACAAATTATTCCAATCCCAGACCTTGAACAAGGATGGGAGTCAGCCAGCTGATGGAGAAGGAAACATAAAGTACAGACAGAGACAATGTGTGAGCAAAGACATGGAGGCATAAACAAGTACAGTAAACTGGAAAAATTCCAAGTAGTTCAGCATTATTCATTTTTCAAAATTATTGAGCACTCACTAGGTGTCATACACTGTACTAAATACTGGAGACTCACAGAAAAATAAGACACAGTCCCCATGCTCAAGAAATTTAAAAACAAGTCATGGGTAACTCTTTGAAGAGGCATGGTTCTTTTGGCATAAATTGCTTAAGACCTTTTCAATTGTCCCTGTTTAACTCTAGCTTCTCATGAATAGCAAGAATCAGTACATTATATTACTTGGGGATACAGTCCTTGTTTGGAAGATATTCCCATTTCCACTTAGTGGTCTTCGCATCACAAGAAGGAGACAAGGACTTAACTTACAGGGTCCCGTGACTTTGGCTATGGGGCTCTGATCTCATCCAAATGGCACAGGGAGACTCTGAAGGACTTAAATCTGAAACTGACATGAGATGGAAATGTCCCATGCTTTATGTGTTTTAATGTGCTTCTTCTTTTGCTATAATGTCTCTTTTAAAAAGAGTTTAAATTCTGCAAAATGGATATCAGAATCATAAAACAGTAAACCTCATATAGCAATTTACTATAAAACAGAAGCTTAGATATAAAATGATGAGAGAAAGATAAAGTAGGCATATAAGTTACCCTTAACATCTGTGCTGAATAAATTTAAAACACCGGAATTTCAGATGCTGAGAATAACAATTGTGTTTGCTTGTCAGAGTCTGCTTTGGTCCGTTTGAGAAAAACGTCAGTCATTCTTAATGGGCTCTGCAAAACCCTAACCATGTCTTTGCCAAGACTCTCCTATAATCGTTACATGATAAGCCCCACTGTGCTTCACAATAAATCAGGGAGTTGCACAGCTAAGTTACATGATAAGCCTTTCTATATTGAATAGTAAATCATGGAATTCCTCAATAAAGTTACACACTAAAACTCCCTAGCTTGTTTATTTATTTTTTCCTTTATGGTATTATCTCCCAGTGGTGGGTAAAGGTCAACAATATGGCTTCTGCTCACCTGCTTCCCTTTATCCCTTCGTCATTCACATTTCTGGAGAATACTCCAAGTCCCTCCTGTCACACCCAGAGAATGGCGAATATTAAACCTGACAGAAACCCAAAAGACCTCAGAACTGGAATCTACCTTGATGGAATGATGAGGGTGGGAAATGGGGATGAAGAAGAAGTATGTGAAGTTAGAACACATTAGAAGGAGTAGAAACAATGAAGCTTTAACATACCTTTTGTTCCTGAGAAATCCATGGAATAAAGGTAATAGTAACATCAGTAAACATTCTCTAATGATAATTCAATGACTACAAACTATTACATTATCAAGATAAAGTTTTGTTTCCCTTAAGACATTATGAATATTGTTTAATGTCTACCTGCAGATACCCAGCACTTTATCCAAGTATGAAAGTGTACTAAGGGAGTCTAGGAGAAAGAATAGTCAGTCTGTCCACTTGCCCCACCTCCTCCCCAGGACACAGAGTCATCATAGAAATAATAAACTATGCTACTCAGTAGCAGGAAACATAAGCACCAACATGAATCTGTGGACTAGTAAGGCCTTTTATCACAAGAGTCTATATCTTGAGACAGATTTCATTTTGTTTAATTATATATAACTCACATACACAAATACGGTAGCATAAAATAAATACAGCATATTGAGATATGAAAATGACAAACTAGTGTACACTCAAACCTTACAAAGTCTCAAATACAATTATCAATTTAAAAAAATTAGATATTACATCTAGCTTCTCAGAAAAGATTTGCAAGCAGGGTAATAATGCATTGCCTGCTCATATTACTAAAACTTCATTACTCTACAAAATAGCCTACAGTACATTTGTAAGTATACTATTATCATAAATAATTAAACCCAAACAACGCTGGTCAAAATAAATAACCAAAGTACATTTTGTACTTTAATAATCTTGTTTCAACTGTGGGTTTGGGGGGGATTTTTTTGGGGGGGTTTGTTTTGTTTGATTCTTATTTACTTAAGTGCTAATTCCCATAAATTGGTAACCCACATTTTTTCTCTCAGTTGTCAATTAAATTTAAGAAGAACATATTGTGTAGACAAATGATCTTATGTAAAATGCTGCCAGTGCAGCATTACAAGGAAGAAACTTAATAGGAATTACAAGTTTGATAAATTCAACTTTAAACATATTTTACCTAGAACGTATGTGTGTATTTTTTTTCCTACTATTTATCAATAGGTCACAAAAACTCAGTCGATTTAAGTGAAAGTCTTAAGCTAAGTTTTTAAAAGCATATACTGTATTTTCCTACAGAAAGAAAAATAATGTGCTTAATTTCAATTATCCATATATAGGAAACAGTGATTAGGAGACATGCAGCAGGACAAACATTCAACATTTATGTTATATATTTCTCCAATTTTCTGGATGGATGAATGGATGGACGAGGAGACAGACATACAGATACACGTAACTGACAAAAACAAAAATAATCCATAAAAAAGAAATAACCACCACTTGTTGGACATTTCATGGATCAAGATCTGAGCTATGCATATTTAAAATATATAATCTTTAATATTGATAACTACACATCAGTCACATTTTTGTACGGTCAAACTGAGGTTCAGGGAAATTAAGTAATTTTTCTAAGCTCACACAGCTCTTAAGAATCAGAGCCAATAAGCTAAAATGGAGAAGAATCAGAAAAAAAAGAATACAGATATATACATTTATTTAGGTATAACTGAATCACTTGGCTGTACACTTGAAATTGACACAGTATTCTGAATCAACTATAGTTCAATTCAAAAAATAAAAATAATCAGAGCCAGGATTTAAATTTAGATTTACCTAGCTACAAAGCCTGTGTCTTACCCCTATACTATACTTTGCATCAGATGTGATAGAGCAGTCCCATGGTGTCTCTCTGAACAAATCAGATCTCTCAAAGATGGATCAGGACCTCCCATTACCTTTCTGGTCCCAGAGACCAGTGGGAAAACAAGCTCTTTTGCTTTCTTTTATGTGATGGGCTAGTTGCTTCAAATTATGTCCAAAAAAAAAAAAAGAGGGTGGAGTAGTTACTTAGTCTTACTATCTGTTTTCTTCCAAACAGGGAGCTTGTGGTACATGAGGAAAACAAACAAGAACAAGCAAAAAACAACAAAAAATCAATAAATCTTATGAAATTTCCTAATTTGGAGAAAGACTTTCTAGTTAAAGTATTTAACATTTTTTTCTTTCTTTTTGATATGTGTATAGAGTATTTAGCTTATCTGTATTCAGATTCAGATTGTTTTCTTAACCATGCGGCTTGGGGTGAGAATGTGGGAGGAACGGTGAAATATGTAGAAACTTGTTTCTTTAGTAATTCAAATTTCTATGTATTGAGTTGTTTACTCATCCACATTCAAAGCAGATTTTTCCTTGCATGCACCACTAGTTCAAAAATAGCCATCATCAGGACACTCCTGGGACTGGCCTAGAATGCAATGGGGTATTTTTCAAGGCTCTCAGCCATCTCTGGATTTGAAAAAGAAGGCTAGTAGATACCTTTTTTATTTTAAATCTAATCATTTTCCTCATTGTAACCTCATAAGCTTAGTGAAACTCTCAGCCTCTGATGATGTCTGGCCACTAGAGAGTTGTTCCACTGCTTCCAAATCTTGGCAATGCTATGAGAACCCTTCTACCAGGAGGGGTAGCATGAGGTGAAGGGAGGATGTGGCCCTTACCTACCCCAATTTTAGGAATTAGGTTCCAGGAGTAGCATTTGGTGGTCTGTGTTTCAAAATGAGCAGTGTCTCAAAGGGTAGATGGTTTCATTAAGTAAATAGAAGCATTTTCTCTAATGATGCTAAGTGGTATGTCCCTTTTACTGAAGAAAGGGCATCTCATGCTGTTAGGGGAAGGAAGAGAGGGGTCTGGGGAAGGTCAGAGCACTCATGCAAAGACCCTGAGCTTTGGTGCAGAAGACAGAAAGGGAAACCAGTGAGCGTCCACCCACCCGTCAAGTGAAGGGAGTTATGACTCTGAAAGATCTGTGCAGACAAGCCCCTTTTGGACACTATCTATGGACAGTGCTGAATGTCTAGGGATAATTAGATTTTCAGGTAGGTATGCATCACCCAAAATGTTTTTAGAAATATATTAGCCGGGAAGTTTTAATTGTTAACATTTTCCTCTGAGCCTAAGTCCTTGCACACAACTGCCACATTCTTTGACTGGAAATATTAGTTTTGTTATGCCACTTTCCTGCCTTAAAAATCTCTAATGTCTTCTGTTTGCTTAATGAGATAAAGTGCACAGGCTTCATTCTGGCATTCAAAGCATTTCATTCTCAGGCCTCAACTGACATACCCAGCTTTATAATCTATCTTGTGCCGCCCATATTTATCCACTACAATCATTTACATCTAGTCCCTGTCCCTTGAAAATACCCAACGGCTCTCATCTCCGTGCCTCTGCGAATGCTGTTTCCTTCTCCTAATCTGTTCTTCCACCCCTTTGCTCCTTTCAAGGATAGAGAGACTCCCTAATGCCTTCTTTGAACTCACCACCCCTGCAGTTATTTCTCCCACTTTGAACTCCTGTTAGTATTTAACATCTGGGATGCTCATTTGGCCCTTGCCACTTGCTGCCTTTTATTGTTTATGAAAATGATTATTTTCTTAGATTTTTGCAAGCATTTTTCTACTCATTTTTCCTTTTTCTTTTTTTTTGTTAATTCCCTCACCTCCAGGACCTAGAATAGTGTTTCGTGTTCAATAGATGCTCAACAAATGTTCATGACTTGAAAAAAAAGAATGCTAAGGAAGGAAGTTAATTTAAACATATTTAATAATAATTAAGTTCAGTTTTCACAAACATTTTTTTCATGTAATTTTCAAAGCAGCTCTAGAGGTGTGTAATATTATCTCAGTTTCACATGTGAGAAAAGTGAAGCTCAGAGAGATGAAAATACATGCTAATGTTTACACAATCCAAAGGAGGCTACATCTGTCTGTTTGCCACTAGATTCCAAATGCCCAGCACAATCCCTTGCACATGAATATTTTCTGTGCAATAAGTTTGCAATAATCAACTTTTTAACAAACTAATAAATTTATGTTGGAATTATGTTTGCTTCTAAATCCCAAGCTCTGTATTTATGATATGAAAAATTTTATGGATTTGGTAAATTCAGACATATTTGTTATGCAGAAGTAGCTGAAAGCTGGTTTGCTCCTCATGAAATTTGAAAAAAGGGTTAACTCTAAACAGCAGGAAGTACTAGAAAAATTTCCAGTCCCAGCAGGGGACATAAGAAAAATATATGTAACTTCAATAATGATATAGGTCATTGTTTTCCAAAATGCAATCCAAGGAAATTTCACAGTACAACACTAGGTGTTCTCTTTTTTCTCTTTCTTCCATGCTTTCTTTATTGTGTGTGTGTGTGGTTGTGATGTTCTTCAATCATATGTGTTTGGAAAATGCTGGTGTAAACACAGTCTCTTTACTATGACTTTAAATATGTGAGATACATTATGACTCTCCAGGTATGGATAGAATAAGGAGTATTTCCCAACAGAATTTAGCCACAGAACTATTTTTCTCACAACAACCCTAAGACTAGAAGTTCATAAAACAGGCTTTGGGAAACACTCTTGTGAGTATGTACATGTATGAGATATTTCTTATGAGTTTCTAAAAGAAGTATAGGTGTATTGTGATAAATTCCTAAAACTAAGAATGCTGTCACGACTGGGTTATCTCCAATGTTATTTAGTATGTTGGAGGGAACAGGCAGTATGACCATGGGTCTAAGATGTTTCTACTCTTATTTCTTGGAGCCTAACATTTTGTCTTTTATTATCACATTCTCTTCCATTCATTTGGGAATCCTACTGGGAGTGAGACAACACAGATGTCTATATACTGTGTGCAGTGAATATTTATTGTGCTTTTCTAACCCTTCCCCATACTACTGGTAATGGCATCCACTTTCTTTGGGGAGTTGCCTTTTCTCATCCCTGTGTAATTCTAGTGGGCTGGCCAAATACACAACTGTGGGGCTGGGCAAGTGTCAGTTCACTTTTTCAGTAAAAGTCTAGTGGAGAGCACGTAGTCCAAGCCAGGATAAGCAGTGTCCTTCCCAAAGCTCTTTTAATTTGGACCTGGAGGAGATGAGTTCTTTCACATTATGTTCTAAAAGCTGGAAGGGTATGTCTGGAGCTACCAATGACCACATTCCCTTACATCAACATATTTTTCTTAGAAGATAGCTAACGATAGGAAAGACTAAACCTGTTCAGAGACAAATAAGGATGCGAGGAAAGGAGAGAAGAATGGAACAGGAAAGAGCAAGAATGAGAGAAAGAGAAAGAGCACAAAAGGGCAAGAGCTGACATTGTTTTTTTTGAATTCCTGGTTTTGGTCATATCTGAAGCATGTGTCTCTTTGGACTTCCCAGTTACGAGTCAGTGCATTCTTTTTTTCTGCTTAACTAGTTTAAGTTCTGATACTACCAACAAAAAGCAAAGCTACAACAAAAAGCAAAGCTACTACAATGTTGGGATGGTTTTACATAGTGTGCCTGGGGAAATATATTCTCTTACTTAATTTGGTAGTTACCTGCGTGCTCAGGGTCAGTGCAAATGACAGTAGACTGTAGGTTTTTAAATTTATAAAATATTACTATTAAGACAAGACCTTGAGAAATAATATAATCCAACTCCCTGATTTTGCAGGTAGAAAAACTGAGGCATAGAAAGCTGAAGCGATTTTCCCTAAAAATGTAACATCAACTAAAAGAGCACAACCAGGACTAAACTCAAGTCTATGTTCTTTTCCATTTTAACATATTTTCTAATTTTGTCCTCATTTTTTGTCCATGAAGAAAGTGAGTAGGAAATGACATTGTGTATTAGGAAGCAGCTTATGTGGTAGAGAGAATATTGGACTTTGTGTAGGAAGTCTGAGTTTGAATCACAGGTCTGTCATTTCCTTAGGCAGGTTACTTAACCTCACTGAACCCAAGTTCTATTACACAGAAAATGAGGCTAATAATATATACCTTGCATACTTCAAATAATGATTTCTGTAAAAGCACTTTGCAAACTCTACAACACTACTCAAGAGATACTCCAAAAATTATTCTCTGTCATCATGAATATGCTTTATTTTCTTCTTTTGTAAAATGAAGTTTTTACAACTCATTTCAGGGGCAGTTACCCCTTTATCCATATAGGGTAATGACCCTATATTTTGTAGTAACTGTTTCATTTTACTCTCACACTGGGAAGTTTAGCCAACCTAACAGCCATAGGGTATGTTTAATTCTACATGTGCATTTCAGGACAGTAGTATAAACACATGCTACAATTGATAGGACATACCCAATTTTTCTGATCCATATTCCTGAAGGCAGGGTCACTTGACAGAATTCTGTTCTCTCAGCTACCCTGGCACACCTTGATTTTTCTAAATAAAAAATCATTTTCATTGAGTACTTTTATAAATCAGCATGATCATCCTTCTTTTAAGATTATCAGAGGGAGGATGGTTACAAACTGCCAACCTAAATCCCCTTGAAAAACTTTCATTCCTATATCTCAAATGATATAATTATAGAAAAAATTTTGCATATATATATATGTATATGGAGAGGAAGCAGTTTTATAATTGTTTCCAAAATCAGTTGCCTTTTCTATAGTAGATTATTTTTCTCTACATCAACAACACCAGAATTGACCTTGTGATTTGCTTTGACCAGTGAAATTTGAGCAGAAGTGACACTTGACACTTTCAAGCAGAAGCTGTAAGAACCATTAAGAGATTCTGCCCTCTTCCTTTTCCCTCTGCCATAATACTAACAGTATCCCAGATTGGGAACGCTCCTTCAGTCTGAGTCCCAGACTGAAGAGCCAAAGCCAGCAATCAATGAAGATGTAACATGACTGAGAAATGCACCTTCCTTAACGTGAGCCTCTATATTTTGAGGTCTTTTGTTACTGAAGCATAACTTGACTTAAGCTCATCGACACAGTGTGTGATGACATGTTAAATATACTGAGCTTCCATATAGTAGTGATAGTTCCTTCTCAGTACAGATGGAGAGACTAAAAGTAAAAGAAAGAAACCCAACCATGAGGAAAGTAAAAAACTGTGCACCAAGTAAACTAAATGTTTGTCAGTATTTTACTGGTGGTACTTTCCATTCTTCAATTGATTTTTTAAATAGATAAAATTCAAAGATTTTTAATGATGTTTCTAAATAGTTTACAACTTCCAGTCATGGAATAAAAGTATCCAAATCCTGCTAAATTGAGAACTCTAATATCAATCCATAGACATTTTTAAAACTCTAATATCAATCCATAGACATTTTAATAAAAATAAATCACAATCACACAGTGACACTCTTACCTTTCATTGTATTTTACCAGAAAGACTAACTGCAGTGCCCTTTTGAATTCCCCCACCATAAATTCCTTCACTGGGCCATATTCCCTCTCTCTTTGCCAGTACAACTGCACAATGTCACTTGGCCAACAAGAGCTACCTCTAAAGTCGTACATACCAAACAGCATGTAGAGACTAACAGACAGTAAATTTAAAATCCAATTTGAATAGTTATCAATTTCACATAGAAACCTAGGTAATGCATATCTGATCACATTATTATATGTTCTTTATCTTTCATTAAAAGGCAAAGGATGAACATGCTTGCTCTTCCCCCAGAAGAAAATTACTTTAAAACATAAAGTGCACAGTTTGCCCTAAATGCCCTTTAAATTGTGTATCTCCAGGAAAATCCTCAAGTCAAAACAGTGAAGAATATGTTAAATAATTTCCAATAAAACCTAACTAATTTCTTAATCTCCCTGTCCAATAGCATAATATTTGCTCACCACAAGAAATACCTGGTTTAAACAATTTAGGCACATTCCATTCTAATCTGTTCATAGATTATACGAAGAAAAAAACATAAAATCATTAAAGATAATGAAGCACCAATCCTCTGAGCTGCTTTGTTGTATTTATATCTTAAGAAATTGTGTCTTTAGTTGCGAATTAAAAATGAGTTGTCAGGTTCCCTTAATAATTAATGCTGAAGTGAACAACTGTTTCAAGTACAACACATTCCATTTAATGTTAAACAGTGTTATATTTACTGTAATTCCACCTTTCATCCTAATGTCAACCTCTAAATCTTTAATGCTTTAATCACACTTCTTTTTCTGATATCCCTTGTGAGTTTCTCAAACCAATGCCCACTCCTTTGTGATAAGGTGGGCATTTTATGCTGCAAAGGTTAGTCAGCAGCAATTGTTAATTATTAAGGAAAACAAAATGCAGCTGCTGGAAAATTGTGTTTGTTCCCAGCAGGGCATGTTACCTTTAATCTCTACTGACACTGAGGGAAGTGAAGTCATAAAAGGGAGATAATGCATTTCAAGAACATGGCCCCATAGAAAATTAAAGAATTTCCTATAAAATTAATGAGCCTAATTACAGATAATGTCCACATTTTCCTTTCAGTATGTTATCCGCCTTTCTGATAGAGAGCTGGAAAGAGGGGAAGCATGGGTTGAGTTCCCAAGGAGCAGCTTAGTTGCTGGTTGGGTGGAGTCAGGAGAAATGAGAAGAAAGTCAAACTTTGTACTTCAGGGCTTCTATTTTTCCTGGAAACTAATGAGAGGATGAAGGGCCAATATGTGTTAAGAATGCTCTGTCTGCAAAGTAATGTACAAGGCGAGGCATATTTTAGCTCTGCCATTTACCAGGTTTGGGGCCTTGGGCCATAATTTCACCTGAGACTTCATTTCCTCACCGTTATCATGGGTTATTTCAAGGATTCGTTTAAGATATTTTATGTAAAGCTCTTAGTGCAATGCTTGGAACCCAAAAACCCTGCACTAAATATTACCAAATAGTTATTGAATTGTCACTGCAATTCAGAGAATTAGATACTATTATCTCCAATATCATTATCTCCCAATTTAAGCAGGTAGTATGTAGAGGACCCAAAATGTGACCTTGAGTCCTTCACATATTCAAAGACTTCAAAGACTTCAAAGACTGAGCTAAGATTATGTCTTTCATGTGTAAAATGGACCATTTGCCGCCTTCCAAAAAGACAGATGAATAATAAGTGAATAAAGTTTACTCCCCTTCTTCAATAGGTAACTTTTATTTCTAACTTAGTGTTTATAGAAATTCAAGTGGGAAAGATGGCTATATGACAGTTTCAAGAAGGAAGAGCCTCAAGGAACAGCCCCTCAAAGCAGCCTGAATTTCCATATTCTTA
Source organism: Orcinus orca (assembly GCF_937001465.1). Taxonomy (NCBI): domain Eukaryota; kingdom Metazoa; phylum Chordata; class Mammalia; order Artiodactyla; family Delphinidae; genus Orcinus; species Orcinus orca. The sequence continues at coordinate 126,107,487 of NC_064559.1, forward strand.
AATGCCTTCTGTGCATTGCTCAAAACCTGCAACCTCCTTCAGGAGTCAAAAGCCACAATTATCATCCCAAAATGAATCTGGAGTAGTAAAACTACAATAAAGGCAACTGAACAAAGCCTAGTTTTTAGAGTTAACTGAGCTTCATGGTGCTTCTGGGGAGGAGGGAATCTTACTGAGTCAGACGCTTTGGGGCCCAGGAATTGATATTGATAAGAATCCTCAGAATGGTCCTAATGTAAAAAATCCCTGACCATTTTGGTTCATAAACCACTGTGAAAATTTGTTGAATCCTATGAATAGTCTACCTAGACAAAAATGTACATTTGTACTTAGGTATCCTACATGGATTTTCCTTTTGATCTAGTGAATTTTAAGAGTTTAAAGTCTAAGACTGTAAGCTGTAAGTTAGAGCAAGTCTTTTAATACTGTCCTCAGCCCATGAGTCTTCCCTGAGGATTGGGGTTGCCCCTGATGTGATCAGTGGTCCACAGCTGGCTGCTTAGTGATCACTGGGTGGATGGGTATGCCGAGGGCACAGTATCTGCTCAGAATTGGTGAATTTGTCCCCAATGTCCTGGAATATCTGGTCCAACCTAATGGCGAAGACCCCTCAGAAGGCACATTTTTTCAGCCCTCCACATATACTAGTCCGATGAATAACTTTTAGTAATACATCTTACGTAAAATATACCTTACATGAATTTTAATTCACATATGTGAAGGCATTTTTATAAATTATAAGGCACTATGCAAGCCACAGTTAAAATTCCTTGAACTTTTCATTTCAAGAGAAAGACAGAAAAATGAACATTTTCCATTTTTTCACATAATCCTTATAGTAGCCCTCAATAATAACTCTGTTTTGCACTTAAGAAAACATACATCATAAAAGTTTCAAAGTTTCTGTTTAATATCCTAAAAATGTTTACCACACTTCTCCACTTTGCAAAGATTAAATAAATTGCTGAGGTATGAAACTTGGGCAGAATATTCCTTAACGAAGATATTCCTTACCAGCTTTAGATTGATGTTGTGCCAATAAGGGAAAAACTGCACTCAGCAGCTGCATTTTCTCAGCTGTAGGAGAATATTCCACAATGATACTGTACAACATAATAGGACAAAACTTAGTTGTTAAAATCGTGATCTTCAGATTCAGACACACCTGAGTTCAACTCCCATTTTTACCACTTACTAGCTGTGTGACCTTGGAAAATTTACTTAAGGTCTCAAAGCCCTGTTTGCTTCATTAATAAAAAGGAAACATATTTCTCATGAGGCTATTGTGTAGATTAAATGAGAGATGCAGCTTTAGTGCTTGGCATAGGTCTGATACAGAGTAAGCCATCTGTGTATATTACCATTTGCTCTGCCATTTATCATGTATTTATTATACACCTCCTATGAATCTCTTTAATAGTTTTTGAAAATTGAAATTCCAGGAGGGTTGAAGTAACCCATTAAGATAGGCTACTCTGTTGTTCTTACGTTTTATTGCCTTTTTCTTGAGCTTTAGTCCCTTGGCTCTACTTCCACTAATACTATGCATTTCCTCTTTCATGTCTCAAAACAGAGCAAGCTTTTTGCCCAGCATTAAGGAAAACAGAGATAAATAAGGGAAAATGCCTGTCTTGATGACCTCGATGTTTAGAGACACAGAGCAGAAAACATCAGTGATTACCTTACACTGGCTGCTATCGGGGCCCAGAGAAGGAGAAGGGAGGAGATTATTCCTTAGCTGTGGTGGGTGAAGGACTACACAACTGACACAAGAAGCAAAGTATCATGTGCAGAGGTGGACAGGTGAAGCTAGCTAGGCAGACAGAGGGCAAACCATGAATGCATAATAAGCTGCATGAATCTGGATTTCACTCTGAAGGAAATGAAGAACTAATGATGTGGGGAGGAAGATGATGTAAGGGAAAGGGGAGAGTAGAAGATGGCTTACAAGGGTGAGGCTAGAGTCTTAGAGGGCGAGGATGCCAGGCCCTGAACTAGAGACACACATGGCAGAGCAGAATTACGGAAAGAGAATGACTTCCGTTTGGAACACACTGAGCAGGAGGTTTGTGGGGATGGTGAACGGCACTTGCTTCTTTTTTTTCCATCTAAAAAGGGAGTTTGGATCAATTGCTTTATCGAACTGAAACTGGGTCTGCTTGCTAGCCTTGCAGCAAAACCCATCTGCTAACACCAAGTTGTGGTGGAAAGTACAGCATTAATTGCCAGCCATGTGGCTGACAGGGTCTTGGTGCTCCGGCCGGGTGTCAAGCCTAAGCCTCTGAGGTGGGAGAGCTGAGTGCAGGACATTGGACCACCAGAGACCTCCTGGCCCCACGTAATATCAATTGACGAGAGCTCTACCAGAGATCTCCATCTCAACGCTACGACTCAGCTCCACTCAATGACCAGCAAGTTCCAGTGCAGGACACATCATGCCAAACAACTAGTAAGACAGGAACACAACCCCACCCATTAGCAAAGAGGTTGCCTAAAATCATACTAAGTTCACAGAGACCCCAAAGCACAGCACCGGACATGGTCCTGCCCACAAGAAAGACAAGATCCAGCCTCATCCACCAGAACACAGGCAACAGTCCCCTCCACCAGGAAGCATACACAACTCACTGAACCAACCTAACTCACTGGGGAAAGACACCAAAAGCAACGGGAACTACGAACCTGCAGCCTACAAAAAGGAGACCCCCAAACACAGTAAGGTAAGCAAAATGGGAAGACAGAGAAAAATGCAGCAGATGAAGGAGCAAGGTAAAAACACACCAGACCTAACAAATGAAGAGATAATAGGCAGTCTACCTGAAAAAGAATTCAGAGTAGTGATAATAAAGATGATCCAAAATCTTGGAAATAGAAAGCAGAAAATACAAGAAACGTTTAACAAGGACCTAGAAGAACTAAAGAGCAAACAAACAGTGATGAACAATACAATAAATGAAATTTAAACTTCTCTAGAAGGAATCAATAGCAGAATAACTGAGGCAGAAGAAGGATAAGTGACCTGGAGGATAAAATAATGGAAATACCTATCACAGAGCAGAATAAAGAAAAAAGAATGAAGAGAATTGAGGACAATCCCAGAGACCTCTGGGACAATATTAAATGCAGCAACATTCGAATTATAGGGGTCCCAGAAAAAGAAGAGAAAAAGAAAGGAACTGAGAAAATATTTGAAGAGCCTATAGTTAAAAACTTCCCTAATATGGGAAAGGAAATAGTAAATCAAGTACAGAAAGTGCAGAGGGTCCCATACAGAATAAATCCAAGGAGAAACATGCCAAGACACATGTTAATCAAACTATCAAAAATTAAATACAAAGAAAAAATATTAAAAGCAGCAAGGGAAAAGCAACAAATAACATACAAGGGAATCCCTGTAAGGTTAACAGCGAACCTTTCAGCAGAAACTCTGCAAGCCAGAAGGGAGTGGCAGGACCTATTTAAAGTGATGGAAGGGGAAAACCTACAACCAAGATTACTCTACCCAGCAAGGATCTCATTCAGATTTGACAGAGAAATTAAAACCTTTACAGACAAGCAAAAGTTAAGAGAATTCAGCACCAGCAAACCAGCTTTACAACAAATACTAAAGGAACTTCTTTAGGCAGGAAACAAGAGAAGGAAGACGTACAATAGCAAACACAAAACAATTAAGGAAATGGTAATAGGAACATACATATCGATAATTACCTTAAATGTAAATGGATTAAATGCACCAACCAAAAGACATAGGGTGGCTGAATGGATACAAAAACAAGACCCAAACAGATGCTGTCTACAAGAGACCGACTTCAGACCTAGGGACACATACAGACTGAAAGTGAGGGGATGGAAAAAGATATTCCATGAAAATGGAAATCAAAAGAAAGCTGGAGTAGCAATTCTTATATCAGACAATATAGACTTTAAAACAAAGACTATTACAAGAGACAAAGAAGGACACTACATAATGATCAAGGGATCAATCCAAGAAGAAGATATAACAATTGTAAATATTTATACACCCAACATAGGAGCACCTCAATACATAAGGCAAATGCTAACAACTATAAAAGGGGAAATCGACAGTAACAGAATAAAATAGGGGACTTTAACACCCCACTTTCACCAATGGACAGATCATCCAAAATGAAAATAAATAAGGAAACACAAGCTTTCAATGACACATTAAACAAGATGGACTTAATTGATATTTATAGGATATTCCATCCAAAAACAACAGAATACACATTCTTCTCAAGGGCTCATGGAACATTCTACAGGATACAACATATCTTGGGTCACAAATCAAGCCTTGGTAAATTTAAGAAAATTAAAATCATATCAGGTATCTTTTCCGACCACAATGCTATGAGACTAGATATCAATTACAGGAAAAAAACTGTGAAAAACACAAACACATGGAGGCTAAACAATACGTTACTAAATAACCAAGAGATCACTGAAGAAATCAAAGAGGACATCAAAAAATACCTAGAAACAAAAGACAATGAAAACATGATGGCCCAAAACCTATAGGATGCAGCAAAATCAATCCTAAAAGGGAAGTTTATGGTAATGCAATCCTACCTCAAGAAACAAGAAAAATCTCAAATAAACAATCTAACCTTACACCTAAAGGAACTAGAGAAAGAAGAACAAAAAGCCCCCAAAGTTAGCAGAAGTAAAGAAATCATAAAGATCAGATCAGAAATAAATTAAAAGGAAATGAAGGAAACAATAGCCAAGATCAATAAAACTAAAAACTGGTTCTTTGAGAAGATAAACAAAATTGATAAACTTAATGGTTTATCATCAAGACTCATCAGGAAAAAAAGGGACATGACTCAAATCAACAAAATTATAAATGAAAATGAAGTAACAACTGACTGCAGAAATACAAAGGATCATGAGAGATTATTACAAGCAACTATAAGGAAATAAAATGGAAAATCTGGAAGAAATGGACAATTTCTTAGAAAAGCACAACCTTCCAAGACTGAACCAGGAAGAAATAGAAAATAAAAACAGACCAATCACAAGCACTGAAATTGAGAATGTGATTAAAAATCTTCCAACAAACAAAAGCCCAGGACTAGATGGCTTCACAGGCGAATTCTACCAAACATTTAGAGAACAGCTAACACTTACCCTTCTCAAACTCTTCCAAAATATAGCAGAGAGAGGAACACTCCCAAACTCATTCTACGAGGCCACCATCACCCTGATACCAAAACCAGACAAAGATGTTACCAAAAAAAGAAAACTACAAGCTAATATCACTGATGAACATAGATGCAAAACTCCTCAACAAAATACTAGCAAACAGAATCCAACAGCACATTAAAAGGATCATACACCATGATCAAGTGAGGATTACCCTAGGAATTCAAGGATTCTTCAATATATGCAAATCAATCAATGTGATACACCATATTAAAAAATTGAAGGAGAAATACTATATGATAATCTCAACAGATTCTTCTTCTCAGCAGAAGCTTTTGACAATATTCAACACTCATTTATGATAAAAATTCTCCATAAAGTAGGCATAAAGGGAACTTACCTCAACATAATAAAGGCCATATATGACAAACCCACAGCCAACATCATCCTCAATGGTGAAAAACTGAAACCATTTCCACTAAGATCAGGAACAAGACAAGGTTGCCCACTCTCACCACTATTATTCAACATTGTTTTGGAAGTTTTAGCCACAGCAATCAGATAAGAAAAAGAAACAAAAGGAAAACAAATTGGAAAAGAAGAAGTAAAACTGCCACTGTTTGTAGATGACATGACTCTATACATAGAGAATCCTAAAGATGCTACCAGAAAACTACTAGAGCTAATCAATGAATTTGGTAAAGTAGCAGGATACAAAATTAATGCACAGAAATGTCTTCCATTCCTATACACTAATGAATGAAAAATCTGAAAGACAAATTAAGGAAACACTACCATTTACCACTGCAAGAAAAAGAACAATATATCTATGAATAAACCTACGTAAGGAGACAAAAGACCTGTATGCAGAAAACTATAAGACACTGGTGAAAGAAATTAAAGATGATACAAACAGTTGAAGAGATATACCATGTTCTTGGATTGGAAGAATCAACATTGTGAAATTGACTATACTACCCAAAGCAATCTACAGATTTCATACAATTCCTATCAAGCTATCAATGGCATTTTTCACAGAACTAGAACAAAAAATTTCACAATTTGTATGGAAACAAAAAAGACCCCAAATAGCCAAAGCAATCTTGAGAAAGAAAAACAGAGCTGGAAGAATCAGGCTCCCTGACTTTAGACTATACTACAAAGCTACAGTAATCAAGACAGTATGGTACTGGCACAAAAAGAGAAATATAGATCAATGGAACAGGTTAGAAAGCCCAGAGATAAACCCATGCATATATGGTCACCTTATCTTTGATAAAGGAGGCAAGAATATACAATGGAGAAAAGACAACCTCTTCAATAAATGGTGCTGGGAAAAATGGACAGTTACATGTAAAAGAATGATATTAGAACACTTCCTAACATCAGACACAAAAATAAACTCAAAATGAATTAAAGACCTAAATGTAAGGCCAGACATTAAAAACTCTCAGAGGAAAACAGAGCAGAACACTTTATGACATAAATCACAGCAAGATCCTATTTGACCCACCTCCTAGAGAAAAGGAAATAAAAACAAAAATAAACAAATGGGACGTAAGGAAACTTCAAAGCTTTTGCACAGCAAAGGAAACCATAAAGAAGACGAAAAGACAACCCTCAGAATGGGAGAAAATATTTGCAAACGAAGCAATGGACAAAGGATTAATCTCCAAAATTTACAAGCAGCTCATGCATCTCAGTATCAAAAAAACAAACAACCCAATCCAAAAATGGGCAGAAGACCTAAGTAGACATTTCTCTGAAGAAGATATACAGATTGCCAACAAACACACGAAAGGATACTCAACATCACTAATCTTTAAAGAAATGCAAATCAAAACTACAATGAGGTATCACCTCACACTGGTCAGAATGGCCATCATCAAAAATCTAGAAACAATAAATGCTGGAGAGGGTGTGGAGAAAAAGGAACCCTCTTGCACTGTTGGTGGGAATGTAAATTGATCTAGCCACTATGGAGAACAGTATGGAGGTTCCTTATAAAACTAAAAATAGAACTACCATATGACTCAGCAATCCCACTACTGGACGTATACCCAGAGAAAACCTTAATGCTAAAAGAGTCATGTACCACAATGTTCATTGCAGCACTATTTACAATAGCCAGGACATGGAAGCAACCAAAGTGTCCATCAACAGATGAACGGATAAAGAAGATGTGGCACATATATACAATGGAATATTACTCAGTCATAAAAAGAAAAGAAATTGAGTTTTTTGTAGTGAGGTGGATGGACCTAGAGACTGTCATACAGAGTGAAGTAAGTCAGAAAGAGAAAAACAAATACCGTATGCTAACACATATATATGGAATCTAAAAAAATACATAAATGGTTCTGAAGAACCTAGGGGCAGGACAGGTATAAAGATGCAGATGTAGAGAATGGACTTGAGAACACGGGGAGGGGGAAGGGTAAGCTGAGACGAAGTGAGAGAGTGGCATTGACATATATTCACTATCAAGTGTAAAATAGTTAGTGGAAAGCAGTTGCATAGCACAGGGAGATCAGCTCGGTGCTTTGTGTCCACCTAGAGGGTTGGAATAGGGAGGACGAGAGGGAGATGCAAGAGGGAGGGGATATGGGGAAATATGTATACACATAGGTGATTCACTTTGTTATACAGCAGCAGCTAACACAACATTGTAAAGCAATTATACTCCAATAAAGATGTTAAAATAATAAAATAAAAATAAAAATGGAGTTTGAGGCATGGACCCCATTATTTGTTTCTTAGGCCTACCATAAGAAAGTATAACAAACTGGTGGCTTCAAACAGCAGAAATTTATTCTCTCATAGTTTTTGAGGCTAGAAGTCCGAAATCAATGGGTTGACAGGCCATGATCCCATCTGAAGGCTCTAGGGGATAATCCTTCCTTGACTTTTCCTAGCATCTGGTGGGTGCCAGAAATCCTTGGTGTTCCTAAGGCTTGTAGATGCATCACTCTAATCTCTGTCTTCATCTTCACATGGGACAGTCTTCTTCTATGTCTTTGTGTTCAAATTTCCTTCTTCTTTCAAAGTTACCAGTCATTGGATTAGGGCCCACCCTAATCCAGTGTGATTTCATCCTAACGTGGTTATATCTGCAAAGACCCTGTTACCAAATAAGGTCTTATTCACAGGTTTTGGTGGGCATGAATGCAGGTCGGGGCACTATTCCACCAAATACAACCCCTGCATCCTATTTACGAGGGTATCATCAGTGGCTGACGGACTTTGAAGACCCAAGGAAACCATGCTCACCACCTGTGGAAGACTATCACTTGATAGAGGCCACCAGAAGCAGAGAGACCACAATGTACAAGAGTCTGCCTAGTAGCTGAAGAAAAGCTTCCCCGTCCATCCTCCTGCCCAGATCCAACAGACCTTAGGAAAAGAGACGACCCTGGGGTCTACATAAACCCTTGGAGTAGGAGAGGAAAAGCAAGAAGTTTGGCTAAATCTACCCTCCTCATTTAAAAGATGGAGGGGAAAGGTTTGAATTAAATATGGGATTAAGACTATACATTATATTGGACTTAATTTTAATAAGTGACAGTGGCTGAAAAGTTATGGAATCATCCCAGATGTCATGAGGGGCCAAAAAGTAAGATTTAACGTGATAAAGTGGAAGTCAGTTATTGGAGAATAAAATTCACATCTATACCCCAATATATAGACAGAAGGCTCCTCTGATTACATGCATTAAGAAGATGTCTAATTATGCTGAGATGTCACAATGAAGCTGTGGTTAAAGGCCTTAACACAACTCACAGGAACCGAGAAAAAACCTCAACAAGGTGTACCATATCTGTAAGGCGGGACCCAACCATAGCCATGGAGAGAATTTCACTCAGAATGAAAATAAGAAAAGCTCTCATGTTCAGGAAGCCAAAGCAAGCCCCAGAGGACTTGTATTACACTGACCCCCTTCTCTACATCTGCCTTTTCCTTGTCTTTTTACTGCCTGCAGAGGAATTTAAGTTTTACACAATAATATTCTCTTTTCCTCCTCAAAGCGCGCTCTCTCTCCACTCCAGTCATGATGGTTTCTGGCAAACAGCGTTCATCCTTTTTTTAAAATACTCAGTGTCACTTTTCAAATCGCTCCCCACCCCACCCACTGACCCCCTCCCATCAACCACATTCCCTAAAGACACCCTTTTCAGGCAGAACAGGGTACTAAGAGCCAAACAAGAAAACTGAAAAGTGAAAAAGAATACTGGAGTTGATCAAAATGAGGAAAATTAGTTTAGCCATGGTTTCAATCCCCTCTGGTCATCAGAGTAGGTATTCCAGGCATACTGTTTCAACTGGGGTTCACCATCAGCCACATTTTAAAAAGTCTGCTTTTCTAGTATTATCATACCAGCTGGAGTTACTTATTTCATTCCAGCTCAGTAGGAATCCACAGGCTGCATAAAAATACATTAAGGAATATTTATAAGATGGCAAACAGGACCAAATGTATGGGAAAGAATAATATTGTGCATTGCTCATTACAAACATGATTATTTTGTGTTTGTAACGGATGTGTTGTTAAGGCACAGTGGGTTGTTTGAAGTTTACAAGTTTGTTATGGATTGATTTATTCATGAAATGCTTTGTTTCTATGACAACTTTATTGGTTTGCCTGTGGTCTAAATACATATAGGCATGGCAGGAATTCCACAGTACAAAACAAATTACACAGTCCTCTCTGAATCACTTGCTGCCTTTAGGGAGTGTAGCAAAAGGATTTCCAACCAGGGCAGACATCACCATACACAGGGCCAGCATTAGAGAGCTCACATAATAAAGGGGAAAAAGGCTTTTCAAGAAGAACAACTTAAAAGTCTCCAACAGCCTCCAACTCTATAATATAAGATGGAAATGAGCAACAAAATGCCCAACCTAAGATAAGAGAATACAATCTACCCACAATGCATGAGGTTTTTATTCAAGAGAAAACACTGATCAAAGACCCATATTTCCTGCTATAAATAATACCCCTTGAAGGATACCATTAATATTCACAACAGTTGTGTAACTACAAAAGACACTGAGAATTGTTGTTTAAAGAAAATAATAATGGGTTTTTGGAGATAAAAGAGAAGGATGGAAGAGAAAAAAAGAGAGAGAAAAAGAAAGATATTTACTGTGGACCAAGGATAATCAAGGAGGGAACAGCTCTGAGTTATCCAGTGAAACTTAAGTCAGGGAAATCATGCCTGAGGAGATTTAGACCTTGTGAAAGCTGGAAAAGAGAGGGCAGATTTGAAATAATTTTCCTCATATTACCCCAGAAATGGATACCCATGTATTCATGAGAGGAAAAATTAAAATGAGGAAGATTATTTAGAATAAATTGTTGTTCTTTATAAATCCAAAGAATGCCATGTTACATAATGGACATAGTCTTATATACAGTGAGATAGTATGAATTTAGATTAAAAATATACATGAAGCAAGATGTGTTTCCCAAAAATCATTATTTTAACTTTTTGTGAGAGCTACTTCAAATTTTCTGCTCTTATTTTCATTTCCACAGACCTTTTATTATGTTGGTAAATGTAGAACATTGATTTTGAGGTATATGCCTGCCTGCACAACCTTCTCTTAGAATCAGTTCCTTTCTCCGTTTCCCTGCAAAGGGGCTCCATATCTCCACCATGTGACTCCACATCACAGCCACTACGGATTAAGTCTGAGTTGAACATCTAACCCAGGGGAAATAATCCACTCACGTGCCATCAACTAATCAATTACTTTCAATAAATTGCATATTCAGAAAATAATGGGGAGGGAGGCAGTGCAAAATGAAAGACGTTGTCAAGTGAGATATGGGGCAGGCATTATCAGCAATGGTGCACCAATGCCACCCTCTAGAGAAAAGTAGAAACAATGGAGTAGGTGCACCAGAGAACACAGACCATATAAGCTATTAAAGAGATGAGGGAGAATGGAAAGAAGAGATGCCTCAGCCCCTGAGGGCTCCAGTTCCCCATTGGTTACAACTTATTTCCCTGAAGATACTATGTCTTTCCAATAAATTATTTCTTTGAGCTAACTTGAGGGAAATTTTTTCCCCTGCAACTAAAAGACTTGATTAAACTGTATAATCTTACTGTGTCATTTTTAACAATGGTTCATTTACCTCTACAATGGAAATATGTTATATGCTATAGCAACTATTGACATGACGTAATTACAGAGCTCTGGCAACCAACGTGAAAAAAAACACTGCAACATGTCCCAGACATTGTCAGTGTATTACCTAGTTGTAATTAGCTGACGTCCTTGATGGTCCAGTTGGTCTAAATATCAATCAGTGGGAAATTTTCAAACCAGTATAAGTGTAATTGATCTTAGTGGTGCAAAACAAATGCTGCATACATTTTATATATTACACAGGTCATACCAGTCTTTATTTGCTGCATTTGATAGAGTCTAGTTCAATGAAATTTGGTGGATGAAACATCCTAGAAACCATATTTTTCTAAAAAATTAGAACACATATATGTTTATGTTGTAGTTTACACAATTGTACTTGTGTGATTGAATCAGGAATATGTTCACATCCAATAACTGAGCATTCCACATTTTGACTTTAGGCTTCAGGGTGTTTGCTATGATGCCATGAGGAGCTTGCACATCAGTCTTATAACTACTCCCACAAGTACTAGGAAATCACCACTTACATACAATGTTTCCCTTGAATCCAAACCTCTTCCAAGTTTGAAAAGAAATCAGTAAACATATTAATGGCTGTGACCCATAAAAATCACTTTCACAATTTGACTCAAAACCACAGAAGAAAACGAATGACTTCCAGGTGAACTGAATACTGAATTTTTCTTGGGAAAATTAAAGTGTCGGGCTCAATCAGTTACTCATATATTATTTTAACAAAGATTGTGTGAGGTCCCACAATGTGCACACACTTTCTCCACCTTGCAGATTATCCATCATCTGGTGAGTCAGACAATAATAAATAAGTAAATCAATCAGTAAGATCCTGACAAATGATGGTAAGTGCTATCTGGGAAACCAATGTGGGGCTGAGATAGGTAAAAATAGAAGGGAGAAAAATTACTTTAGATAAAATAGTTAAGGAGTGATTTTTAAGCTGATCCCTGAAGGGTAAGAAGAATTTAGTTATATGAATAAGAGTGTAGAGACAGGAAGAAACGTTCTAAAATACAGGAAAACCGGGCTAAAAAACGGTCTTGAGGCAAGAAGGAGCTTGGAATGTTAGAGAATAGTCACAGCTAACACTGTTAAGTGCTTTACTTCTATTACATCCTTTAACTGAGAAAAGACCAGTAAGGCCGCCACATGAAAAGTTCTTAATATATATTTATTGAATAAATGGATTTTTAAAAATAACTGTCTGCATCTTATTAAAGTCTAATTACTTATCCATGTGACACAGAATATAGTATTGGAAAGGGACCTGGCTTGAAAATACTGAAAAAGTTACTCAGGATGTTAACTAGATTTACTGTGGTAATCATTTCACAATATATACAAATCAAATCATTACACTGTACACCTGAATCTAATATAATGTTATATGTCAATTATACCTCCATTAAAAAATAAGAAAAAGATACCCAGATGACACTGGTATGTACCCCTGCTATTTAAACAAAAAGCACTCTTCTAAATAATGAGTCTCTTTTTGAGGTTCAGCTTCTGGAATATATATTTTTTACTTCATAGTTATAACAAGGAAATTTGTCCAGATAAAAGCTCTCACGATTGCATCACACAACTCCAGGGGGCACCATTCACGTCATATGCTTTGTCAGTGGTGCTCCTTGGAATTTTGTAATGCAGTGGTCTTGCTGATTAAGCTATATTTCCACAGAGGTCTCTAGGATACAAAGTAGATGTGTCTGGCTTACACAATCACGCTTACCTCTGACGATAAAAAAGAAAAGAGAAGAAAAGTTGAATCTCCTTAGAAAAGGCTCATAGAGAATCCTTCTGGGGAACACATACCATATGAACATTTTATCTCAACACTTTAGTGCTGGAACCATTTTGCTAATTTGACATGGGAAGCGCTAATAAGATAAAAAGCTCAGGCGTCCTTATCCCATTAGCACTTCCTCTATAGTTTTTCTGACCCACATTCTGACCTGATCTCTCCCATATTCCCCATGGCTTGTATTGTACTGATTAAACCCTTCATTCTTTTGAAAAGATGTTGGGGAATTGACTGGATTTAACTAAAATTTCCAGCTTAAATTACTGTGTGATTTTTAGCTGATCAGAACCCATTTAGCATCAGTAGCCATGGCCAAATCAAGGGACAGGCGACAGAGTAGAGAAAGGATATAAACAGAAGAAGCCAGTTAATAGGCAATTAAAGCTTCACTGCCTTCCCACTACCACAAAGCTCCTTATCTAGAGGAAGAAAGCCAGGCAGTTGAAATCACCCTCTATTTTGCTTGGCCTTTTCAGAGTTTTCTTTTTGTTTTTCGTTTGTTTGTTCAGACTAATCTGCATTCATTCAGAACTCATATTTTCCAACCCCCTAGCCTCATCTCTGACTGAACTATTTTAGAATTTTTCTTTATCAGAAGTATTTTGATCTCTTCTCATTCGAAACATGCTAGTTTATTCTAGAGAACGATAATTAAGGGATATGGTTGTATTCAACCCTGCCACTCTAAGTGAAACATAATCCCTCTTTGCTCTTCCCCCTGCCAGGGTACATCGCCAGGCTTCAGGTATTTTCTGTTTTAGTGACCACAACCACCTACTTCTTGGCCTTTCCCATATTTTCTCCTTCTTATTCTATTTAGATCATTCCTGCCAAGTCAATTTTCCTTGCATGCTAGGGACCACGTCAGTGTTCCACGGATCTTGACACAAGCTCCTCTGATAGGCTCCAACTTCAGATTCTGTCACATTCAAGGGTTCTTTCTTCTACTAGCGCCTTGTTTTCTGCCTCTCCATTCATTCCTTAGCACCCAGTCTTCTTTCCCTTCCTGTTCTTCAATTTGATGGTAACTTCTGTAGGTAGGAGGCTGTCCATTTTTATTCTGCTTGTCAAGTGGAGCAGAGCACTACTGAATAGAAGACCCAGAGACCATCTAGCCCAAGTGTTCATCTCAGAGAGAAGCAAACTAGGGCACAGAAGGTGCAGGTAGCTGGTTACAGTCATCCTGCTGGATGTTGCTGCAGAGCCAGGGTAGAATCAAGTTCTCCCAATTCTCCCTCAGGGCTCTTCCTCTTCCACCAGAGGTTCCTAATGTTTCCAAGAATGAAGACCCCCTTCTTGATGTTAGAATTTTTGAAAAGAGACTTCTGGTTGGAAACCATAGCTTGAGAACATTAACATATTTTTCCTAAGAAAAATCCATCTAAAATTATTGTAAAGAATACAAAGATATAAATCCATAATACCTCACGGAGAGAAAGAAGGCATCAGCAGATGACAGAATTTCATCAGATTCTGGAAAATGGAGAGTTGCTTGAAGAATAATTACTGATGAATCAGGGACAGAAAAGAATCATAGGACTTCCCTGGTGGCGCAGTGGTTGAGAGTCCGCCTGCCGATGCAGGGAACATGGGTTCGTGCCCCGGTCCGGGAAGATCCCATATGCCACGGAGCTGCTGGGCCCGTGAGCCATGGCCGCTGAGCCTGAACGTCCAGAGCCTGTGCTCCGCAACGGGAGAGGCCGCAACAGTGAGAGGCCCACGTACCGCAAAAAAAAAAAGAATCATAGCCTAGGGCTGGAAATCTCTAAACACGTTTGAATATTTTACATAACACACACACCATATATACATATATATATATTTATGTCTTATTTGTTACTAAGTTTTCTAAGCATTTATATAATAACATACATTGTTTTAAGAAAAAAATAAAAATTATATTAAAAGAAAAAGGCACTATTTTAAAATTGAGCAATTCTGTGTAATAGAAATCACATTTTTAAATTTTTGAGTGACCAAATGCTCAAAAGGTTAGTTCAAATTCAGGAATATATTAAAATAAATTTCTCATTAATTGATCAAATAGTATCTGCATGCATGTGAAACACAGTATATATGTATGAAAGATCATGTTTTCAGTACATAAATACTGTTTGATGTCCACATGGTTGACCAGACTCCCTGCAATAACTTGTTAGTTATTGCACTTTGGGAACCACAACTCCAGACTATTCTATCAATCTGTTAACAGGGCGTAATGACTGACTGCTTGAATGCAGTGAGGATTAGAAAACAACAGAAGAGTCATTCTTTTTGGCAAAACATGATACCTTAGCCAGTGTAGACAATATTTCTTTGTAGGACCCAATACCAGTAGAGGATTTACTTGGATTAGAGGAGATTTGGGCATTTGAGGAAGAATACAGAAGCCAAGGAGCCAGTAAGCGGAGAGGTTATTTACCTATGGAAAGAGAAGTAGAGTTCAATAACAAAACAATGTATTTGAACAATGCAGAAGGCTCATCAGGGTCATATTTAGGGGATTGGGCTTAACCGGTATCAAGGCAGGATCTATTTCCTTTTTAAAAGTAATTCAAATAATTCAATTTTGACCTTTATTTACATATTTAATAATAACTTTAGTTATATGAGGATAACTTTTCGTGAATAAATTAGATAACTGTCTTCATTCTTTGATTGCTTATGAGAGATAATGGCAGACCTGTTCCAAAAGTGAATAACACTGTAGGCAGCATGCCCATTTTCTCCTATGCTTCCAGTCAGGCCCAGAGATTTTCTACACCCAACATATAAGGGACATTCATCCAGTCAACCAGCTCCAGTTCTGGCTTCTCAAACTCATGCTCTTGGGATCCTTGTATTTTCATCATCTTTGTAATGATACTAAGTCTATCTTGATAGCTTCCAGATCTTCAAAGTCTATCTGTTTAAAAATATTGACTAAAATGGCTTAATTCTATATTCAAGCCAAAATATTTTTCAAAAGAAGAAAATCTCTCTAATATGAAAAATCTGTATATAACTTCTTTCTGATGCAACTCTGAATTACTATCACTCTCAACTTCTTTTTTTAACATCTTTATTGGAGTATAATTGCTTTACAATGGTGTGTTACTTTCTGCTTTATAACAAAGTGAATCAGTTATACATATACATATGTCCCCATATCTCTTCCCTCTTGCATCTCCCTCCCTCCCACCCTCACTATCCCACCCCTCTAGGTGGTCACAAAGCACTGAGCTGATCTCCTTGTGCTATGTGGCTGCTTCCCACTAGCTACCTATTTTACATTTGGTAGTGTATATATGTCCATGCCACTCTCTCACTTTGTCCCAACTTACCCTTCCCCCTCCCCGTATCCTCAAGTCCATTCTCTAGTAAGTCTGCATCTTTATTCCCATCTTGCCCCTAGGTTCTTCATGACCATTTTTTTTTTTTTTAGATTCCATATATATATATGTTAGCATATGGTATTTGTTTTTCTCTTTCTGACTTACTTCACTCTGTATGACAGTCTCTAGGTCGATCCAACTCACTACAAATAACTCAGTTCCATTCCTTTTTATGGCTGAGTAATATTCCATTGTGTATATGTGCCACATCTTCTTTATCCATTCATCTGTTGATGGACACTTTGGTTGCTTCCATGTCCTGGCTACTGTAAATAGAGCTGCAATGAACATTTTGGTACATGACTGTTTTTGAATTATGGTTTTCTCACGGTATATGCCCAGTAGTGGGATTGCTGATTCATATGGTATTTCTATTTTTAGTTTTTAAGGGACCTCCATACTGTTCTCCATAGTGGCTGTATCAATTTACATTCCTACCACCAGTGCAAGAGGGTTCCCTTTTCTCCACACCCTCTCCGGCATTTATTGTTTGTAGATTTTTTGATGATGGCCATTCTGATCAGTGTGAGATGATATCACATTGTAGTTTTGATTTGCATTTCTCTAATGATTAATGATGTTGAGCATTCTTTCATGTGTTTGTTGGCAATCTGTATATCTTCTTTGGAGAAATGTCTATTTAGCTCTTCTGCCCATTTTTGGATTGGGTTGTTTTTTGATATTGAGCTGTGTGAGCTGCTTGTAAATTTTGGAGATTAATCCTTTGTCAGTTGCTTCATTTGCAAATATTTTCTCCCATTCTGAGGGTTTTCTTTTCATCTTGTTTATGGTTTCCTTTGCTGTGCAACACTCTCAACTTCTTTAAAAGCACATTCCTTCCTCCCCCTCTTTCCTTCCCCTCTCCCTCTCCCTCTCATCTCTCTTTCTCACTGTCTAAATTTTTTGGCCCTCAAATTTCACCATGAGGTATGTGGGCTATGATCATGTAGGAATTTTGAAAAAAAACTTCACAGTGGTGACTGTGCCTATCTTCATCGGATAGATGAAGCAGATAAATGTCTATATAAGTGTAAGTAGTAAGAAAATAAGTACACCCACACTCTATTTGTTAGATTTAAGAAATAAGTTGTTTACAGTTAGACCAATAGATAAAAGGAGACCATTTGAAGGAGAAACCCAGTGAGTCAAACTTAAAGAAATGTGAAATTTTTAGAAACACTTATTATTTTAGCAAATATTTTCTCCTTGTACATGACAATTGTCAACAAAAATGAAGATGAGTAGGATTTTGCACAAGCAGACTGTAGGCAGGGCAGTAAGTGTTACACCATTATAATGGTACCATTTTTCTCCAAAATTTTGGGAATACTTTATTGTTGTTTTTTATAAGTCAAAATAGGCTATGGTAGCAAAAAAGCAAAAGAAATTATTTCTATTTCATGACACAAGTCCATTGAGTCTGGAGATTGGGGTTGGAGGTAGAGGCTGTATTCATCATAGTGACTCAGAGATCCAGACAGATGGATGCTCTATCTCAACACATGTTTCCATGCTCACCTCAGGAGGGAGAAAAAAAGCACACTAGTTGGGAAGGTTCTACCTGGACATGCCACATAGCACTCCTACTCTGGGGTATTCTAGAAAAATGTTCATCAGCCAGAACTTTGAGGAAAAAAAGCACTGATTCGGAGTGTTTGCAAATATCTGAGTGTAAATACTCCCACTGTGACTGACTTTAAGTTATCAACGTGATGAACGTGGAGTTAGAAGGAAATGCAGACCATCATATAGTATTTTCACCACATAAAGACGACAGACAGGAATACCCTCAAGAAAATCCAAGATAATAAAATATAGTGAACTAATTAGGAAGTGGTATTTTTTGAGTATTTATTGTCTTACATTTTAAACTTTATTTCTTAATTTATATAATTTAGTTGTTAATAATGGCTATTTTCATCTATCAGCACCCCAAATTTGTGCTTGAAAGAGCCAGTACAAGCTAACTCCAAGGCACCACTAGGGCCAGTTCACTGGGGAAAGCAAGTATGATCACTCCTATCTTTAAAGGTAGCAGGGAAGGCAGTCCTGCTGTACATGTAGAATGACTACTTTAGTTTCCATGGGAGCCTTGACAATCCATCCAATCATATTTATTTTTCAAAATTCTAGTGAGAAACTGAAGACAGAGCTAATTAATTGAAGTTAATTAGACTTAAGCAGAAGAGTAGATAATCTAGGATTACTCAGTGAATGGCTCAGTTAGCCAACACTAATCCATCAGCTACTGGAGGACCAGGAGCAAATTTATTCCTCTTTGGACTCTTAGTTTCTAGTACAGTACCTAGCACACATTGGTTCTCAAGAAATGTTTGTATGAGTGATCTAAAGTTAGTAGTATATACTATTTTCTGATTCATGTTTAGACTTTTCTATCTGCAGTAGAAAGGCTAAAATATCAGTATGTTGATGCACTATCAAGACGCTAAAATCTTAGAAGTTGTAACTACTTTAGAATGGAAGGGCAATCTTTGGTCCTTTTGACTATGAAAAAACTAACTTTTATTATTATCAGTCTCCAATATTGCAATTCGTATAGTTAGGCATGTTTTCTGTCCTCTTGTGATTGTAAAAGATAACTGCTTTACCATCTGATTTAAGCACAGACCTGTATTTGCATGTGTGTATTTGCTACAGTAACAACGGGCTTGAGGGTAACTTTGGTCTGCTTCTAACCTATGCTGCATTCATTTTCCCAACATATTGTCTAAAGTCATAGGTTGGTGACAGAAAGGTTATTTGACTAAAATCTGTTTCTTTTTTTTCCTCATGAATGCTGCCTTTTAAAGACTTCAAAATTTGAAACTGATTCACCGAAATAATATTTTAGGGAAATGCTGTATGTTTCTTTAATCATCTGTTTCTCTTCTGGGTGTAACAATTTCTGCCTATGGAGTCAACGGAGCTTACTGTAGTTGTTAGTTAACTGTAAGTATTTTCTCTTTGGAATCACTAAGATATCATCCTCCTTAAAAAATATCATATAGAAATAAACCAACCACCCTCTCCCCAAAACTCCCCTTGGTATATTTTAAAATTTGTTATTAATTAAATATGATTCTCTTTTTCAAAATGATGTATTCCTTCCTCTCCTCACTCCCTCTTTCCCTCTCTCCTTTATTCTTTTCTTTCTTTCTCCCTCCTTCCGTTCCTTTTCTCCTTCCTTTCTTCCTCCCCCACCTCCTTCTTTTCTTTTACTTTTACTCCCATCAGATTTTGCTAGCACACCAGTGTTATAAAGTTTTCTGAAATTCCAGAAGTACAACAGGCTCATGAACTTGATCTTATTCTTCCCGCACCTCTAGTAAGAGCACACTTTGTTCATAAAATCTTTAAAGAATGACTATCTTCGGATAATTTTTCCTCAAATAAAGGTGCATCTTTTCTCTTCAAACCCATTAATTTTTCAGAAGCAAAGCCATTTGCTTACAAATGAAAACAAGGATTTTGTTATATGTATCAATCAGGGTTCAATAAAAGAAGCAGAACCACTAGGAGATACACACACACATATCACATGTTTATATATAAAGGGATTTGTTACAGGGATTTACCCTTATACAGCTGAGAAAGCTGGTTATGCACTCTCTGTAAGGCTGCTGTCTTTGAGTCTGATGTCAGGTCTTGAAGTCCACAGGGCAGGCAGTCATGAAGGGAAGATGAACATAACATGAGGTATCAAGCATAAGCTAGAACCCACAGGCATAGGCTGGAAACCGTCAAAAACAGGGTGAAGCCAATATTTTTTATTACCTTTGACTTATGGACTTGGCTCAAGAGTTGCAGAAGCTGGAGGATCTAGAGGAAAGCTGATCAGTTGCAGGCCCAGTTCTGCCACATGTCAAGGAGGTAAATCAGTGGATTAGTGATAATGTATGTGAGCTACAGAAATGGCTGCTGCTTCCTTTCTGCCTTCCAAATATCACAATAATCTCTCTGTGGCCCACCCTAACCAGAAACACACACAAAAGAGAATTCTGGGCGCTGAATTCGTCCTAGCCAAGCTGACACATTATAAAGCAACCAGAGTTTGTATATGTGTCATTTTTGCAATCTCTCTTTCCTCTACACCTACATCCAATCTAACACACGTTCTATCAATTCTACCTCTAAAGCGTATTCTAAATTCATCTTTTTCTTTCCATCTCTATTTCCACTTTCTAGAACAAGCCACCATCTTCTCTCACCTGCACTCTTGCAATCACTTTAATTGTTCTGTCTTCATTCACTCTTACACGTCTCCAATCATTCTCTAAAAAGCAGCTGGACAAAGCCGGGCATGCCTCTGCCCTCTTTAAAACACATTAAATCACCTTGTTACCCATAAAATAAAATACACATTCTATGACAACACAATGCCCAACACGATACAAGATCTCACCCCAGCTTCATCTCGGGTCACTTTCCTCCTTTTTCACAAAGCTCCAGTCACACTGATTTCCTCTTGCTTCATTCATTAAACCCTCTAAGCATGTTCCCACTTCAGGCCTTGGCACATACAATTTTCTTTGTCTGGAATTGTATTCTCCCAGATTTTCATCATTCTGTCTTCTTTTAGTCCTTCAGAAATACCACATTCTCAGTAAAGCCTTCCTTGAACACACAGTTGAGAATGGGTACCCCCGTCCAATTCTCCAAATGTTTTTAGACTCATCACATTATTATAATTTATAATTATACAATTATTTGTATCCATTTTAAAAATATATTCTCCTGCCTCCTCCCATAAGACTATACATTTTTATAAGGACAGAAGTCATAACTTTTCTGACCACTAATGTATACCTAGAATCTAACTCAGTACAGTAAGTAGTCAATAAATGTATGTAAGTAGTCAATAAATGTATGTGGAATTCATGAATGGACGTGTCATTCCTGGACTGAATGAATGTATACCAAATTACCAGCTTAATTTCACAAGAAAGAAAAAATAGAGAAGAGACATATTTACAATTGTAATAGGAACAGCAGGGACTATTTCAGAGATTTATGGCAGATCCACTAAATGATTATGTTGTACAATCATTAAAATGATGTTTTTTATAAAAGAATCATGTGAAAGACACTACTTGTGATACAATGTTAAATTAAAAACCAGGGTAAGATATATTGAATATGATTTAAACCAGGTTGTAAAAAGATATATGGGAAAGCAAGGGAAAGGAAATGCACCAATATGTTAGTATTGCTTTAGTGGGATCATAAGATTTTGATATTTTCCCTTGAGTCTTTTTATATAACAGTAAAAGGCAAAAATAGAAAGTCTAATATTTTTATGTCATCAGTTTACAGAGTGATTTCACAAATATTATTTTAAATGAAACTCAGTAATCCTACAGGATGTCTAGAAATGTACATGAAATCTCCATTTTTGAATCAGGAAACTAAAAGTCAAAGAGATTGTTAGTTGCCAAGCACCATGCAATGGCAGTGGTAGAGCCGATACTCCAACCAAGATAGACTCTTATGATTGCAATTCCAAAGCCCTTTCTATTTTATCTCACTGTCTTCTACATAATATATTAGGGCAGTAGAACCCTGAAGCCCACAACCTAGTATAGGGATGGTGACTATGATGCCACTTCCCACCTCCACACCAGAGGAGAAGCTGCTGATTCATTGTGCCATTCTTTCCTGCTGAGCCCAGAGGTAACTTCAGAATCTTTCTTAACACAAAAACTCCACCAGTCACTAGTGAAATGACACATGTTGACTATTGAGAATCCAAGTTATCTAAAAAAGAAGAGAACAAAAGCAGGGCAACTGAGCAGAAGAGTATGAGGCCAAAAAATACATCAAATTTGTTGGAAATGAAAACAAGTAAACTTAGTGACTGAGAGATTTATGAAATAATCATTTATGCTCTATACAGATAATGGGAATAATAATTAAACTGTATTGAAATTCTGAAATGTAATGATCAGGATATACAACGGAGTGGCCAAGATATTAGCAATAAATTATAGTGGAAAATATGTTAAATATTATTTTTCATATATGTGAAAGTTGAGAAAGGGGTTGAAAATCAATGATAAGAAAAATAAGTGCTATAGAATATAGTGCAGGTCAGGAAACGGAAACTTCATTGTGATAATCTGGAAGGCTTTAATATGGGTATACTGGAACTTGAGACAGACTCTAAAAGAGGAGCATTATTCAGATAAGAGAAAAGAAAGACATTCCAGGTGAAGAAAGTGACATGTACTATGTGTAGAGTGTGAATTCTACACTGTGAAAGCAGAATAAATAAGACATCAATAGAATAATGAGTAGAACTCTAGATCCTACAATCAGAATTTAGGACTGAGGAGGAATATCATGGACTATAATCACTATTCTTGGTTCCATCCCCTCATTATGAGTGAGTCTAAGAATCAGAGAGATGATATTATTTGACAATGATTATATGCCAGTTAGAAACCAAATAAATAATATAATCCAATTGTCTTAACTCCCACTTTAATGCTTCATCCACTTCCCTACATTACTTTTAGATTAGTTGGACATGAAAAATGGTGGACGAAGAGGTAACAACTGCTTAGGAAGATAGAGCTTGAATTTTTTTCTTTAAGTAATGGAGAACCATTGATTATTTTAGAGCACCATGGTGATATGATGAAAATGTTATGTTAGAAAAACTATTCTGAAAGTGGTGTTCAGGGTATTTAAGGGTGAGGGAGGGTGCTTAGGAGAATTGGCAATTTTCTATATCTGAAAAGGTAAGGGCCTTTGCTAAGGTGGTAGTTGTAAACATGGGGAAAAGGCCAGATAAAATACAAGAAATTCATCTACAAGACATAGTAATCAGTCCAATAAAAGGGGATTCAAATTCAAGTGTGTGTGTATAGTATAGTAGTGTATATATAAATACATGTATATATTTGAATTATAAGGGGTCAAAAGTAGCAAGGATCTATTTGGGAATGAATAGTCAGAAAGATGGCAAATTTGTTTTTGACATTTCTGATTTGGATAAATCCACAACACTCAAATGAAAACATCCTCAGATAGTAGGAAATGTGGGCTATGTTAAAAGAATAAAAAAGTTGAAGATAGATTTGAGATGAAATGGGACCTTAGCTAAAGCAGAATCTAGAAAGCCAGTATTAGAAGACCACTGAAAGTGCCTTAGGACAAAAGTATATCGAAAGAGCATGGGGGCTTCTAAGTGAAAAAGGACAAGTGCTTTAAGCATTTGGGAACTCAATAAAATTGATTTATTTTTTAGCACCTTACAGGGGTAGAAAAAACTATTTTATTTTGAGGTAAAACGACAACATTAGAAGGCTCTGCTCTTCATCCAGACATTTTACAACTCCAAATGTCTCTTCCATCTGTCACAAAAGTAGGTGGAACATACTGTACCATCTTAGAAATTTGAGGGCATTTATATAAAAAGTACTTGGGCAAATGGCAATTTCTATCACAGTAGAAACATATGTAAAATTGTATAGTATTCTGGGAGAATTTTTCCTTAGAATAAACTCTCTAGAGCAGTAGTCACAATCTGAAAGAGGCAAAGGAATTTCTGAGTCATATTTATGTTAAAGGACATAAACCCTTTACCGCATTTTGATCCAGAGGATTGGGGAAGGAGAAGGAGGGGGAAGACTGGGCAAAGCAGTTTCCTGGGTGAAAGTTTTGGAACTGAGGTGAAAAAATTAATTTACAGTTTTGCCTCTCTCAGGGGGTGTTGTAAAATAAAGAAAGCTGCAATTTCAGTACACTGGCTCAGGGAAGATGGGACCTTGGTACTGGGAGACCAGTACAGTCTCTCTTTCTACTTTCCCAAGTGATGGAGTAGTTGATAGACTTCTATTTCTTTCCTTAAATCAAAGGTTTCTATTCCAAGTCTTCCGTCAGCATTGAATTTACCTTTAAATTCCAGGGTAATGCAGAGCCATATATGTGAAGAAAAAAATAGGAAAAAAGTAAACATTTTATTTCTAGTATATACTTCTTTTTGAATTATATTTGGTAATTGATAATTTTAGCTATTACTTCTGCCTCTTTGTTTTAATTCCTCCTGAGTTTTAAAAGCATTCCTTATGGAGCATTAAAAAAAAATTTAATTTAGAAAGTTTGACCCACTTTTAAGTTCTCCTTTTATTTTTCTCTGGAAACTAAAATTAGATATTTGGATTTGTGTTTAATAAACACAAACATTCAGGAGTGTGGTTTGTACATGAGCAACAACTTCTGTTTGGTAATTGGCACTTTTCCTCTTTCTGGTGAACCACATTTGTACAGCTGAATTTAGAAATGCTTTAGGAGAAACATTGCCAATCTTAATATTATAATTTTAATATTTTTAAAAGCCACTGATTTTAAATAGTAGAAAAAAAATGTCATGACAGCTAAAAATGATATGGAGGTGAAATAGCTAGAATACCTCACTTCTCTCCTAAAAAGATAGTAAAACGACAGTTGGATCAGAGAGGCCTCATTCTCATTTGATAAGCTCTAGATCATAAAGGATGTCCTAAATGCATTTCCATTTATTTCTGATGGAATGATAACTATACAGTGGGAGTTCAATAAATATTTTTAGAAGAAGGGGAGAAGAGAATCTGTATATATACACAATATTTTTAAAGTGGAAGTGTACAGATTGAGTTTTCCTTTTAAAGACATGAAACTCGAAAAATTAATATGAAAGCTTTGTCAGGTGTAAACGTTATAATGAAATATTTAGCTTGATGCCAAATCCAATGGGCTGCCAATTCACTTATCTATGTTAGCAAGTCTATTTTTTTTCTTTAAAGAAAACACCTTTTTAAATGTTTCCTTTTATTCATCCACTTGTCCCCAAAATGAGACCCAAGTGATGAGTGACTGGTATCTGGTAGCTCTGGGGTAAACTAGAAGGCTGAGACTTTCACTTGTGTCCTAGCATGTAGCCGAAGCACCACAACCTGCCATGTAACCACAGGGCCACAACTGGCCACACAGAAGGCTCACTGCTCAGCTCTGAAATGGTAGCAAGTGGCTGTTAGCTGAAACCGACAGCTGAAATTATCTTTACATTTGTGCCTTGGCCCTGTGCTTACAAATATAAGAGAGAGTTACTGCATACATGGGTTGTAGAAAGGTATTTTGGGGGCTAACGCTCACGTTTGCAATGCATGTAGTTTATGTATTTATAAGCATGAAGCATATGCAAACTTTGTTATATATATGTATATATGTGTATGTATGTATATATATGTGTGTGTATATATGTGTGTGTGTGGGTATTTTGTTTTGTTTTTTGTTGTTAAATAAGAAAAGGGTTTTACATTTTTTTCCCTTTGGGTTACAGCTGTCGATTTGGTGTCTAAAGCCAGGTTGGTGTCTGTGTCTGGTGTTTTGCCAGTTTATAGCAAGGGCAATAAAATGAGCTTTCAGATTCTCACATTGGGAGGGCCTCACATCTCCTGGGACGTTAAGTCCAGGAACCTTTCGGGCTGTCTATAAAATATAGACCTAGTAATTCAGCAACTGTGGAGCTGTCATCAGCAAGAGAGGGAGACCTAGAAGGAAAGGGAATGAATATTCATATGACAAATGCTGCCTAGAGAAGCTGGGAAAATAAATGATAAACCATCATATTTGGCTGAGGTGTTACACATGATTGAAAGAAAAGACATTAAAATATGGATGGGTGGAAGGCATTTCAGGAGGAACTAGTCACCAGATGGTAAGTAATTCTAAAGCTCTTGTTCTTTGTATCTCTGACTTGGAAAAATGGTCATAGTGAAATGACCTCTGAGAAGGATACTTTTTTAGAGGATCCTCAAATATTAAGCTCATGTTGATGTCAAACAAAAGGTTAAGCAGCACATATGATTCCTTTTTATCCAAGGTACCAAATTCTTTGAAAATCAGGACATACAAAGAGCTATTTCTATGAAAAATTCATCCACATTTACTGTTTATGGAGTAAAACAGCACAATACAAAAGGGACGTAAACCAAGACTTTACCTAGTAATTCTAGAAGCTTTTTTCCCACAGAGAGTTTTGGCCCAAGGCATTTTAAAATTAACTGACTGGGTCAAGGGAAAGGTACCTTTATAGCCTGCACTGGCTAGAACTGATCATAAACATGTCTGTGATAGCATCATAAACTTTCACTCAAAGCCACTAGGCCAAGTAACTAGATTGCGAAAGTTACATTATACTTGAGTCCAGAGTTCACAAGCAAACAATACATGTGGGCTTTGCTCCTCAGAGAGAGTCTCAATTAATTTGAAGAGAGCATGAATTATGGGATTCAAGGTTCATATTATGCTAACTTTGGGGGAGTCAAGTAATAGTCAAAGATGTCAATTTATTTGTCTGGCTTTCTGGCTTTCTCTCTCTCTCTCTCTTTCTTTCTGTTTGGTTCACCTAACTAACATCTTCTGCTAGGCCTCTAGCTTCTGGAAATCAAACCAATGCATACTAGAATAGAAGCCTAGCCTCTTTTCAATTTGATATTTGCTTTTGGTGTCGTTTCAGCTATTAAGGCACAAATGTGAAGCTGAAATCTGCCATTCACCAGAAACCTAAATTTTGTGCCTGTCTTCTTTCCTCAGGTTGGTCTCCATTGAAGAACAACATCTCTACCCTAGAAGTTTTTAAAGTGTGCTATTGGCCTTGGACTTGTTGATTTGGACTGCTGGTCCCTAGAAAGGTTTATCCATCTGTTTTAGAGTATTTTTTAAGCTCCTACTGAGACAAGTATCAACTTTTTCTGTCCACTTACTTGGAACTTCTAAAATGTTTTGGAGTCAGAGTCAGCCCAGGTATATCAAATTGAAAGTTAAGAGAAATGGGTTTTGATCCTGACCCTGCTACCAACTATGAGCCCAAGGTAAGTCCCATAAAATTCTTGGGTTTCAATTTCCTCATCCATATAAGTACTAAATTCCCAATGAGATTGTTCCCCATTTCCAAAGTTCTTTGATTTGTGATGACATAACAAAGGTTAAGATTAGTCACAAGAACTGAACTGCTAGAAAAGGGTTTATTTAAGTAGATGCTTCCTGGAGGTGAACAGAAACATCAAAGGGCTTTCCTTTGAGTGTGTGCAGTCAAATAAATCCAAGCATTACCTGAAATTTTTAGAAACATGATTACAGACACCACTGTCCTTTGTATTTGAAGAGAGTGCTACTGACTGTGATTGCTATATCTCTGGATGGGAAACTAGAATCATCTAAATGTGCTCCATAACCCCTTTCAAACACACAGAAAGGATAACCGTATTTGTAGAACTTAACACTGAAGGTAACTTTTGCTGATGTATGAATGACCTTTCCCTTCTATTACTGATCACCAGGTAAATGTGTCTAAAGCTATTATTTGCAACTTCCCAAAGATACTGCATGATTGGAAATAGTTTTTCAATGTGTCCCAAAGTAATTTTAGAACATTTTTATTAGAGATATTACCTTAATCTTAGTATTAATGGCATTATCACTATTAGTATCCAACTGTTTTGTTTTTGGTCATCGATAACTTTAAGCCTTAGATAAACCAGAAGTTTAAGCCTAAATATGTAAGAGAATTGTTTGAAATATACCAGTTTCAGATACCACTTAACAAAGCTCTCCATAAAGTTTTTTGAGTAATTTAGAAAATTATCAAAATTGAGGTGCTGAGTTCCCAGCTCTTGTAAAATTAGTAACAATTCTTTCATTTTCATAGACCAAAAGCTTTGAAATAATTTTAATTTTACATGTCTTTTATTCATAGCAATGAGGAAGGCATATCCATCATTTAAGCCTTACTATGACTCCTTTAATCTTCATAGCAAGTGTTTTTAGCAATAAGCAAACTGACTCTGATTGGTTAAGGAATTTGCTTCAAGCTAAAAATGCTAGAGTTTTTACTCTAACAGAAGTTTACCTAATTCAGAGTTTTAATTTACAAAGACTATAATTTTGTCATTTATTCTTTTGCTTGCTCAATTATAGAGTACTGTTCAATTACAGGAACTATACTAGGTTATGAGAATTTGAAGATAAGCAGGACAGAATCCCTGTCCTTTAGGAGATAACAGCCTATAGGGGGAGACATTCAGCAAAACAATTTTCACCATAGTGTGGTGAGGGCTATAAACAAGAGTACCCTCAGGGAAGAGAACCCAACTCAGACAGGAAGGATTAGGGATATATCACCTGTCTTAGACGTTGAGAAGATATTATCAAGGAGGAAAAAAAAGAGCATGGAGTCATGGAGGTCTTAGAGATCATGGTGCTTAAAAACAGTTCTGTATAAGATAATTAACAGGTACAAGGGGCAAGTTGCAAAAATGACCGGAAAGCCAGGTTAGAGTCAATCCTGAAGAGTATTTTATACAATGGTGATAAGTTTGAATGTTATTTGGAAGGCAATAATGAGATATTGATGGATTTTAATCAGTCATGACAGTATGGAGAATAGTTTCAAAGGAAATAGCTGAACTTAAGATCAGTTAAGAGTCTACAAAAGTCAGTTGATTAAATGATTAGATCTTGAACTCAGCAAATGGTAATGAAGATAAAAGGCCATGAGGTTAGGAGAGTGGACACATTTGACAGATATTAAAATGTTACAATACATAAGATTTGGATACTCAGTGGATATTTATAGAAGGAAAGGGGAAGATGGAGAGACATTTATGAACATTTTAGGTTTCTGTTTAGAACAGAGGGAAAAAAGCAGATTTGGAAGTAGTAGTAACACATTCCATTTTAAGCAATTTAATCTTGAGGTATTCATCGGACCCCAAAGAGATCTAAATCTCTATAAGCCTCGGAAACAAATCTACTCAAAGCACTTGAATGCTAGCGTCTGGTACAGAGAGAGTTCTGGGAATCATCCATATATAGGAAAGAGGTGTAGATAAAAAATATCCAGAGAGAAGTTATTCTTGGGAAAAGAGTCACATACACTGTCCTGAGGAACAGTAAAATATGTCTTTGTTGGAGAAAAGGGAGCTGCTAATGGCAAGTGATGGTGAGATGTTAGAGGATGATCTAGATGGTGTCCTCTAACGTTTGCAGGACAAGAGTACAAGATGAGTCTGTACGAGACCCTACCTCTTTCTCTTCGAATTCTTATTTCCACCTGTCATTTGTGCATGTATGGGGATAGCGGACGATTCAGCCTGAAAATCCAAATTCCATCAAAACCTCCTCCCCTACAACTGCCACTTTTTGCCACTGTTTGGTCCTAGGGGATGTGCATTCTGGCAGCAAAGTCCCCGGTGAGGACAGTCACAGGGAGGAGGCTCCATTTGATCTTAGAAGCAGACTTAGCACCATTGGGCAAAGAAATATGTTGGCCCAAGTACCCAGAGCATGGTAAGTGGGTAGGGAAGAAGCTCCCCGTGGGCATGTCCCTCTGGTGCTGAGACTGCTTACCCTTTTGAAAGGTGCTGAGTTCCCAGCTCTTGTAAAATTAGTAACAATTATTTCATTTTCATAGACCCAAAGGCTTTGAAATCATTTTAATTTTACATGTCTTTTATTCATAGCAACAGGGAAGGCATATCCATCATTTAAGCCTTACTATGACTCTCTTAATCTTCACAGCAACTGTAAAAGGGACACAAAGAGTGGCCTCTAATGCACATAAACAAGGGCAAGATGCCCCACACACCCTGATTTAAGGATAGTACTGGACAAAACAAGCAGACTGTAAAACAGGGATATTTTTACAAAGCAATAGCAAGAGGTTTCAGGATTATAATATAAATTGCTATAGAGATGTCAAGTGAGAGATAGGGTTAAAAGTTAAGAATGTCAAGTGAAAGATGTATTCATCAATTGAATGGACATTTGATTATACTAAGTTATTGTTAATTTTTAGGTGTGACAATGATATTATGGTTATAAAAATGCTTATCTTTTAGGGATTCACAGAAAAGTATTTATTTATGAACAAAATGTTATGGTGTGTAAAATTTTGCTTCACAATAATCTGGTTGGGGTAGTGGATGAGGTCATAGATGAAACAGAATTAGCTATATGTTGATAACAGGCATGTGTTATATTATTCTCTTTGCTTTTGTGTATTTTTTAATATTTCCCATAATAAATTTTTTTTTTAAATGTTCATGAAATTTGGCAGCTATTAAGGCGTTGATAACATCAACAGGAGAAAATGCTATGTGGAGCGCTGGATATGATAGTGAAGTCAGGTTTAGAAAGAATGAAAGAAGAGCAAGTAGAGATCTCAAGGGTTAAAATGTCTGTCTGAAAAAAAAAAAGATAAGATAGTGGATGAATAGGAATACAGAGTGTAAGGATGGGTGACTTTAATGGGCTAAGTTTGAATACATTTATATGCTAAAGTGAAGGAGCCTAAAATGAGAGACGAGGCAGGCAAGAGGTGACAGATCATGGCTCACCTCTTTTCCTGAGGACAAAGTGTCTATTCTTGGTCATGTAGGCTCCTGCCTTTCCCAAGACTCTTCAGCTACTTTCATTTTCTTGGGACGGCCACAGTTTTCAGTGTGGACTCCTGAGCCAGTCTGCCTGGGTCTAAATCCCTTCTCCCCAACTTGTTTTCTGTGACACCTTCATTAAGTCTCTTAAATGAGTCTTCATCATCTCATTTGAAAAACAGCAATTAGAGTAGCCACCTTATGGAGTTACCATGAAGCTTAAAGTAGTTAATACAGATGTTCCCTACCTTAGGATGGTCTGATACAATTTTTTACAGTGATGCAAAAGCAATCTGTGTTCAGTCAAAACCTTACTTCAAATTTTGAATTCTGATCTTTTCCTGGGCTAGCAATAAGTGATAGATACTGTCTCCCGGTGCTGGGCAGAGGCAGTCAGCGAGCTGCAGCTCCCAGTCAGCCACGCAATCACGAGGGGAAGCAACTGATACACTTGCCACCATGCTGTACCCTTGCAACCATTCTGTTTCAACTTTCAGTACAGTAGTCAATAAATTATACGAGATATTCAACACTTTATTATAAAATACACTTTGCGTCAGGTGATTTTGACCAACTGCAGATTAATATAAGTGTTCTGAGCACTCTTAAGGTAGGCTAGGGGAAGCTATGATCTTTGGTAGGTTAGGTGTATTAAATGCATTTTCAGCTTACGATATTTATGATTTTACTTATGATGGGACATAACCCCATCATATACTGGGGAAAATCTGTACATATAAAGCTCTAAAAACAATATTTAGAACCTGGTAAGCAATATGTAAGTGCCTGCCTTACTTTTATTATTGACCACACTGCTCAAGACAGTAAATATTTTAACGTTTTCTCTCCACCAGATTGAGAATTAGCCATACTTCACTAATCCTGGGGTTCTGTGAGCCCTCCACACCAAACTGCTCAGTAAAGCATGGTCTTTCCATGGCCATGACCCATGACACACTCCTACCTCCATGTTGGCTCAGGCCATATAGCTGTTTTTCTGCCATTTTCCCATTTATCACTCTTTTTCCCTAAAAGAACTGGAGCTTATTTTGTATTCTTATCCCTTTTCTGAGGCCCTGACAAGTTCTTAAACTCTAACCCCAGATTTCAATCCTGCTTCTTACACCTATAGTGCCTAGCTTGTTTCTATGTAGAATATACTTACCTCCAGAACTATGATGCTGAAAATCTACCTGACTTACACAATGTCTGCTGGTTGCATTTTAATGTCCTATACTCTCATGATGTGACAGCAAAATCCAGAATCTTTGACAATATATGGTAAGGATTAGTAGGGTTTAACTAAAAAAAGAGAAAAATGGGTGAATTTAGGCTCCATATCTATAACTAGAGAGAGAGAGAAGAAAACTTTCAAGGAAAATAATCTGCCATATAGGGGCAGATGGAGAGATCCTTTTCTAGGATGTGTGTTTTTACTCACCTGACCTTTCTTTAAAAAATCAGAACAGTTCATAGGGCTAAATATCTGATGTGTTCTTTTGAAGTGCCTGGTGTAGTCGATTATGCAATATTAGGTGCCTAATAAATATCTGTGGGTGATATGTGAACCCACAGGAAATACTTTAATAACAGAAGTGATTTCCATCTATGAGGATGGATTGTTTCTACCTGTGCCAGAATAGAAAGCTATTTCTGGAGTGACCAATAGTTCCAGTTTAGCTCGGACTTTGCCAGTTGTAGCCCTGAGTCCTTCATCCCAGGAAACCTTAGTCATGGTAAAGCCAGGATAATTGGTCACCCTGTATTAGATCTACATACTAGGTATATATTTCCAAAATTATTTTTTCAGGGTCAAAAATCTTTTAGAAAAGGTGTCAAATTAGCAGATGAATTTATCTTTTCTCTCTCTCAAGACCCAAAGTGAGAGGAAGAAATTTAAATTTTTTTTAGAAAAGCATCGTCTCACAGGGATAAGGAAAATCACCAAAGGCAGGAAAAATATTTCAAAAAAGCTTTAGAAGACAGAAAGTAGATGAAGAAATAGTTTCTGCTTTAGCAGAGGCTGGGAATCTACAAAGTAGTGCCAACAGAGGAATACACCGAGGTGACATGAGCTATGAACCCCTGAAAGTGTTGGGACTTTCAGGCACCAGATAAAGCAGGGTGGGATTGGGGTGCATGGCTTAGGATGGAGGAAGTACTGAAAGTTTATATACTGACAG
Organism: Orcinus orca; assembly: GCF_937001465.1. Taxonomy (NCBI): domain Eukaryota; kingdom Metazoa; phylum Chordata; class Mammalia; order Artiodactyla; family Delphinidae; genus Orcinus; species Orcinus orca. The sequence goes on from NC_064559.1 coordinate 126,140,605, forward strand.
AGAGCAAGCTGCCTTCCCCATGCCATGTAGCTAAATGATGGGCAATGGGCATCCCCACCCACCAACAAAGACACCCTCAGAAAGGAGGAAATATATTCTCTAGATAGACTGAACCAAAGATGTTCAAGACTTAGGGACACTAAAGGTGGTGGGCATAGGGATGAAATTTTAAGCTGACCAAAGATCAAATGAAAGTCTGCATGGCAATAGGAGACATCCTTAGTATCTTCTCTCCACCACTTCCAGAAAAACAACAATCTATCTATCAAGTATCAGACTAAAATAAAGATATTTTCTGACATGCAAGGACTCAGGATATTTACCCCCCACATACCTTACCAGAGTGTATGCACCAATAAAATTTCTCTTTCACCAAGAAAATGGAAAATATGGGATCCAGGAAGCAGTCAATTAAACATGGGATAAAGGTAAAAGGAAGTCAGAACAACAGCCGTGTAGCAGGCCTAAAAATTAATCAGTATGAATTTGAGTAAAATAATTTTTTTAGAAAAGGGAAAAAATGGGACTGATAAATTTTTGACACGTTTTGATATTTGGAAAAAATAACCTAGTGATAAGTGTATGATAGACCTGATAAAAAAATTTAAAATTATCCAAATGTGTATTTATAGTATAGTACACATGGGAAAAATGAGGCTTATTTATAACAGAAAAAATTGTAAAAGAAATTAAACATATTCTTAATACATTACTTTTTTCTTCAGTGAGCAATATTTACATAGTCAAAATAATGGAAACACTAGAGTTTTAACTAAAAATTGTTAGAGAGCAAACTCTAAAGGAGAAGTGAATGAAGCTGGAGTGTGTAGGAGAGATAAATCATCATCCACCATGATGAGAAAAGCACAAATGGTACCTGAAAATAATAAATTAGGTATAATTATGAACATTATAATTTGGACCGTATAGCTATGAATCAAAAAAAAGCCTGAATAGCTAAGGAAGCTAAGCCATCAATTAGATTGGGTGGGGCAAAATGGGCATCCCAAGAATATGTCAGGCAGAGTGAGCCTGGTGGCAAAACCTGGGGTCAGAGAGAATTTGATGGGGTAGCCTCGTTGGAGGTGAGGGTAGAGCTGTACAGACAAGTAAAATCTTGGAGGATTTTTTTCAAGCATGTTAAAGGTTTTTATTTTAATCCTAGGAGTATTTAGTAAACATTCATTAAATCAGTAACAGACAAAATGTGCTCTGAGGACCGCTGAAGGTCTCCGAGTCTCTTTTGGATATCCCAGGGGTCAAAACCATTTTCATAATAATACTAAAAAGCTATTTGCCTTTTCTTTTATCATCTTTATTGGAGTATAATTGCTTTACTATGGTGTGTTAGTTTCTGCTGTATAGCAAAGTGAATCAGTTATACATATACATATATCCCCATATCTCCTCCCTCTTGTGTCTCCCTCCCACCCTCTTATCCCACCCCTCTAGGTGGACACAAAGCACCAAGCTGATCTCCCTGTGCTATACGGCTGCTTCCCACTAGCTATTTTACATTTGGTAGTGTATATATGTCAATGCCACTCTCTCACTTCATCCCAGCTTACCCTTCCCCCTCCCCGTGTCCTCAAGTCCATTCTCTACATTTGCGTCTTTATTGCTGTCCTGCCCCCAGGTTCTTCAGAACCATTTTTTTTTTTTTAGATTCCGTATATATGTGTTAGCATACAGTATTTGTTTTTCTCTTTCTGAATTACTTCACTCTGTCTGACAGTCTCTAGGTCCATCCACCTCACTACAAATAACTCAATTTCATTTCTTTATATGGCTGAGTAATATTCCATTGTATATATTTGCCTTTTACACATCCTTTCTCTCACAGTGTATGGTAGAGATTTTCAGAGACTACATAGACTGTAGTGTCATTTCTCTGAGGGTTATGTGTATTTTTGTGTTTTCTTAAGGTATAAATATGTGCATTTTTCAGAGATTAACTCAGTTTGATATCAGTATTTCTACTGTGCTGTTACTAGCTAGTTTTCGTTATACTTGCTATAATTTTGTAACTTCATTATCTTTCAACAAATTACTATTTTGAAATCCTAAAGTTTTCCTTGAACCTGTGCAGAAACACACATAGAACTAAGAATACTTTTATCATTTTACAATATGTTTTTAATTTTGAAAACTTTTCTAAATTGTTGATTTTTATCAAAAATATTATTTTCTAGTTAAATACCATTTTATTCTAAAATAAAATAAGCTTATTTATATTTTTATTATATTTTAGGATGGATCACTGACTTTAAAAGAAAGATTAGAAGACATGCTTTCTTAACCTGCAGCTGCACCATCTAGGTCTAAAAATGCTGAAAAAGATGAAACTGGAGAGGAGCTTCAAGATGGCAGAAGAGTAAGACATGGAGATCACCTTCCTCCCCACAAATACATCAGAAATACATCTACATGTGGAACACTCCTACAGAACACCTACTGAACGCTGGCAGAAGACCTCAGACCTCCCAAAAGGCAAAAAACTCCCCACGTACCTGGGTAGGGCAAAAGAAAAAAGAAAAAACAGAGACAAAAGAATAGGGACGGGACCTGCACCAGTGGGAGGGAGCTGTGAAGGAGGAAAGGTTTCCACACACTAGGAAGCCCCTTTGTGGGCGGAGGCTGCGGGTGACGGAGGTGGGGAGCTTTGGGGCCGCGGAGGAGAGCGCAGCAACAGGGGTGTGGAGGGCAAAGCAGGGAGATTCCCACACAGAGGATCGGTGCCGACCGGCACTCACCACCCCGAGAGGCTTGTCTGCTGACCCGCCAGGACGGGCGGGGCTGGGAGCTGAGGCTCGGGCTTCGGTCGGAGCACAGGGAGAGGACTGGGGTTGGCTGCGTGAACACAGCCTGCAGGGGGTTAGTGCACCACAGCTAGCAGGGAGGGAGTCCGGGAGAAGTGGCAAGAGGCTTTTTCTTGCCTCTTTGTTTCCTGGTGCGCGAGGAGAGGGGATTAAGAGTGCTGCTTAAAGGAGCTCCAGAGACGGGCATGAGACGCTAAGGCCGCTGCTGCCGCCACCAAGAAGCCTGTGTGAGAACACAGGTCACTATCCACACCTCCCCTCCCAGGAACCTGTATAGCCCGCCACTGCCAGGGTCCCGTGATCCAGGGACAACTTCCCCGGGAGAACGCACGGCGTGCCTCAGGCTGGTGCAACGTCACGCCGGCCTCTGCCGCCGCAGGCTCGCTCCGCACTCCGTGCCCTGCCCTCCCCCGCAGCCTGAGTGAGCCAGAGCCCCCGAATCAGCTGCTCCTTTAACCCCGTCCTGTGTGAGCGAAGAACAGACGCCCTCCGGTGACCTACACGCAGAGGCGGGGCCAAATCCAAAGCTGAACCCTGGGAGCTGTGCGAACAGAGAAGAGAAAGGGAAATTTCTCCCAGCAGCCTCAGGAGCAGCGGATTAAATCTCCACAATCAACTTGATGTGCCCTGCATCTGTGGAATACCTGAATAGACAACAAATCATCCCAAATTGAGGCTGCGGACTTTGGGAGCAATGATATATATATATATATATTTTTTTTTTCCCTTTTTCTCTTTTTGTGAGTGTGTATGCTTATGCTTCTGTGTGTGATTTTGTCTGTATAGCTTTGCTTTTTACCATTTGTACTAGGGTTCTATCTGTCCTTTTTTTTTTTTTTTTTAGTATAGGTTTCAGCACTTGTTATCATTGGTGGATTTGTTTTTCAGTTTGGTTGCTCTCTTCTTTCGTTCTTTTTTTTTTTTACTACATAAAAATTTTTTTAATAATTATGTTTTATTTTAATAACTTTATTTTTCTCTATTTTATTTTACTCTTCTTCTTTCTTTCTTTCTTTCTTTTTTTTCTCCCTTTTATTTTGAGCCATGTGGACGACAGGGTCCTGGTGCTCCAGCCAGGCGTCAGGGCTGTGCCTCTGAAATGGGAGAGCCAAGTTCAGGACACTGGTCCACAAGAGACCTCCCAGCTCCACATAATATCAAATGGTGAAAATCTCCCAGAGACCTCCATCTTAACACCAGCACCCAGCTTCACTCAATGACCAGCAAGATTCAGTGCTGGACAACCTATGCCAAACAACTAGCAAGACAGGAACACAGCCCCATCCATTAGCAGAGAGGCTGCCTAAAATCATATTAAGGCCACAGACACCCCAAAACACACCAACAGACATGCACCTGCCCACAGGAAAGACAAGATCCAGACTCATCCACCAGAACACAGGCACTAGTCCCCTCCACCAGGAAGCCTACACAACCCAATGAACCAACCTTAGCCACTGGGGACAGACACCAAAAACAATAGGAACTATGAACCTGCAGCCTGTGAAAAGGAGACCTCAAACACAGCAAGTTAAGCAAAACGAGAAGATAGAGAAACACACAACTGATGAAGGAGCAAGGCAAAAACCCACCAGAGTAAACAAATGAAGCAGAAATAGGCAGTCTACCTGAAAAAGAATTCAGAATAATGATAGTAAAGATGATCCAAATTCTTGGAAATAGAATGCAGAAAATACAAGAAACGTTTAACAAGGAACTAGAAGAACTAAGCAGCAAACAAACAGTGATGAACAACACAATAAAGGAAATAAAAAATTCTCTAGAAGGGATCAATAGCAGAATAACTGAGGCAGAAGAACTGATAAGTGACCTGGAAGATAAAATAGTGGAAATAACTACTGTAGAGCAGAATAAAGAAAAAAGAATGAAAAGAATTGAGGACAGTCTCAGAGACCTCTGGGACAAAATTAAATGCACCAACATTTGAATTGTAGGGGTCTCAGAAAAAGAAGAGAAAAAGAAAGGGACTGAGAAAATTTTGAAGAGATTATAGTTGAAAACTTCCCTAATTTCCTAATGGGAAAGGAAATAGTTGACCAAGTCCAGGAAGCACAGAGAGCCCCATACAGGATAAATCCAAGGAGAAACACGCCAAAACACATATTAAACAAACTATCAAAAATCAAATACAAAGAAAAAATATTAAAAGCAGCAAGGGAAAAACAACAAATACCACACAAGGGAATCCCCATAAGGTTAACAGCTGACCTTTCAGCAGAAACTCTGCAAGCCAGAAGGGAGTGGCAGGACACATTTAAAGTGATAAAAGAGGAAAACCTACAGCCAAGATTACTCTACCCAGCAAGGATCTCATTCAGATTTGACAGAGAAATTAAAACCTTTACAGAAAAGCAAAAGCTAAGAGAATTCTGCACCACCAAACCAGCTTTACAAAAAATACTAAAGGAACTTCTCTAGGCGGGAAACACAAGAGAAGGAAAAGACCTACAAGAACAAACCACAAACAATTAAGGAAATGGTAATAGGGACATACATATTGATAATTACGTTAAATGTAAATGGATTAAATGCTCCAACCAAAAGACATAGACTGGCTGAATGGTTACAAAAATAAGACATGTATATATGTTGTCCACAAGAGTCCCACTTCAGACCTAGGGACACATACAGACTGAAAATGAGGGGATGGAAAAAGATACTCCATGCAAATGAAAATCAAAAGAAAGCTGGAGTAGCAATTCTCATATCAGACAAAATAGACTTTAAAATAAGGAGTATTAAAAGAGACAAAGAAGGACACTACATAATGATCAAGGGATCGATCCAAGAAGAAGATATAACAATCGTAAATATTTATGCACCCAACATAGGAGCACCTCAATACATAAGGCAAATACTAACAGCCATAAAAGGGGAAATCGACAGTAACACATTCATAGTAGGGGACTTAAACACCCCACTTTCACCCATGGACAGATCATCCAAAATGAAAATAAATAAGGAAACACAAGCTTTAAATGATACATTAAACAAGATGGACTTAATTGATATTTATAGGACACTCCATCCAAAAACAACAGAATACACATTTTTCTCAAGTGCTCATGGAACATTCTCCAGGATAGATCATATCTTAGGTCACAAATCAAGCCTTGGTAAATTTAAGAAAATTGAAATTGTATCAAGTATCTTTTCTGACCACAACGCCATGAGACTAGACATCAATTACAGGAAAAGATCTGTAAAAAATACAAACACATGGAGGCTAAACAATACACTACTTAATAATGAAGAGATCACTGAAGAAATCAAAGAGGAAATCAAAAAATACCTAGAAACAAATGACAATGGAGACACAACGACCCAAAACCTGTGGGATGCAGCAAAAGCAGTTCTAAGGGGGAAGTTTATAGCAATACAAGCCCACCTTAAGAAGCAGGAAACATCTCGAATAAACAACCTAACCTTGCACCTCAAGCAATTAGAGAAAGAAGAACAAAAAAACCCCAAAGCTAGCAGAAGGAAAGAAATCATAAAAATCAGATCAGAAATAAATGAAAAAGAAATGAAGGAAACAATAGCAAAGATCAATAAAACTAAAAGCTGGTTCTTTGAGAAGATAAACAAAATAGATAAACCACTAGCCAGACTCATCAAGAAAAAAAGGGAGAAGACTCAAATCAATAGAATTAGAAATGCAAAAGGAGAGGTAACAACTGACACTGCAGAGATAAAAGAGATCATGAGAGATTACTACAAGCAACTCTATGCCAATAAAATGGACAATCTGGAAGAAATGGACAAATTCTTAGAAATGCACAACCTGCCAAGATTGAATCAGGAAGAAATAGAAAATATGAACAGACCAATCACAAGCACTGAAATTGAAACTGTGATTAAAAATCTTCCAACAAAGAAAAGCCCAGGACCAGATGGCTTCACAGGCGAATTCTATCAAACATTTAGAGAAGAGCTAACACCTATCCTTCTCAAACTCTTCCAAAATATAGCAGAGGGAGGACCACTCCCTAACTCCTTCTACGAGGCCACCATCACCTTGATACCAAAACCAGACAAGGATGTCACAAAGAAAGAAAACTACAGGCCAATATCACTGATGAACATAGATGCAAAAATCCTCAACAAAATACTAGCAAACAGAATCCAACAGCACATTAAAAGGATCATACACCATGATCAAGTGGGGTTTATTCCAGGAATGCAAGGATTCTTCAATATACGCAAATCTATCAACGTGATAAACCATATTAACAAATTGAAGGAGAAAAACCATATGATCATCTCAATAGATGCAGAGAAAGCTTTTGACAAAATTCAACACCCATTTATGATAAAAACCCTGCAGAAAGTAGGCATAGAGGGAACTTTCCTCAACATAATAAAGGCCATATATGACAAGCCCACAGCAAACATCATCCTCAATGGTGAAAAACTGAAAGCATTTCCACTAAGATCAGGAACAAGACAAGGTTGCCCACTCTCACCACTATTATTCAACATAGTTTTGGAAGTTTTAGCCACAGCAATCAGAGAAGAAAAGGAAATAAAAGGAATCCAAATCGGAAAAGAAGAAGTAAAGCTGTCACTGTTTGCAGATGACATGATCCTATACATAGAGAACCCTAAAGATGCTACCAGAAAACTACTAGAGCTAATCAATGAATTTGGTAAAGTGGCAGGATACAAAATTAATGCACAGAAATCTCTGGCATTCCTATATACTAATGATGAAAAATCTGAAAGTGAAATCAAGAAAACACTCCCATTTACCATTGCAACAAAAAGAATAAAATATCTAGGAATAAACCTACCTAAGGAGACAAAAGACCTGTATGCAGAAAATTATAAGACACTGATGAAAGAAATTAAAGATGATACAAATAGATGGAGAGATATACCATGTTCTTGGATTGGAAGAATCAACATTGTGAAAATGACTCTACTACCCAAAGCAATCTATAGATTCAATGCAATCCCTATCAAACTACCACTGGCATTTTTCACAGAACTAGAACAAAAAATTTCACAATTTGTATGGAAACACAAAAGACGCCGAATAGCCAAAGCAATCTTGAGAACGAAAGAAGGAACTGGAGGAATCAGGCTCCCTGACTTCAGACTATACTACAAAGCTACAGTCATCAAGACGGTATGGTACTGGCACAAAAACAGAAAGATAGATCAATGGAACAGGATAGAAAGCCCAGAGATAAACCCATGCACATATGGACACCTTATCTTTGATAAAGGTGGCAGTAATGTACAATGGAGAAAGGACAGCCTCTTCAGTAAGTGGTGCTGGGAAAACTGGACAGGTACATGTAAAAGTATGAAATTAGATCACTCCCTAACACCATACACAAAAATAAGCTCAAAATGGATTAAAGACCTAAATGTAAGGCCAGAAACTATCAAACTCTTAGAGGAAAACATAGGCAGAACACTCTATGACATAAATCAAAGCAAGATCCTTTCTGACCCACCTCCTAGAGTAATGGAAATAAAAAGAAAAATAAACAAATGGGACCTAATGAAACTTCAAAGCTTTTGCACAGCAAAGGAAACCATAAACAAGACCAAAAGACAACCCTCAGAATGGGAGAAAATATTTGCAAATGAAGCAACCGACAAAGGATTAATCTCCAAAATTTACAAGCAGCTCATGCAGCTCAATAACAAGAAAACAAACAACCCAATCCAAAAATGGGCAGAAGACCTAAATAGACATTTCTCCAAAGAAGATATACAGACTGCCAACAAACACATGAAAGAATGCTCAATATCATTAATCATTAGAGAAATGCAAATCAAAACTACAATGAGATATCATCTCACACCAGTCAGAATGGCCATCATCAAAAAATCTAGAAACAATAAATGCTGGAGAGGGTGTGGAGAAAAGGGAACACTCTTGCACTGCTGGTGGGAATGTGAATTGGTTCAGCCACTATGGAGAACAGTATGGAGGTTCCTTAAAAAACTACAAATAGAACTACCATATGACCCAGCAATCCCACTACTGGGCATATACCCTGAGAAAACCAAAATTCAAAAAGAGTCATGTACCAAAATGTTCATTGCAGCTCTATTTACAATAGCCCGGAGATGGAAACAACCTAAGTGCCCGTCATCGGATGAATGGATAAAGAAGATGTGGCACATATATACAATGGAATATTACTCAGCCATAAAAAGAAATGAAATTGAGCTATTTGTAATGAGGTGGATAGACCTAGAGTCTGTCATACAGAGTGAAGTAAGTCAGAAAGAAAAAGACAAATACCGTATGCTAACACATATATATGGAATTTAAGAAAAAAATGTCATGAAGAACCTAGGGGTAAAGCAGGAATAAAGACGCAGACCTCTTAGAGAACGGACTTGAGGTTATGGGGAGGGGGAAGGGTGAGCTGTGACAGGGCGAGAGAGAGTCATGGGCATATACACACTAACAAACGCAGTAAGGTAGATAGCTAGTGGGAAGCAGCCGCATGGCACAGGGATATTGGCTCGGTGCTTTGTGACAGCCTGGAGGGGTGGGATGGGGAGGGTGGGAGGGAGGGAGACGCAACAGGGAAGACATATGGGAACATATGTTTATGTATGACTGATTCACTTTGTTATAAAGCAGAAACTAACACACCATTGTAAAGCAATTATACCCCAATAAAGATGTTAAAAAAAAAAAAAAAAAGAAAATAAAAAAAAAATAAATAAATAAAAAAAAAAATAAAAAAAAATAAACATACGGAAAAAAAAAAAAAAAAAAAAAAAAAAAATACTAAAGGAACTTCTCTAGGCGGGAAACACAAGAGAAGGAAAAGACCTACAAGAACAAACCACAAACAATTAAGGAAATGGTAATAGGGACATACATATTGATAATTACGTTAAATGTAAATGGATTAAATGCTCCAACCAAAAGACATAGACTGGCTGAATGGTTACAAAAATAAGACATGTATATATGTTGTCCACAAGAGTCCCACTTCAGACCTAGGGACACATACAGACTGAAAATGAGGGGATGGAAAAAGATACTCCATGCAAATGAAAATCAAAAGAAAGCTGGAGTAGCAATTCTTATATCAGACAATATAGACTTTAAAACAAAGACTATTACAAGAGACAAAGAAGGACACTACATAACGATCAAGGGATCAATCCAAGAAGAAGATATAACAATTGTAAATATTTATGCACCCAACATAGGAGCACCTCAATACATAAGGCAAATGCTAACAACTATAAAAGGGGAAATCGACAGTAACACAATAAAATAGGGGACTTTAACACCCCACTTTCACCAATGGACAGATCATCCAAAATGAAAATAAATAAGGAAACACAAGCTTTCAATGACACATTAAACAAGATGGACTTAATTGATATTTATAGGATATTCCATCCAAAAACAACAGAATACACATTCTTCTCAAGGGCTCATGGAACATTCTACAGGATACAACATATCTTGGGTCACAAATCAAGCCTTGGTAAATTTAAGAAAATTAAAATCATATCAGGTATCTTTTCCGACCACAATGCTATGAGACTAGATATCAATTACAGGAAAAAAACTGTGAAAAACACAAACACATGGAGGCTAAACAATACGTTACTAAATAACCAAGAGATCACTGAAGAAATCAAAGAGGACATCAAAAAATACCTAGAAACAAAAGACAATGAAAACATGATGGCCCAAAACCTATAGGATGCAGCAAAATCAATCCTAAAAGGGAAGTTTATGGTAATGCAATCCTACCTCAAGAAACAAGAAAAATCTCAAATAAACAATCTAACCTTACACCTAAAGGAACTAGAGAAAGAAGAACAAAAAGCCCCCAAAGTTAGCAGAGTAAAATCATAAAGATCAGATCAGAAATAAATTAAAAGGAAATGAAGGAAACAATAGCCAAGATCAATAAAACTAAAAACTGGTTCTTTGAGAAGATAAACAAAATTGATAAACTTAATGGTTTATCATCAAGACTCAACAAGAAAAAAAGGGAGATGACTCAAATCAACAAAATTATAAATGAAAACGAAGTAACAACTGACACTGCAGAAATACAAAGGATCATGAGAGATTATTACAAGCAACTATAAGGAAATAAAATGGAAAACCTGGAAGAAATGGACAATTTCTTAGAAAAGCACAACCTTCCAAGACTGAACCAGGAAGAAATAGAAAATAAAAACAGACCAATCACAAGCACTGAAATTGAGAATGTGATTAAAAATCTTCCAACAAACAAAAGCCCAGGACTAGATGGCTTCACAGGCAAATTCTACCAAACATTTAGAGAACAGCTAACACTTACCCTTCTCAAACTCTTCCAAAATATAGCAGAGAGAGGAACACTCCCAAACTCATTCTACGAGGCCACCATCACCCCGATACCAAAAGCAGACAAAGATGTCACAAAGAAAGAAAACTACAGGCCAATATCACTGATGAACATAGATGCAAAACTCCTCAACAAAATACTAGCAAACAGAATCCAACAGCACATTAAAAGGATCATACACCATGATCAAGTGGGGTTTATCCTAGGAATGCAAGGATTCTTCAATATACACAAATCAATCAATATGATACACCATAATAACTAACTGAAGGAAAAAAACCATATAGTCATCTCAGTAGATACAGAGAAAGCTTTTGACAAAATTCAACACCAATTTATGATAAAAACCCTAAAGAAAGTAGGCATAGAGGGAACCTTCCTCAACATAATAAAGGCCATATATGACAAGCCCACAGCCAACATCATCTTCAATGGTGAAAAACTGAAACCATTTCCACTAACATCAGGAACAAGACAAGGCTGCCCACTCTCACCACTATTATTCAACATAGTTTTGGAAGTTTTAGCCACAGCAATCAGAGAAGGAAAAGAAATAAAAGGAATCCAAATAGAAAAAGAAGAAGTAAAGCTGTCACTGTTTGCAAATGACATGATACTATACATAGAGAATCCTAAAGATGCTACCAGAAAACTAATAGAGCTAATCAATGAATTTGGTAAAGTAGCAGGTTACAAAATTAATGCACAGAAATCTCTGGCATTCCTATACACTAATGATGAAAAATCTGAAAGTGAAATTACGAAAACACTCCCACTTACCACTGCAAGAAAAAGAATAAAATATCTAGGAATAAACCTACCTAAGGAGACAAAAGGGCTGTACGCAGAAAATTATAAGACACTCATGAAAGAAATTAAAGATGACACAAATAGATGGAGAGGTATACCATGTTCTTGGATTGGAAGAATTAACATTGTGAAAATGACTACGCTACCCAAAGCAATCTACAGATTCAATGCTATCCATATCAAACTACCACTGGCATTTTTCACAGAACTACAACAAAAAATTTCACAATTTGTATGGAAACACAAAAGACCCTGAATAGCCAAAGACATTCTGAGAAAGAAAAACGGACCTGGAGGAATCAGGCTCCCTGACTTTAGACTATGCTGCAAAGCTACAGTAATCAAGACAGTATGCTACTGGCACAAAAACAAAAATATAGATCAATGGAACAGGATAGAGAGCCCAGAGATAAACCCATGCACATATGGTCACCTTATCTTTGATAAAGGAGGTAAGAATATACAGTGAAGGAAAGACAACGTCTTCAATAATTGGTGCTGGGAAAACTGGACAGCTACATTTAAAGAATGAAATTAGAACACTCCCTAACACCATACACAAACATAAACTCAAAATGAATTAAAGACCTAAATGTAAGGCCAGACACTATCAAACTCTTAGAGGAAAACATAGGCAGAACACTCTATGGCATAAATCACAGCAAGATCCTTTTTGACCCACCTCTTAGAGAAATGGAAATAAAACTAAAAATAAACAAATGGGACCTAATGAAACTTAAAAGCTTTTGCACAGCAAAGGAAACCATAAACAAGACGAAAAGACAACTCTCAGAATGGGAGAAACTATTTGCAAATGAAGCAACTGACAAAGGATTAATCTCCAAAATTTAGAAGCAGCTCATGCAGCTCCATATCAAAAGAACAAACAACCCAATCCAAAAATGGGCAGAAGATCTAAATAGACATTTCTCCTAAGAAGATATACAGATTGCCAACAAACACTTGAAAGTTGCTCAACATCATTAATCATTAGAGAAATGCAAATCAAAACTACAATGCGATATCATCTCACACTGGTCAGAATGGCCATCATCAAAAAATCTACAAACAACACATGCTGGAGAGGATGTGGAGAAAAGGGAACCCTCTTGCACTGTTGGTGGGAATGTAAATTGATCTAGCCACTATGGAGAACAGTATGGAGGTTCCTTAAAAAACTAAAAATAGAATTACCATATGACCCAGCAATCCCACTACTGGGCATATACCCTGAGAAAACCATAATTCAAAAAGAGACATGTGGGCTTCCCTGGTGGCACAGTGGTTGAGAGTCTGCCTGCCGATGTAGGGGACACGGGTTCGTGCCCCGGTCCGGGAAGATCCCACATGCCGCAGAGCGGCTGGGCCCGTGAGCCATGGCCGCTGAGCCTGTGCGTCCGGAGCCTCTGCTCCGCAACGGGAGAGGCCACAACAGTGAGAGGCCCACGTACCGCCAAAAAAAAAAAAAAAAAAAAAAGAGAGACATGTACCACAAAGTTCATTGCAGCTCTATTTACAATAGCCAGGACATGGAAGCAACCTAGCTGTCCATCAACAGATGAATGGATAAAGAAGATGTGGCACATATATACAATGGAATATTACTCAGCCATAAAAAGAAACGAAATTGAATTATTTGTAGTGAGGTGGATATACCTAGAGTCTGTCATACACGGTGAAGTAAATCAGAAAGAGAAAAGCAAATACCATATGCTAACACATATATATGGAATCAAAAAAAAAAAAAAGGTCATGAAGAACCTAGGGACAAGACAGGAATAAAGACACAGACCTACTAGAGAATTCACCTGAGGATATGGGGAGGGGGAAGGGTAAGCTGGGACAAAGTGAGAAATTGGCATGGACATATATACACTACCAAACGTAAAATAGATAGCTAGTGGGAAGCAGCCGTATAGCACAGGGAGATCAGCTCGGTGCTTTGTGACCACCTAGAGGGGTGGGATAGGGAGGGTGGGAGGGAGGGAGACGCATGAGGGAAGAGATATGGGGACATATGTATATGTATAACTGATTCACTTTGTTATAAAGCAGAAAGTAACACACCATTGTAAAGCAATTATACTCCACTAAAGATGTTTAAAAAAAAAAAAAGAAAAAGATGAAACTGACATATTGGAATCCTCTGATTCATGGAAGAGAAGAATATACTCCAAAGAAAATAAGAAAAACTGTAAATAAGAAATGAAAATATGAAAAAAGCTACCTTTCCCTCAACTTTATAGATATTAAAAGTTTACCTTACGATGGCTTACACAACAGAACTTTTAGAATAGTATTATGGTGGTGTCTTTTCGAGACCAATAATTCAGAGTTTAAAGGAAAAGGAACTGAATATTTTGTACACAGGAAAAATGAACTTTTAAAGGTAAAAATGGTTCACCACTTTGCAGACCAGAAATGAAAAAGTCACTAAAGTACTTTACAGGTTAAATTATATTTTGCATTGGACAGAGACACGCAAAGAACAACTGAAAGACTAACAAAGCCCTGCAGAGTTGACATTTCTGAATACCTGTTGGAGGAAAAGGCAGTAAAAGAAATCATGGCACTGTTAGTTTCCAACAATACAGTAATTTGTTGAATTAACAACTGAACTACAAACATGAAGACTGAGTTTATGTCTCCTCTGCTGAACTGTATTTTTTGCTGTATAAGTGGACAGATGTGTTGGGGCTGTTTGTTGTTTTGTTTGTATGTGTCTGGTATCAACACCAGCTACTCATTGAAGAAAATTTATTTTATGTAAATAGTTGGCCACAAACACAAGTGATAGTGATATATTCAAAGAGTTGTGTGCTTATTTTTTAACTTTATGACTTATTCTGGAATAAGCCGTAATGCCATGGATTGTGCAAAAGAATGTTGGGGAAAACTGCTAGTACCTTAGCATGAATCAAGGCTGTGGCACCAAACCGTACTGATAGTCATTGTATTTTCCTATGTACCCCTGGGGGGTGGGGAGGGAAGCAAAGCCAGTTTCACTTAAGAATATCCTGATGAAGTAATACAAATAATCAGTTCTATAAATATCAACCTTTGAGTACAAATTTTTAAAATATTCTGTGTATAAACTGAGAAGTAAAACTCTTCTGGTGCATACCTAAGTATGATTGTTGTCTCAAAGAAAAGCATTGTGCAATTACGTGAGTTGTGAGCTAAATGAGATAATGTTTTCACAAAACACCATTTTTACTTGAAAGAAAGACTTATGGACAAACTATGGTTCTTCAGACTTGTTATGTGGCAATCATTTTATCGAAAATGAACTGAGTGAGCTTGTCACTTCAAGCAAAATACTGATTGTTACAAATGATGAAGTTAGAGGTTTCAAGTGAATTTTGGAAAACGTATATCCACACTACCATGAGCTTGACAGCTTCCAAATACCTAAAGACTTTTGATACATATGGCAGTGACAGTAACTAATGTGATATTTTGATATTGTATAAATGAAATGTGTCAACATTTGGAAGATCTATATAACTCAATGAACTAATATTTTCCAAATGAGTGCATGATGTTTAAAGTCACTCATGGGTAAAAGATCCAGTTACAATGCTAGAAAGACCAGAGAATTTTAATGTAGCAGAGTACAAAAAGTTCAGGGATATGTTTTCAGATTCCACAATGCAACTAACCTTTCAGGAGTATTTTGGTGTAGTAAAAGTAAAAAAAGGTATTTTCCTCCCCTTAAAAAAGTAAAACTCCTTAAAGAAAAATTTTAGTATAGTATCTAAAAGGACTATCCAAAAAGACTATTAAGATCCTCCTCAAACGACTTATGTCTCAGAAGCTGGAGTTTCTTCATATGCTTCAACTAAACAACATATTGCAACAGACTGGATACAGAAGCAGATGTAAGAATCCAGCTATCTTCTACTAATCCAGACCTTAAAGAGATTCACAAAAATGTAAAATGATGCTGTTCTTGTCATTGCTTGTTTTGGAAAACACAATTATTTTTCCCCAAAAAATGTAATATTCTTATTATTTTTAAATGAATTAATATGTAAGTAATTTTTAATCTCTCAGTTTTCATTTCTAATATGGTAAATATCAATAGATGTACCCACATGAACAAAAAGTTTTGGGGACTTTAAATAAATTTAAGAATATGAAGGAGACCTCCTGGGACACAATAATTTAAGAACCACTGCATCAAACCTTTTATGCAAGTGTCATGATTGGTTTACTCCTTAAGAATAAGTTTGTAGGAGATAGGTTAAGTGATGCTCATTAAGAGGTCCTTGCAGTATCAGTTACAGATGATGGTAAATTAGGCTGGTGTCAATGGAGAGTAGTAGATAGAGTTGAGAACTATTAACTGATAAATCTAAGACTTGGAGAAGGATTGGGTATGGCTTGATAAGGGGAATATAGGTGAGGAAAATACAAGCCAAAGAATGCTCCCAGGTTTCTAATTTTTGTAAGAGAATGGACCCTCTCCCAATCTATGAAACACAGGAAGGTAATAAGAATGGGGAATGGGAAGAGAGATTATGATTTTTGTCATGTTGAGTTTGAATCTCCCGTTTTAGTCAGCTAAATTGTATGCAGTCTTCCCCCATAATTTATCTCAAACTACAATTCACTTGGAAATGATTGGGAGTTAACAGAGAAAAGCAACTTGTGATTCTCAGAATCAATTTATAAGAAATAAACCTTGAGCACCAAGGTTAGTAAGTGACAAAATTGGGTGGTTGAACTTGCTAATCACAACCCATTCTCTCCTTAAGGACGGGGTGATTGAATTTTTCAATGAACTGGTCCCCATAAATGCTGAGAGTGTGCCCTTTTCAAGTTGCTAAATGGTTTCCCTGGTGTAGTGCTCCCAGGACTCTGATGCTGAGATGTGATGTGGGTGGGATAATCATCGTGTTATCTTTAGTAATACATTCTGTTAACCTGACAAATTAAAAAGTATTTGACAAATGCATACTGTAACTTTTCTTGGATATTTTTCATATTATATAAACCATTCCAAAATACAAATATATCATTGATAGACTATTATGGGCAACATCATCCCTTAGCATCAGAAGGACAGCGTGGGCAGGGATTGTTACAAAACACAAGATGAGATTTTAATTTGTAGAATATATGTTTTTATAACAAGTTCAAAATTTGTATTAGATAATCCTTTGTTTATGCTTAGAACAGAACCACAACTTGGTATTTATCTTATGTACCTGCATTAGCTCACTGACTTTCTAAAAATTATAAGCTAATCATTAAAACATTCCACCTTAGTGACAGACAAAAAATAAACTATGTGGGAACTAACAAACAGCCTGCTTAGTGCATTCCAGACATTCATGGCGGGCAATTCTTTGTGAGAAGAATGAAAAAATAGCAAATGCATTCCCCTTAATTTCCAGGACTGCTATCCCCATTGAAACCCCCTGTGTGGATGTGTTTGTACACACACATGAGTTATAAGCAGGAACCTTTTTCATTAAGGGTGCGGTGTTTTTCATGCTAGTGCAGCACCTATCTATCTTCTTTCTGGCAGGGCTGTCTGCTTTTCGGTCAGCATCTGACTAAAGATCAATGAGAGAAAGCTTTTTGAAGGTGCTTTCAGGTCCTGCGGCGAGGGAGATGATCAGAAAGCTGCCATCAGCTTCAGACCCACTTGACAAATTAGGAACTATTTTGGTGCTCTATAAACTGCTGTCACATCAGGTACAAACACTAATTAGAGATACAACACTTTGATAGTGAAAGTGTCCAGTGCATTAAATACCACTTTTGCTTGCTGCAATTAGCTTATACATTGACTTACACTTTGTAGTGTAAGACAGTCAGAGATTAAAATGCATCAACCATTATTAAAAAATTTATAAGGTAAATATGAGCTAACTGTCAAATAGCTTTTTTCCCATTGCCCTTTGACCCTTCCAGTTCTTGTTTTTCAACGCTTTTGCACACAGTTTTTTTTCAACCAGTTTTCATTTGTCTGGACAAAATGTCATGCCTTATGATAGTCTACCATCCAGCATCAATTAATCAAATTCTGCATTCTGAGAATGTGGTGTGTAAGGAATACTGCCTCTGGGTTTTATAGAGCAATTAGCTATTGGGCCATTATAGCATCCAGCACTCCCAAAAAACAAATAGAATTTTTTGCTTTTTCAGTGCAGTCCCAGTGATGGGATATTATTGATGAACAAACATTTAAAAATCCATCACGTTGATTTTTAAAAAAGCTACTTTAAAGTTTTTTTAATGGCATTTCCATTTTGGTAGAAGGATAAGTCTGCATTTGAAAAAATATCTAGCAATAACTGACAGAAGTGGTATGTTTATAACACAAGAAAAGAATGGGGAAAATGTCAGGATTTTGGTGCTGATTATCTCTAGAGTTCCAAGAATGCTTTTTTCTTCCCTTTAACTTTCTCTCTGTGTGTGTGTGTTTGTGTGTTTGTGTGTGTGTGTGTGTGTGTGCGTGTGTATTTATGTTGGGAAGATATATTTGAAACTTTTTCAAGGATAAAAAAGTATGTGAAATATAAACCTCAACTTATTTATGATGCATTTTTTGAGATGGCGTATAAAGCATTATTTTAAAGTATACTTTGGCTTCCAAAATACACAAACTAATCACTTTTGCCTACCCTTATTCACCAAATGCACAATCTCTAGTACAGTATGCAGTTGTTTCAACAATATTTGTTGACGAATATGGCTCTGAAATAATAATTTAATATTAATCTGAGTATAAAGTAGAGGTAATACTTACAAATTTTCTCAAAAGTAAAAAAAATGAAGGTCAAAATAAATTTTTATATATACATATATATATATATACACATATATACATATATATATAAAACAACCCTACAGTAATAGGTTAAATGGATAGAGTTCAAACAATTATTTTCAAACTATTTTGTGTGGTACCCATATCTTACAAAGAAGAAACTGTCATTCATTTTACATGCCTAAAAATCAAATGTTACTTAATTTTATGGAAACAAGCTCTGGGATCCAAATCTCTCTGTTCTCTTCCCACTTCAATTTATATCAGGGAGGCAGCATATGGTGGAGGACAGCCGAAGGCCTGCAAGTCACCTCTGCAGAGATGGTTTCAATGGCAACACATTGAAATCCAGTCTAGAAAATGGATGCAATAATTCTCATCACTTCTTTATTTCAAACAGGGCTGGAAGGATTAAAGAGCTAGTGCTCCAAATTCAAATTCATATTTTCCTCCAAATCTCAGCAGAATTCTTTGTCATCCCAACAGAGATGATCTGAGTGAGAAGTGCCATTAAGGAAATAGTAGCACACACAGAAGAGCTCCAGAGGGATTCAGAAGAGCTCTGGCAGAAGTTCCGGGCTAGATATAAACTCAGCCCAGTGCTCATAAAGCACGTTGAAAATTCTCAAGTGATAGGCACTACATGGGAACAAATCATTCTTAATTTAAGAGATAAACATGCCATATCCAGAACTAATAATGAAGGGGCCAGAATAACTATGACTATAATGATTATGATCGTTTATCCCTAAATCTGGCTTAGTTTCTCAGTGACAGCTGGAAATACAGTGACAATTGTCTGTCCTGTGCTATACAATGCTGGCAATATTCAAGATCTCTGGTGTTGCTCTGACTGTCACTAAGTAGCAGATTGAACAAGATTGATCAGTCTGCAATGGTCCAACCCTCTTTCAGCACCTACATAAACATGCTATCCACCAGCTTTAGCAATTAGGAAAAGCTTGTATGATTTCCGACCTGTGCACCTGCTCCACATGTTTCCTTAGCTAGACATTCAAGAGGAAAATTGTGTGCACAGTATCAGGTCACCAGTGCTTAATGTCAGTGATCACACTATCTGCACCTTTGAAAAGACTGAAATCTGCAAGGAGGAAAGAATCCCAATCTGCTTTTTGACAATTTTACCATTTAATAACTTTCAGAAAATGTTATTTCTTCTTAATTCAAGTTGAGTTTCAGAAGACACTTGCTGTAAAATATTATTTATTTATCACACTAAGGTTGACAATATAAAATGATTTAGAGAACAAAATCGTCTCTACCTATGGCTTGAACTCACATTATGAAGCTTGTAACATCACTTGTCTAAGGTAATTTATTTATTTTCTATACTAATTGGAACAATTTGAAAGTGTATATAGAATGTGACTACAAAGCAAGGGTATTGGTTCTGAGTTACATCATGTTAATCAATCGTTTGGATATAGTCCACTTACCACGTTTGAACCCATTCATTCTATACTATTATTCCATTGTTATCATTCATTCTTTTCCACAAACTTGATCAGTGACTTGATGAAATCCAGATACTATGTATCTACAAAGTTTTTCTATCTACAAATTTAGTCATTGTAGCCAACAGAAATTTGTTGAGTCTAATACAAATTGTTTTTACTTCTTTAGTTAAGCCATGCTGGTTCTCAGTGAACTACTTGCTGGAAAGTTATTTATTTATTCATTCATTCATTCACTCATTCATTCATATACTCATTCTGGAATCTGCTGGCCATCAGTAAAATGGGTTTAGGTCTGATAAGGTGAATGGCCTTTTTCTTTATATGAAATGTTTCACCATTAAGCTAATAATGCCCTTATGTTATCAGTGAAATATGAATTAGAATTAGAATTATATAATTTTTATACCCAGAGAGTAATAACTGTAATCTAATCTGATATGTCTGATATGTTATGTTTCCAAGGTGGAGATAACAGCTTGGATAGACTAGATGTATTCCTTTCACTGCTTAT
This sequence comes from Orcinus orca, assembly GCF_937001465.1. Classification (NCBI taxonomy): domain Eukaryota; kingdom Metazoa; phylum Chordata; class Mammalia; order Artiodactyla; family Delphinidae; genus Orcinus; species Orcinus orca. The sequence continues at coordinate 126,161,364 of NC_064559.1, forward strand.
CACAAACTCTTAGCATGAATAAGAAAGAACACAGTTCTGCAGCTACAGGTCAGAATCTGAATTTTCCTCTTACCACCCAAATGACTTTAAGCTTGTTGCTTAAATATTATGAGTATCTTTTACTTAATTTTTTTCAAATAGAGCTACAATATGTAGCTATTCGAGTACAAATATATATAATACATACAAATAAAATTTATTCTATTTGAATATGGAGAATTTTTTAAGTTTACACACCTAAAGTGTACATACACACACTTATTAAATATCAAAATACAGTGCTTAACATGATATATTAGCTTCTTTCTACTTAATTCTTCCCAAAGTTTCTTTTACTTCAGTTTCAATACATAGTTCCTCATTGTTGATATGAGATTACGTCCTGATTAGGACTTCCATGTTTCACCATTTTTGGTGAAACAAAAATGTTTTTGTATTTTGAAAATACAAAATTGACAAGGTTTACAAGTGTTTATCAAACTTATTTTTGACAAAAAATAAACTCTATTACCTCAGATTCATAAGACTTTTCCATCAAATTTGACTGATTACTTTCTACTGTTTTTTAAAAAGTAAAGCTTCGTTGATATGTATGAGGTTCACCTGTAACAGAAATCTCCATATAACAATGACCTTAATCTCTTAAAAAGAGAGAACTGTATTTCTCTCTCATCCAAAGTTGGAAGGAGGCCATGGAGAGCCATTCCGTGGCTCTAAGATTCATGCTTCTTCTAACTTTCCATTCTCTCGCCAAGTATCCATGGCTCAGGATGGACTTTAGCATCACATTCATGTTCCAAGCATTCAGAAGAAGAAAGGACGCAAAAGGGGGCACACACACAGGCATGTGTTCTCTTTCATTAACTCATCAAACATTTCTTAAGCACCCACTATGTGTTAGAACTTATTCCAGGTTCTGGCCATACAACAGTAAAGAAAACAGATAAAATTATCTGCACTCGTGAGGCTCCCTTTTCAGATTTACCCTACATAAGGGAAATCCCATATGCTTCCAGCTGATACTTCTCCAGCTAAGATTCTATAGAAAATAAAAGAAAGAAGTTTATAGAGGGAAATTTAGCAGTGTCTGTTACAAAATTCATCATAAAAATAGAAAGGAATATTTTCACCTTTGAAGCATTACAAAAATCTGTGCATGAGCAAGGAGTATAACTAGAATTCATAACAGACCACTCACCCAAAATGAGCACTCAAGATTCATTTACATAAATAAATGCTGGTAGGTTTCTCTAAAAATCTAAAATATTTTAATAATGCATTAATACTTTTGAAACAAGTGGCCAAGATAGGACAAATAAATTTATTTGAAATAAAAAGAAAAATTACTAACAGGAAAAACAAATTACCCAAACTCAACTGGAAATTGAGAGTGGGAAAATATTTAGATGAGTATTAGAAGAATGAAAATAGATTGGTGGCCCCTAATAAAAGAGAACACGTTGAAGTAAATTACAAGTAAAATTTAAAAACAATTCATAATTATTAAAATATGGATTTTAAGGTAAATATAGTCTGATACAGCCCCCTTACAGTAGGTGAATTTCTAGTAATTTCTAGACATGAAATACTGTATCTAATATCCATCTCCTGATTATGCTTCCAATGCTAGTTTTGTTTTCTCTTCTTTTCTCCTTCCCACCCTCCCTTCCTGCCTTCCTTCTCTCCTCTTTAATCCTCTCTCTCTTTCCAAACTTTCAATATAAATTTAAAGCATCTGTCAAATAGGGGGCTTTCAGTAGATTCAAGTCTGAGATAAATTCTCACTTCACAAAATTTGAGTGGCGTGGAGACTTTCTTTGGTAATTTGCCTAACCTTACTTTATATAGCTTTCACCAGGATGGAATATGTTAGATAAGGAGACTTAGAAAACTAAAACAATAAAGAAACTTATTTCCCTCTTTTCTGAGTCATAATTTAAATTGTAAAATCTGACAGCCTGCCTCCACAATTCTGCAGTGTGCTGTGGTGGAAACAGTACTGGACAGGCACTCAGGGGGATATTTCAGTTCCAGGGAAGCTTCTACGTACCTGCATTGCCCTAAGGATATTACTTAACCTTCTTGAACTTCTGTGTCCATATCTTCAAAATGAAGGAGTTGGATATGATGACCATTATTATGGCTTATAATTCTACAATTCTATTATTCTAATTCAATATCTTACTTGGAAATGTATTCTTTAATAAGGAACTATTTGTATGTGTGTGTGAGAGAGGAGATATCCCAATCATGCTACTGGATGACATGACACAGAGAGTGACCAGTCTCTCCAGACCATCTATCACAGTTTAGTCCTCTTGGACTATTTTAACAATGAATCAACCAATCAAGCAAAGAAAGTCAGGAATGCATTATTATACAGAAAAGCAGCAATGACACATTTATAAATCAGGACACTGACTTAATAGCAGGAGATATATAATTCACTATATAAAATTTTCATGTACTATGCTTTTTGTTCTAGAAAATAGTAAACATTTAATGCCATATTTGGAATTATTATCTCTGCTGTTTTTCTGTGGATAAGGAACAAGACCTTTATAATCAAAGTGTAGTATATAAAGGAAACATTTTTTAGGAAATCTAAGTATATTTTCAGTCCAATTCAGTGCAACTGATCTGTTGGCTTTTTGTCTCCTGATTATTTTTTGCTTATAATGCCAAAGTAAGCCTGAAATTTTCACTACCATTTAATAATTTAATGTTTTACCTGTGAGATCCTCATAGTTCCTAGTATAGTATATAGCACATATTAAATATTAATAAAAAGTTGCTAAAACAGTGATTTCCCCAAACCATTAATTTTTTTTTCTTTTAAATACATGACATTTTTTTTTGTACCTGACAGTCAAAGGAGTTAGTAAGAATGTGCATCAGAAACAAACCAAATATTTCTCAAGTTGATGAACTTAAACTGTTTCAGCACTGAGAAAGCACACCTATTTATAGTATCTGATTTGTTAAAGAACAGAGAAAAGAAAACATTTCAAGTTTAAGTTGGGATTTGGAGAGTGAGGCAGAGAGTTGATTGGCCATATCTTAAAAATCAAAACCAGAAAATGTGAGTGAAAATCAGAAATTTTAATTTATTTATTCCTGTCTGATCAAAAGTATTTTCATAAACTATGAATTGAATATTAATTTCTCAGTATAATAATATATATTTCAGATCAATAGCTGACTTCAATGTAAAAAGAAGCTAGTAATACAAGAAGGATGCCCACTATCACTACAAATACTTATATATTTATCTATGTTTTTCTTTATTAATGCAGTGTTGAGAAACTTTAGTTTGAGTTTATTCTTAAAGGATAGATTATTTAATTTTATGCTTCTATGTTGACAGTTTTTCTTTTTTTTTTTTTACACTTTAGCACTTTGAAGCTGTAACACCACTGTTTTCCGTCTTCTGTGGTTGAAGTTGAAGGTCTATTTTTAGTCTAATAATTGGGCCTTTGTAATTAACTTACATTTTTCTGAATGTTATAAAAATTTCCCTTTTCTTTGATCTTATTCACTTTATTGTGATATCTAGGTATGAATTACTATCTATTATTATTATTCCTGTAAATTGTGCATCTCAGGCTTGGAGATATATGGCTTTTGTCAAGTCTGGAAAATTCTGAGCCATTCTTTTTACTTCCTCTGGAATCTTATTAACACATGTTGAAAGCACTCTTTCATACTCCCTATTTCTTTATCTTTCTGTGCTGCATTATGTTTCTCCCCCTATGTTTCTCTTCCAGTTGACTTATTCTCTCATACTTTTGGGATGTCTAATTTGCTTTTTAAATCATCAATTAAGTTTTAAATTTCAAAAAAATGTTTTTCTATTTTTAGAACTTGTATTTCATAACTTTTCAAAACTGCATTTGTTTGTTTTTGATCAGTCTCCTATTCTCTTATTTTCTATAATTTTATTACATTATTAATTTTATTTTTTAAGATTTATTTATTATTTATTTTATTTACTTTTGGCTGCATCAGGTCTTAGTTGCGGCATGCGGGATCTTCGTTGAGGCATGTAGGATCTTCCACTGCGGCATGAAGGATTTCCTCTCTCTAGTTGTGGTGCACAGGCTCCAGGGCACGTGAGCTCTGTAGTTTGCGGCATGTGCTCTCTCGTTGAGGCGCGCCAACTCAGTAGTTGTGGCACTCGGGCTTAGTTACCCTGCGGCATGTGGGATCATAGTTCCCTGACCAGGGATTGAACCCATGTCCTCTGCATTGTAAGGCAGATTCTTTACCACTAGACCACCAGGGAAGTCCCTACATTATTAATTTTAAATACACCTATTTATCCTATATAGTGTCTCTTTAATAGTATTGCTCTATTTTCTCAAGTTTTGCAGGTGTTAGTTAATTCTCTTGTTTGTCTAGATCTTATTCATTGTGAATTTTTCTCATCTCATGTTTTGTAATTTTTTTTGCTATTACCTTATCTTGTTCAAAGCATGTTATAATGGGAATTCCATACATCTCAGTTTTTGAAGTATCTCTCCAGAGAGCTTTGCTTTTGTTTCCAACAGACACCAGAGATGTTCCAATGACCAGAGACCAATTTTTATGTTTATTTCTCAGTATGGGGTTTCTTGGAATACAGGAATAGTGTAAAATTGGACTCCAATTAATCAGAGGCACAGGCCTTAGATTTTGAATTCTCATTGGAGATGTTTTGTGCCACCCAGAGTAAAAACAGCAGCTAGCTAATTATAGCCATTCACAGCCTGCCTTTCCATGGTAGTTGGAAGTCAA